>NC_066617.1:282029155-282674681 GCF_025201925.1 Gopherus flavomarginatus | reverse complement strand
ACTTGGAGGGTGGTGAAGCACTGGAATGGGTTACCTAGGGATGTGGTGGAATCTCCTTCCTTAGAGATTTTTAAGGTCAGGTTTGACAAAGTCCTGGCTGGGATGATTTAGTTGGGGATTGGTCCTGCTTTGAGCATGGGGTTGGACTAGATGACCTCCTGAGGTCCTTTCCAGCCCTGATATTCTATGATTCTAAGGGGACTAAGCACAGAACCTGACCAGGCCAATGAGGGTACTGAGATGGGCCTCACTAGTCTGGTTAAAGACTGAGCCCAGGGAGGCCTGTTGAAACACCACCAACTGTGGGTACTGAGATGGGCCCCAGCTAGGTGGTTGAAGAAGGCAGTGCATCTGGGAGAAGCCTTAGTGCTAAGGACCCATACCAGGGCCATGACAAGAAGAAGGAACAGTGTATGTGGTTCGGCTGGAGGGCTGGGCTGCTGAAGACCCTCTGAAAGGTCTCTCTGGGGTACATGCTCTGTCTGACCTAAGATTGGTTCTCTTAGCTGTGTCCCATACCAGGCAGCTTGACAAAGTCCTCCTTCCCTCACCCTCCAACTTCTTGCAAAAGCAGAGCAGATACTGAACACCAGGAGAGGAGTCGTGTCTGAGAATCTCAAACAGAGGGATGTGGCTGCCTGAAGCTTGGACTTTGGTGCCTGTTTCAGAGAAGGGCAGAACATAGTGCCTGCCCCTCAGCATGGCATCTCCCAATGGCTACCTTAGGCAGGGAGCCTCCTAAGCTGCAGGCTTTTGTGAATTCCATTGTAAGGCCCTATTTCTCACCATTCATTGTGTAAGGAGCCTAAGTGTTGAACTCAGGCTCTGTAAATTCCTGTGATTTTTCTAGGTGCCTAAAAGTTCAGTGTCAGAAAACATAACATGGCCATGCCTAACTTCAGTACTTAGCTAATCCTAACTATACTACTTGAATACTATTACATTTATCAACCAAACTTGTAATCACATAAAAAAAGATATCAAGTTATTTTGACAAGTTATAGTTTCCATAAACCCATGTTGACTAGCATTAATTATATTACCCTCCTTTATTAATCAAATCCTGTATCATCAATTACATTATTTTGCCTGGGATTAATATCAGGCTGACAGGCCTATAATTACCGTGGCCATTCTGTTTACCTTTTTTAATTATTGCCACAATATTAAGTTTCTTCCAGGCCTCTGGAATTTTCCCCATATTTCCAGGATTTATTAAAAATCAACATTCATTGTTAAAAGGCCTCCTGAGCCAGCTTTTTAAGTAGAAACAGGTAATGCTATTTTTAACATAGAATGCTTCTCCTTTAGCCCACTTCATCCTTCCTAAATAACCAGACATTTTAACATTCCAGTCATGCAAATCATCCTACCAGGTTTCAGTATTACATACTGGGTTGAATTTATGCCTATAAATGAGCAATTCCAGTTCCTCTTGTTTGTTACTCAGACTCCTGGCACTGGTGTATAAACAATTAAATAATTTCCTCTCTTCGTGTCTCTTGGTGCTTGACTGATTCAATTCTTGAGATCTTGATCTTGTACAAAATAAATACTCTCTTGTTCCTTCTTTTCACTCTTCTCTTTTGTTATTAGTTCAAACGCTCTCCAGACTTCTCTAGCCAGTGTCCTCCCTAGACGGCTGGGTACCCATTTACTGAAAGAGAGGCCATCCAAATTATACACGCCCCCTCTCATCATAGAAGGTGGCCCAAATACCCCACAAAACCATACCCCTCTAGTTTCCAACACTTATCCAGACAGCAGTTCAGTTGCAGAATCTTCTACCATCTTTCTCCCTTTGCTCATGGAAGAGAAAGGATCTCTGAGAAGTTCACTTGGACATTTCTTTCCTTCTGTATCCTTCAGAGTTCTCTGAAGTCATCTGTCATCTGTGAGCTGTCACATGAAGCAGTGTATTTAGTGTTGATATGCAACTTCATCAGTGGAGCCTTGCACTCAGACTTCAGAAGCTTATTCAGTCTTGCAGTCACATCTCATGACTGCATTCATCATGTCATTTAGTTTACAGTATGGATGCATAAGGGGACAAAGTTAAGTTTACACACACAGCCAGAAATCTGGCATTTCCTTATTTCAAGTGCATTTCAATAATGTTCTTTTAGTGTAGTTAGAGTCTGTGTGTTTGTGTCTGTATGCACATTTAGTTTTATAAATATCAGCTTTCCTCACTTGCCTCCTTGTTGTACCTATTCATCATCCTAGAAATTAAATATTACTATCACATCACAGTGCAGGTTTTTTGAACAAAATATGGCTGCAATGAAGACCATAATGAGGAAGGTAATTTGTACTTATGCATAATATACTAATTTACTAGCATTTATGAATCATATCCATCCATATTTGGAAGCATATTTATACTCCTGTATAAAGTTCTCCTTGTATCCAATTACAGGAGTCAGACAGGACTTACTTGTGTTTCAGTTATTTTGTTATATAGAGGAGAATACAGGCAAGCGGGGCTGCTCAAAAATTGTAAGTGAGACAACATTTTTGATAGAAAAAAGAAAAAAAAAGTTTAACTAAAATCTTCATGTGTGGGGTGTTTTATCAGATTTTTTTGGCCAGCTCTACTGTTTAACATAATCACCCTCTTATTTTACTCAAAGTGACAATACAGGCTTCAGTTTAAACCTTAAAGGATGTTGGTTTGGTCTTTGACGTGGTGTAGATTTTGTGTGTGTTCTAGGAATAAATTTGAAAAAGAATCCCCAAAAATACTTAGGCTAGTTTATACAAGCAGCGTTCTCATACTAAACATTTAACTGTACTTGTCAATTCATATTGTTTGCCCACTGCTGTATATTTAATTCTTTGTCAGATACAGAATTTTCCCAACCAATAGAGGACATCAGATCTGAAAATATACTACACATGTTCTTTAAATTCTTCCAATACTACAGGCTTCTAGCATTCTGTCAACCTATTCTATTTTGTCTCACTGCTTATGGTTACCTGCCACAATCCAGCACGTTGTTTGAAGTAATGCAACTGTAATTCAATAGTGGAAATATACAACAAAATCCTAAAGTACTTTTTCAACTGAGAAACGCTTTTCCAGCATGAATAATGACAGTGAAAGCTTATCAAATACAATTAACTGAATGTTTTCTTTATCTACAATTTATTTTTCTATTTGTTTTTATTTCACATTTAAACATCAGGAAGGGAAAAAGTCTTTCTTTCAGTGTGCACACACCTCTCTCATATTCACTACAGAGGGAGCCGTGCATACATTTTAAAAGGTAGAATTTGATCTTCTGGGCCCAATTCTGCCCTCAGATACTTCTGTCCTGCTTTTGGTAGGAATTTTTTTTGCAGATCTGAGGGCAGATATATGCCTAAAGAATGCATTTAAAAACAACAAAACCAAAAATCCTTCTATTTTTATGAGAACTAATTATTGAAGGTGCAAATGATGGCACTTTGTTTGATATTTAATTTAATTTGTTTGATATTTAATTTAAGGGTACATTAGCCTAGGTGTCGTTTGATATTTGATTTAAGGGTACATCAGCCTAGATGTCTAAATACCATTGTTTGTGCCTGTCATAACATATTCCCAGATTTGGACCTTAGCGTCCAAAATATGGGTGTTAGCATGAAAACCTCCAAGCTTAGTTACCAGCTTGGATCTGGTAAAGCTGCCACCACCCAAAAAATTAGAGTGTTGGGGGGCACTCCCCCCAACAACCTTCCCTGGGGATCCCAAGACCCAAATTCCTTGAGTCTTACAACAAAGGGGAATAAACCATTTCCCCCCCTTCTCCCTTCCAGGTGTTCCCTCCCTGGGTTCCTGGAGAGATACACAGAAGCAAGCTCCGTGAATCTAAACAGAGGGACTCCACCCTCCCCGTTTCCAGTCCTGGAAAACAGAATTACCGAGAGCTAATCTCTCTTCCCCCCTCACCCAGAGGGAATGCAAAGTCAGGCTAGTAAATCTAACACACACAGATATCCCCTTGACTTCTTCCTCCCACCAATTTCCTGGTGAGTTACAGACTCAGTTCCCCGGAGTTCCCCACTAAAGAAAAACTCCAACAGGTCTTAAAAAGAAAGCTTTATGTAAAAAGAAAGAAAAAATACATAAAAATGGTCTCTCTGTATTAAGGTGACAAATACAGGGTCAATTGCTTAAAAGAAATATGAATAAACAGCGTTATTCAAAAAGAATACAATTCAAAACACTCCAGCAACTACACACATGTAAATACAAAAGAAAAAAAACAATAACCCCTATTGTTTTATTATCTTTGTACTCGCAACTTGGAAACAGAAGATTAGAAAGTAGGAGACAGAAAAATCCTTCCCATAGCCGAGAGGGACAGACACAAGACAAAAAACTCACACACAAACTTCCCTCCACCCAGATTTGAAAAAGTCTTGTTTCCTGATTGGTCCTCTGGTCAGGTGTTTCAGGTTACTCCTTTCCAGGTGAAAGAGACATTAACCCTTAGCTATCTGTTTATGACAGTGCCCATGGCTGATTCAGGGTCAAAATTGATGGCAGAAAATAGCAAGATGCATAGAGGATACTTAAAAATGTAGCTTGACATGTTTTAATAATGTATTCATGTTTTACTTAAATAGGAGTGTTTGGTATTTTTAGTGTTGGTTTTCTGTTTATTTAATGTATTCATTTAAAAGTATAATGACAGAATTCTTAAAGGTTAAATCCCTCCCCATTCACCAAACCTGAGTAGCCTGTTTTGCATAGTGGGGTATCCTTCAGAAGCATGTTTGTAGGATCCGCCTCTCTCCCGCTTAGCTGCAGAGTGTCTATGGAGCTGCTCTGCAGCCAGTACTACAGTTCAGTGAGTGCAGTAGCCCCAGCATTCCTGCATCTCACTTTGTGGAAAGCAGTAGTCAATGGATCCATGCTGCATTAGATTCACCAGCCCCAACACTCCTTTATTTGAAGGGATAGGCAGGTATGCTCCATGCATAGTGCGATATCATGGTACTCAGGATTCTGATTTGGCTGCACCTGAGCTTCTCCATGTTTATGGAGATAATGGCAGGATTTTCCTCTATATAACAAAATATCTGAAACACAAGTAACTCCTGTCTACAAGGAGCATTTTATACAGGAATACAAGGAGCACTTTATACAGGAATGCTGCTTGCCTGTGAAACAGACAGCAAATTTAGGCACCTCTAGTTCAAATATGGTGCAGAATAAAAACCAGGCACCCTGCAGCTGACTTCAACCAGCTTTCCTCAGCTCAGTGAGTCCAATTCAAATAATAAACACATGCTCCAAAACTATTTAAGCTTTTCAATGGACTTCCTCTTTGGTAAGAGTTCATTATCCTTCATTTCATTGTTGGAACATCTTTATATTTCATGGTGCATAAAGTACAGCTTTTGAATACTTAGAGATAGGTACTGAATCCTTAAGGCTGGCTAGCAGTGCTGTTTGGTTTTATATAGACCAAGAGCTTTAAAATGAGTAAAAGTTGGCAGGTTTCTTACATCCAAAGGCAAAATGTTTGGAGCCAGTTGATCTGAACAAAATATTGTTTTGTTATGTGTACTTAGTGTATGGCTGAGCTTCATGGTGATCTCAGTCTCATCATTTAGGATTACTGTGAATGTTGTATGCCTTTTTTGTCCAGCCCTCTATCTTCTGTTCACACAAAACAACAAACTGAAAATTACTCCATTAGAGATATGTATGCAGTGTTGAGGTAACTGTGTCCATACCAGGATATTAGAGAAACAAGGTGGGGGAGGTAATATCTTTTATTGGACCAACTTTTGTTGGTGAGAGAGACAAGATTTGAAGCTAAATGAGCTCTGAAGAAGAGCTCTGAGTAGCTGAAAACCTTGTCTCTTTCACTAAGAGAAGCTGGCCCATCAGAAATGAAATATTTCAGATACTGAGCCATTCCATGAGAAGTAAACATGAAAGCAGAAGTCCTCTGTCTGACATGAATGTAGACATTTTTAGCTAACAAGTTCTTTTTGTGGGCCAGTCATCCATATTTTAACTCTAAAATGGACATAAGTGTCAGCCTAATTAGAATAATTTTTTTTTACATTTGACCCTGAAAACAGCATGCTCTTTTTGAAGGCAAAACTCCTAGCTCTTTGAATGCAAGCAAGATTAAAGAGAAACAATTATGCACCTTGAGATGCATATCCTCTCTATTCTTCTGTATTGGCGGGGGGGGGGGGGAGGGGGAAACAGCCCTACATCCCTTATGCCTTGAGAGATGTCATCGGGATTTTACCAAGTCAGAGCAACATAACCATGAAGTTGGAAGATGTATTCTTCTCTTGATGTTTCAGACCACTCTTGGTATAATAGCAAAGAAAGTGGCAGTCCCACACACAAGCTGAAGACTTTGATGTACTACTTTCTTTGGGGGGAAAAATCTGGAGGTATCATGCACAGAAATAACAAAGCATTTCTTTTATGAATTGGGCTATTAACATTACATAAAACTACATTGTAAAACTTTTAAATAATATATCACTTAGCCACCTTCAAGTGTCAGTATTGGGAAGCTTCAGCATCATCACAATTAAATCTGCTATTGGGAAATACTATTCCTCATGTTTCCATTTAGACAAATTCCTCCCTAAGGTAACTATTCCGAAGGTTCTTTCCAAAAGTCTTCAGCCACAATGGGTTAAAATCCCCTGGTGAATGAGTTCTACTCTTACAATTATTCTGTCCTGATTGAAGATGGCAAATCATTGTGTGTTGTGCTGAATTAATGAAGTTTGTGACAGACCCTTTTATATGGATGAAGTTTTTCAAACTTCTTTACCTATAGTCTGAAGCAATTTTTCCCCACAGAAATGAAAGGCTTCTGCTTTATTTCACTGCAGGGAGTGAATGTAAAGAGCATAATAGGATGTAAACAAAAGCAACAAAAAAGTGATGGTGACATCTGAGGAGTAAGAGGCTTAATATTCTATGACATTACCAGCCTCAGCAGAAAGGGCAGCATCAGCACCATGACAAGGGGTTAAGAGGCTAATGAAGAGATGGCCCACATCTATGTAGTGTACAATAAGTGACATTCCTTTTGAGGCTCACACACTCCATTTTTCCTCAAGGACTGCCACTATGATTACCTGCCACTGCAAGATTTATTCCAGTGCATATCAGGCCATATCAAAGGAAAGAAGGGTACATCACCCTCATTTGACTTCCAGAAATCAAACTTCCCAGGAATCCTGGATGTTCAAATGACATCTTCAGTGTCTGTTGATGGTGGGTGTTGGAATGCAGCAGTGCACACATTGGAATTCAATTTCATCCAACACAGACAAAATTCATTAAGATCTTTTCATCTGCACAGCAAGGGATGCTATTTTCTGGAGTTAATAATAACTCAGTTTGTTTATTTTCTAACAGAGGAAAGATTCTGTAGTTGTACAGCTGCTGCTGCTTTTATGTTTGAAATAAAGCATTTTGAGTTTTTCCATGCATTGTTCAGCGGGTTTTTTTATTCTCTCTTTGATGGATCATTTAAAAATGACACTGAGAGCTTATTCTTTTCCCCACTCTTCCTCGGTTACTAAAATTCTCTTCTTCTGTGCCAGAGGATGTGGGTTCAAATCATGCACTGAGACACTGCATTGAACCACTGTGATTTCTGTCCCTAAAAATAAAAGACCAGGATGTGGAACAATACAATTACTTGCTAGTCTCTTCTATTGATGATGTGAATAACATATGAATTCTCCCCCACACTGCCACCCAATTCACTTCATGAATGAACTGTGTCAAATAAAGCATAAGATTAGGATACCAAACCTATTTTGACTCAGTTCAACAGCACCACAGTACCCAACTATGAATATCCACCCAGTAATGAAGGAAGTCACAGCCACTCCATATCTCACCTATATCATCTCTTCCAAATAGCTGTCTTGCTTATCAACCCAGAAAGCCTTCAACCATTCCAACGTTCTGTTACAGCTCTCTAAAGAACTTCTATTGCATTTAGTTGAAATATGTCCAGATCAGAGATGGACTCAACCATTTTGAAGACCCCAAGTCATATCGTAATAGAATTTGGTCGACTCGTGCACAGATAGGATGCCAGAAAGAATCACTGGACCATTGGACCACCGAGTGCAAAATGGATCCATGCCCTTTATAGCGGAAAAAATGTATGAAAAGTACCTCTGACTTCTGTTGACCAAAATCATTCATGCAGTGTAGGCAATCTACTGGCCACCCTAAAACAAGCCGGTGATCAAGCTGATTCTCAAGAAACCATGCACATGTACCAACAATCTTTCAAACTACCATGTCTCCGCCACTCCTTCCAGGGTCAATAATTTAGATGATGATGATTGATGATGACAAGCTGACACTACACTACCTATGCTCAGCATGCATTCTGGGCTTTATAGTTTCCACAAGGACATAGCACAGAGATGACCTTGATGGCTCCAAATGGCTGCTGATTGCACAAGGAAAGTAGTTGAAGGAGCTGGCTTAGGCACTTATTTTGCCTGTCAGAGAAGGCAATCATCCTATGTTTATCAATACATCTTGTAGGCTTGGGATCATTAATAGCCCTGAAACACGAGAATTTTGTTAAAGCAGCAAAGAATTTTGTTGGAATTTTGTTGATTCCATCTGATCAACAGAGTCTGTTTTACTAATTCAAGGGACTGGGCTCTTCTGATGTTTAATGATCATGGGATCTTTTAATTATAGCCTGGAAATGGCCAGCAGTGATCAAAAAAACCACTGTGTAGCATCTCATCTGCAGGAAGACACCTTCAACAGTTCAATTCCATACTAGATCTACTCAGCTATAGGCCTTTATATAATATAAATAGATAGTTATCAGGTACATAAAGGTCATATGAATATTCCAAAAAGGAATTCCATGAAGGGAACTCAATTAATTGGAAGATGCTTGGGTGTAAAAATAGTCAGTAGATGATACAGTGTAGCATGTTCCTGTTCCCACTGCCTAGGATTAAATGATCTTTGTATCAGTGATTTTTTCGATCACAAATACAATCCATAAATTACCCCACACACAATCTTTTTTTTTAACTTTGATTTTTTAAAAAAAAGACAATCTACTATATTCAGCAATGTTAGTAGTGTATTAAATTCACAATGTTATTTATCATCTTTGTTGCTAGACTCTTAGCAGCACTTCCAGTTTATTAGTATTCTTTCTTCTAGCTGAGGAGATTTAGATATGTATCTTGATTAACTCATTTTATTAGTAAAGTATAATACAAACGATAGGCTTGATTCACCACTGTACTACTCCATAAGGACATCTAGCTTCACTGATGTCAAGGGATATTTGTGCCTCTTGCAGAAATATAAACATAGGCATTCTTACATTCAGAAATGGATATTTGCCTTTTTCACTTGTGGCAAATTGCCAGCACTATTATGATGGGTCCCACGCTTTCTCCTCTTCTGAGGGTTCAAGGTGCCATTTCTCACCCCTGAACTAGGGTATCAACTGTCCCACTAGTGTCTCAGAAAAGGGGAGTGGAGAGGGAGGGACCCAGGCCCGCCCTCTACTCCAGGTCCCAGCCCAGGGGCCCTAGGGATAGTGTAAACCACTTGAACTAATGATTCCTTCCCCTGGGCTACTTCCCTTTCTGGCCCTTCAGCTTGTGGGGCTTCCTGCCCTCTCTGCACTTGGGCCAAGTTTCTCCCAACCCCTTGTTTCTGTAGAGTCCCTCTGCTCTGCACAAGTCAGGTTTCCTTTTACCTAGGGTCTTGGTCTTCTGGCCCACCACAGCACTTTTCCAAACTGCTTTCCTCCAAACTGCTCTCTGCTCCAGCACCAAACCACTCCACTTCAACTCATTCAAACTGCTCTCCTCCAAACTGTTCTTTGCTCCAACACTAAACCACTCTGCTTCAACTCCTCCAACTGCCTGATTGAAACAGGGCTTTTTTTTTATCAGGTGACTGGCTTCTGGTGCGCTAATTGGCTTAATTGGTTTCAGGTGCTATAATTACTCTGTAGCAGCCTCTCTTCCCTCTACAGAGAAATAAGGCTCTTATCATCCTGGGGCTTATATATCTCCCATCGATCACTCTCCTGCTTCCCTCTGGCCGTGCTATATCACACACTCCTTTTGAATGTACATAATAACTTTGTTAACATTCTTAAAGGCAAAATAGCCCCTTTTCCCTCATCACTGCCGAAGCAGTTAGTAATATAAATACAGTTAAAACAATACTAAACCCTGCAACCAATTTTGATTTAAGCGTGCTAGTTAGTGGGCTTTCAAAATATTGAGGAAAGATGGTTTTGTGGTTAATGAACTAGACAGGAACTCAGCCACTCAGCTGGATTCAATTTCTTCCTGTGTCTCAGATTTCTTATGGGACCTTGATCTCTTTGTGCCTTGGGTCACAGTTTTTCTGTTTTTTTTAATTGTATCCCTTTTTCCTAATCTTTCTCTATCATGTATATAGAATGTAAGGTCATTGCAGGATAGTGTCTTGGTGTATGTATGTACAGCATGTGGCACAGTGGGGC
Organism: Gopherus flavomarginatus; assembly: GCF_025201925.1. Lineage (NCBI taxonomy): Eukaryota > Metazoa > Chordata > Testudines > Testudinidae > Gopherus > Gopherus flavomarginatus. Next base: position 282,664,158 of record NC_066617.1, on the reverse strand, counting down.
CCCGGAGTCAGTTTAGGCCTCTGTGCACTTCTGAAATATAGAAAATATTTAATTTCTTCTAAGTAAGGGTATTTTAGCTCTCATGTTTTAAAATGTCTTTATTGGTACTTTAAGAACAGCAATACTCTCATTTGCTAAATGACAGTTTTGTGTGACACCAAATATTTTAATATAACTAGGAGATCAGTGAATTAGAAATCAATAAATCAGGGTACCTACCTGCTGAAAATGTATTGGAAATTGAGGTTTAGATATTGGGGTCGTGTGTCACATTGGCATTCTGAAGAACTTCACACAACTACCTTCACCCTGAGTTCTTGTTTGCTATTTGAATAGCAGCTTGGGACTTGATTGTAGGAGGAAGGTGGAGTCATGGCACTATTTTTTTTCTGAGCCTTTCTGTGGATTAAGCAAGGGAGTTTATCTAGTTATTTATTTCCTAGTGCTTCTTGTATTGGTATGATAAGGAAGAACTTCTTCTCAATGCAGTATCACGCACCATCACAAAAGCATAGAAAAGTTCTATGAATAAAGGAATTAGTACCAGGAAAATGTGAAGTCTCTTGTTTTTAAATCTATAACAAGAACACAGGTAGGTGAGGAAAGGGTCGTTCTAGGCATGAACCCTGCTGTTAAGCAGAACAAGAGACAGTGTAGCTTGAGATAACATTGTTTACTCTATTGCTAATCAAGTATTTCTGTATTACTGTAGTCACATGACTGTATAACCACAGTGCTCACTAATATCATCTGACTAAAGCCTGAGCAACTATCATAGCTCCAGTCCAGAAACCAGTGGAACAAAATTCCTGCATTCAGACGCTTCAGATCAGGCCATTGGTTTGGACTTCTCAATCTTTTTTGTTTGTTTGTTTTCTGCAAAAAGTACATTTTCTTTCAGATTCATTATGCCCACTTAACATAAAAACATAGACTTAGTCTCGAGTCACAATTTCACACAGTTTTCCAGAGTGAGCAGGTTTAATTACCTATAATAATTATAGAACTAAGTGAAGACATTTAATTTATAATGCAAAGAGAACCACTCAAGATGGCTGCCATTTGCACAGAAAAAAAAAATAGTGTAATGTTGAATTTGGCCTTGCTTGGATTTATTTTGTTTCATTTGTTGAACTTGTTTAACTGTCAGTCATTTTTAAGTCACACTGGTAGCTCTTGGACACATTTATATAGTGTATTTACTGAGTGCTGATTTCAGTTATTAATTGTGGAGCAAAAGGACATATGAATGTTAATATTTGTGAGTATAATTTATTTGGGCCTTTATTTGAAAGGTTTGAGTTTGTCCTTCTCTGATAATTTTATTTTATTTTATTTTTGACTATTAAGTTTAGATCTGGGATTGAACCAAGAAATGAAATCCAACCACCTTTGAATTTCAAGGAAGGTCAGAGCTACCTGGATTCAGACTCACTTCACATGTAGCTTTTATTGTAATAATAGGCTGAACAAAAATTCTGGATTGAAAAGTCTCCCAGCTTTTCAGCTTGGGCCCTTTTCTAATTCCTGTTCTGGGTCTATCATTACTTCTTAATTTCCACCTAAAACTTTTTGACCAAACTTGCTGAACTGAGTCCAAAACCTCCCATATACAGTGTAAACAGGATGAAAACAAATACATAATTGCATTTTTTACAGGGAGGACTCTTGCAATGAACATGACCAGCTAACACATTTTTAAACCTCACTTTCTTCTTCTGCACTATGTGCTAAGTGGGGCTTGAAAACATGTCAAAACACCATATTTTCCCCACTCCAGACACTCCCACAGACTGTGGTGTGAGTAAGAAAGAAAGGACACTAGAATATCTCTTCCTCCTAGCAAGGAGAATGACTCAGCATCTCCAAGCTTATATTGATGCAGCGTTTGACTTAATTATTTCCCCCACCATACATTATTGCATGGAAGGATAAAATTGTTCTTCAGTAAACCAGATGCTTAAATTCTCTAGTATGCCTGTGCTTGGGCATATAAAATGTGCAGTAGAATTAATCAATGGAGGTTTTCTGTGTATATTTTGATGTATTTTATATTATTATTTGACAGATACCATCTGGTAAACTTAAATCAAATAAACAATTATGGGGGAAAAGGAATAAACTTCAAAAGAGATAGGGCCCAATACAATTCCCATCCAAGTCAATGGGAATCACTTAAATGGAAGTAGCTCAAGCCAATAGTCTGCAAGCAAAAAATAGTAGTGATTCTCAACCAAGGAGTCATAACTGAATGAAGATATCTGGGATACGGACTCAGAGGGTTCTAGGATATGAAATTATTCAAAAGTGTGATGGGTGTTAAAGGAGAGCCTGTGAGGTTTGGGGGTTAGAAGAATGTTGAGAATTCCTGACTTAGAAAATGTTGTTTTTCTGCGCAATGTACATATGGGATGGCAAAAAAGCATCATGCTGGTGATGTTATATTAGAAACTTTAATCTGTTTTTTGATTGAACTAAAAACAAAACAAAAACAAAAACAACAGTGTACAATTGGAATACCGTATCTACAGAACCCAGTGCTACAGGGCCTTGTTCAGTGCCACATCTCTCAATCAGGCTATGCACACAAAACTGAAATCTTCAGGGGTTGTCAGCCTCACTGTCTCTTCTGTTTCTTTTTGTGGTGTCAACAATGAAACACCATAGACATCTGTCTGCATTTTGTAATTAATTGCATCACAACTAAAACCAAACATAGTTTGGTATTAACAGTGTAAATACTTGTAAAAATATTGTATTATTTTCCTAAGTGACAGAAACTTTCTTCATTGCAGTTTTTAAAATGATTTCTCTGCTTTTCTGTAACTTCAGTCACACTCAGTGTATCTTTTTTGGATAATAGAGTGTATTGCACTCAGTGTATCTTTTCTGGATAATAGAGAGAACCAAGCAAGCAATAGAATTGTGTAGACTGGATATTAAATAAATATGGACTAAAGACCCTTTTGACAGCTGATCCATGCAAAGCCAGCTTTTTTTTTCTCCGTTAGCTGATAAAACATACTCACAGAGGTGTGTCAGACCTGTTTCACAATGAAGAATCTAAGAGCACATGGATTTATAACTGTCTGTTTTGATCTTATAATAGAAATACCATCACTTAAGGTTTGCTGACTGTGTTTCTTTAAAATGCAAGCACCTGCAGAAAACCAGCTCTATTTTGAAAGGCTTATGGAGTGATGATTATTATACATTCAGAACTAACTCCAGAGTTGTGTTCAATCATTTATCATGAAGCTGCAACACTGTTTTAAAGCTAACAGTAAATATAAGTGATACTGGTTTGAAGGAGAGTTGTAATGCTGCAGAGAGTAGATCTGAATAACCACAGATGGTGATCCAAGTTGTAATGAAGTGATGAGTTGCATGGATCAAGGGTTATGCAGATAAAGTTGGATACTCCACATTGAGTTCATATTAAAATCACAAGGTATGGAATATTGCCTGTCAAAAAAAAATTAAAGTAATTGAATTAGAATGTGACAGATGTCAGAGTATTAGCTCCTACCCAGACCATCAGTGCTAAAAGGAGATGATATTTTGAGCAGCAGAAGAAATGAAAATGAATAATGATTTGTAGGTCTAAACTTAAAAAGGTAGAATTAATTACTCATGATGTGTGACTGCTACTCTTTGAGCACAGCAACTTGCTTTCACTTCAGTAGTAAGTTTACTAGGAGTGAGTGAGTATTTCTAAGATTTTAAAATTATATTTATCTTAGGCAATGCTGAGGGGATCCACCTAGGCCGTGGCCCACTCACTTTTTGTCAGGGCCAAACCTGAATAGCACCGTGACCCCACTCATTCAAAGTTGGCCTGGCTGTCACTTGGTCAGATTTGACCTGGCTACCCTACTGTAATGTCGGAGGGGCAGCCAGGCCCAATTTGACTGAATAGTGCTGACCTGGTCCATGGGATGGGGTCACAGTGCCACGCTTTCAAATTTGGAGGAGGGGGCTGAAGGGGCTCATGGACCAGCTGGATCAGGCTGCTAGGAGCATTTGAGATATGAAGACCGGGGTCAGGTGCAGGTGCCCCCTCACTTTAAATGATAGTCCATGGAGCCAGTCTATAAAATAATGTTTTACACATAAATAGCAAAGACTGGGTCATGTGGACAAAAGGGCAAAATGAATGGAGTTCATCACAATTGCGTTATACAGGTTATCTCAAATGATTTTTTAAATACTCTGTTGGAATGTCTAAAAGCCTACTCTAAAATACGTAATTAACAAAGTACATATGTAACAAAGTACACAGGGCTAGATTTTGACATGGTACACACATTGAATAGAACCTTACAGAACAAGTATCCCTATTGAACCCCTTTGGGTGATAAGTAGAGTAAGGTATTGCAATGTGTGTTGAATGATGTGTGGGAGGACAGTGTTTTTATTACCTCTCACTTTAAAAATATATGCAAAGCTCACTGTTGGTTGTTTTACCACCAGCAACACATCATGATTTCTCACTCATGTAGTTCAAGTATTCAGCTACAAAATAGTTATTAGGATGGCTTCTCAAAGCCAGGGGTATGTGCCAAACATCATATTGCATATCTACAATGAAAGAACGAGTTCACAATGGTGTGTTGGTTAAAAATGTCATGAGTGAGTTTTGCAGATCATCCAAAATGAGAGCTAGCTGGTCCTTTGTGTTGCCACACATCATGCATTTTATTTATCATATATTATACATAAATTAAATGAAATCCTGTATTATAAAAATATATCTGCCCATTATAGTCTGTGTTGCCACATCTTCACCTCATCTCAACACTTTGTAAATCACAGGCCATAGTACTTCCCCAAAATCATTTTCTGTTTGTATTAGAGAATATTTTTTAGAAAAAAAGAACCATTTTAAAACAGATGAACTGTTCATTTTTTTCTGGGATTTTCTCATTAACATTCTGATAGCTTTTGAAATGACCATTCTGAAATACCCAACTTTTGAAACCCCTCACAGTAAGAAGTTAAGTGTTAATACCTTGTAGTGGTATAAATGACTAGATACATAGATAGAATACACATGTGGGGTTTTCATTAATGTCAGTGGGAGCGATGTGGAGGCATAAAGGCAGAATTTGTCTCTAGATCAGGTTGAAGGAGAGCAAGCTTTATTTTCTGCTGTCTTCTGTGTCATCATCAAAACTGCTTGTTAAATACAGAAATGCAGTAAAATTTGTTGGAGTTGGTGGATGGAGATGATGTATGAAAAAGAAACAGTTTAGATTTGTATAAGCAAGATTGAATTTGGAGTGTTGTCAGGACAAAAAAAACCCGTTGCTTTGATTTTTAATAGCTGAGATAGTAAAGGTCCAGCGAACGACAGTGAAGAAGGTTACAGGTTATGTATAGCAGAGATTACATAAGAAGAGAGAAAGGGCAATACTAGGATTATTTTGCATGAAAAGGACAATTGACAGAGAGGACTTGACTACCATTTCCAGAGTTATAAAAGATGACAAAAACAAGTGATGCCTCCCTTTTATCATGCCCCAGAAAACAAGAGCAAGGAACAACTAGAGGAAATGGATGAACAGTGAATTTAGAAGTAATAAAAGGAAATACTGCTGCAAAACAATGTATAATGAGCTCATTATTGCAAGAAGTCAAATCAAATACTATGGTTGGATTTTTTTTAAAGGGCTTAATAACCATCTGATCAATAAAAGTAACAAAGAGTCCTGTGGCATCTTATAGACTAACAGGTGTATTGGAGCATAAGCTTTTACGGGTGAATACTCACTTCATCGGATGCATGCACATGCATCTGATGAAGTGGGTATTCACCCGCAAAAGCTTATTCTCCAATAAACTGTTAGTCTATAACTAGAGTCTGCAACCTTTGGATTGCTAGGGTAAGTACCCTGGCGGGCCGGGCCAGTTTGTTTATTTGCCTTGTTGGCAGATTCGAGTGATCGCGGCTCCCACTGGCTGTGGTTCGCTGTCGCAGGCCAATGGGGCTGGCAGAAAGCGGCGCGGGCGAGGGATGTGCTGGCCGCAGCTTCCTGCCATCCCCATTGGCCTGGGATGGCGAACCGTGTCCAGTGGGAGCCGCGATCGGCCGAACCTGCCAACGCGGCAGATAAACCAACTGGCCTGGCCCGCAAGGGTGCTTACCCTGGCGAGCCGCGTGCCAGAGGTTGCCGACCCCTGGTCTATAAGGTGCCACAGGACTCTTTGTCCCTTTTTACATATCCATACTAACACGGCTACCCCTCTGATACTTGACATCTGATCAATAACATTTATAATGTACATTTGTGTATAGGTAGTTAAATGTGATTCCGAGTGTTAACTAGGGCAAAGAAGGAATTTTTTGTTCAATGTACATAATTGCAGAATTGTTTAGGAAGAAAACAGTTTGAGATCCTTGATGGAAGGTGCTTTATTATTTCTGGGAGTCCAAAATGTGATAGGTACTTTATAAAATAGATAAAATAGCTAAGTATTGTTGTGGGGATTTCACTTTCTCTTAAAACAGTAAGCCTGGGCCACTGAAGAAGAAACTGCTAGAGACTTGATAGTCTGATCCAGTAGGATCTTAAAATGAGGAAATTCCAGTGGTAATGGCTGATACTCAAAAAATATGGATATGATATTAAGAGTCACTTTCTCTGACTCTCAATACATTATAACACGTATAGCTTCAGTTGGCTATTCATTTAGAATTGTAGTCAAAGCCATCATAACCCTTTGACTCTCTCTTTAATTTTTAATTGAATGTTTATATTATATTTTCTCTACAGTTGGGTCATGCTTCTAGGAGTATTTGGCAATATAGCCCTCTGCTAAAGTGAAAATGTATATTCTTTATCAGAAACTAGTATAGATGTGGGCTGATTATATCTGGCATCTTCTGGAAAGGAGGACAGGGTTGTTGGTTTGTTTTGTTTTTTTTTCCCTAAGAAGCATGCAAGTGATAACTTTAGTAGAGAATATGAAGATACGACATAGTAATTTTTACTGAATCCATCTGCCAAGCCAGCACTTTAAGAATGGGATGTTTCCGCCTATGTGGGCTATTTTGTCAACTCCAACAGGCTTCTAGGATTGCACTTTTTTAACTGTTGTCTTGGTATTTGCAATAGTAAAGCAAATAAGCATGTCTTAGGTTATTCTTTTTGCAGCCTATGAATGTGTAATTGCTAAGATTGGTGATTCTGGCATTTTATTTATTTTCTGAAATCTGTGCATTTGATTGCATGATCTTATTAAACAGAGTTTTCTACCTTCTGATGCTATGTGCCTCTGGTAGGAGGAAAAGATGATTTGCAGTGACTCAGTGCCAGATTCCTGATTTTATGTCACTTTACAATTTACTGTACATTTTATCATTGCATCCTTCTCTTTTTTATCATTCATTCCCTTCTTTTTGCTAATTGACATAATTTAGCAATTATCTCATCATACCAATTTGGCAACTTATGTACTTGACGGTAACATTTTCTGAGAATACAAGAATGCAGTGATGCAGCTACAAGAGGAAAATCTGTGTTACAATTAACTTGTGGGAAAGATGTGCCAAGCTCAGGATACACTCAGGTTTTATTAACTATTCTCTGGCATTCTGAAGATATTGCTGCTTCAACCATTTATTTCTTCAGAGCAAACAACTGGGAAGCAAAGCTCAGAATATGTTAATATCTGAAACCTGGCCATTATAGTATTGTAGTATCATTGTTTGATATCAGGACCCTGTTGTGCTAACCACAGTACAAATGCATAAGAGGAGACTTGCAGTCTGAACAGACTGCACAGAGCAAGAGAGGAAATGAAAACAGACAGGTGAAGTGACTTTTCCAAAGTCACCCAGTAGGTCAGTAGTAAAGCCAAGAATAGAACTCCATTCTATTGATTTTAAATCTGGGTCCTATCCAGTAGACAACACTGTCTCTCACATAGGGCAGAGGGAAGGGGACTTCTACTCTTTTGAATGCATGGAAAGGGGGGCTCTACCCCGTAAAGGATAATGAAGGTATCTACTCCACCTGCATAGCTGGGAGTAATTGTTCCTCCAGAGGCATGGTCTCACCCTAACCACCCACTGATGCAGTGACAGTGAATGCTAAACCTTACACCAGATGTTGCTTAATGCTTCTTGTCAGGAAAAAAAAAACACCTGTGTTGCTAAACCATTTAAAGGAAAAATGTTTATTTAATTCTTAGAATTAAAAATAAACATTCTTTTGGGGCTAAAGAGCCTAATGTTCCCAGATTTCTTCCTTCTTTTTTTTTTTAGCTTAGACTTTAACAACTTCAATCAATAGTGTTTGTGTCATATAGTTATTTTAACTTGTGTGTCAGTGCATCCGACGAAGTGGGTATTCACCCACGAAAGCTCATGATCCAATACGTCTGTTAGTCTATAAGGTGCCACAGGACTCTTTGCTGCTTTTAGAGATACAGACTAACATGGCTACCCTCTGATACTAGTCAAGTTTATTATAAATCAGTGCTTCTCTTATTCTACCATATATTTTATAATATTTCTATCACATAAATGACAGTCATGTTTAATTAGAGATTTCCCCTCTCAGATCTCAAAAGGATCCTTTTGTGTATCCAAATTTCCTTTTAAACCATCGTTTTGCTCTTTCATTGTCTTGTTTTCTTTATAATACTACATTATAGGTGTACTGCTAGTACTTCAGCAATCTTCCCAGACTCCTTTTCAACTTCATTATCATCACTTAAATCTATGGACCTTTCTGAATCTTACAATTTATAATAAAGACTCATATCCAAGATTTCCCTCTGGTCATTGTTTAATCCTTTCAGTATGTTGCTGTGATTAACCAGTTTTGCTTTTTATTTCTGCATAGAGTTTTTCTGCCTTTGAAGGATATTTAAGATTAAGGCATACATCTGTTCCAACCATCTCTGCAAATGACTGAAAATACTCAAATTACATTCAGTCAAGCTGCACATGTCAGCTAATTTAATCTAGTAGGTTCAGTGATATCACTATTAACCTACAGAACTTTACTGATAATCTCTCTCAAGAAGTTTAATCTTGTCAAAGTTCCTGAGCACTGGTGGCCTCATTTAGGAGTTGTGGATTTCACACTCTCTAAAGGAATGTGCTAGTTGCTGATGAACTGTAACATCTCTGGTATATTTTACATCTGTCAGCTGGGTGAGTTCCAAGCCTTGATAGACATGCCTACACTCGTTTGGATTTGGCTGTGCTATCTTTACTCTAAAAGAAGCCATTACCTCCGAATCAGAGAAAAAATGTTGTGACTTACTACTTAAACACTTGGAATTCTAGATGTTTTATTATTTGATGCTTTAACCAGTGTTTTGATCATCAGATGTAATAGTTTGCCTCTCAAGTGTGAGATTGTAAGTTTCTCTTTTTCCAAAGCCAATTTGTTGTTCAAATTATATTCATTTTCTCAAGAAATACTGTTACTAAATAACTCAATCCACAAGACTCTCAGGTCCTGACATTCTCTATATTCTCTACCACAGAGATATGTTCTATTTTTTTTTAAATAATTCAGGATATGATGTTTAAGTGAATCTTCTAAGCTCATAACTAGAGTTCTACCAAATTCACAGCCCATTTTGATCAATTTCACCATTATAGAATTTTAAAAATCATAAATTTCACAGTTTCAGATATTTAAATCTATATTAAAACCATACCATGCCACCCTTACTTCTGCACTGCTGCTGGCAGTGTTGTTGCCTTCAGAGCGGGGCTCCCAGCTGGAAGCCACGAGCTTCCTGCATCCAGGGGAGATTCCCAGAGGTCCATCTAACCTGCCCCTGGGAACAGCCCTGCAGGGAAAGAGGAAGCCCCATCCCTCCCCAATCTGGCTGGGCCTAGCAGCTGGAGCCTGGTGCACTGTAGGAGCCCTCAACCCATTCTCTCCCCTACAGGGGAGACCAGATTTCATGGTCCATGATCCTTTCTTCACGGCCATGAATTTAGTAGGGATCTACTTATAAGCAAGACAGCAATTCACGCCTTTGTTTTATTAGATGTTTTGTATGAGGTGATGAAATGTTTCTGACATGTTAATAGCATGCCATGATGTATTATCTGGATAAGAGACTTGTTATATTTCTTAGCCTCTTCTCTGACTAACATACTGGCATATTTGTTGTGCTGTTGTACAGTACCTAATGGTAGGGAGTATCCAAGTTCTACTCTATACAAATAAGAGGCATTACCTATATGAATTAACTGGAGATGGAATTCCTTGAGCTGGGGGCTATAAGATGAAGGCTGTCCTCCTAAATTAAATCTGATGTATCATATCTGAAGTATAACTACGAAAAATGATTTGAAGGTGACAAAGTCAGGAAACAGGGAAGAGCATAAACTGCCTTCTCCCTGTTTGGAGAGACCAAGTGTCATATCCTCTACTCATACTCACCATGCTGTCTTTCTGTCCTAAAAATGGTCTGGTGTGGGATCCCTCCTTATCTGCCAGCAATAGGGAGTAAGCAGTGACCTTAATGTGACAGCAAGAGAAACTTCTGAGATTCCTCAGGAGGATTTAATAAAAGATTTGCTGATGTTCATAGACCTATTGGTGAGTCTCAGCAAGAAGTGTCCAAATTTTTTTCCAGCATGACTCCATTTTAATGAAATATTTCCTAGCGGGACCCCAGACTGCATGGAGGATTCCATTTTGTAGAGCAAAGTGGTGTCCTACATTGTTATGACTTTACATGCACCTTACATATGAGGCCGTGCTGTGTGGTGCAAAATGGCATCATCCGCACAGTAGGGATTGCCATGACCCCATCTATTGATGGCATGATTGCATCTGGAGGTGTGACCCACATTTTGGGAACTGCTAGTTTATGCCAATTTCAAATGAAATTGGGATCGGTTTAAAGTGGAACCCATGCAAAACTGGGTGGTTTCCAGCTCAAACTATGGCAGATTAGGATGAGTCTGTTCTGAATGTCAGATTTACCTAGGTCCATTGCTAAATCAATTAAAAAACAAAACAAAACAAAAAAAACCTCTTACTGAGTACTCCACTGTCACAAGTAGGGCTGCTCCATAGCACCCCCTGCCTTTGTCCACAAATTGTGGCCACCTACTAGGAATAGGGTGGCCTGTGTCATCAGCTTGACAGCAGTCTCTAAACAGTTAACTAAAAATAGCAAACCCAGGATTCATCTGTCAGCACCTTTAAATAAATCAGCACACCTTCAAATGCAAGCATTTGGGTGTGGCGCTTGAAGGCAAAGTCCTGACCTGGTTCTGGGCTAGCACTGATGTGTTCCTCCTTCATGCCAGTCTCACATCCCAGTCTCACCCAACACTGCTCTTTGTTAACTGGATTGCTGACTCCAAATTGGTAAATTCCCTCCTAGACCCTCTAGGCTTCCAGAGAAGTAAGTCTTGTTGGTAGCCTGGTCTGAGTGGGTTTTCCTTGAGCATGGAGCAGAGAAAGTCTGATAGACCCTGCCATACCCACACAATAGCATCTTCCCTTCTCTCACTTGTGAATGATGTCCCTTTAATTAAGAAGACTAGGAAGAGTACATATGCAGCTTTCAGCTCCCTTCCTAATTTCTATCTGGATATTTGTGTTATAGGATAATACAACATGGAATAATTCGTTATTGATTCTCATTACAAAATAATCTTGTCTCTGGCTTTTTGGGGAATGGCGGTCTGTGCATCCCAGAGTCTTTTTAGTGTAAAAATACCGTATGTAGTGCCCGAGAATATGAAAACTTCAAAAGATTAGTTTCTTCTTTAGACTAATCAAAAAGATGTTTCTTTCTCCCCAAAACAGTCATTCAGTGAACATCAAAACTGGTGATGTATTTCTATTTTTAGTTAATAAGAATTTTGTTTTTTTAAACTATGAAATAAGTCTTTACTTGTGTGTGTGCATGCGAGTGCACGTGTTTGTGTCTATATCCAGATCTCATGGTCTTGAGCCTTGTAGTGCCTTTGTTTTTGTTGAGTCCTAAATCAAATACAGTAGAGGATAGGTTCAGTATTCAATGAAAAAAGTGGACTAGACCTTTGGTATCTGAGGCAACTAGATTTTAACCCTCCAATGCCAGAAAGTATAATAAAAATAATGCTGCAGAGGATCACGTGAAATTAACTATTTACTGGTACTGTAAGGCTTTTGATTGTTAGTATTTCAGGACATTTACAGGGGTACAGAAATGATCATTGATCTCTTTGACCTATTTTAAAGAGTATCCCTTTATACAGGGTGTATTTTGAAGAGTGTATGGGTTGTGATGCCAAAACTCTTGGCCTAGAATTATAGTTGATATCTTGTATTTAGAATGCCCTTTCTGGCTTTCCTATACACAAAGCCCTCTTTCATCCCTGCCAGGGCATCTCACAGTGGCCTGCAAATACCCAGTTATTTCTCTAAGAGTTACAGAAACTCTGTTCATACATAGATGAGTGATATCATTTGAAATCCTATCAAACTTTCTATTGCCAATGCTTAGAGCTAGATTGTCTCACTAAGTACAGACTCACCATGGGACTGGTGCAGAATTGCTGTGAACCACAGGGAGAGGTCTGGAAGGAGTGGACTCTGGCAGCTTGCCGTCATGTTGGATGAATGCGCCCATTGCTCGGAAGAACTGAGTGACAGTGATTGTGGCTGGCCTGTGTACTGAGTGGGTTGGGGTGGAATGTTATCTGATGGCTCTTTGCACCTCCTCTCTCTCACAGAAGGACCAATTATAATCTAGCCCCTAATTTCAGAGTTCAGTATTAGATTTAAAATACTAATTACTTTTTCGGGTTTGAGAAATGGATGGTGGATTTGTATAGAAATATATATTTGCATAGAATATATTTTACAATGTCCTCAACTCATCCTCTTCTTTCTTTCTTCCCTCCCAAAGAATAATCCCAAACTTTGCCTCCTGCTCTAGATGCATCCTATAAGGGTGCCTCTCTCAGAAATTGTGTAAAATATATCGACATAATGAAGGGCTTGACTGAAGTGTTGGTGTAACCTAATGTCATAGATGCTAACTGAAATCTTAAATTAGAGATTTAAAAAACTTCATTCATAAATGAGGAAGGGATTCCAAAATTTAATGGTTCAGTGGACAATGGATATTTATTCATATAACAGAATTATAAAATTATGGGATGAAAAAATGTACTATATTGGGTTTTTGTTTGTTTGTTTGTTTTGTAAGTGTTTTGATAGTATCTCGAATTGTATCCTTAAATGTAATTGAAATTGACTTGAATATGATCACTGATGTATTGAAAATCATCAGTTCATTCCAGGGTTATTAATAAAAGATAACAATGTGGCTCATGGGGGAGGTATCTAATGGTGTACTCTAGGAATTGGTACTAGGTGCAGATTTATTTAACATCTTCATTGCTGATTAAGAAGAAAGGATAAAAAAAACATGATGACATTGATGGATAAAACTGATGTGAAAAAAAGATAGAGATATTAGAATTTTAGGCAGAATTTAACAAAGGGTTTCAATTTAGCAAGCTTGCAAGCTAATCCGTCTGGGGGAAAGTTAATCCAAATACAGATATTCAAGCGGAGAGGAAGTTGTGGAAAGGTATGGAATTGTGATAATGAAGAATATATTAGATATGAGTTTGCAATATAGATTTGTGTTTCATACATGACCCAATGTAGTTTTGACTTGTCACAGACTAGGGACGTAGTAGGCCCTCTCTACATGGCTCTAACAAAGCTGCATGAGAAAGAATTGTGCTCGTTACTGGGATCTTATTGCTGGAGACACACAGATGATAATCAAAGGAAAATAACAAATAATTAGATCGGGCGGAAAGACTGACTTAAATAATGAATTAAATATACATAGCTTGGCTAAGAAATAAAATGAAGGGGCACATACCACAAATATTTAACATATTTAAAAACTGAATGGGAAAAAAATAGCTTAAGACAAGAGGATTGAGATTAAAAACTTCATGAATTTAGGAAAAGGAAATTTTAGACTGAATGGAAAAATGTGCTGTCAGCAAGAGCTTGCCCAGGCAAACAGACTGTTCCACTTAAGGTAGAATTTCTTTTTTTATGTGGGGATATGATGGTATAATAGAGGGCAAGAATAACACATTTATCTTGCATCATGAGTTTGGTCACCAAGCCTTTCTTTGAGAACTATCGAGAAAAAAGGAGGCAGTTTGTTAAAATTTGTTTGGCTTCAGTGCTCCATTTGGTACCCTAAAAGCTTGGATGGGTGACTTATTTCCCAGAGACACTGGGAGAAAAATCAGTCTCCCAGGCCATATATGTTGTTAAGACACTATTTACAGGAATGACTGTGCAGATTTGTTAATAGCAGAATATCTCATTGTTTAACACCATTCATATGTGTCGTGATTCTCTGTGAATGAGTAGCATGTATTGGCACCCTTGTATTTCTCCACGCCAGTGAAAAAAGGTGAATACCTTTTTCCTCCTGATTCAGCTATAGTGACTACTAGTAGTATGAGTATTACTGGCTCTTCACTGAACTCAGAAATCCTGTCAATACATAAGCATGAAATTGCAAGTTCTCATTTGCACTGGAAACCTGTAACTGCTCAAATACATCCACAAGCCCCATATATGTCTTTAAAGGTCTCACACAGCAAACCATAACCTTTCATTCCGTACATCAGCATAAGTTTTTTCCAGGGAAATGAGGAAATAAAGTAAATTTGGCAAAAGGAATAAGGAATAGGGATTTGCCTACAGTTATGCCCACTAAACAGTATGAGCATCTTTTTCTGCAGGTTTTAAAGCAACAGCAACACTTCAGTTTTCTTAGAAAACATTACTACTAGCATTACAAGAGAGGAATTTCACTCATTTATTTTAATGTCCTTGAATATGTTTAAGTCAATTTTCACTACCACTAATGATGGGTTCAACTCCTCTAAGGCTTTGCTGGAAAACAAGAAAGGAAAGATGGAAAATGAGTGAGTATAGAGAATGGAAGAGTAGAGAAGAGATGAGGAGAGAAATAAAACAATGAATGTCAGAGAGGGGATAGGGATAGTGAGAGGGAAAAAAGAGAGAAGAAAGGAGAAATTCAAGTGGAAATGAAGGGAAATAAGTGATGGAAAGTGAAAGAATAAAACCAGAGTTTTCAGAGTATAAGTTTGATATGATTTAGCTAGTGTCCAGTGGCTAATAAAATGTGAAATGCTAGTGTTTGCATGGTAGTGTGTATCAAAGATATACTTCAATGATTTGTATTAAGCTGTCTTATCCTTAAACTACCTCTTTTCTGGTTTAAACTCCTGGATTAGTGAGTAACGAAATCATTTCATTTGCTCTGCCTTTGGAACCTGACAAATGCATCTACGTAGTTATATTTTAATAATGTTACCTCAACAGTTTCTGAAAATGAGGCCCAGTGTCTCACATCGGGCCCTCAAAATCTGTAGTCACTTGTTAAAATTTAGGGCTTATTTAAGGACATTTGCTACTGTGAGGATATAGTGTGATAAAATATTATAATCTTATCTCTCATTCTGTGCTGAACAATTCCAGAAAATCCCCTATCCCCAGTTCAGATGTTTCCTTTAGTGGAATTTCATTTGTGACAAGAAGATCGTTACTGTTTTATGACTTATAGACTAAGGAAGTTGGTCCTGGTCTTGTCATTTGGTTGTGTCAGATAAATATGAAAAAATGATGAGAGATATTATACTGAATTTATTGGACAGCTGCATAAGCCCTGTGCTATCCTTGTGTGTAAACTATAGGTTATTGCCAGGATTGAATACTTACTTTGGAACAGATTCATTACTATGAGGATGGAGGTGAAAATGATATTTTCTGTACCCACAGGAGCTATTAGGCAGTGTGAGAATTCACCACTGTGGAAAATCAAACCAATTTCACTGCTGCCATTCTGCAATGAGGGTTTCCACTGTGGGAGATAAGCTTTAAATTCAAGCCTACTGGATCCCATCATTAGAGGATGCTCAGGAGCCATGCTTAGTCAATGTGTTACCTCAACCTCTCAACCTACCCATTTTGTAGTTGTTCTTGCAATCCTATGTACTCTCGCCTCTAGCGGATGTTGCATTACCACAGGCCAACTGATCCTGTTGATGATAATGTGTTTACTTCTAGTCTGAGAAGAAGGGAGGGAGTCAGAAGGAACAGGGCTGGAGAGAAGTGCGAGGGAAGGGAGCAGGGGAGCATGGAGGGCAGTTGGAATGGGGCTGAGGAGAAGTCACTGTGAGGAAGAAGGTGGGAGTGGGATGGCACAATGTCCAGTCAGCACTACAATAAGCATTAATAACATCATCAGTGTATTAAAGACCCTGCTGTGAAACTTTCTGTGGCTGCTGCTGCTGCTGGCTTGAATTTCTCTAGCCCTGGAACTGGCACAACTTCGAATTTCTTTCTTCCAAATCCCACATGGTTTGGGGACATGCCATATGGTTTATGGTTCCTCAGAGGGAAGGGGAGCTGCTCTTTCACAGTCTGGGTTGAGAGGACTGACTGTAGCTGGTCCCCATTTTCCCCATTACCTCCCCTGATGCTGCAGTACCTGTGGAGGCTGCCTTTACAGCTACCTAACATTTGTAACTAAGACCACAGCAAATACTATAGCAGTTTCTCATAGTCGACAATAAGGGAAGATTAAAGTTAAATGCTTTTCTTTGCATGTTTTCTCTTTCTTAAATGTACAGTATTTTGTTTAAATGTGACTGTCAAGGTCTTTTCCTCACTTTGAACTTTAGCATCAAAAAAGTGGGGACCTGCATGGACCCTTCTAAGCTTAATTCCTAGCTTAGATCTGATAACGCTGCCACCAGCCAAAAATATAGTGTTTGGCACAGTTCCTGTTCCCCCAAACCTTCCCTGGGGAACCCAAGACCCAAACCCCTAGGGTCTTAAAACAAGGAGAAATAAACCATCTCCCCTTCTTCCCCCCGCAGACTTTCCCCTCCCTGGGTTGCCTTGGGAAGCTATACAGATCCAAACTCCTTGGATCTTAAAACAAAGAGGAATTAACCATTCCCTTCCTCCTTTCCCCCACCAATCCCTGGTGAGTTTAGACTTAATCCCTTGGATTCCAAAACAAGGAAAAATCAATCAGGTTCTTAAAAAGAAAGCTTTTAATTAAAGAAATTTTTTACTTTTCTATCTCTGTAAAATCAGGATGGTAAATGCTTACAGGGTATTCAGATTCATATAGACTAGAGGGACTTCCCCCACTCCCTAGCCTGATATTCAAAGTTACAGCAAACAGAGGTAAAAATCCTTCCAGCAAAATACACATTTACAAGTTAAGAAAATAAACATAAGACTAATCCGCCTTTCCCTGGCTAGTACTTACTATTGTGAAACAGGAGAGACTGATTCAGAAAGATTGGAGAAAACCTGGGTGTACATCTGGTCCCTCTTAGCCCCAAGAGAGAACAACGAACAAAACAAACAGCACAAACAAAGACTTCCCTCCACCAAGATTTGAAAGTATCTTGTACCTCCATTGGTCCTCTGGTCAGGTATCAGCCAGGTTCACTGAGCTTCTTAACCCTTTACAGGTAAAAGAGACACTAACCTTTAACTATCTGTTTATGACTTTCATTTGGATTTGACCATTACTGGGCTGCATGGTACTGACTGAATGTCCCTGGAGATGTGGGAATTTCTACCTCTGGGGGAAAGAGACAATAGGTGGAGTTAACTATTCTGGAGATACCCAGTCAGAGAGATCCTTATTGAGCAAGCCACCTCTGTTCAGCAAAGCACTTAAGCACAAATTTCAGTTTCAATGCAGTTAATAGGACCTAAGCATATGCTCAAGTGCTTTCCTGAATAAAGATAGACTTAAGCATGTGCTTGAATACCTCAGGTTTGGGCCAAATAGTGGTTCAGGAGAGATTGTGATTTCTATCCATTGAGTGAGGTAGCACATAATGTAGGTATCCAATTATATTGGTTTGGAATGAACTCTTAGACCTTAGGGGTTGCTGGCTGATATATTGAATTGTAGCCATATCTCATGATTGTCAGCACTGTATCTATTTTAAAATCCTATATGGCTTTTTCACTGATATGTTAATATGCACAGTAGATTGTTTTCTTTTAACAGCTATTTCGTTCCTTTGAACTTTCTTTCAGTTGTGCTCAAACAAACGTACGTAATGAAAGAACATAAGCAAGTCGGTGTCCAGATCAGAAGTTGTAAGTTTTCAGAGAAAATTGGACCCCCGGAACTGGTCGCTGTGTTCTGCCTTTTAAATACTATTTAAATGGCCTTGGGTTGATGGGCATATGTTGCAACTTCATAAGAAATTAATCTTAGCAAGGAAGAAGGCTTTGTACAAAGGTTCATAACACTGCAACAAGGAAAAGGACTGGGGGCAAAGGTGATGCTTCTGGTATTCAAAAACTTAAAAGGAGTTAAAGATGGAAACTGAATTCTGAAAGCTGTATGAAGAGAGATGTTAACCTCTTCTGAGTCCTTTCTCACCACCTGCCAGTTCTAGAATGAAAATCAATATAAAAATGTCACACACTTTCACAGACATAGAATCCCTTTAGAAAGATTAAAGCCTGCCACTGTCTTCTCTTCATGCAAAAACATACCCCCATGCCCATTGTTCCTCTTTGTGACATATTTTTGTTGTATGTTGTGTCTTTGTTTAATGACAATAGTTCATTATTCCCAAGAATAAGAAGCAAAACTTCTCAAAATTAAAAAGTGGCTACAAGTTAATATCTGTGCCAATGTGAAGAACAAGGACAAACGTCCCATGGTTCCTTTTCTTAGAACACAGAGAGCTTTTCCCCAGGAATCGTGAAGACACTCTAAAGGATTACACATGTAGCCTTTCTGTAAAAGTGAAAGATAAAAGTGCTGCAGTAGAAAGAATCAATGTCCTGCTTAAAAAAAAAAGAAATACAAGCTCTCCTTTGGGAAAATTGACCTGACAAAAGCGAGAGCCCTGTGTACTTTCTGTGATGTAATGGTATTCAGTATTACTCTTTTTTATATAATAAGTCTTTTGCTTGCTTTTGAGCTGATGATTCTCAAGAATGAAATATCCATGGGTCAAGGCATTAAGAGATGGAACAGATTGTTTAATGTAAGCCATTTACACATATTTCAAGGGACCATTCAATGTGAAGTGCCCCATTAAGACCCTTCCAGTCATAGAGAGGAAAGGAGGAATGGGAATCATCTGGAGGGAACGGGGGAGGGAGGAGGGGGAGATTGTTAGTGGGGTATAGATTGTTGTAATAAGCCATAAATCCATTGTCTCTCTTCACTCCATGATATTTAGTGTCTAGCAAAGTTATGACTTTAAGCTCCCAGGATCATCTTTTGAAAGTGTTGTGCAGGTTTCCTTTGAGGCTGAGGAAAACTAGTAATTATTTCTTTTCTATTTCTTCTCAGTAGAAATTGATACTCTTTTCAACTGTGGATGCAGGCAAACAATCGAGGCTTTAGATTATATCATGAGTGTAAAGGAATAGCACTTTTCCAAAACAGGTGAAATACAAACTATAGCAGCAATGAATTTCTTACACTAACAGCTGGTCCAAAAAATGCCACTGTTTATGGTTGTAGCAAGTGGTCAATACTACAGAGATAGTTTCCAGTTTTAGATTATTAGACGAGTACATTTTAGGGTGGCAGAATAGGAGACTGAGAGTCAGGACTTGGGATATGGATTATATTTCCCTTACCACCATTAATTTGTTAGAGACAGGACTCAGTTTCTGTAATTCAACTTCCTCATTTGTAAAATAGAGCTGATACTACTGTATTGATGCTTTGAAATGACAGGCACTATATAAATGCAATGTATTTTATTATTTATACTACAGCTTCATTGAGAAGGATCTCAAGGTGTTTAAAAGTGAACAAAAAAACAAAAAGGTTACTTCAGTTACCACTGTGATGAAACACAGAAGCTTTTTGACAGAGAACAGTAACTATTAATGACAATTTATAACAGGAGATAAAGATGAACATTTTTTGTAGAGCTGGTTGAAATTTTTCCATCAAAACTTTTTTGACAGAAATTTTTCAGAAAAAAAATTTTCTACAGAAAATTTTGATTTTTCATTGAAGAACTAACACTTGAAATCTAAACATTTTCAGTTTTCAGTTCATGGAGGATTGGTCAATCAAAGGTTAGTAACCAGGATGGTCAGGGATGCAACTCCATGCTCTGGGTGTCCCTAAACCAGTGACTGCCAAAAGCTGGAACTAGATGACTGGGGATGGATCAATCAATACTTGCCCTGTTCTGTTCATTCCCTCTGAAGCATCTGGTACTGGACACTGTCAGAAGACAGGATCCTGGGCTAGACAGAACATTGGTCTGATCCAGTATGGTCATTCTTATGTTCTTAGCTGCATTGGCTTGTGGGAATTGTAATTCGGGTGCTTCATGCTCCCTTTCTTCTCCATAAGCTAGAATCCTCAGCTGCATCTCCTGAGACGCACCACAGCCTTCTGACTGCCATAATGCATAATATCCTTTCAAAGAGAGGGGAGATCATGGTAGATGTAGCCCAGCCAGGGAGATGGGTTGATAAAAGGAGAATTGAAGCATGAAGAATCTGAACTACAATTTCCATCAGCCACCATCATTACAGAATCTATTTTTTTAAATAACACCTTTTGACATTTTTTTCTGTAAAAAAAATTATTTTTTGTCAAAATTGTACATCTCTAATCTTTAAACAACTGGGATTGCAGTGAGTAGGAATGTTGCTTTACAACCCATCTAAAAGGTGAGGCCAACCACTTTCCTTTTTATTGCTATGTTATGTTTGGTTTAAGAGGACAGAGTCATACCTACGTAATCAACAGCTTTCTGTAGTCATTAAATATCCCTTGGATGTCTCTATTCCAATTATTAACCAGGACCAGCCACTTCTGGACAAAATCACAACCCAAAGTGCTATAGCTGCAGACACTAACATATTCTGTCAAATGTAATAGCACATTCTGGTTACACTTTTGAAAGTCTGTATCTACTTTAAATAAATTATTTTTTCTTAATATAGGATTGTACTATGTGGTTTTTTATTAAAGAAAAAAACAAATTGGCTAGTCAGTGAACAGTGCTACTTTCAGTTAATAAAAACTGACATTTGAACTCCTCCCATCTAATCTTCTGACAGAAAAAAAATGATTTGAGTATTTCTGTTCAAAAGATATTGCAGCCATTGAATTAGAATAATTTTAACTCATCAACATGTTATTTCAGGTTATGTGTAATTAGAGAGGATAAGAAAATAGGATGCAAGTATTATTCAATCAAAAGCTTTTGGAACATATTAGAAATTCTGTCTCCTTTTTTTTAAATGTATCATATCACATATACATATTCATTTGTCACTAAAGGTGTAGTCTTGTGATTAATCATATAAATCTCGTGTTTCTAAAACGTAATTATCAGTAGATAAATTTATTTTGAAATATTGAAGTAATCAGATCCATGTGGATTGCTGCTAACCATCGCTCCAGTTCACCAAGTTTTAAAAACATGTCTAATTTACAGGACACGCAGAAACTTAGGCATGTGCTTAAGTACCTTGCTAAATCAGCACTTAGTGGAGGCTAAATTCTGGCACTTTTATCTTTACGGCTTCAGTGATGCCTAGGCCCTGTGTTTATCCTCTTTGCAGGGGTGAATTTCACCCAATGTAAGGGCTCAATCCTATATAGTGCTCCAATCCAAAGAAACACTTAAGCATATGCTTAACTTTAAGCAAATATATAGTCCCAGTGTTTTAAATTAGTCCTCACCAAGTTCCAGGTACTTAACATTAAGCACATGTGAAGGCCTACAAATGTCTGAGCTCTGCTGGACTAGGGCCTGATTACTCATCGCCTTGCAGAACTGAGCCCCAAGTAAATGTGTTAGAATCTATTTGGCATGGTTTAGCATGCGTCTTATGTGTTAGAATCTATTTGGCATGGCTCAGCATGCATCTTACTTATGTTTAATATCAATCCCCTGTCCAGATAGAATTTGGTGGGGACTTATTGTATATATTTTGTGACATCATGGACAATAATATTATTTTCTTATCACTAAATAAAACCTGTCCTTTTCTTTATAGGAAGGAGAGGGATGGACTCAAGTCTTTTACATCCTTAGGCTCAAATCCTGGAAACTCTTAAGCACGTGTCTAACTTTATGCATGTGAATTTTTGTTTCATGTGTGGGACCTTAGTCTTCTCTGCTGTGTTCATATGTGCTGAACCTAACCTATCTGAGCTTCAATTTACAAGGGCATGTATTTGGCTACTACATTTTATTATCAGCTTAGCCTTTATGCATATCATCACAGCCTCTTAAAATTTGCATGGAGAAATTGTTCAATTGGAAAAGGAAAAATCTAAATCTCAAATGGCTTGATAGGTAAAGAACAAAATGATTGAGGAGGTGAATTCCTGATCTCAGACCTTCTTATCCATTGTCTCTAAAGATATTTTTTACTAGATTTAATAAATGTGCTTCTCTGATTTTTGGATCTGCTTTCTGGGTTTTTTGTTGTTTTTTGTTTCTTTTTTTAAACACCTCTATATAATAACTCTTCCTGGATGTAGAAAGACAGTTCTCATTCTAAATGACAAAAAAAAACAAAAAAAAAAACCAACCAATCAAACAAACAAACAAACAAACAAAAAAAGACCTTTATTTGGAGCAGGAGTTCAAGAAGGGCAGTTGTCTTTCTGGTATATATTTTTGTAAGTACATTGTGGGATATTTTTCTCTTAAAAATACATATAAAAAGTGCTCCACATGTATATAAAAAGTTTTTAAAAGTCCTTTATTCACTCATTAATCATAGATAATACAGTCAGAGACAATATAAATGTCTCCACACTCTGTCAGTGTACCTCATCCTTGACTTGGAAGGAGCACCACTAGAGGTGAGCAAGAGGTGTTTCTCTGCTCATTAAGTTCTTGACATTTTGGCTGAGGCTGCCAGCAGTGGGGCAAGTAATTCCAAATGTTGATAGCTTAGAAATATGGAAATTTGCTCATTATTCTGAATCCATTAGACAGGACCCAGACTACAAACTCATGTCAAATAGGCCTCCAAACAGATGTCAGATGATGCCATTTGGTGGTGGACTTGAAATATGGACATTTGTTAATTAGATTGACTCTATTAGACTGGGCCCAGAGTTCAGATGCATTTCAAATAGGCCTCCAAACAGCCATCAGATGATGCAAATATTTTGTGATGGGAGGGGTGAGGAGGATTACTAACAAAAAATGCTAATAGATGTAGTTATTTAGACCTTATTGAAAAAATGGAATTACCCTCCTACAGAAAATTTTGATAATTCAACATTTGTTTTTGTCCCAAATCAGGACAAAAAAGTCAAATTATTGAAATGTTTAGTGGAACAAAATGTTCTGATTTTTTTTTTTATTTGGAAATGTCAAAAATGTGTCATTTTGTCAGGTCAACATTGATCTATATCTCCCTGACCCACACAATGCCTCATCAGTGTTTTAGTTTAACAGTATCATGCTCACATTCTTCCTATCGGATGGACTCCCCAGCTGGACTCCATGATGCACGGGCCTTGGCTACATTGGTGCTTTACAGTGCTGAAAAAACACCCTCCTGAGTGCAGCAAGTTACAGCACTGTAAAGCGCCAGTGTAAACAGTGCCCCAACAGTGCACGGCTCCCAGCACTGTAAGCTAATCCCCAGAGGGAGGTGGAGTACCTGCAGCATTGGGAGAGCTCTCTCCAAGCGCTGGCACTGCGACCACACTTGCACTTCAAAGCGCTGCTGCAGGAGCACTCCCGCAGCAGTGCTGTACAGCTGCAAGTGTAGCCATACCCACAGTGGTCTTCCTCCGCTCCCTGCAGCTGAAACCGTGCAGTGCATCATGAGAGTGCCATGACTATGTGCCTCTGAGTCAGCCTTGGCTTTTGAGGTGCCTAATCAGAGTTGTATTTTGAAAATCTCATTCAGCCATGCTGCCTCCCATGAGATTTACAAAATATAACTCTGATTAGGCATATCACATAGAGGTCGATACAGCGATTAGTGATCAACAACAAAAAAAGAAATATTATGTCTTGCAGAAAATTTCTATTTTGCAGAAATCATATTTACTGTGTAAAACAAACAAAAATTCTGACAGAAAATTTCTGACTAGAACAATTATCCCACCCCCATCCCACCCTTTCCTTTGCCTCCTTAGGACTGAGAGGTATTAACAGGTCACTTCACCATGAATAGGCCCTTGAAATGTGTTAACTACTTATGCTAAACAATCTGTTCCAGTTTGTATTTAGCAATGATAGTCTGAGTTAGGCTGTGTCTACACTAGGGAGTTTACAGCAGCACAGCTGTACCAATGCAGCTGTGTCATTTGTAAGATTGCTCGTGTAGCTGCTCTGTGCTGATGGGAGAGAGCTCGCCCATGAACATAATAAAACCACATCTACGTGTGGCAGTAGTTATGTCATCAGGAGAAGCTCTTCTGCCACCATAGTGCTGTCTACATTGGAACTTCTGTCGGTGTAATTTAAGTTGCTCAGAGGTGTGTGTTTTCACACCCCTTAGTAACATAAGTTATATCAACAAAAGTGGTAGTCTAGACATGGCATTAGTTTCACAGACCTGAAGAAGACCTCTGTGTAAGCTTGAAAGCTTGTCTCGCTAACCAACAGAAGTTGGTCCAATAAAAGATACTACCTCACCCACCTTCTCTCTTTAATAACTTGGAACCAACAGGGCTACAACAACATTTCATTCATATATATGAGAAGCTCATTCAGCTGCATCATGCGGACTATTCTTTACAAAAAAAATGTGTTTATCAGTATATGCATGTTCCACCTTAGTTATTTTGCCTACTTCCACACAAAAAGTGGATTACTCTATTATTTCTGTTATCTGTATCTATGCTACTCTGAAGTTATGAAACTGATAAACTAGCAGCTATATACTTTTATTTAAATAAAAATCTATGATGGTTTAATTTGAATTTAGCAGCGTTCCCTTTTTTATCTTTTTTATATTTTTAATGTGATCTTCAGCACTCACAGGACCTCATGAGTGAGTTGCACCAAACTTTGAAGTTCAGGATTTAGAAAAAGTGTCCTTGTTTCATTGAGCAGTCTGGCAGCCACCGCAGAGTGCTGAGGGATACTGCACTTAAAGATGGATAGATACTATATTGTGCTCCATCTACAAACTCGAACCAAAGACCTTTCTGTCTAAGAGTATGCCTACATGTGGCTGGAGGTTTCAAGTATGAGTGTTAGCTTAATGGACCTAGAGTACTAGTGTAGGTGTGAGTGGCAGGACAGCCTAGATGCCCAAGTACATATTTAGGATCTCAGATGAGATCATACTCAGGGCAGCTAGTCTGTTCCACTGCCTGCAATGCCACAGCTGTACTGCTGTTTTTAGTGCAATAGCTCAGTCAAAGGTAGTCTGCATAGGACTGCCTCAGCTAGAAATCACCTCTCCAGCTCTGACGGAAACATATCTTTCGAGTACCTCAAAGGTATTGAATATTTTCTGCATGAAGTTAGAATTATTTCCTTAGCAAACCAGTTGCAGAAAATTAAATGAAACAACGTGCTACATTGTTCATCAGATTCACCTTAGAATTCAAATAGTCTCAAGCATCAAAAGATAATGCCATAAAATATTCTGTGCATAAGATTATTGATTAGTCAGCTATATCGTTAAGGCAATTTCTCTAAAAATATTTAAGTGGAAACTGAACTAAATTAGATTTTACATATGGCCTTAAGAAGGTTTGAGATGAGCAACCATCAGCCTCTAATTCCCAGCATGTAGTTTAAAAATGACCTTTTGTTTGTTTGTCTGAGTGGCAGCCAACATGCTGATGTGGTTTCAATTTTGTCTCCCAAAGTAGTGATTATCCATATTCCTAATTTAATCTGCACTAATAAAAGACTTAAACTCTTCAACTCATCCTAGCCAATAAGAGTCCTGCTTCAAATATGTTCATACTGAGCACACAGAACAGAAAGTTTTCATGATCTGAGTGTAGTTTCCATATTTGCTGCATTTTCAGACCTTAGTCACGGTGAGCAGGATTTTCAACACCAATTATACATTTCTAGGGTAAGAAACAGAGTTGGTTAAAGTGAATTTGTTCACTGTCTGACTTCTTTATTACTTCTGCCAAATAGCAAGAATACCAATGACTTTAGTAGGAGCAGGAACAAACCCTATGGTATGAGCCAAAGCCCAATTAAGTCAACTGAAGGACATTCATTGACTTCAGTGGACTTTGGTTCAGGCCTGAACTCCTGTGTTCCTGCATCTCTGTTCCCCCCAGGCAAGGAAGACTTTCATTGCTGTGAAACCAATCTGGTTCTGCAGCAGGGGAGTTGGGAGGGAGGAGATCAGTATGTGAGGGGCTATGTTCCCTGTAAGCTGCGTGCTTAGGCGGCCACACAGGAGTGACTCAAGAGCCACCCAGCTGATCAGAAGAGCTCGCACAGCCAGCAGCCTGTGTTCAGGTGCTCCTCCCCCATGTTGCTCCATCCTGCAGCTGCTCCCTGGACTCTCCTGCTGGCTGTGCAAAGTGGGGAGGAAGGGAAGTGTGCTGATGTCAGGCTGTCTCCCTCCCTTGTGCCCCATCTCCACAGAGCAGGGCAGAGGGGACAGCCATCTCAGTAGGACTCTGAGCTGTTGTGGTCTGGGTCTGAATGATGAGTGGCTGAGTGCCTTTTTTAAAGAGATAGTGCACTGTTTCTGAGATTTCCCTAGTAGTCAGCTCACACAGTCTCTCTCTCTCTTCTTCCCCCCCTACCCCATTTTCACAGAGCTGGGGAGGGGAGACAACAGGGCTCAGACCAGAGCAGGAGAGATTTCAGTGACTGTCTTAAAGAGACAGCACACGGTTTTCCCCAGCAGCCAGCACACACACTGTCTCTGTGTCTCACACACACACTGTGTCTCACACACACAGTGTCTGTCTGTCACTCACAGAGACAGTCTCTGTGTATCAAATACTGTCTCTGTGTCTTACACAGTTTCTGTGTCACATACTCAGACACACAGTCTCTGTGTCTCTCCCCCAGAGTCTGTGTCACAGACAGAGAGATTCTCTGTGTAACACACACACACTGTGTCACACACATACACACACAAAGTCTCTCTGTCACACATACACTGTGGCACAAACAATCTGGGTTTCACACACAGAGTCTCTGTGTCACACACACACACAGTATCTGTGTCACACACATCCACTCTGTGTCACACACACACTATCTCTGTGTCACAGATAGTCTGTGTCATATATTTTCTGTGACACAAACACACCCTTCATTTCACTCTCACCTCCCAATACATACTTGTATTGTTGTTGTTTTTACTTCTTGGTACTTCCTGCAATGCACATATATTCACTTTAATTTTATTTTTTCAATGTGTGTTATTTTAGTGTTTTGACTAGTCTATGCATTTCAAAATTTTTATTTCTCTTACACTTAAATTTAATTCTTTAAGTAGTGAGTTCTAAAATGCCTAACCTGTCCTGGCTGGAGTAATTATCCCTATGGTAACTTTTTATACATGTTATATCTGGGGGTTATTTTGGTTCTACTGTTGGTGCACATCTGCACATACTTCAGTACACATAACAATATTTATTCTGCACATGGACTGAAAAAAATTAGAGAGAACAGTGGTGAGGAGCCCATATGCAGGAAACAGAGATTCCTTCTGAGTTCTAGAAAGATGGAGTCTTGAGGCTACACAGATTGACCTGTCTTTCCTTTATGTGGATGGGTTTACAGGAAATATGGGGGTGGCTAAGCTGGGGCTGGTGAAGGGCAAAATTTCATTCTTCCCTGGTTCTTGTGGATCTTTTCAGGACATGGATAATAATTTATGCTGTATATAGAGTGGGGAAAATGCCAAATATCATTTACATGTACAAATATGGGTTTTGCCAATTCCAATTTTAAAGGTGCATTGTAGGTGTCAACTTTATAAAATGTGGCCCTCATCTAACACCTATAAACGCTGTCACTTTGACCCATTACTATAGTAACCACTTTTACCTATTTTATGAGGGTAACAGCAAGCTGACTTCATACATTTTTATTGTGTTATAATCACAAAACTAGCCAAACTTGTCTACATGTGAATTTTGTTATAAACTTGACTTGAATCTAACATCTGGTTAATCAAAAGATTTGCAAACCTTTGAAGTGAACATTAACCCAGTTTCAAAGCTGGTCTGATATATGTTTTTTGTTTTGAAATCAAGCAAAATTAAAAATCTGCTATAGCACATAAACAACCTGTACAAAACCTGGTTACTACAGTTTAACTAAAGAACATAAAAGACTTGCATATCTTTAACACATATAAATGAAAAAAAATTGCCTTCAATAACAAAGACACTCATCCAATAAATAAACAGTCTAATATTTAACTAAAAATCAAACAACGTTAATATTATTTATGTTATGTTAGGACCCATCTGTGATCATGACTCCAATGTGCAAGATGCTATGTAAAGGCATAGTAAAATAATTCCTAACCCAGAGAGATTATTCTCTAATTCCTAACCCAGAGAGATTATTCTCTAATTCACGCGGCTCACCAAGGTAAGCACCCTGGAGGGCCGGGCCAGTTTGTTTACCTGCCATGTTGGCAGGTTTGGCAGACGGCGGCCTCCACTGGCCACGGTTCGCCATCCCAGGCCAATGGGGACATTAGGAAGCAGCGGCCAGTATGTCCCTCGGCCTGCGCTGCTTCCCGCCACCCCTCATTGGCCTGGGATGGTGAACCGCAGCCAGTAGCAGCCGCGATCTGCCGAACCTGCCAACGTGGCAGGTAAACAAACTGGCCCGGCCCGCCAGGGTGCTTACCTTGGCGAGCTGCGTGCAAGAGGTTGCTGACCCCTGCTCTAATTAGACAAGTCAGACAAAGGTATGCAGAAAGAAACTATATCTCCATTTTACAGATGGGAGACTAAATGATTTGTACAAGGTCACACAGCTCTGGAAATTGAATCCATATCTCCTGAGTTCCAGTCCAGTACCTTAACTGCAAAACTGCCCTTTAGCTGGCCTCATCACAACCAGCTAGGTTATAAGCCTTATAATAGTAATTGGAGATATACCTATCTGCTAGAACTGGAAGGGACGTTGAAAGATCATCAAATCCAGCCCCTTGCCTTCACTAGCAGGACCAACTACTGATTTTTGCCCAGATCCCTAAGTGGCCCCCCCTCAAGGATTGAGCTCACAACCCTGGGTTTAGCAGGCTAATGCTCAAACCACTGAGCTATCCCTCCCCCGAGAAAGTTTTTCCTAGGAAGTTTTTCCCTCTCTTTCCTCTTCCCTATTTTAGGTCCTTGACATTCACTCAGTTGAGCAGCATGGAATGGGAGAAGAGGACAAAAAACTCATCCCTGTTTATCTCAACTCACACAAGGGCCAGGAACAATTGCAGTTCCTTGACCTCTGAGACCTCTCCCTCTATTGACATCCCCAGGCATTCACAAGCCAAGAAGAAGTGTCAGAGCTTTGCTCTTCTCACCCACATCGGACCGTGAGGTGCAATTGCTCCTATAGTTGTCTCTGGGTAGTCTGGCTCGGGATTGTTTCTAAGACATGTCTCTATCTAAATGGCACAATCTAGCTTTTTTTTGTAAAGCTAGAAACTTTGCTTCTTTTTTTTCCAGTGGTAAAGTGAAGAGAAAACTTAATTTAAATTTTATACGTAGGCAACATTTACTTTGCCTTGAATTATGTTTAGAAAAGCAAAAAATCATTGGTGTTATTAGAAGTGAAAACTGAAAAATTTAAAAACAACAAATCCTCTCTATATATGAGGACAAATCCTGCTCATGTTAGTCATGAAGATAGTCTCAATGAGACTATCAGGATATATTTATTCATGCCACATTTTAGAATGTACCTCTCTAAAGTCTAAGCATGTGTACAATAAAATAAATACTAATACTGCAATACATTTTAGGGGAAATGTTAACCTTCAGTAGGAGTTTCTTCCGAGTAAAGACTTCAGGACTGGACCACACCAGATTTTGAATGAGTAAAATTCACCTTTAATTCTGGTGCTAAATCCACCTCAGATTAGGAGCTCAGTCTTGAAAGCTGAGCAGCAATTTAGACTTGGATGTAAGTAATATTACCACTTCATAGGAAATTCTCAGCACTTTGCAGGGTCAGGCTCCTTGAGGCTTAATGGTATGAAGC
Source organism: Gopherus flavomarginatus (assembly GCF_025201925.1). NCBI lineage: Eukaryota > Metazoa > Chordata > Testudines > Testudinidae > Gopherus > Gopherus flavomarginatus. Next base: position 282,633,932 of record NC_066617.1, on the reverse strand, counting down.
CAATTACCTAGCGTGAGTGAAATACATTTACCACAAGCTGTAATATTTTTTTACAATTTATAATCAGATTTGTTGACATCTTGTTGTATATGAAAACTGGGTGTGTGTAGGGATTTGGTGACTGAAAAAGCAGAGTGGCCTCTGATTTGTTGTGGGCCCATGGGCAAATCACTTAGTCTAGCAATAAAATAAAATAGGTATAATAATGCACGCCTCTGAGAGGATATTTGAGGCATAATAGTTTGTAAAGTGTTTTAAGTTCTCATATGAAAGATGTTACATGAAAGATGAGAATTTTTAGAAGGACATCATAGCTTGGCTTGTATGATTCAATAATATAGTTTACTTTATATAAATAGTGTACTTACTTTACATAAATAAGTTTAAATAGTAAATGAAAATAATATATAACCCATACATTTTGTTGCTCGGGCATAAATCATGTGGATTCAACACAATATTACTCAAAGAATTCAGAGTTTGAGTTTAGTTTAGATAACCACCAAATGACAGATTCTTACTTCAAATATATCCTAGCTAACTGGGTCATTTAAGTAGGTACAATTGAACTAAAAATATGACAAGAATAGACTTTCTCAAGTGCTTTCCAGCTGTTCCGTTTCAAGGCCTCACTGGAACATGAAGTGCAACTGTAGTTATAAATAATGTTTCCTAACATTTCAGAGCTTTGCGTCTATATCACACTGAAAATGAGGAGTAGACTTTTTTTTAAAATCTGGAGCAAAGCTTCCCTAAAGTTCTAGTACAAGGTCAACAAAGTACTGGATAGATAATCATAAATAATTTTGTACTCTTTGTATGGTTAGAAACTGCCTATGCAGAGCAAATTTATTCATCTGTAAATTCATTGAAAGTGCTCTTTACAATCCTTGGGGTTCCTCTGCTCCAATTTTAATTCTAGACCCCTTCCAATATGGCTTCTGTCCCTTGTACTCATCTTGAAAACTCTCTTGCCAAAGTCTCTACTGACCTTTTCTTAGCCAAATCTCAGACTAAGTGTTCCGACTCCATTTTCCTTGATTTGTCAGTCACCTTTGAAACTGTCAACTTTGTTCTTCTTCTTGAAACTTTGTCCTCCATTGGCTTCTGGGACTTTGTCTTCTGCTTCCCCCACTGCTCTAATTTGCTCCTTCAGTATGTCCTTCAGAGGATTCTTCTCATCTACCCTCCACCTTTCTCTGAGAATATAACATTATAGAGTACAAACCTAGAAAAAATCTGTGTGTGTGTGTGTGTGTTGTGAGGAGGCTGTTAAGTTGGTATTAAAGTATGTCACATGCTTTTAATATGTTAGTTTTTTGGGTGGAATTATATGAATTATTGCTATAGAACTCTGTTTGCCACTTCTTAGTGCATATTTCCTTTCACAAACAAGGGTCATAATACTGAAGGTAATAACGTTATTAAACCCATTGCCACTAGGTATTATAGGGTCCTCAAAATTGAGTATGATTTGTATGTCATGTGCTGTGCAGTATGCATAATATTACTGATACCAATTGACGCAACTGGGTGCAATCACAGTGGAGATTAACTTTTAACTTTGGCTTTTGTCAGTTCAAGTAATAATCTTAACATTAGTTTAGTTTTGTGCTTGTCTTTAGAGTTCCTATTCCTTTTATTTTTATTTGTACACATGTACACTATTGTTTCGCTAAACTTTTCTCTGATCTCTACTGTGATTAGGACATCCAAGGACAGAGCTCAATGTTATTTTTGGTTGGCTATTAATAAAAATAGGCCTCTCTTTTTCTGAGCTGAGGGGCCATGCATCTGGTGTATCTGAAACACGGAGTAAAGAGTTTTACCTCTGTGGCACTACCAAAGATGCAGAATAAGTGGCGGGGATGGGGACTAAAGGGAATTGAAGGACGAAAATCTGTGGGGTTCCCAACATAATGGTGCAAAAGATCTTAAATTACTTTATGAAGTTGCATAAGAACATAAGAACAGCCATACTGGGTCAGACCAAAGGTCCATCTAGCCCAATATTATGTCGTCTGACAGTGGCCAATGCTAGGTGCCCCAGAGGGAATGAACAGAACAGGCAATCACCAAATGATCCACCCTCTGTCACCCATTCCCAGCTTCTGGCAAACAGAGGCTAGTATGCTTTACCTACTGAACCACAGATCATGTTGTGCTGTGTGGAAGGACTGCCCCTCCAATCATCTACCCTGAAGCTGACCTTCAGCCACTAGTGCATCAGTAAATTTGCTATTATTGGCTCACTGTCCCTAGCCTATAATCTCACATAGAAGAGCATCAGTTCGTGCGGTGTCAACATCCTTAACTGCATGATGATTAACCTGAGGATCAGCCACAGTTTTGGAAGTAGGGGCACGTGCTGTCTATTGTTGCTCCTCCCCAACAGTTCTGCCCTGCTCATTTTTCTTCACATGCCTTGGGTCATCTACCTCTTTTTGAGAGGAGAAATGTGGCCACTCTGAAAGTCTAAGTGGCATTTTCATAGAGTTTAAGGTGAGAATATATTGCCAGATTCTCCATTCTGACCTCCTGTATATCAGAGACCACTGACACCACCTAGCATCCACGCACTAAACCCAACAACCAAATTAAGTATTAAAGCCCATAGGACTTTTATGTGCCACGTAATCATTTCCCTGCTATTGTGGGTGCCTTCTGCACAATATATATGTAAGATATTAAACTCTTTTTGTGTGTGTGCTTGTATGATATTACAGTGTCTTGAATCATACCCAAACCAAATTGTTCCTTATAGTGCTATATATTACAATAATTTCATGTTTGTAACACTTTAGGTAGACACTGGCTATCTGTTCCAAAGAGAAAGACTTAGGAAGTGTTTATATTTTAATATATTTTCCTTGGATCTATTAGAAAAAATCTGTAGATATTATTTATCTTGTTTCAGTGCTTTTAATTATTTCCTTGTTGCCAATATTTCCCTGAATATGAATGTCTTTTCTGCTAATCTCCATAGATTTCTCTGGTCATTTGGCATAATGCTTAGAGAAAAATGAAAAGTAACCTGCTTCCAACATATAATAGCTGTAGCTGAACAGCATCTTGCAGATCATGGTCTTAACACAAAGACTATGAATTGTGAATTTTCAGTAGAAACTTTGGATAGGATTGGATATTTTTCTGGAACTGCTGCCAGAAAGCTCAAAGACAAAGAGATACTGCAACTTTTACAGTAAAGCACCTCAAAGGGTTTCATTATTCCTAAAATGACAGTCTCATGATCTATATAATAAGATTGCAAGATTGTCACTCTCTGTCATTCTGAACCCTATGTCTGTAGAGTCACTGTGAAGTGATGGAAACAGCTACAAGCAAGGCTGAGGGCTCTTTTTGCTCAGAGCATCCCCAGGTTGAATCATCAGTGAGTACTGCAGTCTGTTACTGTCCAATTTTTAAGTTCTTAACCATTTTAACTTTCTGAACAACACTTATACAGTGTATAGATACAGTATGGCATGATCTATTGCATGCCAAGAGTCCTAGACCATTGTGATATCAGAGGTAGCTCAACCAATCACTGTGCTTATTATATACTAATTTGCATGCAACAGTTTAATTGATTGTATTAGGGAGATTACACAGATGGTGGATTACTTTGCCCAACCACTACACAAATCTACCACAACCGCCCTAGAGGCAAATCAACACAACACAACCAGCATACACAATTACGCTAAATACACATAGCTCCTCACTGCAGTGCACAGACCACATTCACCAGCTACAAAAATACACATAACTCTCGCATCACAACACAACCAGCCTACATAATAACCGCAAACACCCATAGTCACTTATGGTTTAGCATGTACCCTTCCTTTAGGATCTGCATACATCAGTCAAATCACTGAGAATAACATAACCCATGCTCAATTCAACAGAAAACTCTGTAGTGCAAACAATGCACCCAAACAAATCAAGACAAAATCAAGACAAAATATTGCTAGACACAAATAAACATAATCACCCACAAAGCAACACAACCAGCAGACAAAATAACTCCATACACACACTCCTGTTATTTCCTATCAACACAAATCTCCCTAAAGACTAACAGATTTATTTGGGCTTAAGCTTTCGTGGGTAAAAACCATCTGAAGAAGTAAGTTTTTTACCCACGAAAGTTTATGCCCAAATAAATATGTTCGTCTTTAAGGTGCCAACGGATTCCTTGATGCCACAGCTACCCCTGCAAATCTCCCTGCACAATCCTCCCCACACAAACACAGCTCAACACAAATCTTCCAGCACAACACACACACTCTCCCACCATGACTCATACTTACCATAAAACCACAAACTTCAGAAGTAAAGCCACGGGTCATCTCTAGTTTAGAATAACTGCCGTGCATATGTGGTCAGGATATTATTGATTTTTGATACCCTATATTTATGTCTTTATGGTAAGTATGAGTGATGCTGAAACAACATATGCTATATTTATATAAGGCATATTGTTTTAATTATGCAGAAAAAATTGTGCAAAGTCCTCAACAATATTTCGTTCCGTAAATAGGGGCTTTGCTTTTGCCATAGCAATACAAAGCTTTAGTCTAACAAATTTGGTCTTCTGACTAAAAATAGTGATACTTAAAATGAAAAGAAAAGAAAAAAAGCCCCAAAAATAGAAAAGTCCAATTATTCAATACTGCATATAAGAAGGGGAAGAATTCCATGAACACTTTATGTCCCCACTCTCTTGTCCTTTCTGTCATCACTTACCCCCAGGCAAAGAGAATGCAAAATGGGTGCAAAATGTTATCATTTTCATATGGTAGTATGTTTTATTCATGTTATACAGTGTAAATGACTAAACAGAGTGCTAGGCAGTAGAGAATCATGCCTAAGAAACATGTGTTATTGGATGAATTGTGGAACCTTTTCAATTACGTAGTGATGTACAGTACAAGTATAGGGTGATTTAAAATATTTGTATTTAGTATTACACAGTAATTGTCCAAAAACTGTAGTATCATTGTAGTAAGCTAAAATGCTTCAGGCCATTAGTACTGTAGACGTAGTTTTTCCTTTTTTCTCTCCATGAAAACAAAAGAGTAGCAGCAAATAAAAACAAATTAAAATTGGTTATGGTCTGGTGAGTTACTGATGTATGAATACAAACTTTGAAACATTTGAAAAGTGAAAGTGCCAAAGGCACAGCTGAATTTATGGATTTATAAGACCAATAAGTATTTTTATTATTAGTTTTAAATGTAACTGTCAATAAAAATGCATCATAACAATTAATTAGACTTACAGTGACATAATGATGACAATTCAGCAGCATGGAAATAATCATGTTGAGGAAACAAATTCAGCCAGCCATGGTATCAAAGCAACAGAAAGCCTCTTTTACCTCCCTGGAACATGCCCTTAACCTTTCTCAAAAATCTACCAAATAAAATCTTTCGCAGTCTGTTTTTAGTTTGTTTTCCCCCAGCTCCAATAGAAATGAAGGCATGTCCAGCATTTATGAGACTAGCCCGTGACTTCAGAGACCCAGGTTTGATTCCTTGCTCTGCCACAGATTTTCTGTGTAACCTTAGACAAGAGTCTAGGCTAGAGCCACAAAGTGGATTTATGGTATGTCCACACAGAAGCTTTGAGATGTAATTCGCAGCTCAAATAGATGTACACATGCTAACTGTGGTCAAGCTAACACCTCACAATAGCAGTGTGGCCATGGTGGCTTGGGCTAGTTCTCTGGATACATATTTGGGCAGTGAGTCTGAGCAGCTGCCACACTACTTTTAGTCACTAGCTTGAGTACAGATACATAAGTGCAGTGCATGGGGAGCACTAGGTACCCAAGAATGGGATTCACAGAAGCAGGCATACTGAGCAGAGAGCCACCAAGACTAGTCAGTAGGAAATGACAAGGAAAGGACTCAGCCTGACACCTCAGGGACTTAGATATCTGATTCCAGGGCAGAAAGATGCACCTCCCTTGTGAGGCTGCAAACCCTCTCCTGAAGATGGGGCTGATGTTCCTTTCTCGCAAAAACAAAGAAACAAGCACGGTGGTGCTCAATGTTAATCAGGATGGAAGAATTTGGCCCTATTTTATTAAAAGTGAAAATAATACAGAAGCTAAATATCAGTCCCTTATAAATATTTTAAAAAGATAGCACCTGATCTTGCACTTCTTAACCAAGCAAAACTCTCCTTTAGATCAGAAATTGAGGATTAAGCACATATGCATATTTTTCAGTGTGACACAGTGGAGGGTGGTAGATAAGTTTCATGACATGCCATAAACAACAGGAATGTCTAATAAAGTGGTTGTAGAGGGTGGAGAAGATTAAGATTGTGAGTTTAGTTAGGAACACTTGTGGAAAGTGCACTACCATATTTTTTTTTCCACTTCGGTTCCTTTAAATTGAAATTGCCCTGTATAGTTATACAAAATAAGCATCTGGGGCTTAAGCTACAGGTGCTGAACTTTCATTATTGTTGGACATTAAATTTAGATTTCCTTGTTTCTGTGTGATAAAAATTTCATCGTTAGCATTGTATCATTTAGTATGTGTGTGTAGGGTTACAACTATTATTTATGTACTGCAAAATTGTGTGTAGGGGTAGCATTTGTTTTAATGAAGCCAAGACAAAAGCTTTGTCTTCACTAATGAAAAAACTTGTGTTTTTTACCATGGGATTGGTAATGTATATTAGCTATCCTTCTATAAAACCTTAGTGGAGACTAGACATTGTAATTTTTTACCATAAGGTAGTGAAGTTAGGTCAACAATGTACCTCCACCCAGGTTCACCTGATTAGGCTACATAGAGGTAAAAACTACAGGACCTTGTCTCCACTAGGGCCTACAGTAGACTAGCTAATTTACATTAATTATCTTGCTGGGCTTTTTAAACCAAGAAATTTGTATTTGCAGTGAAGATGCAGCTAAAATGTAAGTGGACAAGAAAGCAGCTCCATGTTTGAGAGGTCAGTCATAGATCTAATTTCACAAGAACAATAGAAACAACATGGACCCTGAAATAAATTAACCCAATGATCAGATTCTACAAAAAAATGTGTATATATCCATGTGAAAGGTTATATTGCAGTTAATGGACTACTGTATAAGTAATATGTTTGGACCCTTTATCTTTCAATCACATTTAAATAATTTCAGAACAGCATCATCAACAATTAATCATAATATAATTATAAGAATGTGCTTCAAAAAGCTGGCTTTAAAGAACTAGATTCAATAAATAAAATTTTTAGTGCTAATAACAGTGTTAACAAATATTTCCTTCTAATTTCATTGTTGTCTTCCAGGGGATAATATGATGTTCCATTCCTATATCTTCTGGGAGTTATTCCTTAAGTTATTTTCTTAACTGAAAAAAAAAATCACTGATTTCCCTGGAGATCATTTCATAGAAATACAGTGAATTAATAGTATGCATACTATTATTATTTATTTAAGACTAGATTATGACTAAACCTAACGTCACCTTTCATGGGATTAAGGGGCCATAAACCACCATTCCCTAAACTCCCTAGTTAGGATTACTTGGATCATGGGGCTTGGCCTTGAGGATGAGGGGTAGGCAGAGAAGAGCAGAGCCATGTCTTTTTATCCCTTCTATATGCCAGTCAGCAGAACTTCCTCCAAAATTCCCACTCTTTCCTCCACATGAATGGAGAGTTTACACATGAGTTAGATAAGCAGAGGTTTTAGCAAATCTCTTGCAGGCTTCATGACAGAAGTGGGTCTTCAGGAGGGATTTGTAGGAGAAAGAATTGAGTGAGGTTTTGTAAATGCATTCCATACAGACAGAGCAGCATGGAAGAAATATATTTATACATTTCTCATTCTTTTCTTTTCTATTCCCATGGGAAGTCCTACATTTCTAGTAGTAAAATTTTATGTTTGGGAAAAGACATGTATCTAACTTTTTGATCTACTCAGTAATATCTGACCTCAAGAGGTAGTTTATGCTATTAAATATTATTTTCTTAGCAGCATTGCTGTTTTGTGATGTTAAAAAACATTACAGTGTGGAACAATACATGGAGAACATCTGCAAAAGAAGATGCATTTTAAATGGTTTTGTGAATATATGCCCTGTGGGTCAGACATAACTGTAGAAATCTCTTTGAAAGAAGCCTGTGGTGACAGCTGAGGGAGCATACTAATTTAATAACAGTTGATGAATTAAGAAACTGGATTATTTTTTAAAATCACTTAGGAAGTCTTCTCTCAATCCCCTTGGTTCCTTGGGTGATTCTTCTGGACAGCATGTCAAAAAGATTTGGAAACACACAGCCTATACAAAGCACTGTGTCTGGTTTAGCCTCTTTTTCACTTTCTAACAAGAATTATATCAAAGCTTTGTATTTCTGTTTCAATATATGCTGTCCATATAAGATCTAATCCCTTGTGGGGAAAATGTGGACGATGACAGGAGTCTTTGAAAAATTGCTCATTTTAACTGAATATGTAATCTTTTGGAACCTGTAATTTTTCAGCAGATGTCTTATTACAGAAAAAATAATGCTTTAATGATATAAAAGACAAAGATTCCCTGATGATGATGATCCTCTATTTTACATTTAGGTATAATGGACTTCTCTAAAGCCTCTATGATTTTCAGTATAAAAGATAGCTCTGAGGTTGGTAACTTAGTCTGGGTAGAGCAGCATGTTCCAGTAAAGATTAAGATAGATGATATTTGCTCTCTTTCTGGTATTTGTTTTTATCCCAATGTTTGCAAAGAATTGAAAACTCCAAGTACTTTACATTCTTCTCAACTTTTCCAAAAGTTGTGAGTTATAAATCTCTCATAAGGCTGTTCCCTTTCTGGTAAAGGTGATTCCAGGGTCTGGATTACTTGATATGGAAGTAGTATTATCTAGTGGTTATAGCACAGGACTGGGAACCATCTAGGCTCAGCCAAGGAGGTGCATCTAGGCAAAATGGAGGTGATATTAGTGGGAAGGGGAAGGCTCTGGAGAGTATGGCAAAGGCGATTCCTGCCACATTTTTGAGGGGCAGCAGGGGTCATCCACCATTTGTCCATGATATGGGATTTCATGATTTGGGGATCCTTGTGTACCTCCAATGGTTTCTGAAAACTCAGGTGGAATTAGTGGCCATATTTTTTTTCCACTTCATAAAATTGAGCAATTTCAACTGTTTCTATTGGACCTGGATATCATCAGTGTTGTCTTTGACTTTTTGATTTCTAGAATGGTTTATTGCAAGGAACTCTTCATGAGGCAATCAGCCACTAAGGTGAGCAAGGTGGCTGCTATCTGAGGGATGTAAAAAATAGGAAATGTCATTATATATACCTTCTTAAACAGGAGGTGTTTATTATAGAAAACAAGAACAACTAGAGACATAAACAAATGTTTCTATGAAGTTTGAGTTACAACTTTGTCTCCAGTGTTTACCAGAGATGACAACCTATCTGGACCTCTGTACTGCACACAGAGACATGTAGGGGTTCAATAGTATACTGCATGTAAATATATAATTAAAAGGAGCATGTCACACCAATTCTCAGTTGCTTTCAAGGTGTTGATATTGGCTTGAGTCATGACTATCTGAGACATGAACTACTTCCTCATCTAATAACTGTATTAATACTTAACTCTTACATAACAACTACAGCACAGAGCTGCCCAAGTTCACACAGCAAAAATCAGTGGTAGAGTTGGTCTCCTACCCCCGCAGCAAACGTTATTCACTAGACCACAGCTGCTCCTTATCCATATTCCCACCACTTCTGATGTCAATTTGGGTGTGCGAGGTGAGGGTGGGATTTTCAAAAGCATTCAGTGTTGTCCTGAATCTCCTTCCATTGATATAAATGGGAATTCTTCCATAGGTTTCAATGGGAAGAAGTGAGGCTAGTGCTGAGTATTTTTTAAAATCTCATCTGAAATGTCCGGTAATCAGAAGATCCTAAGATAACGCCCTTTCCCTGTCCCACTTTTCTGCTCACTATCTTTACCTTTGCAGAATCTGGGAGACGAGGGTAGCATGTCCCCGAGGAAGAAAACACCCTTGTATGGCTTCAGTCTCTTTTCAGATGCAAAGGGAAATATGGTGTCCACAGCTATTACTTTAAGGTATTTTCTTTATTTCATATATAAATAGAATCATTTTTATATTCTGGTTACTCTTTGGCACGTGTTCATTAGAATATATTTAGCAACTAAGTTATTTTTCATAGTATGAAGGAGTATAAATAGCATTGCAGTAAAATATTAATAGTGCTACAGTACTACATAACTGTAAATTAAATACTTCAAGTCTCTCAGTGAATGTAGTCTGCAAATAGGAAATAGGAGAATCTTTAACACATGGCAATCTTTTAAGGTACAGAGTTGCCAAATCCTCACCCGTCTGCTCCCTACAATAGCTGAAATCCAATCCCCAGAGACAATCTAGTTCCTAAACAGACAACTCCCCTTCAACTATTTTTCATATCTAGATGCCATCCCTTTGCAGTTCGTAGTCTCCATCCCTAATACCCATCTTTGCCCATTTCTCTAATCTGAGTTAATGTCCCTCGAGCCTACCCTGCCATTATTATAATGTGCTATTTAAATAGCACCCACAGTGATCTAGGCACTTTGCTGACATGCAAGAGGACAAGAGACATGCCCCAAAGAACTTCCAACCTAAAAAGACAAAACATAGATGACAGGAATTAAAACATAAAATCAAACATTAAATCAAAGCATAAAAAAGTGATGAGGTTCAGTAGTGGCTTGTTAGCTCCATACCTTTGCTCAGTGTTGTTTTTGCTCTTCCTATTTATAATTTTGCATTTAAACAGTAGGGAACATAAACCATATTTTTGGGTGATTTAAACTTCTGAAGCTTCTATTTGAAATGCTTTTGGTTTTTATCATGGTTGCCACCTAATCCCAACTATTATAAGAGAACCAAAGGCATGCAGTTGGAATGGTACTGTGAGCTGTTAAAAATTCACAGATGAGTAGGATCATTTATGCCAGCAGTATCTGCTGCTACTGTAGTAGCTTCTTCTGACAGAAGCAGACAGTTCCTTCTAACTGTTTCAGGGTTAGACTTATAAAGGGACTGCATCTACTAGCCGGGGCTGCCCGGGGGAAGTGGGGCATTTTGCCCCAGGCCCTGGGCCGCACAGGGGCCCCCACGAGAATATAGTATTGCAACTTTTTTATGGAAAGGGCCCCTGAAATTGCTTTGTCCCAGGCCCCCTGAATCCTCTGGGCAGCCCTGCCACTAGCTGGTCTTTTTCATTCTTCTCCCCAAGGCTGGCAGTGGGCAGAGGATGTAGGTACCCAGTGCATGGAGCAGCTTCTAGCAGTGGAGAAGGATCTCCTACTCTGCCATTCCTTCCTGCTCAATGCCGAGAGCATCACACAGGAGAAAGAAAAGCAACTATGGCAATTATTATCTAGATGATATTTTTCTTGGGAAAGGAGATAATCAGAGCTCGGTAGGAAGGAAAACACATTTTCCATTCTTTAAAGGATCGCAACCATAAAAAAAAGCAGGTTTGGCCTGAGTATGTGGAATAACATGCACGAGGCAATTTCCGATTTCTTTTTTTCCTGTAATGGTTTATATGTCTCTGATGGGGTGTGCAAACCCGTACTGATCAGGGAGGGATAAGGAGCTGCTGTGGGCTCAATCAGTCCCTCCCTGCTCCACTGTAAGACCTGTAAATTTGGAGGTAGGTAGTTAAAAAGCACACTGCCTGCTCAGTTGGATCTTGAATGGGAAGGAGAGCAGATTTGCAGCTCATATGTCATGTGAGAAACCTGGGCAGAGCTAGGACTTGATAGGAATCTGGTCAGCCAGGGCCTCCCTGAGAAAACGTATGCCTGACATAGACTGTTGATTTATCACCAGGAACCTGTTGCTGGTGGTTAAGGCAAGCTCCTGCATTGGGACCTGTCTGAAAGGAAGGGTCTGGAAACTGAGCCCAGTGGGGCTGAAGATTATTTTGGTTTGTGTTTATGCTGTACTTTGCCTTGTGCAATCTGCTATCAGTGAATTGCCCAGAGGAACAAGCCACATCTGTAACTGACTGTTGAGGAAACTGAGGCATGACTGCTGCAGTGCTCCACCACACCATGAGGCGGCATGCAAGGATGACCCCTTCTCCACAGTTTCTCATATAGTAACATTGATATTGTGTCCATTATGTTCATGTTGCACACTGCACAACAGAAACTTGCTAATAATATATGAAACAATAGGATTTTCATGTCACAGTGATAAAGTCAAGTGCCTAGTTATTCATGGATTTGCAACCACATTAAATATGAATGTTAAAATGGAAATTTCAAAGATTTGACAGAGAACAGTTTAGTTACATGGATCAATGTTATCTTTCCATGTACTTGTTTCATGAAAAGGACGCTTGTAATTTTTACACAGCTTAGAAATGAGGACAAAGAATTAAAGATGAAAAGACATGAAAACAGCAGTGGTATCTGGAAGTTAAAGGGTAAGTTATATTTCTTATTTTAAGACAAACATTTTTAGACATAAGGCTAAGTTGAAGTTGGTATTTAATATCATTACATATTTCTTTGTTTCCCCTAGAAGATGCATAAGTCTATTCTCTGACCCATGTCTAAAACTTGAATTGTGCAAAATATTTACTAAAAGTTAAATATTTTTGTCCTCCATCCACCATTGTAGTTGGAAAGGAGGTTCTAAGGTGTTGTTTTCTGTCTGTACTAGTATCTGCCTACTGTGTGTGTGCATGTGTGTGCGTGTGCAGGTGTGTGTGTGTCTATCCATTTGTGCGTTAATCTTGCTGATGATCCTAGTGTACTCACAGTTCAGTTCTTACTCTCCAGCAGCTATTACACATGTGTACATCAGTCATGCCTCACACAAAATCTGTTGAAGTTTACAAGCTGCCTGTTGTGCCAGCAGTATAAGCTTCAAAACAGTTCTGGATTATGTATAGGACACAGAAAGTGGGGAGGAGAGATGCACTATGAGACCAAACACTGTCCAGGAGGCACTTATGATGGTGAATATTGTGAGTGGTACTAGAATATAGTGTTATTGGGTGTCACCCAATGACTCTATTACAGGTAACCTTACAAGTTCTCTTTAGTTTAATTGACCAATTAGATCTTGGAGAATTGTTTGTGGTGCAACTCTATTTAGGGGTGGAATATTTTATTAGGAAAAACAGTTTCTCTCCTAAATCTCTGACTGAATAATTTCTGGAGCACAGAGTTGTTGCTACAGTTTAGTTTCTGACGGACTATAGGCTGCAAATAAATTAATGTTTCATAACCAGCACTCACATAGGAGGTGAGCTTCAGCTTCAGAAAAATCAGATAGATGAAACGTACCCTCCCCAAGAACAATAGGGAATAATCACATCACCAAATAATCAATTGATAGGTCAAACAGCTACTCACAGTGTGACCTGTGGAATGCTAACCTGTAACACACAGAAGCAGGGAAACTGAGGGGTGCAACGTGGGGAGTTTTAGAAGAAAGGGAACCCCATCTAACATGATAATGGTTTTTAACACCTAAGACATATAAAACAACAACAACCAACAACCAGGAACTATGTGAGGGGAAAGGTTTCTTTCTGTGAATAGCCTGGGTTTGGAATCTCACATTAGAGTTCAGAGCCAGAGTTTACTCTTGCAATAAGTACGATTTTGGTTTCATTTCTACAGCTAAGCTAAGAATGTCTCATTATGTATTGTGCGTGTGTTATGTTTGAGAACCAAAGACTAATTATGGGCAGCTGGCCAAGTTTTTAGTTTGACCAGCTGACTGACATTGTTAAACAGACCTAATTTTCTAGTGTAGACCAGGCTTCAGAGTGCCTTAGCTGTGAGTTGAGACAGGTCTGAATAAAGGAGAGAACATTATGAGCATTTTCAAACATGTAGCGCACTGTGGGGATGTATCTTTCCTTTTAATATTGAACAATGGAAAGCATTCCAAACTCTAAATTGTGTGTATACCATTTTAGGATATAGTTGGATGCTTTTCTGGGGCTTGTTAATGTTAATCAGTAATCATCCTCTTCATAGGCTCTGTCTTGTACAATGTGTTATCTATTTTCTACAATCTGAAACGTCTAGCCACTGAAACCGTGCAGTATAAATACATGCATCATTGACAGAGGAGGATGAAGATCTCATAGATATTGCTATAATTGGCAATGATTTTTTTCCCGTATGAATCACTTTGCAACTTTGCATGTCATCTTTGCACAAGAACTATTGTTTGAGGATTTATATTAATAATGTAAACTGAAATTTTGAGAAGCAATGAGAATTCACATGGACTTCTATTGAAGCAGGTATTTAGCTGGCAATCTGGAAAGTGCTAGAGTCCAAATGGTTAAAATAATTACAGAGAATGAAGCCATAAAAAGTTAATGAAACATCTGTTACATTGGTTTAAAACACAGACACAAGCAAAGAATTAGCAGCAAAATGCTGCTTATCCTTATCGTTAAAAGCATATAGTGAATTCTCAGATATGGATATCAGTGAGGATCACCATTTGGTACACATATTATTATTTTAAAATATATCCCTATTAGCATTTGAAAATTCCCATCCTACATCCAAAATGTTTGATGTCAAGTATTAAATGGTTTTTGGAAACTGAATAGATTTACTGCACAGGTTTATATAGTTTTATGTTAACACTTGTGGGTTGAATCTTTGGCCAGTTTGCTACAAAGAATGTTACTGTGCAAAGACTGACGAGGACATGCAGTAGTTTAACTCTATTGTGGAGGGAGGATGAAACAACAAAGGATAAAATGCCAAGTTTTCTATGAAGAAAAGAGTATTGGAAGAGCATTTCTACCATCACTAGCTTTATGCCTTTGCTACTTTCACACATCCTGTAATATCTTACCATCATGTAGGATGTTTATTTGATTTCATGAGTATAACACTGTGACTCAATACACCTCAATTTTATCTTTTTCTTGTTCCTGTTGACACCTTCCCACACAACCAAATGGCCATACACCACACTAGGAAAGGACAACTTTGCCTTTGACTGAGACTGAGTAAGTGGTTTAGGGCCCAGAAATTCTTTACACTTTAGTACTTCTTCAGTACTAAAGGATTGCAGGATTTTTTTCTCCTTCGGGACAAGCTGCTTGTAACACTCATGTAACAGGAGAATTCCTTAAAAGATCTATTAAAAACAAATAGGAAAAAGTAATTAAAACTAAAACTGGCTGATAATTTTGCATTGGAATTTTTTCTAAAGGAAAAGTGTGATTTCTGAGGGCATGGCTACACTTGCAGATGTAGAGCGCTTTGAGTTAAACAAGCCTTCAGAGAGAGCAGTAGGGAAAGTGCTGCAGTCTGTCCACACTGACAGATTCAAGCGCACTGGCATGGCCACATTTGCAGCGGCATTGGGAGTGGTACATTATGGGCAGCTATCCCAGTATGCAAGTGACTGCAATGTGCTTTTCAAATGGGGGGGTGGAGTGAAGTATGACAGGGAGTGTGTTGTGTGTATGGGGCGGGGGAGAGAGAGCGTGTTTTTGGGGAGCTGAGAGCATGTTCGCATGCTGTCTTGTAAATTCAGACAGCAGCAGACCTCCATTCTCCCTCCCGCCTCTCTCTCTCACACACAGCATTCCACACTAATGGTTGCTTTGTCTTGGAGCAGATAAGCATGCCAGATGTCAGAAATGGAGCTTTGAAAGGGCATATTCACATTTCTGCAGCGATTCAAAAACAATGGCAAGAGTGGCCAATTGACTTAAGGGGATTATGGGATGTTTTCAGAGGCCGATCAGAGCGCAGTAATGCAACATCTCGTTCACACTGATGTCCGGGCATTGTAGCCAAGGTACAGCAAACGTTATTCCACTCACTGAAATGGAGTACCAGAAGGGCTCTAGCTGAAGAGTCTACGTGCCTTGCCATTGTGAACAGGTCGGGACTTAGGGCACCGAGGGCTGCTTTAATGCGCTTTAACTCGCAAATGTATCTAAGCCCTGAAAAACTGTAAGTTTCCACAGGCACATTTTGATTTTCCCAAAATGTTTTGATTTTTTTCTTCGGAAAATTAAAATAAAATATTTTGTATCAGGCCAGGTCAGTTTGACATTAATCTGATATTAATCCCCTTCAGCTACCATGGAGTCTGATGGGATTTGTTGTATAGTGCCTCATGCTCCCATTTTCCCCTCTTAGCTAAAGTCCCTGGTTGGACTACATCTCCCATAATACATGACAGTCTACTGAATCACTGCAGTTCATCATGGGAGATACAGTCCACCTGAAGATCCTCATCAATAGAGAAGAATGGGGACAGGAGGCTCTCAAACTACACATCCCAAGAGACATTACAGCAGATCAGGCCGATACAGTTCCCCATAGAAATGAGCCAAAATGAAAAGTTTTAATTCTGTTAGACAAACTATAATGAAACTATAGTTTCAATTTGGGAATGTCTGAACACTCCATTTAGAACTTGGGTTTTTTTGTTCCATGAAATATATTTTATGTTTTTACTTTTCATCCTGATTTGAGATGAAAAAAAAATCAGAATATTAAATATCTTGCTTGGCACAAATTTTGGTTGAGGACGAGCTCTAATTTATGCAAAATTAATGGTTTGCTTAGCATATCTAAACTAAACTAGATAAAATTGTATGATCTTTAGGACAAGGACCATCTTTTTGAACTATGTAGAACACAATGCACAATGGTGTCATGGTTCATGACTGGGAGTTCTAGGCAGTTGCTCATGTAAGAGAAATAGTATATATGGGAATACAGATATTATATAAATTCCAGTTATTTTATTTCTTACATAGGCTTATTTTTGATAGAGAAAAGTCAATTTAGAACCGATCAACATGAAGAATCCAGAAAGGATTAGCTGTTTGATTTATAATCTAGTTTGCAAATAGAGAAAAAAATACTGTATATTATCTTGTTTGTGAGAAGAATGAGGCACTGATAATATGGTGTACACACTTATTTTATTTTATTTTCTGATGGCTGAACATACAGTGGAGGGTTGTTACCAGCATCTTTGCAATAATCTGTTTTTATAAAATTTTAGAGAGGTCAAATTTTCCAAGAACCGGTGACATTGTGTTATCTCAGGATTTTTTCACCTGGATGAGGCCATGTTAGCTTGCTCAAAAGTGGTCTCATATTCTATATTTTTGATAATTTTTTTTGGAGGAGGGAGTCATATAGCTAATCTCTGTGGTATGTAAACCTCAAATATATTTTTAATTACTGGCTTAAATGGGACTTTTCCAAATTAATGATAGCCAAGGATGACCTAATATGAACTTGACAGGATAAAATGGCATGGCTTTAAGGTAGGCCTCTGACCTAGGCATTGGAGGGATGCAGCCCCAAGGTGGAGCGAGAAAAGGCTGCAAACCATCAGAACAAAATAAGGCAAAGAAGGTTAATCTTTTGGATTAACAAGCCAGCTGAGGGAAGACTGACATTCAGATACAGAATTCCTAAGATCAGTCACCTTGGGAAGTCACATCATCAACAATCAAGTCAGTGCAGTCTTTGAGCTGTCTCCCCCATAACTGCAAAAGTCCTGCTAGCAAGAAACATTGAGCCAGCAACATCATTGTCTGACTTCTTAATCCGAGTTCCTTCTCTCGGACAGTCAAATAATTTGCAACCCCCCAGTTATCTTACATATTTTCCCCTTTTTTTCTATTGCTATTATGCTTTTATTAGGTGGGAAATATCCCAGTCTTATTTCTTTAATTTTAAGGTTGTGAAAGTGTGGTTGTATGCATGCGTAACTACCTATAATGTCCACAAGAGAAACATGCCAGAAAGAAAGCTCCCCAGGTTTAAACTGCCCTAAATATAATCTCATAAAATTATTCATTATAGCATGATGTGTGGCATATGTTTAAACTGCCATTTGCACATTTTTTTTAGAAAAGAATTGTCAAGCTTCTGTTTATAAAACTTCTGTTAAATTTTCTGTTGCCACATTTCTGCTAGGGGGCAAGGAGGAAAGGATTAGCCACCACACAAGAACAGAAAGCCCAGGAGGACACTTCATAATTGGTTAGGGTGATTAGAGTTAGGGTTTCAGTATTAAAAATATGTCACCAGTTCCAAGTTATAGATCTGATCAACATTAGTAATCGTCTTTAGATGAAGTTGATAACGAAATGGATAGTCACCTCCTAGATCCCTTTTTAGGATTTATAAGGATTTTGGCAATTTAGGCAATTATTTGACTATTTAATTCCAATCCAATTATGAGGCTAGCTTGTTTGTTGGTTTGATTTTGGTTTGATAGTTGGAGTGCTTTATTCTTAATTATTAAATATAATAATAAGTATTAATAATACATATAAATATTAAAAATAGTTTTGCTTTGATATGTTTTCTCGACTTTTTTAATTAACAGTTTTAATAAATTTATCAAGAGATACTGAATCATATTTATTTCCATAAGCAATATGGAAAAAAATTCTTCCATTGAATTAGATACTGCCTCTTGGGGAGGAGGATCACCTATATAGTAACTCCTTGCTTAACGTTGTAGTTATGTTCCTGAAAAATACAACTTTAAGTAAAATTATATTAAGCAAATCCAATTTCCCCATAAGAATTAATGTAAATGTGAGGGGTTAGGTTCCAGGGAATTTTTTTTCGCCAGACAAAAAACTATATATTATATAGATATGCACACAGTATATGTTTTAAACATACAATTTAATACTGTTCACAGATATGATGATTGTGAAGGTTGGTTGTGGTGGTGAACTTAGAGGGTGGAAGAGGGAGGTATATTTCCCAGGGAATGCCTTCCTGCTAAATGATGAACTAGCACTTGGCTGAGCCCTGAAGGGTACACACAGAGACAGACACATATCTTGTGTGTGGCAGAGAAAGAGAGATGCACACTGCCCCTCTAAGTAAGCTGACCCACTCTTAAGTGCATTATCTTTTTAAGTGTATCAGGAAGTTGAGACAGCAGCTGCTGCCCCAAGCTCTCTATGTCTCTCTCTGTCTGTGTCCCCTCTCTTCTCTGTATGGAGAAGGGGTAAGCAGGGTGAAAGAGCAGGGAGGAGGGGGACACCCTAACATTAGCCCCCACCCCATCCCCCTTGCACAGCCAGCGGAAGTCTCTGGGAGCAGCTCCAAGGCAGAGGGCACGAGCAGCACATGGAAGTGGGGGGAGGGACAGCAGAACTGCTGGCAGTCAATAGCCTGCAATTGTTAGCCTGCTGGGCAGCGGCAGCACAGGGAACTTAGGGGAGCAGGGAGATGATAGGGGGAGCTGATAGTGAGGCTGCCAGTCCACCCTGGTTACAAGCCCCCACCAGTTAGCTGCAACGGGTTCCTCTTCCTGCAAACAGTGAACAAAGCAGGCAGCTTCCAAATGACCTTAGAAGGGAGCATTGCACAACTTTAAACGAGCATGTTCCCTAATTGATCAGCAACTTAACAATGAAACAACGTTAACCGAGACGACTTTAAGTGAGGAGTCACTGTACCAATGGGTGCAGCTGCTGCATTTTAAGTGCAGACAAGCATTGAGAAACCAGAGGGTTATTTTGATACAAGCTAAAGTAAAGGCCCTGATTTTGTTGTCCAATGTAGGCAGAAATCCAACTGAAACCAAAGGAAGTTTAATTCAATCCTGCAAACACCCAAGTAGGCTTACTCCCCTTTACTCCCACAAGGGGCCTGCAAGGTTAAGTGGTAAGTGAGGGCTGCAGGATCAGAAGTAAATGGTTAAATCTGCTTTCTGTTAAGTCATCCTTGTAAACATACACTGCTTAGACTTTTTGAAACTAAAGATATACCTAATTGTCTCTCTCCTGCTGACATAGTGCAGTCCACACCAGCACTTCTGTTGGTGTAATTTTGTCACTCAAAGAGGTGTTTTTTCCACACCTCTGAGCGACATAGGTTATGCTAACAAGAGACGCGGCCTATATGGGAAACAAATCTGAGTATTCATCAAGTCCCAGATTGTTAAAGGTATTTTGCCCCTGATTCCCACTGATTTCAATGTGACTTAAGTGCCTAAATACCTTTGAGGATCTGGGCCCAAGTGCTGTCAAATGCACACAATAACCAAATTGAAAAATAAAAAAAAAAAAAGATTTTTTTTTTGCTAGTTTATTTTAGTTATACAATCTTAAATTTCACTTATAACTAGTAGGTACACATTTTTCTGAGAAAAATGTGATTTGCAAGTTGACAAATCCCTTTAAGCCTCTGAAGAAGCTCATTGTGAATTAGATGATTCTAGAAGCCTAATACAATTCTGTCTGAGCTGAGCACTTGTATATTTAATAAAAAAATTACTATGTCTTGTCTCCTGACAAATCTGACTCCTGTGCACTCACTCAAGATTACAGCAAGGGTCAGTATGTTGATGGCTAGATTACAGACCCCTCTCCTTCCTCCACTAAGTAATAAAATGGGGGGAAATACTATCTCCTACTATGTAATTAGTCCTCAGATATGATTCTTATATTTGTGCCACAATGTACCTATTAGGATTTATTCAAAAGCTGCATTGAAGTCACAACACATAACACTGCAACATACACAAAGCTATTCACCGCAGAGCTGACTGAATTGTCTTATGAATCTTACCACTTTAATTTCTTCATGATGTTGGATACATACTGAATTTGTCTAAATTAGTCAGATCTAGAAGCAAGGGCTTTCCTCTAGGTACTGCCTGTATTTCCATAACGTTTCAAAGATTCAATGTTATATTTCACTTAAATATTTCTTTTTGTTTGTTTGTTTGTTTGAAATTTTTTTAAACTGAATAATCAAGCACCCTTGGTCACTGACTGCTTAATTATCTGACTTTTTCACAAATGCAATATAAGTATCTTGGAAAATCTGGGAGCCTCAAACACCGGAGAGAAAAGTAAGATTACTAGTGCTTTAAAAATACATATACAATTGCTGTACCAATCTGTCAGGAAAACATTTTTAATGAATTCAATGTCTATATAAATGGCTAACTCCCTAAAAGGCTGATAGTTTCTGCATTTTAGTTGGTGAGTATGGTTTCTGTTTCCTTCTTTAACCCTATATTCAAAAAGCCTATGTTCTGTGTCTAGAAAAAGAATACTCTTCTATTTTCTCCTCAAAATGCTTCCAGGTCTATGTGATTGATATTAGCATTTTTAACTGTGTCATGCTCTGGTTTACATGGTCCATATTGTAGAAAATTAACCGAGCCAGAGAAAGCTTTAGTTACCTTAGCAAAATATGGCATAGACATCTGGATAATCATTGCTGTGAAACTAACATAGAATGTTAAATTCAAGGTTGGGCCTGATCCAAAGTCTGCTGCAGTCAATGTGGGCTTTTGCATTAGGCCAAAAGTCTAAAATTAACAAATGTTGAAAGCATTTCTGAAAGGGGATGACTTACATAGGTATTTCAATATGTAAATAATAAATATTTTGTACGTATTGTGGACGTGATTGACTAAATATAACAGCATGAGGTTTGAACTGCAAGAATCCCTTATTGGCATCAATTGAATAGAGGGGGCAACATAGTGACAGATGATGTGGAAAAAGCTGAAGTATTCAATGCTTTTTTTGCCTCGGTCTTCACAGAGAAGGTCGGGTCACAGACTGCTGCACTGGGCAACACAGTACGGGGAGGAGGTGAGCAGCCCTCAGTAGTGAAAGAATAGGTTAAAGACTATTTAGAAAAGCTGGAAGTGCACAAGTCCATGGATCCAGATCTAATGCATCCAAGGGTGCTGAGGGAGCTGGCTGATGTGATTGCAGAGCCACTGGCCATTATCTTTGAAAACTCGTGGTGATCGGGGGGAGGTCCCAAACGATTGGAAAAAAGTCAAATACAGTGCCCATATTTAAAAAAGAGAAGAAAGATAACCTGAGGAACTACAGACTGGTCAGCCTCACTTCAGTCCCTGGAAATATCATGGAGCAGGTATTCAAAGAATCCATTTTGAAGCCCTTGGTGGAGAGGAAGGTGATCAGGAACAGTCAACATGGATTCACCAAGGGCAAGTCATGTCTGACCAACCTGATTGCCTTCTATGATGACATAACTGGCTTGCGGATATTGGGAAAGCGGTGGCTGTGATATATCTCGACTTTAGCAAAGCTTTTGATACAGTCTCTCACAGTATTCTTGCCAGCAAGTTAAAGAAGTATTGATTGGATGAATGGACTATAAAATGGATAGAAAGCTGGCTAGATTATTGAGCTCAATGGGTAGTGATCAATGGCTCAATGTCTAGTTGGCAGCCAGTATCAAGTGGAGTGCCCCAGGGGTCGGTCCTGGGCCTGGTTTTGTTCTACATCTTTATTAATGATCTCGATGATGGGATTAATTGCACCCTCAGCAAATTTGCAGATGACACTAAACTGGAGGGAGAGGTAGATATGCTGGAAGGTCCAGAGTAACCTAGACAAATTGGAGGACTGGGCCAAAAGAAATCTGATGAGGTTCAGCAAGGACAAATGCAGAATCCTACACTTAGGAAGAAAGAATCCCATGCACCACTACAGGCCAGGGACCAACTGGCTAAGGAGCAGTTCTGAAGAAAAGGACCTGGGAATTACAGTGGATGAGAAGCTGGATATGAGTCAGCAGTGTGCCCTTGTTGCCAAGAAGACCAACAGCATATTGGGCTGTATTGGTAGGAGCATTGCCAGCAGATTGAGGAAAGTGATTATTCCTCTCTATTCGACACTGGTGAGGCCACACCTGGAGTATTCTATCCAGTTTTGGTCCCCTCACTACAGAAGGGAGGTGGACAAATTGGAGGAGTCTAGCAGAGGGCAACAAATATTATTAGGGGGCTGGGGCACATGACTTATGAGGTGAGGCTGAGGGAACTGGAGTTATTTAGTCTGCAGAAGAGGAGAGTGAGGGGGGATTTGATAGCAGCCTTCAAATTCCTGAAGGAGGATTCCATAGAGGATGGAGCTCGGCTGTTCTCAGTGGTGGCAGATGACAGAACAAGAAGCAATGATCTCAAGTTGCAGTAGGGGAGGTCTAGGCTGGATATTAGGAAACACTATTTCACTAGGGGAGTGGTGAAGCACTGGAATGGGTTACCTAGAGAGGTAGTGGAATCTCCATCCTCAGAGGTTTTTAAGGCCTGGCTTGACAAAGCTTTAGTTGGCATGATTTAGTTGGTGTTGGTCCTGCTTTGAGCAAGGGATTGGACTAGATGACCTCCTGAGGTCTCTTCCAACCCGAAGGAAGGGAGCTGGTGTGGGGGCTGCTGATGTATTATGGTGGCTCTTTGACAATGTACATTGGTAAATTCTGGCTCCTTTTCCAGCTCAGATTGGCCACCCCTGGGCTAATGGATAGGGATTTTTTTTTCCAAATGCCTCTCTTTCTGTTGTATGTTATTTAAGGATATATATCTAATCCACGAGACAATTAAAGACTTCATGCCTCGTTCACCACTCTCTAGACCCTAGAGTAGTCATTTACATATATCCAAAGTGGGTATAAAATGCTATCCTTCTGATTTGTTAAGGTTTTACACCCACCTTGAAATCATCAGGTGCAAAGCAGTGGACAGTCAGATTCTTCGTCCATAAATGCATCATATCTCCTCATTTTCAGTCAAAATCTAGATCCCAACCTGATGAGAAATAGTGCCACCATGTAAATCTACAGTATCTGCGGTATTGATACTTATCTGAACGTTAGGCCTTTTCTTAATCAGATTCAAGATCAAACTACTTAATAATATTTAAACCAAATGTGTATCCCTTATGAAAATGCCATATCAGCTTTGTACTTAAAACAATGTGATAATGCTGTGCTGACTCTTATGCAAAACAAAAATTGAGATTTAGTCTTATGAGTTGACAAAAGCCAATTTTATTGCTAATTTAAAATGCTAATTTATGGTAACAGTTAAGATGATAGATTTTAACATATTAAGAGGTTGCAGTCCTCTATTTGTTTGAAAATTATCGGCGGTACTTCTGTAATCTAAATGGTAAATTAACTACATCTGCCAGATTTGTAAGATTCCTAAAACAAATGACCTCAAATACAAACCAATCTAGATAAGTGTATCTGCAATAAGACTAGGCTAAAATAAAGATAAACCAACATTTGTTATGCAGTTCCCTTCTAAAATAATAATAATAAAAAAGCCAAGGCTTCCTACCCCCATCTTTATTCCTTCCTAAAAGCATGAATTACAAGTAAGTGGTTTAAAATGATGACTCGAGCTTGGATGCACAAAAGGAGTTAGGTGCCTAAGTTCCAGTTTTGGCTCCAATGCAATGCACAAAACTCCTGCCTAACCTCTGTAGGTGCCTGAATTCACTCAGTGCCTCAGTTTTCAGAGTAAAGGTTCCCTCTGCACCTAAATTTCTGCCTCTGGGCATGCACATTTTTGCCTCATTCTGGGCATCTGGGTACCATCTCACATCTAAGCCCCAGAGAAATTCACAAACCAGGGAAGAATAGGTGTTTGGCTGCATGAGGGATTAGATTTGGTTGGCATGCTTAGAGGCCACCTATTGGACTGCATCCCATTCAAAATTTGGCCTGGGGTGGAAATGATGGTGGCAGTACTCACCTTATAACTTTTAGCCCGGTGATTAGAACATTTGCCTGGGATATGTAAAACCCAAGCTCATTTCACCCCCTCTGCCAAAGGAGGAGAAAAATTTAAACAGGAGCCTCCTATCTCTTAGGGGAGTGCTCTAACCGCTGAGTGGTGGGATATTCTGATGTAGGTTTCCCACAATGTCTCCTGCCGGAGCTGTTCCCCTATGGATAAATAATCAAGCGATTGAAGCAGGGGGACTGCTCCTACAATCTTCCGCCTCTGAGGTGGGTGCACTAACCATTGCGCCACAGATTTTCTCTCTCTCTAACTCTCTCTCTCTCTTTCTTTCTGTGTGGCCCATGACTTTTCCACTCTGGATAGGTACTTAAATAGCCACTGGGCCAGACAGAGAGAGAATGTGTGTGAGAATGATTCTGTAATCTAGTAGTGTGGGCACCCAAGCAGATCCAGTTCCCCTGCTCCAATCACACTTTCATTATTTATCCAGAGTACAACAGCTTCACCGGCAGCGACTGAGGAGCCACACATCAGATTAATCACTGATTATTCAGTGATCATTTGATTAAGAGGCGAGAGATTCATATTCAAATTCTTTCTCTTTGGGCAGAAGGGGTGAATTGAAGCTAGGTTTCCCACACCCCAGGCAAGTTCTCTAACTAATGGGATAAATGTTATAAGGTGAGCAGCATAGGTGCCTCACTCCAAAGAGAATTCCTGCCTTTGAATCATAAGCAGATATAGATGTCTCCCTGTCATGGTATAACCCCCACTCTGAACCTTAGTGTCTAAAAGATGGGGTACCAGCATGAACCCCCTAAGATTAATTACCAGCTTAGATCTTGTAGTGCTGCCACCAACCAGGACTTGCAGTGCCTGGTACACTCTGGTCCCCCAAAAACCTTCCTAGAGGACCCCAAGACCCAGACCCCCTGGATCTTACACAAGGAAAGTAAACCCTTTCCCCCACTGTTGCCTCTCCCAGGCTTTCCCTCCCTGGGTTACCCTGGAAGATCACTGTGATTCAAACTCTTTGAATCTTAAAACAGAGAGGAATGCACCTTCCCCCCTCCTCTTTTCCCCTCCCCAAGAGGTAATACAGATTCAAGCTCCGTGAATCTAAATCAGAGGAATTCCACCTTCCCCCCTCCCTTCTCTCCCACCAGTTCCCTAGTGAGTACAGACTCAATTCCCTTGAGCCTCAACAAGGGGAAAAAATCAATCAGGTCTTAAAAAAGAAAAGCTTTTAATAAAAAAAAAGAAAAAAGTAAAAGTTGTCTCTGTAATCAAGATAGTAAATGTTACAGGATCTTTCAGCTTATAGACACTAGAGAGAAGCCTTCCCCCCAGCACAAATACAAATTAAAATCCTTCCAGCAAAACACACATTTGCAAATAAAGAAAACAATCAAAAAGACTAAACCGCCTTTGTACTTGTACTCACTATTTGAATAGAAAATTAGAGAGCCTGTAGGTACGTCTGGTCACTCTCAGAACCCAGAGAGAACAACAGACAGGGCCGTCCTTAGGCATAGGCAGAATAGGCAGCCGCGTAGAGCCTCACTCTCCCTGAGGGCACCACTCTCCAGGCAGCCCAGACAGTGTAGAAGCAGGGCTGCTGGGTCCTAGAGAGAGCCGAATGCAGCACTGTCTGAGGAATGGGATTGGCTGCTGGGGTCTCTGGGAAGGGGAGGGAGTAGGGTTGGGGAAGGAGCTCACCTGTGAGTGTGACTCTTTCCCCCCGGCTGAGGTCAGGTGAGGCAGGCTCTGTGGCTCTGGAACCAGTATCCTTTGTTGTCTCCCATAACATCCATTCTTCTCCCCCCTGCCCCACGGAGCACCCCCTCCTTTCTCCCTCCTCCCCAGGAGCACCCCTCTCTCTCTCCTCCCTCCCCTCCGTCAGGGCTGGGTTGGGTGAGGTGCTGGGGATAGGTGGGTGGAGGGGAGGCTGGCTGCCTGCCTGCTGAGGAATGAAAGTGAAAGTAACTCACTTCCTCGGCAGGCAGCCAGAATTGGAATGTCACACAGGGCTTGGCTGGGGTTAGCCAGATGTGTGAAAAATCAGGATAAGAAATTGGAGTAGGGTGAGCAGATATCCCTATTTTATAGGGACAGTCCCAATTTTGGGGTCTTTTTCTTATATAGGCTCCTTTTACCCCTCCACCCCCACCCATCCCTGTCCTGATTTTACACACTTTCTGTCTGGTCACTCTAGGTGGGGGTAGTTGGTGCCTATATAAGACAAAGCCCCAAATAACAATCCTGAATCCAATTTCAATGTTTTTTTTAAATCAATATCTTAGCCAAAAACAGAAAATTAAGTTGTTGACAATTATTAGTGACAGGTTTGGTTTGAGGCAGGTAGTGGGTCAGTTTTCATCAGAGAAACAAAAAATGTTGACTGACTTTCCTATAGCCTGTTACTCCTGATAAAGGCCCTCCAACAACTGTAATATGCTCATCTCCTTACTAGTGTATAAAGCAGGGTTCGGCAACCTACGGCACACCTGTCAAAGGTGGCAGGTGAGCTGATTTTTGATGGTATGCAGCAGCAGGCTGAGCGGCTCAGCCCATCACTGCTTGGGGGTTCCAGCTGCTGCCCTATTGCCAGCTGGGATACCAGCCATCGGCCCCACTCAGCACCTGCTGCTGGCCTGGGGACCCCCAAGGAATCCCAGGCTGGCAGTGGGCTGAGCAGGCCAGTTGAACCACTCAACCTGCTGTCAGCCTGGGGTTCCATTCACTCAGCCGGCAGCGGGCTGAGCGGGCTGGTGGCGGGCTGAGCAGGCCCGGTGGGGGGTTGAGTGGCTCAGTCTGCTGCCAGTCTGGGGTGCCAGCAGCACTCAGCCTACTGCTACTCCGGGGTTCTGGCTGCCGGCCCCTGGCCAGTCAGGAGCTCAGCCGCCAGCCCCACTCTGCCTCCTGCCAGCCTGGGTGAGCAGAATCCCAGGCTGGCAGCGGGCTGAGGGGGGGTTGGCGGCCGGGATCCTGGCTGGCAGGAGTTGGTGGTCAGAACCCCGGACCAGCAGCGGGCTGAGCAGGGCCTGGGATCCTTGTCTAAGGTTCCAGCCACCAGCCCGCTGCCGGTTTGCGGTTTCATTTACTCAGCTGGCAGTGGCCTGAGCAGGACCGGTGGCCAAGACGTCAGATAATAACAATAGTTTATTTATATAATATAGACATAGAGAGAAACCTTCTACAAACATTAAAATGTATCACTGGCACGAGAAACCTTAAATTACAGTGAACTTGGCACACCACTTCTGAAAGGTTGCCGACCCCTGGTATAGAGTGATCATATGTTGTACTAAGATTCTCCTGCATTGTTTTTTCCCTGTGAGTCAGTATAACTTTTGCCAGCCCAGAAGTTGGGCAGCCAATGTTTTACGTTTTCACAATGTTTTCTCCAACTTTCATAAAGTAAATACATAGTTAATATGAGTTAAAAAGGCCAGGGACACTTCTTTGTGAAGAATCTGTACAGCAGATCATGCCCATAGACGATCCAGAAAAGAAATTTGAGGTTGAATTTTTTAATGTTGTGATGGATAAAGCAGTATCTGCTGTTGATGAAAGGTTTAATACCTTGCAAGTACACCATGAACAGTTTGGATTTTTGTATGACATAACTAAATTCAACAAAATAGGAAAACAAGAGCAACTAATGACAAAGTGCAAGAATCTAGAGAGCCTCCTGAAGCACGGTGATAGTTTTGATTTAAATGGACTTGAACTGTACGAAGAATTGAGTACACTGTCATCAATGTTGCCACATGCAAAATTGGTGATGGACATTGTACAGTTTATTCATACCCGCAAACTTGTTGACATATATCCTAACGTGTACATTGCCACTCATATTCTACTGACAATTCCTGTAACAGAAGCATCAGGAGAACGGAGTTTCTCAAAACTAAAGCTCATTAAAAACTATCTCCGGTCTACAATGAGTCAGGAACGCTTGACTGGTTTTGCTATTCTTGTGATCGAACAAGACACGACTTTGTCTTTGTCATACGATGACATTATTACTGATTTTGCAGCCAAAAAAGCCAGAAAGATTGCTTTTAATTCAAAACAAATCTTTGTTTCAATACCTCTTCATATAAATTTCCAATAAAATTTTGATAAATTAAAAAAATATATATTATATGCATCATTCTGTTATATCAGAATTTTTTCTATAGTGCTGCTTCTTTAGTGCTAGTCCATCAGCATTATAGTGTGCTTAATTAAGTTAAACTTGTTTTAATAATGTGAATGTGGCAAGTTTTCCAATACTATAAACTTATGTTTGTGTTGCTAAGAGCAGATCAGGCACAGGGGCACCAGTTTAATAATCTCGCCTAGGGCACCATAAATCCTAAGGCCGGCCCTGACAACAGACAAACAAACAACACAAAACAAAGACTTCCCTCCACCGAGATTTGAAATTTGAACGTATCTTGTCTTCTGATTGATCCTCTGGTCAGGTGTTCCAAGTTCACTGCTTGTAACTCTTTACAGGTAAAAGAGACATTAACCCTTAATTATCATTTTATGACACTCCCTTCATCCTGGTCTTAAGCACCTATCTCTCTGAGGAGGCAGAATTAGTACACTGCCCTGTTGTCAGCAACTCCCACAGGCAAGTTTACGCTGGCTTTTCTGGATTGCAGTCTATTGTGCCTATATCTCCCCATTCATTGTACAGGAGCCTAACTCAGGCTTTGTGAATCACAGTGATTTTCCACATGCCTAAATGTAAGGTGTTGTGATGCTCAGCGTAATTTCTTTTATGAATCTGTATTGCAACACAAACCCTAGGTGCACATTTCATGAGTTGTATCATGCATATATATTTGCACTCTATTCTTGAGTGACCCTATGAAAATAAGTCATTCCAACTAAAGAGCAATTGTCCATCACATCATACCATCATGAACCTGAACAATATATGATGTTTTCATTCTTTTCTTGTTCTTGAGGTTGGCTGGTTTCTATCAAGTTGTGGCTTTTTCAGAAATTGCTTTGTTGTGTTAAAAAGTCAAGGCTGACTGTTAGCAGATGAGCAGGAAAGAGAATGTCATGCTGTATCTTTTCACTATGGCAATTAACTTCCCAGTATTGATTCCAGTGGGTAGATAATGTTATCGTCAATTTCTGATTCAGAGTAAGAAGGATTTAACATCTGTTACTGGGACATGATCAAGAATATCACAAACCTAGAGCTCCATTAAGGGACAAATCCTTTGAAGCAGCACACAGCCTCAATAGCTGATCCCTCTTTGCTGCCCCTAGTCCACCCTGATGGGACCACACAGTGAGCCCTCACAGACTTGGAATCTGCCAAGAATGTGCAAACCCTGTGGAGCCTCCCCAAACTCTGCAAATTCCTGTGTACTGGAAAAACAAAAGTGGAAATAAAAGAGCGATGCCTCTTCAGAGAGTGTCACATTCTATCTCGTCATCTTGAAGGCAAATGTTTCCTCACCTGGTGTTTTAGCATCTCTACAAAACTAGCAAGTCATGCTGGTGTGCATGAGAAAGTGCATTGTGATTAATTTTCCTCATTTCACAGACCACTATTATTTTCCGCTGTGAAACATTTGTTTTCTCTGTAGCAAAAGCCTCTCTCCATTAATATACCAGAAAGTCCTCTTGCACAGATGTTTGGCCTTCCCAGTCAGCCTCATCTCTTCATTTTCTCATTCTTCCCAGGTAACAGATCTCTAGATAGGTGTCACAAAACACCTGCTGTTATGGAAGGAACAATTTCTGGCTTTTATTTCATGTGGAGGTAGGCCTTGCCAAATCCTCAGATTGCTATCATACCAAACGCTGCTGATCTTGGGGAAAGCTTGGTTTCAGGTCTGGAACTTGTGGCTTGGATGCATCCCTATAAAAAGTATGAACTCATATTCAGTTTGGAAATCCCTTACAAAAAAGGTCAAGCAACCATGTTAAAAGAGAAGAATGGATTGAAAATATTTGATCAGTCACATATTCAATGAGCCACTAGAGTCTAGACTAACAGTAATTTTATGGTTGAGTCTTTTCTGTTCAGAAGCTTGCAAAGACATCATTGTAGGTAATATATGTGTGTGCCATTATTGAAGAAAACATACATTTGATTTTTATGTATGTTATAGGATAAGAGGCAGATTAAAATAAGTATCTGCAAGAGACTGATGTAAGCAGTGTTTTTTGAGAGAACAGGCTCCTCTTGTTATTTAATACATTTTTTGTGCCAAACTGTCAGAAAAAAAATGACAGTGTCAGGTACCTTGAGGTGCCCTAACAACATAACAGTTATGTACCTGCCAACTGCACCAATATGTCTGCTGATGTACTGTTCTTGCACTCAGTTATTAACTACAGAACTGACATGAGAAAAAATGAATCCACTTTGTTTCAGACTGTCAGATATGCTGCACTTTCCAGCCTTCAATGTGTTGTCTCAGTGAAACATACATAAACCGTTTGACTTTGCCTGCCTCATGTGTAGCAGAACATGCCACAACAAGAGGACACTCCATCAGACCCCACCCAATTCC
Source organism: Gopherus flavomarginatus (assembly GCF_025201925.1). NCBI lineage: Eukaryota > Metazoa > Chordata > Testudines > Testudinidae > Gopherus > Gopherus flavomarginatus. The sequence goes on along the minus strand of NC_066617.1, from coordinate 282,602,804 downwards.
CCAGAAGAGATGCATTTCTGATTGCTGTAATGGAAACATTCCAGAGAACTTTCAGGCACAGGTTTTTCACCTATCATTTTGTTCTAGCTCATTTTTATTTATTTATTTGTTTTTAATCAGGAAGGATTGTGGACGACACGTGCTTTACTCCAGTGATCCTTGGATGCTACAACAGCTACGTAGGACCATTACAGCCCTCTCTAAATGAGAGCATCCCTGAGTCTGCCCTAATTTATGCAGGGATTGTACTAGCCCCCAGCAGACTGAGGCAGGGAGGAGAAACAAAGTTAATCTAAAGCTCCCCTCCCCCTAGCTGTGGTGAGTGGAGCACTGACACAACTGAGCATCTGAATTGTCATGACATAAATTGTATTCAACATTTTTCTGATGCTTTCAGTCTACAGTGAAAGAGCCTATTTTCCAGCATAGTTGTCCTCCACATTCTGCTAAGAAATCTTTAGCAGCTAAATAAAGTGTCATCTATGCATGTGGCACTTGTCTGTAGTATGAAAGCATTTCCCTCAAACAGAAGCCTGAGGGTCTGATTCTCCACTGCTCTGCACCATAGAAATCAGAAGGCAGCATTGTACACTCACGTTGCACTGGTGTAAATGACCATACAAGGACAGAGAAGAATTAGGCCCAATTTGTTCCTCACTGCTTCTTTCCCCTCCCTCTCCTCACCCCTGCTCTGACTTTGAAATCTCTGATAGTCTGGAGCGTTGATGGAAAAAATGAGCGTGAGGGAACTAATCTACCTATTCAAACTTAATTTTTAATAGAATATTCTACATTTAGGCCCTGATCCAAAGTCCACAAAAGTCAATTCCATAAACCTCATTGGATTTTCAATCAGACCCTTAATGATATTAATTATTACAGCTATCAGTACATCTTACTACAGTATGTTGTGTCACAGAATTTAGCTGTCAGTTTTCTGTAATGATTTCTTTTGAGTGAAATGATTGTAAAATTACTGTAGCTGTAATCTAACGAATCACTGTTCCTCACTCTCCTAGAACACACTGTGGACACTGATAGGTTTTAGTCATAGCCAGAGCAAACAGCACTTATTGTCTCTCTACTGCAGTTTGATTCTTGAGAGCCAATTAGTTTTACTGTCAAGGCAACATGATGTAATCAACAAAATGTTGTTATGGAAGTTTGATCAGATAACGGAAAGGATACGGGGCCAAATCCTCACCTCGTGTAAATCTGTATAGTGCCACTGACATCAATAGCACTATGCAAACTTAAGAGCCAAGACAATATAGTTTTCTATCGGAAATCGTGTTCCTTCAGAAACTCATATATAAGAAGTGTGGAGAACTCACAGCAAGGCAAGAAAATTGCAGTAGGCTAAATTAAAGGAAAGGAATCTTTGTTTTTTATTATTTTTATTTTTTGGCTCTGAATTGATCAAGTCTACAGTTAGTTTTAATCTATATATTTAGAAATCTTTTAATTGATTCAGCCTTTCAATAGCTGTACAGTTGGAAATCAGAAAAAAAATATTCATGTGTAGTTGATTTACAAAAGGTTTGTTTAAAAAGGAGGAGAAATGCAAGTCAGATTTTCAATTTGGCAGAGTGTCAGTCGTGCACAGAAACTGAATGGCCTTATTGCAAAGTGAACAAGATGCTTCTGTCTACATGATAACAGAGAGAAGCTTCGTGTTTGACTCCTGAACAGATCTAAACTTGTGCATGCAGGTCTTGCTGCCTTGCTCTTTTCTAAAAAGTGACTTTTAAGAAAATGACATTTTAAAAAAAAAAGCTTTATTTCCATTTTTGTTTATATTTGCTTGAAAGGCACCCACGAATTATTCCTTGTTGTGAATTGAAAAAGAATACAAAACTGTACAGAATAAATAGTTAATATAAATCTAACCAGACTTTGTTGTAAAATAAAGCTGCAGGGCTCCACGCTCTAAGCCACTTTTACCTCTTAACAAGAGAAGTGCCTTTTTCCTGTTAATGTGTGGCAAAATGTACAGAATTGATACAAACAACAACAAAATATTCTTTTTTCCCCTATATCTGGAAGTTACTGGCCATAGTGTACTTATTTCTGTATTTCTGCCAGGAATATTCAAAGCCACCACAGGAGCCAGTCAAATAAAAGAAATCAAACTCATTAGGTGCACTAATGTATTTACAGTTGATTCTCAGTAGCTTTCAGAATTGCCCTGGCTTATGAGTTGAAGCACCAGTGATGCACAACATTTTATAGCAGCAGAACAAGAGAAGATTGTCCAAATTTGAGTAAAACTGTCAGATAGGGAAAGTACTAGAAAGCTTTGTTGATGTCTCTTAAATTGCTGGTAATTATATTTATACATATATTTTCCATCCACATACTGTAACAATGTGATAAATGAAGTCCCACATAAAAGATACCTAAATGTTTGCAGGCACTGGATGCCTATACAATGACATATCTTCTGTTCTTTTTAACTGACATTCAATATGACAAAGCTTCATTTCCTTTTGTATTTATTATAAGGGTATGGTAAGTGCAGTTGTAGACAATGTTCACATATGTAGTGCATGTACTAATACCTAACCAATACATATTAACCTTTATAACTATACTTAAACTCTACTTAAAAATGTAGTCCAATTAAATTGAGAGAAAAGAAAGTACAAATTACGTAAAAGTTTTATCCTAGGTTAGGTACAGAATGGGGAGTGCCATACAGACCTTTTACCACCCCTCGCTCCAAAAAAAAAAAAAAAAGAATATAGCAGTCTTCCTCTCACAGTTCAATCACACAGAGATCATGTTTCAATTGGGGTAAGACATATTGCCTGCAAACTTCCGCATGGCTTCCCACAGTGATCCCTGAGTTTTTTGTTAGGATTACTGCTGTGCTTTTGTCCTGATGGATGATACATTATTATAAGGCACTTTTATTTACAATTTTCTGACTTAATATAGAATTACAGATTTTCTGTCCCTGTCCAAAGTACCGTCATTTTATGTTTGCTGTTCCAGGACTTCCAGGTAGTCAGGCTCAGAATGTAAGTTAGCTTTGAGCTCAAAATATTCATTTTTAGTCTGCTCAAGCAAAACCTTTCTTGGTCTGGAGTACATTAGTGTCTCCATTAACTTCAGCTCCTCATGTGTTCCAGGATTATGTACTTCCATGTCAGGCTGGAGCTGGACAATATTTTTCCTTAGATACTCAGTGATCCCTAGCTGCTGGAGTTCTCGTTCTTTCTCAAGAATGTTTCTGTATAAGGAGCTGGCATCCTGAAAGGTCAGAAATTCAGCTGATTGGTCTGTACATTTGTATTTGACATTTGAACCTGTGAGAGGAGAATTGTTCTCTCTTTCCAGAAGACTTCTGCGGAGATGTTTGGAGTCATTCACATCCTTTTCATTTCCCTCCTCCTGTTGTTCTGTCTGTTTGGGGCTGAAGGATGGACTTCGATAAACTTGAACTATGGGGCTGATCATGCGTTGCTCATAGAGGGTTGGTGCTGGACGCTCAGTTGTGTGGTGTGTTGTTTTGTGACCATACATGCTGTACTGGAGATGAACTGGGCTACTGTCCCTCATGTGTTCATCTGCCTGTTTCTTTTTGTGTCTTCTCCGCCGATGCAGAACAAGGACAACTATTCCTGCTGCACAAAATACAATCGTAATAAACACAATTAGGAGCCCTAAGATTAAAACAGAAAGTGGGACAGCATCTGTAAGTGATCGAAGGATAGTGTCCGCAGTATTGGTTGTTGTAGAAGAAGTTGTCACAACTATAAAGCTAGCGTGGGTTGGCAGGGCTGGGCTATTTATTAGTCCTGGGCATAAGACTTCACTGTTCAGAGATTTCAATTCTTTTTTTGCTAGGTGCCCTGGGGATTTACAGAAAATGTCACCCATCATGATGTTCTTACTCAACTTTTGTATCCACTGCTGCAGCCCAACTGAATCACAAGTACAGTCCCAAGGGTTGTCCTCCAGTTCAATTTGTACCAACAAATCCAGTTTATCCAAGACAGTACTCACAGGCAAATGGGTAAACTGGTTTGTTTTGAGGTTTAGCCTGGCTAGTGGCACCCCTGAGAAAACATAGGGTGGTAAAGTTTGAAGAAGGTTGTTGTTTAAATATAACACCTTAAGTTTTGGCATCATGTTAAATGTCCCTGGCAAAACTTCCTTGATAGCATTGTATTCAAGATACAAATACTCAAGGTGCTGAAGACCAAGGAAGAGACTCTGACTTAACTTTGTAAGATGATTGCCATTTAGATATAGCTTCTGCAATCTCGTTAGATTCATAAATGATCCTTCTTCAAGGATTTCAATACGATTGTTTCCCAAGTGAAGCATTTCCAGGCTAGCATAGTCCACCAGATCTGATTTCAGCAATGTTTGAATAATATTTCCAGCTAGAATAAGCTTTCTAGGGTTTGGAGGAGGGGGACCTAAATCAGACAAGCTTTCGATATTTCGCTCCTGGCAGTGAATTAGAACCCCTGACAGGATATGGCTGGTGCAGTGACAGGGTACAGGACAGTATATTCCTGGAAGCTGAGTAGCTGGCTTTGTGACATGAAGCACTAAACCTGGTTCCTTGGTAGGAGCTTTCAGGACAGGGATCACGTTGGCTGGTAGGTGACTATCACTTATAGAGGTGGTTACTACCAAGGGCAAGGACCCAGAAGGATCTTCAAGTTCATTTATAGGGTGAGTGGGACAGAGCAATTCTTTTTTTAATCTTCTAAGGATGCTGCCTTTGATAACTGGAGGGCTGTTGCACACAACATCACCTATTATAGACTGGGGAGGCATGTTTTCAAGCCATATCTTCAGCTGCAGTAAGTCACAGTTACAGGCCCATTTGTTGTCTTCCAGCTGAAGGTCCAGTATTCGGCCAATATGCTCTAAGAAGCCAACATATGGCAGTGTCTGTAACTGGTTTCCACGAAGATCTAAGTGAGTCAACGGCACAAAGCGAAATATGTTAGGAGGGAGAAACTCAATGGCATTGTCATTTAAAATAAGCACTTTAAGTCTGTTGAGTTTGCTAAAGGCACTTGCTTCAATCACGGTGATGAAATTGTTGTCTGCTTGAAGAAACTCCAGATTTTCCAGTCCCTGAAAAGTATCCTCTTTAAGTATTTCTAATGAATTGTGATTGATATGAAGTTGCTTAAGAAGACCGAGACCATTAAAAGCTCCAGGCTCAATATCTGCAATATTATTGAATCCAACATGTAGTGAGATAGCATTGATGAGGCCAGCAAAATCATTCATATGTAACATGGTCAAGCCATTGTTCAGCAGGTTAAGATGGAAAGGCTGTGATGGTGGGACATTTATTTGTGATAACATTTTGATACCTCTTTCTTCACAGTTTATAATCAAGATATCATCCTTTTCTTCACAAGAGCACAGATTCTCACAAGATCCTCTCGCTGAAGACAAAGAAGGCTGAGATTGTAGTAAATCCGAGGCAACCACAACTGACCATAACATAAAAATCCAGAGCTTCATTGTTGCCAGTAGGTCCTGTAAAATAAAAATGAATTGAGTTTATCATTTCAGATTTGAAAAAAAAATAATTGAAAGTTCCCCAAACTTACCTAAAAACCTTATCTTTATAAAAAAATATTGTGTTCTATCAAATATTTTTATAATTCTTTAAGAAATGCGACATATGGTTAGTTCTAACCATTAAATATAGCATGAAGGTCATAACACAGGAGCACTTCAGTATTTTTATGTTGCAACAACACGGCATGCAGGGCTCATGAAAAGTATATTCTTATATATGGAGTGCCATATACATACATGGTGCTTTGTAGGAAAACAAACAAGCAAACAAAAAGACATGTTCACCTTTGATGGGCATGCAGTGCTGCAGTTTTTAGGAAATTGCAACAGATAGATATTAACAGGCTATCTGACTGAACAGAAGTTTCATAATAAACCAATCTCGGTTTGGTTCCAACAATCTATTGTCTATCAAATGTTTATTCAGCCAGCATGTGGAGAGCTTTTTCTTTGCCTATTTCTGCAATTGTCTGTAAGTTGAAATGGAACTTCCTCTGCAATCCTAATACCCCCAAACTGAGAACAATTAGTGATTTTCCCCTTTGTTTAAATATGTATGTGCTGTATTTATATTTTAAATATAGCTGTGGGTAGATACACATACACACCCTACCCATATATTCATATCTTTAGGGAGATTATACATACACATTTTATAGATATATGTGTAATATATTTGTGCATTCAATATGTAAACTAAGTTTACTAGCAATACAAGAATAAAAGTGAAGTATAAATAGAAAGACATAGGTTGGCAATATACAATATATTGAATTGGACATTTTCATCTTAATAATTAATATTAGTATCATTATAAAATGCACACAGCAAGAGATTTGTCATTAACAATTAGCAATGATGGATGACATCATCTGCACTGTGTAATTTAAGCTATTATCTTGCAAACCATTGGTCTCAAACTTTAGAATACATGAAAAATGCATCAGAATTGTCCAACTATTCAATCAGGAACAGAAACTGGTGAACATTATATATTTTCAATTAACTATTTGTTTGACACAGTTCTCACTGAGATGAAATTAGTTTGTTACTGTTCATATGAGGGTTCTGTGTGTTTCTTTTTTTATAGCAAGGTTGTCTTATTACCAAACAGCAAAGATATTTATTTTTGCATTAGTTGAAGTCATACGTCTGATTACAATCTATTATTAAAGTCAATACTTCCACATTTCCAACAAGAAATGGATGATTTGAAACACATTTCATGCAAGAATTCCCCTTCACTGCACTATTTATTCCAGAACTGAACAATATTGCTTGAAGAAACCTGTGTCATAAAGGTCACTTGATCTTTTTAAGTGAGCTATTGAAACATGCTTTGGAGTGCAGAATGTCATCACACAATTAACCAGCAGAATTGATGCTTTATGAGGAAGTTGCAAGAATCTATGTAATTATGCTTATGAACATTCTCAGAATTTGGTCATGTATTTTGGCATCACATCAGCAATATAATTTAGATGCATATCTTATTCTTACTGCACTACTCGTTCAGACTTCAGTTAGTCTTCTCATCTACACTTCTCTTGCAACTTGATGAGAGGACTTGCACAGGAGGCACCCAGATACTATCCTTGTGAATGCTACTGAAATGCTTATGTCAGTAAGAACCAGTTTGTGCACATGGAGTAATACCTTATTCCACAGTTGTCCCATTGATTTCAGTGAAGTGTCTTTTTCAGTACAAACAAGACATATTTTTGTTGGCTCACAGAGTAGTTCTTGAACATAGTCTATTCTAGTTAACTGGTTAAAACATAGTGTCTGAACTTCTGGTTTTCCATAAAGTATTGGGAAAGACACAATATGCAGAACTCTTATTCCAAAGTATTCAGATTAATGCCAGCATGATACTGTTTTAAAGACAACTGTATTCATTCACTAGCATTCTTTTCAGTAAGCTAAGGTGATAAATGCTTCTGGTAACAATTACCCATAACAAACCTATTAGCCTTTATTTTCTGTAACTTATTTCTGTATAAGGACACCAGCATAGTTGTGCATTGTATTTAAATTGTAGTTTTTATGAGGGCCCAGAGCAAAATCAAGTGAACTAAATCAAAATATATTAATCCAAAATGCATGTTGCATTTTAATACATATTGTAAAAATGATTTTTTTTAAAAATGAAAGACCTCTCATCATTTTTTAAAGATGAAAGTAAGAACATTTGTAACCAATTGGAAAACATTCCTATTTTAATCATTATCATACTTTTGTGGGGAACGCTGCAAAAATTTTCTCTCTCTCTCTCTCTCTCTCTCTCTCTTTCACGCGTGTGCACACACAGACACACACAGAGTAGAAAGACTGGAACTTCTAAATATTTTGTAAGTATTCGGTGAGAACTGATTGGCATTTCTTTTTAAATTTTCAGTCAGTTCAGGCAGAGCAAGTAAATCTAGCCTTAAATGGGCTCCACTCTTATTTTAAAATAGCGGATACTTTTATGTAACAGATGATTAACATTGTGTTGAAAGAACTCACAGTAAAGACTGAATATACATTTCATTTTAAAATACTGGACTAATAATTATCCTGTTTCATTTAGTGAAGTGTTATAAGAAATGTCAGGTGGTAACTTAGTTTTAATAACTGCTTACTGTAATTGTTCTTTCACAATTTTTATTTTAAAAGATTAGTGAATTCCGGAGTCTTTCCTACCAGGCAAATTTGCAGTATATATAGAAGTAGTGAGTTATGAGTCCCTTAAGGCAAATTTGCAATATGCTTGAGAAGCAATGAAATAATAAAATCTTCTTTTAAAAAAATTAGTGTCTTTTTTATTTGATCTTACTCTTGATACAAATATGTGTAGAGTGAGTGGTGAAGTATTCCAAAGCCTCAGGTTAAGCAAGGGGAATGTGCAGTGTATAAAACCCTTCAAGCCTGCTTGTTAATTCTGGATACAAGCACAGTTGGATGATGTATTTTAAGAGTAACGTCATACTTCAGAAAAAACACTTCTTTAATCCATGCTACAGTGCATGCTACAATCTAAAACTACTCTCTTTGCCTGCTGAGCAACTACATGTATTGAAAACCGTTCAGTGAAAAAGGTACCCGAACAGTGCTTGAAATATCAGTGGGTAAATCTATACAGATTTCTACCATTTAACTGTTAAGTTTACCAAAGTAATACAGGAAAATAAAATCAATTGGTGCTAAAGAGACAAAGTGAGGAAATTCACTTGAGATAAGTAGTTAACTGGAAGCTTTCTTACCTGTACAGAGGCAACACTCCCTGACACGATCAATAATGCACAATTTGAGTAGATGTTCAAATGCAATTCAGGTTCTCTTTTAAAAAAAAATGCAAACTTTCTTCCAAATTCTCACTTTGCTGCAAGCTCTTTTACAGCTCCAGCTGCCTTAAGTTAAAACTCCATGTCAGAAAACAAAGTATAGAGCATTTCACTGGAATAATAATAATAATAATATATTAAATCTCTCAGGCAGAGTGCACTCTAGACCATGCTGAAAGCAGTTGTCCCTTTTCCTCAATTAAAATTCACAGCATACTTCCCATCTATGCTGACTTTTCTGCATATAGTTAACCATTTGCAAGCTTTTGGGTGCAGTAAATAAACACGATGTTCAGCAGAGCTTAAACTGATCCCTCTTGGTTTGTTAGATTTTTAGATCCAAGCTGCTTCTGCTTCTGTGTTCTCTCTCTTCTTTCTAGTCTTTCTTGTTACCTCAGTTTGTTATTAGTCAGATTGCCAGGGGCTGGGAGGTAGGCGTAAATAAAAAGACTTCTTGGCTTTTGACTCAGCCTTTAAGCCCTTCCCCTTCCCCATCAGAGAGCTTTAATCTGCCAGTGTCATTTAATACAAGATACAGCTCCACCTTGGGACAGCTCAGCTCCACCTCCTCCTGCAATTTTTCTCACCTCCTCTTTTCCTTTTCTAAATGAACCTTCTGAAAATAAAATCCAGCTAAATCTTCTGTAGATCACTTAAGATCTATTAATGGCTGATTTTGCAAGACAATAAATCTCTACCACAGCTCCTGCAGCTTTTTCTGTTTGCATACAATAAATGTATGTCTTTCTGTTACATATTTTAAATACTGAAAATATCCCCAAACCAAATGCACAAATCCTTGTTTTCTACCCAACAATAGCTATCATAAGGGAAAATCTTTTCTTCCTTTGGAACAAAATGCCTGTGATAATGATATGAAGGAAAGTGTAAAGCTGCACATTAGATCTTTACTCCAGTTCACACAATGTGGTAGGTTAAATGTGTGTGTGTGTGTGTGTGTGTGTGTGTGTGTGTGTGTGTGTGTACAGTGGCTTTAGAGACTTTACTTTTGCAGCAAAAGAATTTTATGGTACATTGGTGTTTATGTTCATAGAGTGATTGCAGTGACTGCACTTTAAAAATCCCCCATCTTTTCTAGTGGAGGGAGTTTCAACTTGATTTTAATGGACTGTTTTCCAGATGTTAGGATAATATATTGGTATTAATGCACATGGTGCTGTATTCTTTTTGGCATGAAACAATGTGTTTACAAAAAAACGACTCTCTTTCTTTCTTGAAATCAAGCTAATATTTACATTGGTGTTCTAAACATGTAATTATTCATAATTGTTTATTACATGGAAGAATACAAGGATTGTATATCTCAGAATTATCAGCCAGATTCTGACATCCTTATTTCTGCTGAGTATTGCATTACTCTATGAGTAGCCTTATTGACTTTGTAAGGGCTATCTGTGGAGTCTAGTACTATACCATGTGACTAGGATTATCAGAATCTTGTCCAGTTTTTGTAAGTGTACATTAATTTTAGGTTCAGCATAATTAGTTCTTCATTATTTCATTCCTTACATATAAAATACTGTTAATTTTAAAAAAAATGTGGCAGAATCATTAGAGATAAATAATTCATCACAAATAATGTATTCAATAGACTTTAATCCTTTTTTCTGCTTGCAGAATATCCATAAGCTGATCTCAGTTTATTCAAATGTATGTCTTACTTGACAACATTTGACAAACATTTTGAGAACCTTATTTAAATCACTAGATTGATTGAAAATGATCCTTGACTAGTTGTAACTGGTCAAACAAGATAAATGATATTCTTTCTGATTTGCATTTCTGGTGCAAATACTTGTGCATAAAAGTATTAATGTTTGTTTTTTGGTTGTTCAAGACAGTGAAACAAATAAAAAAATGTTCACAGAAATCAACTACATTAATTTAAAAATTAGGCAGAGTAATCATGGAATTTTTGTGTAGTCTCTGCCAGTTCTAAAATTAATGGGCCAGTTCAGCCATTTCAGTTGGCTTTGTAAAAATATTGCCATTGATTCCCCCCCACTCCAAATTAGGATTTATTACCTGGTAAGTGATTTTTATTAACTAAGGTCTTGCTCTTTCAACTGCTTCTGCATGGACAGACCCCTGAACTTACGTGGCAGTCAAAGTCTAGTAATGTATTGGTTGCAGTGAAGTGTAAGTAATTCCCTATGTCTCTGTTATCTAGTAATCAAAGAAAATAATTACAACTAATGTGACTAGTGATCCAGCACTCGGGTAGATGTTGATGAACTCCCATGTCCATACAAAAGTCCATTGACTTCAGTGGGACTCCATGCAGTTGCAAATATCTGACCATATAGCTCCGACCACAGGACAGCATCTGTAAACCTAATTTTAAATTATATAATTTAAGTTAACAAAAGGTCTAGTCGAGAAAGGATAAAATTGATTGCCTTGCAAGACAAAAATTATCTGTCCCAGGAAACTTAATTTTTAAAGCACTTAATTGAAAAAGGAATTGAGAGATGCTCTCCCTAAACAAGGCTGCTCTTCAAACATTCACCTTATCAATCACTTTGACTGTTCTAAAGTTTGTTAAGCTGCACTAAAATATCCACATCTGTCAGACTCACTTATTTCCCAAAGGGCCTAAAGGTTTTATGGCACTCACTGATCTTTACTTTTTCACAAAGTACAGTATCTTCTCCATATTAGAAATAAGTACACAATATTCTTCTTACCATACATACATTCTATGTATTTTTTTTCCAGAGCCAGATAATTCTCTCCATTATTATATGTACACATAAATATGTAAGCTATAATACCTGTAGAGGTCCCCTTCAATCCATGAAAACAGGGATATCCAGAATTAAGGCCTTTTATTTCATTCTTTGCCTACCTGTTATGAGTCATTCTTTGTTAAATCATATGTTGTATGTGACACTGCACATTGACAGCTGCTAGATTTAGGCATTTCATATAAGTTTAATAAAAGATTACTTGACTCTGAATTGCATGATTTGTGAATTTCAATATAATAAAAATATGGCAGACGTTCGCCAGGGATTCTCACTCCAATTTCACAAAGATTGGAAGTGGCTCCTTTGAAGGGTAGGTAGAAGTCCTAGAAAACAATATCAATCCTTTGCACTTCCTGTCATCCAAAGCATGAGTGTGCCATCTCCAAAATACTTCCAAGGACTTTGCCAAACTGAGAGATATTGGATCCAAACCTGGGAACCAGACTCAAAGATATGTTGGACCCTGTAACATTACTTTACTATAGGAATTTATCTATAGTTTGTAATTTTTTTTATTACAGTGTTTAAAAACACAAGAGAGTGACAAGGGAGAGGGAAATCTGTCACTGAAATAACTGGTTTTTCAGTTAATGCTGATAATGGCTCCTCTGTACATTTACTGTTTCAATGGACATGTAAAAGACTCTCCCATTATTCACATTTCATCCACACCTATCAATATGTATTTAACCAACCATTAATCTGCATATGGAATGCTTGAGCTAAATACTGCCTCTTACCATATCTGTAACACCAAACCCTTGGTTTGTCTGCAGCGTTCGAGATTCGCTTGTATTGGTGGGCTTTCAAGGGCTCCCTTTTTCTACATTTCCTATGAGGAAAGGGAAATTACTTACCTCTGTAACTGGAGTTCTTAGAGATGTATGGTCCCTATCTGTATTCCTCTGAGGGGTATGCATACATGCCATGAACCTGAGACCAGAGAATTCTTGTAAGTAGTGTCTGTTTGTCCACACCAGTGCTCTTGCTCTTCTCATGCACCACACCAACTGCCTCTTCAGTTCCTTCTCCCATGAATCAGACATGATCAGACATGATCCAAAAGAGAGGGGAAGGAGGGTTGGTGGTAGGTGGTGGTGGAATACAGACAGGGACCATGCATCATGAGGAACTCAGTTACAAAGTAAATAAATTTACTTTCTTCTTTGACTGCTGGTCCCTATGTGTACTCTACTGTCTGTGACTGCCAAGCAATACTCAGAGAGGAGGAGAAGGCTGCAAGGATGCTGGTGGTATGGCTGCTTGTAGAAACACTCTCCCAAAGGATGCATCAGTAGAGGAAGGTTGAACCAAGGCATGTCTCATAAATGTGTGGATGAAATTCCATATTGCTGCCTTACAAATATCAAGCAGGAATACCTCTTTAAGTGATGCTACTGAGTCTGCTTGAACTCTTGTAGAGTGAGCCCTTACTCTGTGCGACGGAGGAACTGACAAAGTTGGATACTGCCAGAGATCCACTTAGAGATTCTTTGAAAGGAAATAAGTTGTCCTTGGACTAATTCTGCTATGGCAACAAGCAGGTGAGTGTTGTGTTTCTGATCTATTTTGTTCTCTGTAGGTAAAATGCCAATGAAGCCTCTTCTCTTTGCTGGAAGCATGCAGCCTCAGAAAAGTACAGTTTAAATGGATAGTCTGATTATTGTTAAATTCTGAAACTACCTAAGGGGTGAATTTCAGATGGGGTCATAGCAAGATCTTGTTTTTATGCACTATTGTATACGGTGGGTCTGCCATTAGGGCCCCAAGTATACCCACCTGTGTGGCTGGTGTGATGGCAATGAGGAAGGAGACCTTCACTGTCAAGTGAAACATTAGACAAATAGCTAGTGGTTTGAAGGATGTCTTGATGCATCTCAAAAGTACAAAATTAAGATCCCAGAGAGCAGTTCACTTAGTTACAGGTGGAAAGGTTCTAAGTAAACATTTTAAGAAACTAGATGTGGCTGGGTGAGTAAAGACAGAGTAGCCATCCATTGGTAGGTGACATGCACTGATTGCCACCAGGTGAGCCCTGGTAAACTAAGGGAAAGACCTGCCATCTGAGGAGAAGGAGGTAATCCGAGATAGCAGGAATACCCACCCACTATTTCTTGAGACATATGAAGTCACTGTGCTCAGATAGAGAAACTCTTTCACTTGTCTAGATAACATTTGCTGTTGCAGTCACTTCTGATATTAAAAATGACTTGCACAACTTCAGAAAAGAAAATAATCCATTTACCACACATCCTTTGCTGTCAGAACTCCCAAATAAACTTTAGCTCCTTAGTCTATTAATAAAACATGATGCAGAAGCTGTAAATAACTTTTTTTCGATATGAAGAAAGTCAAACTGTTCTTTTTGTGCCTAAAAGTGAACATGCTGCCTATAGAGGTGATTATATTTTATTTGCTTTGTTCTGAGAATAAATTCTACTAGCATTTCCTTCATTTAAACCAATTTTGTCCTTTTGTCCTACAGTAAATTTGAAACTGATATGTTGCTGCTCTTTTCCAATCACAGATGGAGGACTCCAAGTTCTGCATGATGTAGGAAGAGCATAATATCAAAGTCAAGATTTGCCAAGCAACTCTGAGAGGATCTTTTTCCCTATAGATTGTAATGCTGATGTGAATGAATCTTGTACAGTCCTTTATAGTCTGTGGCATTCTTTCCTCTCGTTGTTTGGTATTATTTTCCACCCCACTTTCCCTGCAGCTGCCAGAATGAGCTTTGGTATATTTGAATATTATGGGTCTAAACCTCAGGGATCTGCTGAGAACACAAGTCAGCAGATGGTGTACAAAGGTGGTTTAAACCTTAAAGCAAACTGGGTTACAGCTTGAGGGCTTCTGTAATTCACACTCACTGTAATTGGCTCCAAGAAGCATCCTAACAATGTCCCCTTTGTTCCAGACAGAAATTTTCCCATCCTATTGCACTGGCGTCAGAGGCAAATAGTATAAGAGCCACTTCATTGACTCTAAGCCTCTCCACCCTTATAATGAAGTGATACCCAGTAAAAATAGTGTTACACCATTACAGATTACACAAGCAGTGTGGTGCAAAGCAGCCATGCCACACTGGCAGGTGAAATCCTCACCTAATTGCAGTCACTAGTGAAACACCTATTTCTTTCAATGGGGCCAAAATTTCACCAGAAGAAGCTTAACACCTATTTCCTCAAGACTTTCAGTTAATGACACCATAATTATATTTTCATAGAATTTAAATAAAAACACGTTTGTTATGTTATTCTTCCAGTGTCTCTAGCTGTATTTGTTTTTCTTGAATTAAAGTCTTATATTTTGTTACATGTTATAACCAACCAATAAATAGTCACTCAACACTGACTCTTACACTGTGGCTATAAGTAATAATAATACAAAATGTATACCTATCTCCTAGAACTGGAAGGGACCTTGAAAAGTCATTGAGTCCAGCCCCCTGCCTTCACTAGCAGGACCCAGCACTGATTTTGCCCCAGATCCCTAAGTGACCCCCTCAAGCATTGAAATCACAATCCTAGGTTTAGCAAGTTAATACTCAAACCACTGAGCTATCTCTCCCCATATGAAATAACACCAGGCTTTCTGGTGGCATTTTGGTTCTTCTGAATGGATTTTCAAAGTCAATGAGAGTTGGGTGCCACAGTGCTTTAGGGCCCTTTGAAAATACCAGCCTCTAGTTCCAGTCCTGGACACAACCCATAAGTCTGGAAATGCATGAAAATGAAATGTAACGTTTAAAATACTTAACAGACTGCCTATGGTCCAGTCCTTCATTCTATACACAGGCAACATTTCCATTGATTCCAAAAACTTGCCTTCACTTTTGAAAAAAAAAATCAATTGAAGTTAGTAGTGAACATTTGAGCTGGTTCTTATTTAAGCCAAAGTGGCTCACTCACATCTAAAACAATCTAAGATGCTCGAAGTTCCTGCTCAACTTCTAATTTGAAAAGTATCAAATTAATTTATAAACTTTACTTTATTTCGGACTCACTTTGTATTGCTTTGGCTACTAAAAAAGAAACTTACAGAAAGGCATTGACACCTCTACATCTGTCAACCTGTTTGAATGGATATGGAAGAAAACATAACATTTGAAATTCAAAATATCAGTAGTCAAAACTGTGTGAAGACCACAAGTTAAAGATGTAATTGCATTTTTTTCCTTGCTGAATGGTACTGTTTTTAGTCAACAACAAAACTACATTAACTGAACTGTCACTGATGGCATTTAAGTATTAAAATCAAACTTGGAGCCTAGAAAATTTAAATGACAGCTATCTCTAAATAAATTTCATATATCTGTTAAGAAAGATCTTGCTGAAGAAGTCTGAATCCAAAAAATATATATAAGTGAAATTACTGCATAAAACATTTTGTTTTCCCCCAAAAAACCTTTGTGTTTCTTTGTAGTCTATGGATAATGCATTCATTTTTTAACATTGTTAGGTGATTCCCCATATTGGACACAATTTAGCTTCTATATGTTGATTATACTCATTGGCATAGCCATGAAAATACATACCTGTGTACAATCTAATTATCCATTGCATGTTATTGTTGCTCCACAGATCTAACTAACACAAGTTGAACCCGGCAATATGGGGGAAAATAATTTGAACACCTTCCTGAATAAAATTAACAAATAAACAGCTTATGTGGAACATCATTAGATTAAGCAAATAGGTACAGCACTGCATTACTTTCTTTTGTTATGTGCACATAAGGTGAAATTCCCACCTTCACCAAGGCCTGTTACAAGGCCAATGCACTAGTTAAGTTCCATTTAAGCCCTGTTTTGAGGATGAGCTGGCCTTCTGCAATAGGGTGAATATCACCTATAGAGGTATAGAACCTGGAAAACAGGTTACAAACAGTTATTTTCAAATGTTTAGATAGCAATCTAATTAGCATTTGGAAGGAAACATGCTGAAGTTTATTAAGGAATTGTAATACAGAAAGATATGTGGACAGATGGATTATAATGGTTCCTTTAATTTCGAAAATCCTAACAATGGCTTTCATAATGGTAATATTATTATGGTTTATGGTTCCTGTTATACAAGGTAAATCCAGGAATTTAATTCTATATATCTAGCTAAATGTCTCTCTCCATTCAAAGTTCTTAAATACTTATACAATCCCCATTTCCATAGTATCTTAATGTCTTGGAAACCGGTTTTTATTTATACTCAGAACATGCCCATGAGGTAGGGAAATGCTATCATCTCCATTTTGTAGAAGGGCAATTGAGACAGAGAGAAACATGGGCTCGGGTGCACAACAGGAGTTTGGTGCATCCTCATTTCAGGAGCACTGCAATGCACAAAACTCCTGCTGAACCATATAGTTGCCTAAACTCATTAAGTGCCTAAGACTTCAGGGTTCCTCAGTGCCTAAGTTTCTGCCTCTGAGCAAGTGTACCATTGCCTCACTCTAGGTGTCTCTGTGCCCATCTCTTGCCTAAATTCCAGAGATAATCATGAACCAGGGGAAGACCTGGCCTCAGTTGCCTAAGTTGCATATCGGCTCCGAGACAGTAGATGGTCTCTGAGCATTCCTACTGAATTGGGTCCTGTGGTGGTGGTGCTGCCATCACTCACCTTACCGTTTTGATCCTAATAGTTAGAGAACTTGCCTGAAATGTGAGAGACCCAGGTTCAATCCCTCTTTCTTTCGAAAGAGGGGGAAATGTTTCCTACCTCTCAGAAGAGTGCTTTAAGCACTAAGCTATGGGATACTCTGATGTGAGGCTCCCTTACTCTCTCACCTGTTAAAGCTGTTTCAATATGGAGAAATAATGAAAGAGTGGCTGTAGCAGAGGGACTGGACCCAGGTCTACCATCTCCCAGTTGGGTGCCCCAACCACTGGATGCTGAGCCTCAAGATGCCTAACTTCTTCTGTGCATCCAGCCTTAAGTGACTTAGTCAAAGTCATATAGCAAATCTATGTCAAATCAGGGAATTAAATATAAGTATCCCACATCTCAGGTTAACTTCCTAACCTCTGGACCAACTTTCCTCTCTATATAGTGGGGAAAATTACCAAAAGTGCCCAAGAGACATAGAAGCCTAACCCAAATTTTCAAAAGTGATTTAGGCACTTATGGCTGCCTAAATCACTTTTGAAAATGGATCTTAGACTCCTAACTTGCAAAGATGCTTTTGAAAATTTTACCCAGAGTGGTTTTAACTTTCTTTCTCATATTGCTATATACTGTGGCACCCCACACCACTGATGGCTTGCATTCCATTAGCTAGTGAAGTAACAACTGTATGTGTGTATATGCACATGTGTGAATGTAATAATAAAATCAATGCTACTCTCTAATACCACTAGGGACCATTGTATTATATTTATACTGTAAAACATTAGGTCCTAATCCTGTAAACACATATCTGAATAATTTTATTCATATTAGTATTCTCACTGAAGTCAAGCATAAGTGTTTGCACAGTCAGATTGGTAGTGATAGTTTGAGGTAATTATTTCATGTTTAATATACTTATTCCCTTGTTATTATAAGGATTTTTTCTCTGTTTCATATTCCTTAAATTTTGCATATTATTACTTTTAAGAATTTAGCCTTCTAGTTTTATAATTTTTGTTTTGTTAAATTCACCATAGAAACTGTATTCCTATACAGTATTCCTATACAGTTTCTATGGTGAATTTAACAAAACAAAAATTATAAAACTAGAAGGTGGGGTGGGGAACTGGACACCCAATTTCATGAAGATAATGCAATGAGTGATGTAACACACAAACAAATGAACCCTCAATAATGGGTCTCTAATTGTAACCTACATGCATCAATTTTGAACTTGTTTAAACAGAATGTTCTCTATAGGACAGGCCAGTGATGTTCATGGAGTTTATGCACCTAAATCCTGAAGCACTGTTTTGAATATTTCCCTCATTGTGTCTATATATGGTATTTTCACAGAGCAAGAAGGTCCACTAAAGGAATTAAATCTACCTGATCTAGGGTTCAGCTCAACAACAGCAAAATGTCCTGCTGCCAGAGTGAGGATCCCACATAAAGCTGAATTTTCCAATTTTTTTGGTTTCTAGTTTAGTCTGCAGCAGTCATATATTTTTAGAACTGAGCTTTTAAAAGGGTTAGGGATATGATTGATATAAATTTTGATGATCATGGACAAACAGATATATTTATGCAAAGGGGAGATTTAAAGAAAAATCGAAAGAAATATGTAAGATTTCTAAGGGCAAAACTACAAAATTAAGTTGGCCTAAGTTACGTCAACGTGCAGCCACCCCAGTACTTGAATCAGTTTTACACATCTACACTACGGTCCTTGTGTTGGCAGTGCACATGCTCAGTGAGAGCAACTTGCACCAATTTAACTGCCACTGTGGGACATTGTTGGATGGTTTCAATACAGTGTCCACACTGACATTGCATCAACCTTACTATATCGACTTAAGCATTATGTCTCTCAGGCCACGTCCAGACTAGGAATTAAAATCGATTTTAGATACGCAACTTCAGCTACGTGAATAACGTAGCTGAAGTCGAATTTCTAAAATCGAGGTACTCACCAGTCTGGACGGCGCGGCATCGATGTCCGCGGCTCTCCGCGTCGATTCCGGAACTCCGTTCGGATTGATGGAGTTCCGGAATCGATGTAAGCGCGCTCGGGGATCGATACACCGCGTCCAGACTAGACGCGATATATCGATCCCCGAGCAATCGATTTTAACCCGCCGATGCCGCGGGTTAGTCTGGACGAGGGCTTACAGAGGTGGAATTATTTAAGTCAGCATATAGGGCGAGAGCTGCATTTTAGAGTAGACGCTTACAGAGTTAGGTTAACATAAGCTGCCTTATGTCAACCTAATGCTGTAGCGTAGAACAGGCCTAAGTTACATTAAACAACAGTGTGAAAGCCTTCCACAGGATTTGCCTGTATTGAAAATAGTGGAACCTAAGAAAAGCAGCAGGTGTGATATATGTTGATTTTAGTAAGGCTTTTGGAACTGTTTTACTTGATATTCTCATTAATAAACTAGAAAAATGCGATGTGGATGAAATTACTATAAGGTTGGTGAACAACTGGTTGATTAAACACACTTAGAGAGTAGTTATTAATGGTTTCTGTCAAATTGGGAGGATGTATTCAGTGGAGTCACACAGGGGTCAGTCCTGGATCTGGTACTAATCAATATTTTCATTTTTGACTTGGATAATGAAGTGGAAAATATGCTTATAAAATTTGCAAATGACACCAAGCTAGGAGAGGTTGCAAGCACTTTAGAGGACAGAATTAGAATTCAAAACACCCTTAACAAATTGGAGAATTGGTCTGAATTCCACAAGATGAAATTCAATAAAGGCAAGTGCAAAGTATTTCACTTAGGATGGAAAAATCAGATGCACAGCTACAAAATGGCGAATAACTTACTCGGTGTTATTACTGCTCAAAAAAAGGATTTCTGGGAATTACAGTGGTTCAGAAGTTGAATATGAGTGAACAATGTGATGCAGCTGTGAAAAAGGCTAATATTCTAAGGTGTATTAACAGGAATGTCTTATGTAAGACAGGGAAGTAATTGTTCTGCTGTGCTTGGAACTGATAGGTCTCAGCTGGAATACTGGTCCAATTCTGGGCACCATGCTTTAGGTAAGATGTGAACAATTTGGAGAGAAACCAGGGGAGAGCAACAAAAATGATAACAGGTTTAGAAAACTTGATCTGTGAGGAACGGTTAAAAATCCAGACATGTTTAGTATTGAGAAAAGTGACTGAGGGGTGGGGACTGGGGGGAGGCTGTTATAAAAGAGGACATTGATCAAATATTCTTCATGCCCACTGAAGGTAGGACAAGAAGTGATGAGCTTAATATACAGCAACAACGATTTAAGTTAGATATTAGGAAAAACTTTCTAACTGTAAGGATAGTTAAACGCTGGACTAAGCTTCCAAGGGAGGTTGTGGACTCTCTATCATTGAAGGTTTTTAAGAACATGTTGGACAGACACTTGTCAGTGATGATCTAGGTTTGTAGGGCTTGTAGAGTATCAGCACAATTTATTTATTCTGAGGCAGCCAAGATCAGACTTAACTGTTGCATCCCAAGGTTTCTCTCCTGAAGCCCTCTTTCTCCAGGTATGCAGAAAAAGCAGCCAGAATTTGACTTTTAAAGGGACACAGTTGACTGGAAATTTCAAAAAATGAGCTGACAGTAGTTATAGGTATTATGCTCGCCACAAAGTACTCCATAAATGTTGAGAATTTCATCTCACTTTCTTTGTTTTTTTTTTCTCTCACCTGTTACTATATGAAAAAAAAAACCTGGAGATTATCTAACTGACAAGGCAACATATGTAACTCACATTTAAAAAAAAATATATAACTAAGTCCTTATCTCCCCACAAAAATTTGTCATTTTAACTGTACAGGTATAGTTAAAGTTACACAGCCCCACAGTATTGATGCAGCTATACCAGTATAAGACATCTTTATGCCACTAGGAATATGTTCACACAAAGGGTTTTACCAATATAACTATTATGGTAAAATAATCATAGCCCCTAAACAATATAGTTACACCAATACAAGAACTCTGTGTGGGCCAGGCTTATGACACTGGGTGCCCTTCTTCATCCCAATCACTTTGCTTTTACGTTGTATCTCAAGCTCACCTTTCCTCAGTCTTTGTTTTCTTAGGCCCCAATCCAGCCACAGACTCCATATGGGCACACCCCTGCACTTGTGTGGAGCCCCACTGATTTGAATGTGTCTTTGTGTGGGCTTCAGGGTGTGTTCACATGGAGTCTGTTGAAGGAATGGGGCCTGAGACAATAACTGTTTGGGGTTTAGATTTTGTCATTCTCTGTGTTTGGAGACCACCTACCTCATGGTGAGCACTGCTACACTCCAAATAACAATACTACTGCATGCGGGCATGGAGCTACCACACAGCTTTGCAAACACACTAGTCTCTTTTGGTCCTTATGATCTTAGATGTATCTTATGACAATGGTAGGTAAAAAAAAATTCATAGTGAACTGTACTTTTCAATTTAGAGTGCTTATTTTGGGTCTTAATAAGGAAATAAAACATCCAGCTGTAAGGCTTTGATTTTTTTTTTCCTGCAGACTTTGTTGGTGCAAATGCTGCATGATTTTTTGCTGAAACTGGCCATATGTTTTTAGCTAATTTTTAAAAAAATCTCATACAAGTCTATTGTTTTGTTAGTTTGCAACAAATGAGTTGGAAAAAATGCTGAGGGGTTTTTTTTTTAGGTTTTCAAAAGCATGAAATTATTCTCAACATTTTAATGTAGATTTATAGCATGTTGTCTATTTTAGCTTTAAACGATTCTTATAAAACATATTTGTTTTGGTAATGACAATTAATAGTTCACTTTTTAAAAAATGCAATGTATTAGCTTCTGCTGCAGAAAAGAAACCATCAAGTTCTCTCTCTCTCTCTCTCTCTCTCTCCATAATTTAATATAAACTAGGAATATTTTATATATTCTTTCTCTCTCTTTATATATATATATAAATATATATATGAGAGTGAGAGAAACAATATATAAAATATTCCTAATTTACATTTAGGAATAGTATTTAGTTCTCCTTTCTGCAATAGATCTAAGTGATCATAAGTTTATAATGATTTCATATTATGTTTATTATTATATAGCAACACATTGACCTTCTGTTTAATACAGAGCATAGTAATAATTCCCAAAATAATTCCTATAATGTAAGTTTTGGGGGGGGGAACATGCTATCTTGATTTTTAAATTATCAGTGATGGAGAGTCCACTACAACCCATGATAAATTGTTCCAATGGTTAGTTACTCTCACTGTTGAAAATTTACACCTAATTTCCAGCCTGAATTTGTCTAGATTCTACTGCTTGGTAAACTGCTACAAGCAAAGAGTAATAATTATAATATGGCTTAATGTAAATGTGTACATCTAGGAACAAATAATGTCGGCCATAACTGAAAATTGGGGGATTCTTTTTTGGGAAGCAGTGAGTCTGAAAACAGGTTTGGGGATCATGCCGGATAATAATCTGAACATGAACTCCCAGTGTGAAACTGTGGCCAAAAGAGCTAATGTGATCCAGGGATTCATAAACAGGCAAATCTCAAGTAGGAGTAGAGAGGTTATTTTACTTGAGTATTTGGAACTGGTGCTACTGCTTCTGGAACATTGTGTCTAGTGCTGGTGCCCACAATTCAAGAAGGATGTTGAAAAATTGGAGAGGGTTCAGAGAAGAGCCACAAGAATGATTAAAACATTTAGAAAACATGCCTTACAGTGATAGAATCAAGGAATTCAATCTATTTATCTTAACAAAGACAATGTTAAGGGGTGCCTTGATTACAATCTATAAGTACCTGTGTGGGGACCAAATATTTAATAATGGCAGAGAAAGGTATTACACAAGGAAGTGAGACTAGGTGATCATAATGGTCCCTCCTGGCTTCAGAATCTATGAATGTTGATTAGATAAAATGTTCTTATCTCCACCAGGGCGTCTAGATATCTGTTAATTACACTGGGTTAAACCTTCCTCTCTGCTTCTGTGAGTAGAGGGAAGATAATCCAGGTTATTTATGTCAAGAGGAATTAAATGAGGGATGAACAACATCATTGCCTTTTCCCCACACTAAGTAGAACCCTCATTATGTGTGTTTTATGGGAACCAGATTCTATAGCTATGTAGGAGGTGGAGCTAAGTGTTATAGGGAGCAGGGTCAGAGATAAGAGGGAGTTAAATGACTTTCTTTGATGTTTGCAGTACCATATTCCCTCTTCCTAACCCTATGGGAATACCTCCATAAGAGCTCACTGAATGGCTAAACTTTATCTACTGCTGCACATACCCAAACTCCAATATAACCTTCCTCTCTGCTACCTAAGGGGGCCAAACTCTTTAGAGCAGGATTTGGACTGCCAGGGAGGTGTTCACTTAGGGAACAAAGTAAGGGAAATGAGAGGAGGATGAATAGTCAAGCCCAAGAAAGACAGAAGTTGGGTTTATGTTTATATGCTTAGTTTGGGAGTTTGTTAGGGGACCCTGAATGAAGGATTAATCTAGAGACATAGTGAGGGAGAAGGTATGAGAGAAGCTATGATAGAAAGCACAAGGAATTGAACTGAGCAGATATTGTCTGCAAGTTATAGGAACCCTCATCTGGAACCCAGTGTAGTGGGCGGGCCTGGGTTTCCCTACCAGCTACAGGTATAGTGGCATGAGGCAGATAATTGATCTAGGGAGGAGAAAAAAATAAAAAAGGAAGAGGATGGCACAAAATACACTGACTCCTTCTTTGCTGAAGGATCTTCCCTCTCAAGCTGGAATACATAGGTACAGAAGACTAAGTCACTGGAGTTGCTGCTATAATTCCAGGAGACAGGCAAACAGTCAAAGCAGATTCAGGCAGTTCTGCTACAGATCTAGAAGAACTAGCAGAGGCAGTGAGAAGCACAGATGCATATGCAGGAGCAACTGTGAAGGCTGGAAGAACAGAAACAGTATTTTATTTGGATCCTTCAAAAAGAAATCAGAGATCACAGGGATGAGGTAAGAAAAAGGAGCCATGAGGCCAGAGGTGCAGCCAATGGTATGCTGTGTCTGTGGGCAAGAGGTGCACTTAAGGAGGGTATGTTTTTATATGAACTGTGCCAAACAAGTTAGCCCAGGAGAGCAGAGCATGAGAAAAACTGCAGAGGCTTGGCCTACTGCTAAGACTGGGTCAAAAGGTTATTTGTTTTTGGCTCAGAGAAGCTAGCCATATAAAAAGGCACTGCCCTCTTAGGAGACTGCAGGTCTGCAAAAAGAGGTGTGGTTTCCCTAAGAATGCAGAAAGAAAAGAAGGAGTGTCCTGTGGCATGAATACCCATGAAGCAGACAAAGTGGAAGTGGTGGAGATGAAAGGGGGCATTCTAGCCACTCAGCTTCTTGGCTGCTTGGCAGAGGGCTGAAAGGAACTAGAGGGAAGGATAGCTCTCACTAAGACAAACAGATTGATGGAAGGCTGAATACTAAGGCTAAACAGTCAATGATGGTTACTCAACCCCAATGCAAAGTGTAATGGAGAAGGAAGTAGGAGAAGCTAGTAGCTTTGGAGCAGGCCTTGCACGCAGCTTTCCAGGACCAACAGCTACTGTGGGAGAAATACTGGGACACCTCAGATGAGAAGGGCCAACTGCTCATTATTGTGAGTGAGCATGAGGAGAAGTGAGGCATCCTGTGGGCCTGGCTCTAGCAACTCCAAGACAGTTATCATCTGTACTCATATGGTCTATTGTTGTGATGGGGAAGGTATGTAATTGGGTTTGTACTCCATACAGGCCATGAATGGGTCAATATGGGCCTGATAAGCCAGTTAACATACCAAGCTGTCCCTGGACAGTAGACCAGGCTTTACTGAAAATGCATCCCAGATGTGAAGGGGCTGAGAGAGGACTATAAACAGAGGAAGTAGAGAGCAGAAGGTGGCTCAGGTAGAAAGTAAGGAGATCTTGGACTAAAGAAAGAGGAATAAGCCCTGGAATCCTAGCCTGAGTAGAGATGTCTGGCAAACAGACAGGGGAGGCATAGAGTAGCCACTATGGTGGAGCAGGCTCTGATGGTATGTCTTGAAAGAAGAACAGCATTTGGACATCCAGGAAGAGAAGTTTGGGAGGTGTTCAGTTAAGAAACAAAGTGAAAGAAACTAGAGGGGGAATAAGTCCTGAGGATGACAGAAATTGAGTTTATGTTTATACGTTTAGTTTGGGAGTTTGTTAGGGGATCCCAAGGAAGAGCCCTGAGTGTCCCAGCCCTGAGAGAATGGTTAACCTAGAGAATGGAAGAAAACTTTTTGTTGGAAATAATTTATTTTCAAAATTAAATACCTGCTATTAAGGGCTAGATTGTCTTGCATAACATGCCTCTGGAACAGGAAAAAGAAGCAATAAGAGGTTGTCGGAGAGAAGGCCTGAGAAAAGCTATATTAGGAGGAAGTACAGGAGGCAGCCGCAAGGATTAAACTGAGCAGACATGGCTCCTGGCTACAGGGGCCCTGGGCTGGAATGTAGTGTAGTGGAAGTGCTCAGATTCCCCTACCACCCATAGATATAGTGGTGTAGGGTAGGAGAAGGGGACAAGGATAATGGAGAGTCCTGAGAAGAGGGAGATATTATTAAGGGACTGTGACGATGTAGTTCTGGCGGGACCCAACTGAGAGTGCCAATTCAGGACAAATCACTTCAAACAGGGCAGTTACAGCCCAAGGCTGGGGTTTTTCCACCTTGAAGGCAAACCAAACCAGCCAGACAAAGAGGACTTCGGTTTCACCCCACTGGCTAACCACAAGACACACAAGCAATTTCCTTAGACACTCCAGTCTCCAAGTATCACAACCAGTGCCACTAGTTCCGGGGATGAATGGTTACGGAAACCAACACCCCAATAAAAGAAAACGATTCTCTTGATCCCAAAGAATCAAGCCCCAGACCCAAGTCAATATACACATCAGATCTTACCCACAAATCACGCTGTTGCCAATCCTTTAGAATCTAAAATCTAAAGGTCTATTCATAAAAGGAAAAAGGTAGAGATGAGAGCTAGAATTGCTTAAATGGAATCAATTACATACAGTAATGGCAAAGTTCTTAGTTCAGGCTTGTAGTAGTGATGGAGTAAACTGCAGGTTTAAATCAAGTCTCTGGAGAACATCCCCCACTGGGATGGGTCAGCAATCCTTTGTGCAGAGCTTCAGTTTGTAGCAAAGTCCCTCCAGAGGTAAGAAGCAGGATTGAAGACAAGATGGAGATGAGGCATTAGCCTTATATAGGCTCTTCCAGATGTAAGAACACTTCTTTGTTCTTACTGTGGAAAATTACAGCAATGTGGAGTCTGCAGTCACATGGGCAAGTTTCTGCACACCCTGCTGAGTTACAAGGCATATCTGCCTCCTCTCAATGGGTCAATTGTGTAGCTGATGGTCCTTAATGGGCCATCAAGCAGGCTAGGCAGAGCTAACACCCACTTGCCTGGGATGTTTCCCAGAAACACAGTACAAATTTGAAATACAGACAGTATAGATCCAGTACTCATAACTTCAGCTACAAAATGATACAGACATACAGACAGCATAATCATAACCAGCAACCCATAACCTGGTCTTAGACACCTTATATGACCCCCTTTACATAAGATTTGGTGCCACTACAGGACCTTGATTGCAAACCATGTTCTATATGGTCCCAGTTTATATCAATAATGTCACAGGGACCAAGAGTCAAAGCCAAAGACCTGATACAAGGTCTTGGATTTTGGCTTGTTGGATTCTGTTCCCTCAGAAGAGGTGGACTTAAATCATGGCCTAACCAGAAGGCTGAGTCACAGAAAGAGGTAGGCCAGC
The DNA here is from genome assembly GCF_025201925.1 of Gopherus flavomarginatus. Classification (NCBI taxonomy): domain Eukaryota; kingdom Metazoa; phylum Chordata; order Testudines; family Testudinidae; genus Gopherus; species Gopherus flavomarginatus. The sequence goes on along the minus strand of NC_066617.1, from coordinate 282,575,726 downwards.
AGAGGACCGAGGTACTAGAGGAGGAGGGGACCTCCTACTCCACACCCAGTTACAAGGAAGCATTTCAGTGGTGATCTGACCATTTCACAGTTTGCTAACCCTTATGTGGGTTTATTCTACATATACATATATATACAGTACAATCTGAAATGCTGAAATTTTCTTTGATTATTTAAAAATGTCATTATCAAGACTTATTCAACATCCTCCACAAAATTCACATATCTGGTTTCTGTGTGTTTGTAACATATAATAAACAATCCATATATCAGTCAGTGGGTAAAACCTCTTTTGTGCAAATTAAGAATTCAGTATTTTGTATCTGCTTGCTGTAAGCAGCCACTCTTAAAATGAAGCAACCTTTTCATTAGAAATAATTTACTATCAAAATTAAATACCAGCTATTAAGGGCTAGATTGTCTTGCACAATGTGCCTCTGATCCAGGAATAATAAGCAGTAAGAACACACTTTACAGCCCTACATGGGGTGGAGTAATTGGACCTTGAGTCCAGGCACCTCAAAGTTAGTGCTACCCACCCTGTGAAGTGAATGGACAGGGAGGGGCAGGGAATGGGTTGAAACTTGGCTCCAGGCCCACTCCTTGTTGCCAGCACAGCTAAACTAACATTAGGGTGTTCTATAGGCCAGAAGCAAATTACCACCCCCTAGAGTGCACAAAAATCTGAGGGAGGATTGTGATTCTGAGGAGTCTCTCTGAGTCATGATACCACCCAGGCTTCTCCAGGGATAGTGCACTTTATACACCACTCCTTTCTCAGGCTACCACTCTTTTCTCACTCTACAATCACAGTTCAGCGCTAATTATCAACTTAGTCATGACAATTGGACAAATCTGAAGCATATGAAAGCACCTTCTTTCAAAATATATTTTTGAACATGTTACTTTACTCTTCATAGTAAATATAACTATGTGGGTTTTTTTTAATTATTTGAAAAATGCAGGGATTACCTCAATGCAGTGAGAAATTCAGTAAGAAAAAGTTTCCCATCCGACATACATTTTATATCGTGATTTCAAGATCCTTGGGTGGTTGAATGTACACAGTTCTTCCCCCCACCCCCATCACACCATCAGCAATAATGTTCATTCAATAATGGTTATAAAGAGGAATTTGTCTATCCTTTTAGTAGACCACATCATAAATCCATTGCATTTAACTCAACAAATCTGCAGCTCCAGTTCAGAAGCACACAGCTAAATTAGCATGAAGTTTGAATTACCTCAACCCAAGAGAAGATAGTCTCTTAAATCATGGTTAATGACACTTGGTGACAATGCAAGAAAAGCTAGTTTATCTCTCACAGCATTACTTTACCTGGTGTGTGGTTAATACAAAGATACAATATATTCTAATCATTCTTTAACTCTAACAAATATCAATCACTCCATCTTATTGACCAAATAAAACCACAGAAACATTCTTTATTTGCTAACAGAAATGACTCAGTGGAAAGAGAGATTTAAAAATAGCCAGGAATCGATATGGTCAAGAAATCATTTTTTTACAGTAGCCATTCTCATCTCTCATTGAGATACAGTAGTCTGGAGGCATATCACTTGGATGGGGTAACCTTTCTTGAACAAATCCAGAAGGGTTACACCAACAATTATAGAATAAGGTGCCAATCACCAACTGTATCTAGGAGAAGGAAAACTCCAATTTCAAATACAAGCAGTCCAAACTTGTTAGCCAGGTAAGGCAAGAGCACTAGAGTGGAACTGCAAATACTTGTTCCTAGCAGGCCATCGAGCTATGACATGGTATTCCCATGAGCTGAATAGGGGTGGTTGGCCTAACAAGTCATTATATCTGAAACTTATCTGCTATAGACACAGTACAGTAAGCTACACTTACTTATATGGATTTTGACCCAGTCCTATCAAGATTAGCAAATGGAAATTGTCATGGATTTTGGATAATGGCTAAACATGAATTGTGACCTAGAATGTTAAAACTCTTTTAGCTCCAGGCCAGACTGAGCTTGTAGTAGAGACATTGAGGAAGTTACACATTTCCCTTGCTGCCGTACAGGAGACACATTGTCTGGGTACAGGAGAGTTCACAGTTGGAAATTATATTTTCTTTTATTCTGGACATTCAGGTAAACAAAATAAGCATAGGGGTGGGGTTACTATAGCAGTAGACAATGGAACAATTATGTCAGTGAACATCTGGAAACCTATCTCTGAGCAGACCGTCCTAGCAGGGTTTGCTACTGCCTACAGTGATCTGCTGTTATGTACCCACAGAAGCAGCAGAAAAGGATGGATATTGGCAACAGTGGGATAACATTGTGGATGAGATTCTTGATCATGATATGATTTTGATAATGCGAGATATGAATCCAGAGGTTGGTAGAGAACATGATATGAAAATTAGTAGTGTTGAACCACACAACTTTGTGACAGCAAACAATAATGTGGAAAGTTTAAGAATTTGCTGTGAAAGGTGCAATCTGATTATTGTCTGAATTTGGTTCCTCACAAAGACATGCACAATGTTACATGGAACTCACAAGATAGTCAAACCAAAAAAGTAGATTGACCACTTTATTGTAGGTATTAGTCATGGAAAGACACTGTTGATGTTAGAGTCTACAGTAGTGGAAATTGTGACAGAACTACTAATGGGAAAGATTAAGTTAAAGAAAAAGATGGGTGCAGCTAGTGCCAGGTTTAATCTTGATAAGTTAAAGAGCTCTGTGATGGAGGTGAGGTGTGGAGGGAATTTCAGGCCATTAATTTACAAAGATAAAGAAATCTCTCTACAGACCAGATGGGAAATATTAAAAAAAGCAATATAAAATACAGTGGAGGAAGTTATTGGAAGATGTAAGAAAACAAGGAAAATCTGGACAAGCAACAAAATCATTAGAGGAAAATAGTAAACAAGCCAAGACTGTCGGGAAAACAGAAATGTGAAAAGTGTAAAGTGTAAAAGCGCTGTGAAAAGTGTTGTAGAAATCACAAAAAGATGGACAAGCAAAAGTTCTGGAAAGAAGCAGCTCAACAGCTAGAGGAGGCATCAAGAAAACAATATATGGAAACAACATACAAAAAAGGATTAGGTTGTATGAAAACACAATCAGGCCAACAATACACATGTTAAGAAAGTCTTCTGGTGAACTGACAACAAATCCCAAAGAGATGCTTCAAGAGTGGAAAGATCAATTTGACAAAGTGCTAACCCCTATAGTTAACCCAGATGCAAGCAGTCTAGATGTACTAGATGATCAGGTCAGCTTACAAGGCAGAATGGAGGTTAGCACTGAATCACCATCAGAAGAAGAAACTGAGCAATGAATCAGTTAAAAAAATGGAAAAGTTGTAGGAATAGATATAGATATAATAGGTGAGCTGCTAAAAGTCAGTAGGACAAGTGCTATCAAAGCATTAGGAAAAATATATAAGAAGGTGTAGGAGCAAGAGGATGTATCAGGTGACTGGCTAAAGGAAATAGTTTTATCCGTTTACAGGAAAGGAGATTCTTCCAGTCTGAATAATTATAGAAGAGTGATGCTGGCAAACTCGTGCCAGCTCTTGCCGAGGCTTTAATCCTCAGTTGAGCACTGTCAAATTCATTGCTGGAAACCAGTCTGTTTCACTTGTGCTTTAGTATGGTTAAAATGGGTATTGAACTTATAAAAAATGTATTTAGTGTTTAGACTTTATGAAAGGTTTGTAAGTTGCTGCATGCATTAAACTCACTTATAATATCTTTATCACATGTTATATGGTAATATTTAAGTTTTTGCTCTATAACTGTAAAAATGTTTGCTCTGGAACTATGAACCTATGAGGAGGGAAGTCTCCTGCCCATCAAGAAGGGCTATCAAAACTAAATGGGCCATTATGGGACATCACAATACAAAGACTTTGTTAATTGCCCCTTCATATTCATGAAGAGACTACTTGCAAAAGGGCTCATCTCATCAGCTTGAATCTCAAAGAAAATAAATATAATTAACTAGAAATGTTTTTCATCTGTTTTGCTGTTTAGACTCTAGCAGGCCAGAGCTACAACAGAAAAGGAACAATCCCCAGTGTCAACCTAGACTAGCCCTAAAAGGACATTCAGAACTGACAGATTACTACAACTCTGTCTCTTTTTGGAACCATAGATTATAACTCAGTTGTGTATAAATGTTTGCCTGTTTTTACCTGTAAATTACTCTTTCATTTCTTTTTCTTAGTTAATAAATCCTTAGTTTGCTATAGGATTGGATACAAGTGTCTGGTGTGAGAAATAAAGTACCAATTAGGGTAAGTGACTGGCTTCTTGGGAGTGGGAGCAACCTAAATTTTAGTGTGATTTTTGGTGTAAGTAACCAACTATCATTAAGTCCAGATTGCCTGAGCGATGTGATGGACCGAAATGACCAAGGGGACTGTCTGTGACTCTATGGTAAGACTATTTTAGTGCTTCAGGAGTTCACACCTGTTATTGGGTTGGTGAAATCTAATTATAGAACTTAAAACCTGTTTGGGTCTCTGCTCTACTTCTTGACAGTCCACCCTGAGGATGTCAGTCACAGTCATGAACCACTCAAGTCACCATGGCAAGAGGCATAAATTTATCTAGAAAAATCATGATGAAACTAAGAGTATGTCTACACTGCAATAAAAAAAAATCCCTACAGCAGTGAATCTCAGAGCCTGGATCAGTTGACCTGGGCTTGCAGGGCTTGGGATGTAGGGTTCAAAACCAAGCCAAGTGACCCCCAATTTGATGACTCAGACCACCAGTGGCCATGCTGCAGATCTTTTATTGAAGTATAGCTATATCTCAATTGTTAACAATTAAGGTCAGTTTTAGAGGAAGTAGTAGGCAAGTGTGGCACTCTGTGCCTCAAAGCAGCACCTGAGTGCCCTCATGTTCACCACTGCCATATAATTATGATATGTTTTGTACAAAATGTGCATTGTGCAGTATCTTTTTAAAAGTCTTGATCTGTTGAACATTAATATCTTGTTGGATTGTAATGCTATTATTATATGTGAAGTTATAATGTTTTGCTGTGTGTGTGTTACTGAAATATGCTGTGATGTTTGGAACACTCACAACCAGTCTTTCAGGTACAACAATTGAGTAACCAGATATACTGATTGCCCATTAAAGAGAATCCACTTTCCCATCAGCCATGCCAGAAAACTTCTCAGAGAGAGCGCAGAGACAATGGAGAATGCTTGACTAATCGGGGCGGACCTTCATGTCAGAAGCATACATCTTTCCAGAAAGCTGGAAGAAACTACAAAAGAGGAGAAGTGATATCATGACTGGGCCTCACTCCCCCCGCAACACAACACCTGGAAGACACATCTGGAGGACAAAGACTATGAACTGGGAAGGATGGTCCCAGGCTGGAAGGCAGCTCCAAACTGTGTATTGAGGAATTATACCATCTGTCAGGGTGAGACACTACTTGATTCAAATCCTGTTTAGTTTATAGAACTCAGACTATACAGTTATTTTTGTTTCTTAGGTTACCGACTTTGATCCCTATTCTTGTTACTTATAATCACTTAAAATCTATCTTTCTGTAGTTAATAAATCTGTTTAATGTTTTACCTAAAACAGTGTGTTTTGGCTGAAGTGCTTGGGAAATCCTAGCTCAGTTTACAAAGGCTACTGTATGTCCTCTCCACATTGAGAGCAGGGTGAACTGGGTAATGAATTTACATTGGTTAGGCTTCTGGCCAGAGCAAAATGATACAGTTCTGGGGTGTAAGACTGAGGTAATTGTTGGGAACTGACTTGAACCTCTCTATTCAGAAGTAGCAAGGAGAAGCATTCATGTAACTCACTTGTGTGTGTCCCTGCCTGTCTGTGTAAGTGCAGTACTGACAGAGGTTTATGGCTCAGCAACAGCATCACAGTGTGAGAGGCAACCTAGGTTGGTGGGTAAGGGTGGCTCAACACTCCCACAGTCCAGGTTGCACCCCAAGGACCCTGTCACAGCTAGGAACTGTGAGGCTAAAGGCCAGGCCAAATATACGCTCTGACAGTTGATGGGGAAAAAGTGAGAATGGGGATTAAGTTTCTGTTTCAATTATCTTCATTAACACATTCGATTCTGTTTGGAGAGGGAAAAATTATGGAAAGGAATAAAATCATATACTGTTCCAAATAAGATAACTGCGATTATGAAAATTATCTATGAAGATTCCTGTCATAACAATTGGAGAAAATTAAAACAAGTGGTTCAAATCAAAGTTTGGTGTAAGATACGGAGTCATAGATCATAAAGCTCTTAAATTGGACATTAAAAATGGTAGACAAGTTGGAGGATATGACATTGGATGATCTGGAATTAAGCTTTTTAGCTTATGCAGATGGTAACATGCAACTTGGCAGACACATTTGAATTAATTATGATACTCTTCTCTATCTTGGAATATTGGTGTAGTCCAGAGTTTCTCACTTCCATCTGCTCCCATTGGCCCAGCGCAGGGATCCGCAGCCAGTGGGAGCCGTGATCAGCAGGACCTGCGGACAGGGCAGGTAAACACACCGGACCAGCCAGCCAAGGGCTTTCCCTACACAAGCGGTGACCCTCGTTTTAGAAACCCTGGTGTAGTCAACTTTGACTTGCAATAAGTGCCAAGAAAATGTAATGGCATGTCTTGGAAAAGGGACAGTAGATGCTGTTGGAATGCTGCAGTGAAGTCATAGAACAAGTAAGATCTTATGTGTGCCTAGGAAACTTGATCAGTACCAGTGATTCCATCAAGTAGAGACGTAATGCTTTAGCTACAAGGGCTGCACAGAAGTTAATGAAATTATGGATGGATAACATTATGGTTGATGCAAAAGTGAAAATTTATCAAACCAGTGTATTAACAATAATACACTATGGTCTAGAAGCAGCTGCATTAAATGAAACAGACATCAGAAAGCTGAAGAAAGTAGAGATAAAAATTCTTCAGAAGATGACAGGCATAAAGTGGAATGATTTTAAGGCAGATGAAGAAGTTAAAAGGAAAATGTGATATGGTATCTGTGTATGGGATTGGCTGTAATCAAAATATTATGATGGTGGGAACTCTGATGATATGATGCCAGAGAAAATAATAACAAAGAAAAGATGTAGGGACATTGTATGCAGGGAGATGACCAGGCTGAGTTTAATGGAGGATCAAGCCACGGGCTATCTATGGCAACACTATGGATGCTTTGGGATGAGAAGTAATAGTTCTCAAACTGTGGTGCATGGGCCACAATGGTCCATTGAGCCTTTTCTTATTGCCTGCAGAATAAAATGTTTTCTGAGGTGTTGGCTGAGACATTGTAAGTGAGATATCTTCTTACGGAAGTTTTCTTCAGATATAGAGTATTCAGTTTGCTGATTATGTCTTAACCTGAATGTATGCAATTCCACACAACATAATATTGCATCTTTTCAGAGATGTATACAGTGCAAACAGACTTTATAAAATTTTGGCAGGAGGAAAATATTATTTAATCATCCTGACATCTTAGAGAATATCATATCAGTATAGTATAAGCATCTAAGGTTTGATACTAACCAGTCATTGTGGTCTTAGATAGAGGAAAGTAGCTCACTTAATATCATCCATGAACAGTTGGTGTTGATATATTTAAAAAGCATTGCATAGTTTGTCAACTCTGTGGGCCCCTGGAGCTCCATTTAATACATTTCTAATCTCTATATCATGTCCAAGGAAAGTGAGTTCTCCTCCAGCTCCACTGCTTCTTTCACTACCCCTAGAATAACTGATGGAGTCTGGTTGTGATAGAAATATTAAATATAAGGGGGAAAAATAAGATCTTCTTTTACATACAATCTGTTCTACTCTGCAAATCAGACAACTAGTACTGGAATTACATTAATTCAGGCTCTCTAAAAGTGGCCAATGGAATTTCTGATATTTATTATATTTTTAAGCAGGAAATACTTTATTATGATAATTCAGTTATTGAAAACTCCCTCACAAAAAGCCTTTGGTGTATGTGTGTGTGTATGTTTATATAAGCAGCAAAGAGTTCTGTGGCACCTTATAGACTAACAAACATATACATTTGTTAGTCTATAAGGTGTCACAGAACTCTTTGCTGCTTTTACAGATCCAGACTAACACGGCTACCCCTCTGATATGTTTGTATAATTTATATTTTTCCAATGATCAAAATACTTGTTACCCAGTAGGTACCATATTTCTCCTTTGGGCTTGCTAGAACATCTGTATTAAATTAATTGAACTTTAGTTAGTATGCACCCCAAACTTTCTCCCCTAAAATAATAAAGCAAAAGCCTATTGATTAATAATGTTTAAAATACAAAAAGAAGTAAATGAGGAAGGCCAAGGGCCTGATCTTTCTGGCAAAACGTGTGTTGTCTTCAACGCAAATAGAATCACCTATCTTGAGCATGGACATAAACATTCTTTTTATTGTCATTTATCTTCCAGGGTTAAAACATATATGTTTTCTCTAAAATGTATAGCCCATTACACTAAAGCTGCTATTTAATTTTGCACATGGCCAGAAAAACCTTTAATTTTGATTGTCTGATGGGTATCAAGTATTTATTTTTTGTACAGTTAATAACAAACATCATGTATTTTTTCCATCCGTGAGTAGGATGGACCAGGGGACTAACGTTATATTACAGTTTGAAAGATATATGTTAACCATTCTGTTTCACACATTCTTTTTCCCCCCTTTGACGTTAACAGCCTTATGCCAATTTTTCATTCTAACTAAATGTGAATTGTGTTTTATAGCTTGTGTTTATTGTCACTTTCTTTTTTAATTGTAGGATCAGCAACTGTTCAAGTGGTTTTAGATGAATACACTCATATATTCTTTAGACAAGTAGTAAATAAATTATGATAAATAAGCATGTATGGTTCAATTTTAGCATTATTCAGCAGAGCAAAGTTATGAAATATGGCTTATTCAAATTTAGACATATATGTAATGTATGTAGATGGCTATGTTTCTGTGACTGTGTTGGCTTTGTTTTTTCTATATATTGTCCATCTGTTTCTCATTCATTTGCCAAATTACACTAATACAGGTTTATGTGATACTAAGGGCCAAATACAGCTAATGTTGAAGTCAATGGAAAGACTCCCATTGATTTCAGTGGAAATTGGATCTGCCCCTAAGTAGCTAATAGAATGTATTTTAATCGTGATTTTCTTAAAAAAAATAGGCATTTCATTAATTAATAAATTGTGAACCTACTTATTTGTTGATAAAAAAAATATTTTAACATCAGTCAAACATTGTTTTTGTTTTAAATCATGTATATGTTTACTTGATTGGAAAATGTGCCTCTAATTACACCTTTCCTTGTATAAAAAGCCCAATCTGCTGCACCCGGATGACTTTTAAAAGAATCATGTTATTATTTAATGCCCTAGTACTGCAAAGACTTATGCAGGTGATGAAATTTAGGCATTGTTAGTAGCAGCACAGGAGCCAGCTAACAGCTGAAAACAGAGACGTTTGAGTGGAGCTCTGTTAGAAGAGAAGGGATACAACAAGCCTTGTTTTGCAGGGGAGTGAGTGATTTCTTGGGAGTGTGTTTGTTGTTTGCTTGTTGGTTTGTTTTCAGTTTGCAAAGCATGGTAGTGGGAAGTGTTTTTGTGAGAGAAGCAGAGCCTTTGATCATAGCTGGACCTTAGGCAGTAGGGCTGCTCAGAGAGCAGGCCTATAAAGTCAGGCAGTCAGCTGATGAGCCAATGCCATAGGAATCAACAAAGAGAGCTGAAAATCAGGGAGCTTGTGTGGGAATTTGTAAGTGGAGTTTGGGGGAAAGTATGTTTTTTGTTTTGTATTTTTCTTGGTAGGATGTTATGAGGGAAGGATATGGCAGCTACAGAGGCAGCAGTGGTAGTGACCCAAATACTGTAAGAGACAATAACAATGAATGGATGTGGAAGCTGCAGGATGTAATTCTTCTGAAGCGGGATACTTGCAAGGTGATTCATTTGTATGAAGTGCTACCTAATGGAAGGAGATCCAAGGTTTGGAGATGGAGCTACAAACTGTAGTTGAGTTTAGAAGGAAATTGAACAGATGATGGGGGAAAGAGAAGTGACTGAAGGGAAAACTCAAAACTTGCAGGTACATGCTGGACAAGAGAACTGAGAGGGTATGCTGCTGGATGAAGAAAGTGACCGGTGGAAGCATGTGACTAAGAGAACAAGGAAGAGGAAAAGACCAGCTAACAAAGGAGAAACAGATCTGTGGAACACGTATGCTGAGTTGGAAAATAAAGGTGAGAGGCATGCCATAATAGGAAATGAGAAGGCAAGGAAAAAGAGAAGAGTGGCTAGTCCTACAAGAAGAAGATAGAAGATAACTCAGAGAAAATTGCAAGTGAGAACAGAAGACAAGAAGACTTGGAGCAAGAAAGAAGACTAGAAAGGGGAAGATCTGAGAATCTCCCAACACCAGAAGGGGACACTCTGCATCACTGGGGACTCCCTATTAAGTGTGACAGACAACCCTGTCACCAGAACAGAAATCTGTTGTCTGCCAGGAGCTAAGATGTAGGATGTGGATCTGAGGCTGAAGAGGATCCTAATGGGAATACGAAAGAATCCGTTGACTGTCCTCCGCATGGTGACAAATGATACTGCTAGATTCTCAATGGGATACATCAAGGAAAACTATGCCAGGCTAAGGAAGATGCTTAATGAAATAGGCAGGTGATCTTCAGTGGGATTCTACCTATCCCTAGAGAAGGAGAGTGAAGGTGACACAAGATTACAGTTATCAACAGATGGTTCAGGCAAAGGTGTTACAAGGAGTGATTTTGGATGTTCAACCACTGGAAGGCATTCACGGACAAATGACTGTTTTCATGGGATGGACTCCATCTGAGTAGGGAGGGTAATCAACTTCTGGGATGGAAGTAGGCACAAGTGATTAAAAGAACTTTAAACTAGCAAAATTTCTTTTGCCTTCCTCTGCAGCATGGGGCACAGATCACTTGATCGTTTGGACTGGCTAAATGCTGGATTCTATGTAATCTGAAGTCTTTAAATCAAGGTTTAAGGACTTCAGTAACTCACTCAGAAGTCACGGCCCTATTGAAGGAGTGGGTGGGTGAAGTTCTGTGGTCTGCAATGTTCAGGAAGTCAGATTATATCATCATGACAGTCCCCTCTATCGTTAAAATCTGAGTCTGAGTAATGTCATTGATGTTAATGAGTTTTCTCACCAGGTGTAAAATCGAGCATGTGCTTAATTCTTTCCAGAATCAGGGTGTACAAGTCTGGTACCCTGTACTCTGTGGAAGTTTGGAGTATGCAGGAAGAGGTCCAAACCTTGCTTTCTTTTTAGATATATAGCTTATACCATCTTATATCAATAGCACATTGAAATCCAAAACTCACTATCAACCCTACGTAGGTCTGATCCAATTCCCATTGAAATCAAAGGGAGTCCTTCCACCACCTTTAATGGGTCCTGGATCCAGCTGTATTGCACTTAAAAATAATAAAGCCACCTTGCCTTCCCCTCCCTCCCCCCAAAAAATAAAACAAATCAAATGCTTACATTAATAATCACAATTATGAGTAATCCTGTTTATTTTGCTATTATAAGTAAGAGTTGACCATTGTGAGTAAGGTCACATAATCTAAGCCTATATTAGGTAAGAGTCCCAATCCTGCATACATCATGATAGCAAAATTTCCTTTAATTGAATGTGAGTTACGTGACTAAACACTGTAAAGTCATTTACATGCTCAAGTTTTCCTCTTGATGCTAATTTACATTAATCTAAAAATGAATTAGACTTGCACCTCAAAGGAAGAATAGGCCTTAATATGTTGGTACATAATGTTCTTAAGAATGTTAAGCAATATTCAACATACAAAGTTCTTTCTGCATCTTATGTAATACAATGGGAGGAGAAGCTTCTTATGGATATCCCAGGAGGAATACACCTTATAATTATAGATCAGTGAGATAACATGTACCAATGGTGTGATGGTTTATTCCCCTCCCCAACCCCCGCCCCCCCCGACACTTGTGGATGTTTTCTTTGTGCTTGTTACACAAGCATCACAGTAAAAATCTTCTCATGACCTTCACAGACTCCACTGCACCTAAAACTGAGTTTTATTTTCTCAGGGTAGGTAGCACCCAAAGAATAAGTGGTCCTTGAAAACATTTTGAAAGTGTATGTGAACACCTTACACAGAATTTATGTCCTTTAAAAAAAGTATTTTTTAAGAAAAAAAGCTTTTAGACAGTTGCGTGAGTTTAAAAATCAACATGTATTTGTATAGTCTTGTGTGAAAATGAAACTACAGTGCATGCAGAAAGACAGCTCTAAATTCATAGTTCAACATCACCCTCTCCTGGCAGAATTTCTGAACTGAAGAGTCTGCAAAATATGTGTATTTCTTGAAATTATACACTGGGTTCTGACATGAAAATATCTGCAAGTCATTTTGTATTAGTTGGTGGCTATATTTTACAACTAAAATTGTTTTGTTTGTTTGTTTTTGTTTGTTTTTTACCTTGGCATACACCTATGTGTTACATTCTTATCCGACGAAGTGGGTATTCACCCACGAAAGATCATGCTCCAAAACGTTTGTTAGTCTATAAGGTGCCACAGATCTGCTTTTACAGATCCAGACTAACACGGCTACCCCTCTGATATTGTTCTTATCTAACTGGCAGATAGACAAATTGTAGTTTTGAACTTTATTTTTTCTGCTGGCAAAGTTTAACTTCCTGTCATATAAACTCATCTTACTTTTAAGCTACCTTTTTATTGTAAGATTTAGTACAAAGATAACTACACTTTGAGCAGTCAGACCATAAAACCTTGTCAATGATGTGCTATTATATTTTAATAGATATCTTACAAAATATTTAGTTTTTTACCCTTGTCCTGATACATCCTTTATAGGAAGAGGGCATTAGGAGAAGGGTGCTGTCAGAGAAAAAGAGAGGCAATTAGGAATTTTATTGTCGACCTTTAAAGAAAAAAGAAGGGGAAGAAATATTTTTTGATGCTGTTGAGTATTTTAAAATACTTATTTTAAAGGGCGTAAACTCTGTGTAAGGTGTTCACATACACTTCTTTGCATTTTACGATGCCTAGCACCATGGGACCCTAAAATTGAATGTGGCCTTTGGCAATATTGCAATATAAATCGCGGTAATAATAAAATAATTACTTCAGTTTTAATAATGTGAGTGACATCAGAGTAAGAGCGTGAAAACTCTGATGTCACTGAAGACCACAACAGAAGAGGTTCAATAAGGGTAATTTGAAATCTGTTTCTGTTAGCATCCTTACTTCAATGATTCAAAAAAAATAATAATTGTGGGAAAGGGAAAATTAAAAATAGATGACCTCTGGTGTGAAAACAAGGCTGAATGTATTTTCATGCCTCTGCAGCTCTTGACATCAGCCAAGTGACAACTCTCCAGCTGAACTGTAGACTTATATGCTCTCCAGGGACAGCTGCTATTCTCTCTGTGACTCTCAATAAAAAAATAAAAAATCTTATTTCAGAAAATGAATAACAGATTATATTCAGAATCAACTACAAGTGAATGTCTAATACAGTGTGGAATTGCTGATATATTGGCTCCATTGAAACCAATGTGAGTTTTTCATTCACTTCAGTGGGGCTAGGATTTCACTCATGATGTACATATTGACGTGTTTTTATCTCTGTGTCATATCTGAGTTTTGGAATTCTCATTCTGAGTTATAAATATTTAGATTTTTCTCAGAATGACAGTAATCCGATGAAGTAACAGGGTATCAATGTTTGCCTGCCAGGCCCTACCCAGTTGTCAGGTGATTTTTTTTCCTTTAGATATCTTTAGATTTAAATGAGAATTTTAAAAACCATATTTTATGAAAAGGTGGCCTAAGAATTAATTCCATTTACAACCCAGCAACAGAAAATAATATATATGATAATGATTCAGCCAACCAAACACATCACAGCAATAAAACGGCCTCTTCAGTCCCTTGCTTCCCCTCTCACTGCCCCCTAGAATGTACTCTTAATCTTTTCCATGAATCCTGTCAAAAGAATGACTTTTGCAGCTAGCCTGGAGAGGAAATCAAATTGGGCTATTTTGGACTGAGTGCTGGTCTAATATTATAAATCGATCTAAGTTACACTAGTCCCGTTATGTAAATTACGTAACTGAAGTTGACGTAACTTAGGTTGACTTACAACAGTGTCTACACTGAGCTATGTTGATGGGATATGCTCTCCTGTTGACATAGCTTCTGCCTCTCAGGGAGGTGGAGCACTCTCCCATCAACTTAGCTTATCTTCACAGGACCCGCTAAATCTTCGCTGCGGCATCAATTGCAGTGCTGTCAATTTAGCCCGTAGTGTAGTCATGCCCTGAAAGAGCAAGTTCCAGGGTCCTGGGTGTCTCACAGAAACAAGGCCCTTCCCTTAATCCTGCTGGGAAAGTGTTTTGCTGAGTCACTCCAGAAGCAGAGTATCAAGGAGATGGCCATAGCCTCAAGCAGAGTGTGCTCTGGTTCGGACAGCCAAGTGCCAAAGGAAGGAATCCTAGGAGCTGTCACTGGTATTTAAAATGTAATGTCACAAGGTTACTTTTTAAGTCAATGATCCTTGCATATCTCATTGTGAGGTACCAGCATTAAAATTTACTTTTTTGTCCGAGGGGAGGGTTTGTACTTTTAGGTTTCCCATTATTCCTAGTTAACCTCTATATAAATCCCATATATTATTCCTTCTAGTGAAGAGAGCTAGGGTGATTCTGTAGCTCTGGTGCAGTCTAGAGAAGATCTCCAGTTCTGGGAAATGACCATACGAGGAATATAATCAGCAAGTTGACATATTGTGATACCACTAGGACTAATTTAACATAGGAGGGAAAAGGTAGGCTTAAAATACACTCCTTCACACACACACCAATACACACACAGAATATCCAGCAGTGACTCTCTGTGGGGATGACATGCTGATGAAGCTCTTGTTGGGGTTAAGGATTCCATCTTTCACCTTCTCTATACTTCACTAAGGCTCTTTTATTCAAATTTTGCTTATTTTGCAGGATCAGCCTGTTGGGATATTGTGCAGTTTGCATTCCTGATGGTTGATATAACCTAAAACTTGGTTAAGACCCCACACAAATTATTTATAGATTTCATTATGTTCTAATTAGAAAAATGTGAAATGAATTGTGTTAGTCAAATACATATATATATATATATATAATGTTAGATTAATAAATATTTATTATAAGAACACTGAGAGGAATTTTTGCTTTTGAGTGTGTCTGCTGATGCAGTATTTTAGATGGTAGCTAAAACAGCTTCAGTGTTGTGCAAACCATGAAACCCGGTTTGTGTGTCTTATTTGTAAAAATCTTGGTCTGTGTAAATAGCAGGGTGAATCAGAGTGTCATAAGGGAATTGTTAACTTCTGCTGCCCCTCCCCCTTCTAACAAGACAAGCTAACAAGTTAAAAAACTCAGGCCACAAAAACAGACCAGTCAGATTAAAACAAATGGATGAAGCTGAGGGGGTTGGCAACAAATAATAGATGACAGAAGTAGGTTTTAGCAGGGTAAGCAAAAATGTATTAGTTAGTTTAGTTTGTTGTATAAGTTAGGTTAGTTAGTTTAGGTTAGATTTGTGCATGAAAATGTTTTAATTAGATAGGTACGTAGATGAGATATCTGTGTAAACGGAGTCTCCACATGTCATAAACAGATAGCTAAGGGTTAATGTCTCTTTCACCTGAAGCACCTGACCAGAGGACCAATCAGGAAACCGGATTTTTTCAACTTTGGGTGGAGGGAATTGAGTGTCTGAGTCTTTTGTCTTTTGTCTGCCTGCCTGCTTTCTCTGAGCTTTGGAGAAGTAGTTCTACTTTCTAGTCTTCTGTTTCTAAGTGTAAGGACAAAGAAATCAGATAGTAAGTTATATGGTTTCTTTTCTTTGGTATTTGCATGAATATAAGTGCTGGAGTGCTTTGATTTGTATTCTTTTTGAATAAGGCTGTTTATTCAATATTCTTTTAAGCAATTGACCCTGTGTTGTATCATCTTAATACAGAGAGAACATTTGTACTTATTTTTCTTTCTTTTTATATAAAGCTTTCTTTTAAGACCTGTTGGAGTTTTTCTTTACTTCAGGGAAATTGAGTCTGTACTCACCAGGGAATTGGTGGGAGGAAGAAATCAAGGGGAGATTTGTGTGTTGGATCGCTAGCCTAATTTTGCATTCCCTCTGGGGAAATAGGAAAGTACTTTTGTTTCCAGGATTGGGAACGGAGAGGGGGAGTCCCTCTGTGTAGTTTCACAGAGCTTGTGTCTGTGTATCTCTCCGGGAGCACCTGGAGGGGGGAAGGGAAAAAGGATTATTTCCCTTGGTTGTGAGACTCAAGGGATTTGGGTCTTGGGGTCCCCAGGGAAGGTTTTTCAGAGGGACCAGAGTGCCCCAAAACACTCTAATTTTTTGGGTGGTGGCAGCAGGTACCAGGTCCAAGCAGGTAACTAAGATTGGAGGATTTCATGCTAACCCCCATATTTTGGATGCTAAGGTCCAAATCTGGGACTAAGGTTATTACATGGTGGCAGCGCTGGGATATAGATAGAATCCAGAAGCCAGTAGGAATATTATATTTTTCTTTTCTCTGCTAAGGGCTTTTAGCAGAGAGAAACAGTTTGGTTTTTAAAGGGAACCAGAGAGAAATTTTTTTTTCTGCTCTCTCTGGCAGTTTGTGGCTTGCATGTTAAGCAGAAGTCGTTAAGGACTATTAACAGTCTTTTGTCACACAATAGCACTCCCATTGAGAGTCATACCAGCACTATATGAATGCAAATAAAGTGGTTTTTCAGGTTTACTTGACATTGAAGATTAGCTAAAGGCACTGTTGCTAGGCAGACTTCAGGAGGCAACAGAGAACCTGCAGTTCAGAGGATAAACACCGGAGGGCACCCCAACACAAGAAAACAGGAATCATGACTTCTAAGGCAAAAATTAAGGCTGAAGAGCAATTCAAAGAAGCTGAACACAGGCGACAAATGGAGATGAAAGAAAGAGAAGAACAAATCAAAGAGGCAGCACACAAAAGAAAACTAGAAGAAGAAGAGGTGGCCCACCGAAGGAAACAAGCAGAAGAAGAGTTGGCCCACAGAAGAAAGCACGAAGAAGAAGAGGCAGCCCACAGAAGACAGATAGAACTCCAGAGGGAAGCCCACCAACAGGCCATGGAATTAGAAAAGGCTAAGCAACAGACTCCAGCCAATCCTAACAACCCATCGCCCATTATTGCTCCACAGCACAGGAAATTTCCCACCTACAAGGCAGGTGATGACACCGAGGCCTTCTTGGAAAATTTTGAAAGAGCCTGTCTTGGGTACAGCATCCCCGAAGACCAGTACATGGTAGAATTAAGGCCACAGCTCAGTGGACCTTTAGCAGAGGTGGCAGCTGAAATGCCTAAGCTGCAAATGAATGACTATAAACTTTTTCAAACCAAGGCCAGATACAGAATGGGGATAACCCCAGATCATGCCCGTCGGCGTTTCAGAACCCAAAAGTGGAAACCAGAGGTGTCATTTCCCAAACACACCTACTACATTGCAAAAAACTATGAGGCCTGGATAACAGGAAACAACATTCAAACCTTGGAAGAACTGAACTTCCTCATACAAATGGAGCAGTTCTTGGATGGTGTTCCTGAAGACATCACACGGTACATACAAGATGGAAATCCCAAAGATATCGCTGAGGCGGGGGAGATTGGAGCCAAATGGATGGAACTGGCAGAAAGCAAGAAAGCTACTGTCAAGGGGAACGATTACCCCAGGGGGCACACAGACCATAAACCCTACAACCGAGGACAGCCAAAGACCCCACATACCACCCAAGTAAAGCCACAGATACCCTACCCTTCAACCTCACCAGTCTCCAGTAACTCACCTCGGCCCAGTGACCCATCAGATGGAAGATGCTTTAAGTGTAATGAACTGGGACATATCAAGGCCAACTGTCCAAAGAACACCATGCGAGTGCAATTCATTACACCACCATCACACCAAAGATCCCCAGGCCCGGATGCCTCTCAAATACCCTTGGAGCGAAGGGAAAATTTGAGAGTGGGCGGAAAGAAGGTTACTGCGTGGAGAGACACGGGGGCACAAGTGTCAGCTATCCACCAATCCTTCGTTGACCCCAAATTCATCAACCCAAAGGCCAAAGTTACAATTTACCCCTTCATGTCACAAGCTGTAGACTTGCCTACAGCTCAACTGCCTGTCCAGTACAAAGGCTGGTCAGGAATGTGGACTTTTGCAGTCTATGACAATTATTCTATCCCCATGCTACTGGGGGAAGACTTGGCCAACCAGGTGAGGCGGGCCAAGAGAGTGGGAATGGTTACACGTAGCCAAACCAGGCAAGCTTCCAGACCCATTCCTGTTCCTGAACCGTCCACAGAGGCCCCGTCTGTGTTACCAGAGACCCAGACAGAGGTAGTGGACCCGGATTCCATGCCTACCACTGAAACAGCCACAGCATCTCCAGTCCCAGGCCCGGAACTGGAACAGCAACCAGCACCAGCAAGTGCAACCACATCTTCAACCTCAATGCCAGAGGGCGCCAGCGAGCCAGAACTGGCAGAAGCAAAAGACAGCCATACCCAAAAGGCTCAGCCAGAGCCTGAAATACCCTCAGGTGCACCAGCGGAGAGCGGTTCACCAGCAACGGAAACAACCCCATCACCTACATCGCTTCCAGAGGGACCAAGCCCAAGTCCACAGTCTGAGGAAGAACTGGTGACCCCAGCCTCAAGGGAACAGTTCCAGACTGAGCAGGAAGCGGATGACAGCCTTCAGAAAGCTTGGGCGGCGGCACGGAGCACCCCACCGCCTCTCAGCTCTTCTAATCAATCCCGGTTTGTTATAGACCAAGGACTTTTATACAAGGAAATTCTTTCTGGTGGACACCGGGAAGAATGGCAGCCGCAAAAAACAGTTGGTGGTTCCAACTAAGTACCGGGGGAAGCTCTTAAGCTTAGCCCATGATCATCCCAGTGGCCATGCTGGGGTGAACAGAACCAAAGACCGGTTGGGGAAGTCCTTCCACTGGGAGGGGATGGGCAAGGACGTTGCCAAGTATGTCCGGTCTTGTGAGGTATGCCAAAGAGTGGGAAAGCCTCAAGACCAGGTCAAGGCCCCTCTCCAGCCACTCCCCATAATTGAGGTCCCATTTCAGCGAGTAGCTGTGGATATTCTGGGCCCTTTCCCAAAAAAGACGCCCAGAGGAAAGCAGTACGTACTGACTTTAGTGGACTTTGCTACCCGATGGCCGGAAGCAGTAGCTCTAGGCAACACCCGGGCTAACACTGTGTGCCTGGCCTTAACAGACATCTTTGCCAGGGTAGGTTGGCCCTCCGACATCCTTACAGATTCAGGGTCTAATTTCCTGGCAGGGACCATGGAAAAACTGTGGGAAACTCATGGGGTGAATCACTTGGTTGCCACCCCGTACCACCATCAAACCAATGGCCTGGTGGAAAGGTTCAATGGAACTTTGGGGGCCATGATACGAAAATTCATCAACGAATTCTCCAATAATTGGGACCTAGTGTTGCAGCAGTTGCTGTTTGCCTACAGGGCTGTACCACATCCCAGTTTAGGGTTTTCACCATTTGAACTTGTGTATGGTCACGAGGTTAAGGGGCCATTACAGTTGGTGAAGCAGCAATGGGAGGGGTTTACGCCTTCTCCAGGAACTAACATTCTGGACTTTGTAAGCAATCTGCAAAGCACCCTCCGACACTCTTTAGCCCTTGCTAGAGAGAATCTAAAGGATGCTCAGGAAGAGCAAAAGGCCTGGTATGACAGACATGCCAGAGAACGTTCTTTCAAGGTAGGAGACCAGGTTATGGTCTTGAAGGCGCAACAGGCCCATAAGATGGAAGCATCATGGGAAGGGCCATTCACGGTCCAAGAGCGCCTGGGAGCTGTAAACTACCTCATAGCATTTCCCAATTCCTCACTAAAGCCTAAAGTGTACCATGTTAATTCTCTCAAGCCTTTCTATTCCAGAGACTTACAGGTTTGTCAGTTTACAGTCCAGGGAGATGATGCTGAGTGGCCTGACGGTGTCTACTACGACGGAAAAAAAGACAGTGGCGTGGAAGAGGTGAACCTCTCAACCACCCTGGAACGTTTGCAGCGGCAACAAATCAAGGAGCTGTGCACTAGCTTTGCCCCATTGTTCTCAGCCACCCCAGGACGGACTGAACGGTCATACCACTCCATTGATACAGGTAATGCTCACCCAATCAGAACCCCACCCTACCGGGTGTCTCCTCATGCCCAAGCTGCTATAGAACGGGAGATCCAGAACATGCTACAGATGGGTATAATCCGCCCATCTACCAGTGCATGGGCATCTCCAGTGGTTCTGGTACCCAAACCAGATGGGGAAATACACTTTTGCGTGGACTACCGTAAGCTAAATGCTGTAACTCGTCCGGACAACTATCCAATGCCACGCACTGATGAGCTATTGGAAAAGTTGGGACGTGCCCAGTTCATCTCTACAATAGACTTAACCAAGGGGTACTGGCAAGTACCGCTAGATGAACCTGCCAAGGAGAGGTCAGCATTCGTCACCCATGCGGGGGTGTATGAATTCAATGTCCTTCCTTTCGGCCTTCGAAATGCACCCGCCACCTTCCAGAGGCTGGTAGATGGTCTACTAGCTGGACTGGGAGAATTTGCAGTTGCCTACCTCGATGATGTGGCCATTTTTTCAGACTCCTGGCCCGAACACCTACTACACCTGGAAAAGGTCTTTGAGCGCATCAGGCAGGCAGGACTAACTGTTAAGGCCAAAAAGTGTCAAATAGGCCAAAACAGAGTGACTTACCTGGGGCACCAGGTGGGTCGAGGAACCATAAACCCCCTACAGGCCAAGGTGGATGCTATCCAAAAGTGGCCTGTCCCAAAGTCAAAGAAGCAGGTCCAATCCTTCTTAGGCTTGGCCGGATACTACAGGCGATTTGTACCACACTACAGCCAAATCGCTGCCCCATTGACTGACCTGACCAAAAAGACCCAGCCAAATGCCGTTAAGTGGACTGATGAGTGTCAAAAGGCCTTTACCCAACTTAAGGCAACGCTCATGTCTGACCCTGTGCTCAGGGCCCCGGACTTTGACAAGCCATTCCTAGTAACCACAGATGCATCTGAGCGTGGTATAGGAGCAGTGCTCATGCAGAAAGCAACAGATCACAACTTCCATCCTGTCGTGTTTCTCAGTAAGAAACTGTCTGAGAGGGAAAGTCACTGGTCAGTCAGTGAAAAGGAATGCTATGCCATTGTGTATGCCCTGGAAAAGCTACGCCCATATGTTTGGGGACGGCGGTTCCAACTACAAACTGACCATGCTGCACTAAAGTGGCTTCATAGTGCCAAGGGGAACAACAAGAAACTTCTTCGTTGGAGTTTAGCTCTCCAAGATTTTGATTTTGAAATTCAACACATCACAGGAGCTTCTAACAAAGTAGCTGATGCACTCTCCCGTGAGAGTTTCCCAGAATTCAGTAGTTAAAAAGTGTTCTTAAAATGTAGAAGTCTGTTAGTTATATACTTAGGAGTATATGTAAAGGTCTATGTGTTGTATTAATCTGTTTATTTTCAAGTTCTAGAAGGAAATCGCCGCCAGTGAGCTTCCCCACTGTCTGCAATTTGGGGGGCGTGTCATAAACAGATAGCTAAGGGTTAATGTCTCTTTCACCTGAAGCACCTGACCAGAGGACCAATCAGGAAACCGGATTTTTTCAACTTTGGGTGGAGGGAATTGAGTGTCTGAGTCTTTTGTCTTTTGTCTGCCTGCCTGCTTTCTCTGAGCTTTGGAGAAGTAGTTCTACTTTCTAGTCTTCTGTTTCTAAGTGTAAGGACAAAGAAATCAGATAGTAAGTTATATGGTTTCTTTTCTTTGGTATTTGTATGAATATAAGTGCTGGAGTGCTTTGATTTGTATTCTTTTTGAATAAGGCTGTTTATTCAATATTCTTTTAAGCAATTGACCCTGTGTTGTATCATCTTAATACAGAGAGAACATTTGTACTTATTTTTCTTTCTTTTTATATAAAGCTTTCTTTTAAGACCTGTTGGAGTTTTTCTTTACTTCAGGGAAATTGAGTCTGTACTCACCAGGGAATTGGTGGGAGGAAGAAATCAAGGGGAGATTTGTGTGTTGGATCGCTAGCCTAATTTTGCATTCCCTCTGGGGAAATAGGAAAGTACTTTTGTTTCCAGGATTGGGAACGGAGAGGGGGAGTCCCTCTGTGTAGTTTCACAGAGCTTGTGTCTGTGTATCTCTCCGGGAGCACCTGGAGGGGGGAAGGGAAAAAGGATTATTTCCCTTGGTTGTGAGACTCAAGGGATTTGGGTCTTGGGGTCCCCAGGGAAGGTTTTTCAGAGGGACCAGAGTGCCCCAAAACACTTTAATTTTTTGGGTGGTGGCAGCAGGTACCAGGTCCAAGCAGGTAACTAAGCTTGGAGGATTTCATGCTAACCCCCATATTTTGGACGCTAAGGTCCAAATCTGGGACTAAGGTTATTACACCACAAAGTTATGGAACAGGGTTAAAAATAGGTGATTAACATTAAGAAAGTGAAAAAGACAGGGGAAGAACATAGCAGAGATCTGAGAAGAGTTGCCCTGTCCCCAGGAGAGGTAACTTGATCAATTATCTTTCTTGCCTTATCTGTTTTTACATGTTTATGTAATTCATAGGTGATAATAGCATATTCTTAAAAATGAAAATAAAGGCTAAAAGAAACATCTAAGCCTAAATTGAAGTGAATCTTGTTTTTCACCCAACATTCTTCTAAGGAGAGAATAATGAATGAAAATTCAAAAAGGTAAAATTTACCAAAGAGACCTCAACACCAGATACAATATCATAATTTACCTCTGAGTGGCTGTGAACTCTTACAGTTTTGACATAATGTGAAATGTTGGCAGGTGACATAATATAATATGGCAGAGTATAAATGATGAAACATGTCATTGGATATAAAGCTAAGATTTATAGCCCTTCAAATGTGTTTATGTTTCAGAGAAGCATTCCCATTCCAGTAACATTGTCACTGAAAGATACATATTTCCCTTTACTCTTGTGAATCATCAGTAATTGTATCATTTCCAAATCTGCTCCTGCTCCTTAGGTTTTAAGTGTGCAACTTTTGTGTGTGTGTGTTTGTGTTAAATTGTCATTCTCTGATTCTAGTTTTCCGTTTTCCCTTAATAACAAAAAAAGTAGTGTACTACAGTAAACGCTGAATACAGTTGAAATAGAACTAGCTTAAGTTCTAGTGATTTATGGTAGGGTTTTTTTAAGGGTCTTTCCACATTCTCTACGTGGGGTTGATTATATTCATGCTCATGCACTAATATACTCTTTCACCTTTACACCGTACATATACTGTACTGATTGTGTGCTTTCTTACTTTGGGTGCATGCTAACCAAGTTAACCAGACATTTGAAATTATCTTGGTGTGTTTTACGTATCCCACATTATTTCTAATAGTCCAAACTTTGCTTATTTTAGCTAGAAATCAATGGCAGTTGTTCTCAACCAGGGGATTGTGTACCCCTGAGGGTATGCAGAGGTCATCAGGGGGAATATAAACTAATCTAGATTTTTGCCTATTTTTACAACAGGCTACATTAAAAGCACTAGCAAAGTCAGTGCAAACTAAAATTTCAGACAGAAAAGTTGTATATACTGCTCTGTAAACTATATACTGAAATGTAAGTACAATATTTATATTCCAATTGATTTATTTTATAATTATATGGTAAAAATGAGAAAGTAAGCAATTTCTCAATGCTGTGACACTTTTGTATTTTTTTATGTCTGATTTTGTAAGCAAAGAGTTTTTAAATGAGTTATAACTTAGGGGTATGCAAGACAAATCAGACTCCTGAAAGGGGTACACTAATCTGGAAAGGTTGAGAGCCACTGTTCTATGGCATTCTACAGCAGGGATCGGCAACCTTTGGCATACTGCCTGCAAGGGTAAGCTCTGTGGTGGGCCGGGCTGGGCCAGTTTGTTTACCTTCAATGTCCTCAGGTTTTGCCAATAGCAGCTCCCATTGGAGTTCAGTTCAGCACTCCATTCAGTTCACCACTCCAGGCCAATAGGGGCTGCGGAAAGCAGCGGTCAGCACATCCCTCAGCACACGCTGCTTCCCACAGCCCCCATTGGCCTGGAATAGTGAACCGTGGCCAGTGGGAGCTGCAATCAGCTGAACCTGTGGATGTGGCAGATAAACAAACCAGCCCAGCCCACCAGGGGCTTACCCTGATGGGCCGCATGCCAAAGGTTGCCAATCCCTGTTCTACGATATCATGCTATTTCAAATTGAGGGTTTTTCCCTACATCCTACTGAATACATGCTCCTCCACCAAACTAGAATGTGTAAGAATGAAAATCCTTTCTGAATACATGCTCCTCCACAAAACTAGAATGTGTAAGAATGAAAATCCTTTCTGCAGTTTTGGCTACATTATTGAATAACTTTGAGCTATCAGATCAAGTTAATTAGAAGAAGCATGACCAGATGCTGTCCACCCTGGTAAATCTATTTTCCTTCTGAGCTTTTTTTGACATTTCTTTAGGGATTTGGTCTTCCCTAAGCAAACTCTCAAGGACTTAGAGAAAACACATATATGAAGTCTCAATACTGGAACATCCTAATTTTGCTGCATTCTAAAAGTCAACAAATCTGGAATACACAACCAGTTGACTTTTTATGGGGATGTTTTTGAGAGCATATTAGTTGTATTACTGTAGTAATATGTTGAGCCTCACCCAACATTTCATCCACTTTGTGCATCATGTATACATCAGACTTGGAAATGGCATTGATTTTTCTAAAATCATTACAAAGCCGAGTGGTGTGATCCAGCTTGGATACCAAATTATTAGGACTCCTGTGATCACTGTGCAATTCCTCTATATATCCCCAAGCATCCCCAGATTTGGAGTTCCTGTTGTACCATTTGATGCATTTTCCTGGGCATAGGACAAGGCATTTTTCTAACTAGGTGCCCCAGCTCTGGATATGATGGTAAGCTGCGTGAGTTTGCCTTGGCAAAGCTGAAAACGCTGTAGAGAAAAGAGGCCACCAGATGCTGCATCTGGGCATTTTGCTCTGTATGGAGCATGGGGACTTCTCACTGTTACTTCACAGAGCACGTGCCAATGAGCCAAAGTTTAGATTCTGCTGTACTAGGGAACAATAAGAGCACGCAGTTTTGGGGCTTAAACACCTGGAGGCCAATTCCCCTATTACAGGCACATTCTTGGAACCGCAGGGCATTAAGCAGATTCACTTTTGCCAAGGTGCCCAAGACCTGTAGCCTTTTTGCAGAATTTAAGGACACATTGTACCACAGTCTCTGTCCTGGGACCTGGTTCCCCTCTATCTCTTGCAGTAGGTATAAAATTCCCAAGAGTTTCCTCCAATACAAGAGGGGTAAATAACTGGGGAATCTCCCACACTAAAAGTAGGTGGGAGCAGCTGGTCCCTTAGGCAAGGGTTTGTGGCAACACATTTTTGTATCACTTGGTTTCAAAGTTTAATGAAACTCTCCACCAGATCATCTGTCTGGAAATGATATGCAATGATGCCATTGTCCAAATCTTTCATCACCCATGATGTTAAGTTGGTCTCCTGGTTTGTTAAGATCTGCGGTGGCATCTCTTTCATAGTAAAAATCTTAATCAATTCTGTAGAAGTGACTTCAGAATTTATTGAACTTACAAAAGCGTCTGGGTACTTTACGGCATAATCTGTTACCAGAATATATTTATACCCCACTTCACTGTTTTTGAGAGGCTTAACCAGTCCATCTCTATTTACTCAAAGGTGGTGCCCATCAATGGGAGATGGACTAAAGGAGTCTTTGAATACTCCTTGAAAGCAACTAGCTGGCACTCTGGGCATGAGGCACTGAAGTAAAATCTTTATACACTCCTGTCATAAACAGATAGCTAAGGGTTAATGTCTCTTTCACCTGAAGCACCTGACCAGAGGACCAATCAGAAAACCGGATTTTTTCAACTTTGGGTGGAGGGAATTTTGTGTCTGAGGTCTTTGTTTTCTGTCTGCCTGTTTTCTCTGAGCTTTGGAGAAGTAGTTTCTGCTTTCTAATCTTCTGTTTCTAAGTGTAAGGACAAAGAGATCAGATAGTAAGTTATATGGTTTCTTTTCTTTGGTATTTGCATGAATATAAGTGCTGGAGTGCTTTGATTTGTATTCTTTTTGAATAAGGCTGTTTATTCATATTTCTTTTAAGCAATTAACCCTGTATTTTGTCACCTTAATACAGAGAGACCATTTGTATGTATTTTTCTTTCTTTTTTATATAAAGCTTTCTTTTTAAAACCTGTTAAAGTTTTCTTTACTGGGAAATTTCAGGGAAATTGAGTCTGTACTCACCAGGGAATTGGTGGGAGGAAGAAATCAGGGGGAGATCTGTGTGTGTTGGATTTGCTAGCCTGATTTGGCATTCCCTCTGGGTGAAGAGGAAAGTGCTTTTGTTTCCAGGACTGGGAACGGAGAGGGGGAGTCACTCTGTTTGGATTCACAGAGCTTGTGTCTGTGTATCTCTCCAGGAGCACCTGGAGGGGGGAAGGGAAAAAGGATTATTTCCCTTTGTTGTGAGACTCAAGGGATTTGGGTCTTGGGGTCCCCAGGGAAGGTTTTTCAGGGGGACCAGAGTGCCCCAAAACACTCTAATTTTTTGGGTGGTGGCAGCAAGTACCAGGTCCAAGCTGGTAACTAAGCTTGGAGGTTTTCATGCTAACCCCCATATTTTGGACGCTAAGGTCCAAATCTGGGACTAAAGTTATGATATGAGTGGCAGCGGTTACGGGATAGACAAAATCCAGAAGCCAGTAGGAATATTATTTTTTTCTCTTCTCTGCTAAGGGCTTTTTAGCAGAGAGAAACAGTTTGGGTTTAAAAGAGAAATTTTTTTTCTGCTCTCTCTGGCAGTTTGTGGCTTACATGTTAAGCAAGAAGCCATTACCAGACTGTTAAGGGTCTTTTGTCACACAATAGCCCTCCCATTAGGAGGCAAGTACCAGCACTATATACATGCAAATAAAGTGGTTTTTCTGGTTTCCTTTCATTGAACATTAGCTAGAGAGTGAAAGGGAAAAAAGCATTGTTGCTAGGCAGACCCCAGGAGGCAACAGAGCCTACAGTTCAGAAGATAAACACCGGAGGGCACCCCAACACAAGAAAACAGAAACCATGTCTACCAAGACAAAAATGGAGGCCGAAGAATAAATCAAAGAAGCTGAACACAGGCGACAACTGGAAAAAAGACAAAAAGAGGTGGAGCTGAAAGAAAAGGAAGAAAGCATCAAACTGGCAGCCTACCAAAGAGAACAGGCAGCCAAAGAGGCAGCACACAAAAGAAAACTAGAAGAAGAAGAGGCAGCCCACAGAAGACAGATAGAACTCCAGAGGGAAACTCACCAACAGGCCATGGAATTAGAAAAGGCTAAGCAACAGACTCCAGCCAATCCTAACAACCCATCACCAATTATTGCTCCACAGCACAGGAAATTTCCCACCTACAAGGCAGGTGATGACACCGAGGCCTTCTTGGAAAATTTTGAAAGAGCCTGTCTTGGGTACAGCATCCCCGAAGACCAGTACATGGTAGAATTGAAGCCACAGCTCAGTGGACCTTTAGCAGAGGTGGCAGCTGAAATGCCTAAGCAGCAAATGAACGACTATAAACTTTTTCAAACCAAGGCCAGATACAGAATGGGGATAACCCCAGATCATGCCCGTCGGCACTTCAGAACCCAAAAGTGGAAACCAGATGTGTCATTTCCCAAACACGCCTACTACGTTGCAAAAAATTATGAGGCCTGGATATCAGGACACAATGTTAAAACCTTGGAAGAACTGCACCTCCTCATACAAATGGAGCAGTTCTTGGATGGTGTTCCTGAAGACATCACACGGTACATACAAGATGGAAAACCCAAAGATCTCGCTGAGGCGGGGGAGATTGGAGCCAGATGGATGGAAGTGGCAGAAAGCAAGAAAGCTACTGTCAAGGGGAACGAATACCCCAGGGGGCACACCGACCATAAACCCTACAACCGAGGACAGCCAAAGACCCCGCATACCACCCAAGTAAAGCTACAGACACCCTACTCTTCCACCTCACCAGTCTCCAGTAACTCACCTCGGCCCAGTGACCCATCAGATGGAAGATGCTTTAAGTGTAATGAACTGGGACATATCAAGGCCAACTGTCCAAAGAACACCATGCGAGTGCAATTCATTACACCACCATCACACCAAAGATCCCCAGGCCCAGATGCCTCTCAAATACCTTTGGAGCGAAGGGAAAATTTGAGAGTGGGTGGAAAGAACGTTACTGCGTGGAGAGACACGGGGGCACAAGTGTCAGCTATCCACCAATCCTTCGTTGATCCCAAATTCATCAACCCAAAGGCCAAAGTTACAATTTACCCCTTCATGTCACAAGCTGTAGACTTGCCTACAGCTCAACTGCCTGTCCAGTATAAAGGCTGGTCAGGAATGTGGACTTTTGCAGTCTATGACAATTATCCTATCCCCATGCTACTGGGAGAAGACTTGGCCAACCAGGTGAAGCGGGCCAAGAGAGTGGGAATGGTTACACGTAGCCAAACTAGGCAAGCTTCCAGACCCATTCCTGTTCCTGAGCCGTCCACAGAGGCCCCGTCTGTGTTACCAGAGACCCAGACAGAAGTAGTGGATCCAGATTCCATGCCAACCACTGAAACAGCCACAGCACCTCCAGTCCCAGGCCCGGAACTGGAACAGCAACCAGCACCAGCAATTGCAACCCCATCTTCAAACTCAACGCCAGAGGGCGCCAGCGAGCCAGAACTGGCAGAAGCAACAGACAGCCATACCCAAAAGGCTCAGCCAGAGCCTGAAATAACCTCAGGTGCACCAGCGGAGAGCGGTTCACCAGCAACGGAAACAACCCCATCACCTACATTACTTCCAGAGGGACCAAGCCCAAGTCCACAGTCTGAGGAAGAACTGGTGACCCCAGCCTCAAGGGAACAGTTCCAGACTGAGCAGGAAGCAGATGACAGCCTTCAGAAAGCTTGGGCGGCGGCACGGAGCACCCCACCACCTCTCAGCTCTTCTAATCGATCCCGGTTTGTTATAGACCAAGGACTTTTATACAAGGAAATTCTTTCTGGTGGACACCGGGAAGAATGGCAGCCGCAAAAACAGTTGGTGGTTCCAACGAAGTACCGCGGGAAGCTCTTAAGCTTAGCCCATGATCATCCCAGTGGCCATGCTGGGGTGAACAGAACCAAGGACCGGTTGGGGAAGTCCTTCCACTGGGAGGGGATGGGCAAGGACGTTGCCAACTATGTCCGGTCTTGTGAGGTATGCCAAAGAGTGGGAAAGCCTCAAGACCAGGTCAAGGCCCCTCTCCAGCCACTCCCCATAATTGAGGTCCCATTTCAGCGAGTAGCTGTGGATATTCTGGGTCCTTTCCCAAAAAAGACACCCAGAGGAAAGCAGTACGTACTGACTTTAGTGGACTTTGCTACCCGATGGCCGGAAGCAGTAGCTTTAGGCAACACCAGGGCTAAAACTGTGTGCCTGGCCCTCACAGACATCTTTGCCAGAGTAGGTTGGCCCTCCGACATCCTTATAGATTCAGGGTCTAATTTCCTGGTGGGGCCCATGGAAAAACTGTGGGAAACTCATGGGGTGAATCACTTGGTTGCCACCCCGTACCACCATCAAACCAATGGCCTGGTGGAAAGGTTTAATGGAACTTTGGGGGCCATGATATGCAAATTCATCAACGAATTCTCCAATAATTGGGACCTAGTGTTGCAGCAGTTGCTGTTTGCCTACAGGGCTGTACCACATCCCAGTTTAGGGTTTTCACCATTTGAGCTTGTGTATGGTCACGAGGTTAAGGGGCCATTACAGTTGGTGAAGCAGCAATGGGAGGGGTTTACGCCTTCTCCAGGAACTAACATTCTGGACTTTGTAAGCAACCTACAAAGCACCCTCCGACACTCTTTAGCCCTTGCTAGAGAGAACCTAAAGGATGCTCAGGAAGAGCAAAAGGCCTGGTATGACAGACATGCCAGAGAACGTTCCTTCAAGGTAGGAGACCAGGTTATGGTCTTGAAGGCGCAACAGGCCCATAAGATGGAAGCATCATGGGAAGGGCCATTCACGGTCCAAGAGCGCCTGGGAACTGTAAACTACTTCATAGTATTTCCCAATTCCTCACTAAAGCCTAAAGTGTACCATGTTAATTCTCTGAAGCCTTTCTATTCCAGAGACTTACAGGTTTGTCAGTTTACAGTCCAGGGAGATGATGCTGAGTGGCCTGACGGTGTCTACTACGACGGAAAAAAAGACGGTGGCATGGAAGAGGTGAACCTCTCAACCACCCTGGAACGTCTGCAGCGGCGACAAATCAAGGAGCTGTGCACTAGCTTCGCCCCATTGTTCTTAGCCACCCCAGGAAGGACTGAACGGGCATACCAGTCCATTGATACAGGTAATGCTCACCCAATCAGAACCCCACCCTACTGGGTGTCTCCTCATGCCCAAGCTGCTATAAAACGGGAGATCCAGAACATGCTACAGATGGGTATAATCCGCTCATCTACCAGTGCATGGGCATCTCCAGTGGTTCTGGTACCCAAACCAGATGGGGAAATACGCTTTTGCGTGGACTACCGTAAGCTAAATGCGGTAACTCGTCCGGACAACTATCCAATGCCACGCACCGATGAGCTTTTGGAGAAGTTGGGACGTGCCCAGTTCATCTCTACAATAGACTTAACCAAGGGGTACTGGCAAGTACCACTAGATGAACCTGCCAAGGAAAGGTCAGCATTCGTCTCCCATGCGTGGGTGTATGAATTCAATGTCCTTTCTTTCGGCCTTCGAAATGCACCCGCCACCTTCCAGAGGCTGGTAGATGGTCTACTAGCTGGACTGGGAGAATTTGCAGTTGCCTACCTCGATGATGTGGCCATTTTTTCAGACTCCTGGCCCGAACACCTACTACACCTGGAAAAGGTCTTTGAGCGCATCAGGCAGGCCGGACTAACTGTTAAGGCCAAAAAGTGTCAAATAGGCCAGAACAGAGTGACTTACCTGGGGCACCAGGTGGGTCGAGGAACCATAAACCCCCTACAGGCCAAGGTGGATGCTATCCAAAAGTGGCCTGTCCCACGGTCCAAAAAGCAGGTCCAATCCTTCTAAGGCTTGGCCGGATACTACAGGCGATTTGTACCACACTACAACCAAATCGCTGCCCCACTGACCGACCTGACCAAAAAGACCCAGCCAAATGCAGTTAAGTGGACAGATGAGTGTCAAGAGGCCTTTACCCAACTTAAGGCAACGCTCATGTCTGACCCTGTACTCAGGGCCCCGGACTTTGACAAGCCATTCCTAGTAACCACGGATGCATCTGAGCGTGGTATAAGGGCAGTGCTCATGCAGGAAGCAACAGATCACAACTTCCATCCTGTCGTGTTTCTCAGCAAGAAACTGTCTGAGAGGGAAAGTCACTGGTCAGTCAGTGAAAAGGAATGCTATGCCATTGTGTACGCCCTGGAAAAGCTACGCCCATATGTTTGGGGACGGCGGTTCCAACTACAAACTGACCATGCTGCACTAAAGTGGCTTCATACTGCCAAGGGGAACAACAAGAAACTTCTTCGTTGGAGTTTAGCTCTCCAAGATTTTGATTTTGAAATTCAACACATCACAGGAGCTTCTAACAAAGTTGCTGATGCACTCTCCCGTGAGAGTTTCCCAGAATTCAGTAGTTAAAAAGTGTTCTTAAAATGTAGAAGTCTGTTAGTTATATACTTAGTAGTATATGTAAAGGTGCATGTGTTGTAGTAATCTGTTTATTTTAAAGTTCTAGAAGGAAATCGCCGCCAGTGAGCTTCCCCACTGTCTGCAATTTGAGGGGCGTGTCATAAACAGATAGCTAAGGGTTAATGTCTCTTTCACCTGAAGCACCTGACCAGAGGACCAATCAGGAAACCGGATTTTTTCAACTTTGGGTGGAGGGAATTTTGAGTCTGAGGTCTTTGTTTTCTGTCTGCCTGTTTTCTCTGAGCTTTGGAGAAGTAGTTTCTGCTTTCTAATCTTCTGTTTCTAAGTGTAAGGACAAAGAGATCAGATAGTAAGTTATATGGTTTCTTTTCTTTGGTATTTGCATGAATATAAGTGCTGGAGTGCTTTGATTTATATTCTTTTTGAATAAGGCTGTTTATTCATATTTCTTTTAAGCAATTAACCCTGTATTTTGTCACCTTAATACAGAGAGACCATTTGTATGTATTTTTCTTTCTTTTTTATATAAAGCTTTCTTTTTAAAACCTGTTAAAGTTTTCTTTACTGGGAAATTTCAGGGAAATTGAGTCTGTACTCACCAGGGAATTGGTGGGAGGAAGAAATCAGGGGGAGATCTGTGTGTGTTGGATTTGCTAGCCTGATTTGGCATTCCCTCTGGGTGAAGAGGAAAGTGCTTTTGTTTCCAGGACTGGGAACGGAGAGGGGGAGTCACTCTGTTTGGATTCACAGAGCTTGTGTCTGTGTATCTCTCCAGGAGCACCTGGAGGGGGGAAGGGAAAAAGGATTATTTCCCTTTGTTGTGAGACTCAAGGGATTTGGGTCTTGGGGTCCCCAGGGAAGGTTTTTCAGGGGGACCAGAGTGCCCCAAAGCACTCTAATTTTTTGGGTGGTGGCAGCAAGTACCAGGTCCAAGCTGGTAACTAAGCTTGGAGGTTTTCATGCTAACCCCCATATTTTGGACACTAAGGTCCAAATCTGGGACTAAAGTTATGATAACTCCTGGTCAGTGGAAGCAGCCCAGGATTTAGGCACAGGTCTTCTCTTTGCGCAGATGTCCCACAAAAGGCATTAGCCAACTGCACAACTTCATGATGATATGGCCATCTAATTAGGAACTGCATCCAGACCTCTCCCATCACTCGTTTGTTCTTTTTCTAGGCTGTAAAACCACCGCATATGGAATTCAAACTTTGGATATTGACTCGCCTGTTGAAGGTCCCCACTACTTCCCCATTCACTACAGCCACTGATCATAGTCTCGACTCAGGATTTTGTCTCCCTGTTGTTACCTTGATAAAGTTTGAGAACCTCATCAAAATACCCACATCTTGTAGAGGGGCTGCTGCTGACTCCTCGCTGAGAGCAAAGATTGAGGGAGAATTCTCTTGTCTGGAATCTCCTTCTCCTTGGTCCATTTCCCCTCCTAAACATACAAGACCCATTGGGTTCAACACCGCCCTTGCCCAGGATATCTTGGATCTGAGTACAAGAAGTTCTTCAGGTCCTGAAAACCTTTTCAATATGTCCCCAAATGCCCCTACCATTCCCTACTTGAGGATGTGCGAGGGTGGAGGTAGTCCCTCTACTGGGATGCAGTGTGCTCTCCAACAGTCAGATGGAGCTGCATGTGGCTTAATGTCCTCAAGCATGCACTCCAAAGGGGATGTGACATCTACTAAATTGTCTCTGACTAGGTTTGGCCACACCCTTCTACCTCAGTTCCATTTATTGTGATGGGGACAGTCAGTTTGAGAGGAGTGTGAGGCTCTTCCTGCTTGCTTGGTTTTCTGCCAGCCAGGCCTGTCCATAGCCGGACTCCTGCAAACAGTGCCAGATATACCAAATATGCTGTAGTAGCTGTTGTTGAGTGGCTAGCTCCTGAACCAGTTGTACCTGCTCCACCAATCCATTTAACTTGTGTTCGAGGTCTATGATGGTGGGAGACTGCTAACTTCTCACTTCTCTGCTTGAGTTTGACTGATGTCCTGATTTGCTCCCTTCTTCAGGGACTAGATCAATTTCTTGCATTCTCCACCATGTGTAAGCATGTGACTCAGTGGCCACCATGTCCCCTGTGACTAGGCATGTCATAGCAGGCTCTACTCCTTTAGCACCTCCTGTTGAAAGTCATTCCATCCCTATGATAGCTTGCTTTTTTTTGCTACTCAGCCCTCAGCCAGGTCATTTTAATCCTGCCACTTCAGATAAACCCGAGTTTAACATGTCACTAGTCTGGCATTATCACATTGATGATTAAGCCTCACTTCATGCTTTTGGATCTGCCAGACTTTGGCTCCACAGTCATCATGCCCCCTCCTTATGGGATCTGGTAAGGGAACACAGCCCAGGACTCTGTATGAAAAGTCAATGAGGTCTGTTTGTTTAGGCCCTTTCTGTATCCCCCCACAGATTTCTACCATGGTATGCAGATAAGCCTTTCTCACAGTCTTTTCTCTGGGTGACTAGTCCATGGGACCCAAACCAAAGAAGTTCAAACTCATTGAGGAACAAAAGAAACAAAAAAGGTTCTGCACCAGGCCTATCTGACCCTAGGATGATCTGACACTTAGGCATCTCTAGTTAAGCTCTAGTTCCAATGGATCCTTCCTTCCAAGAAACTTCAAGGCAGATGCCAATTAGACTCTAGTCCAACCTGGTCAGACCTTCCCTCCTTTGCAACTCCCAGGCAGCCTCTGTTGAGGCTCTGGCCCCCATTCAGAATCTCCTTTCTAAGGCTAGCTCGACAGTTCTATTCCTTCTCCCAGTCAGCCTCCATTGATCTGGGATTTTACTGTTTTATCTCCTCTCTCCAGGATTGACACCTGCTGCAGCTGTACTAGGGTGAGGTTGATTGCATCCACAGGCTCTCCTTAACCATAGCAGGCCTTGTGTGATACACACCATCACAATCAACTTGTTGTTCTCTCTCTGCAAATGGCATAGTCCACCGCCCTTTATCCACCAACACAACAATTGTCAAAAATATTGTCACCAATCACTTGTCAAATGTACTCTTTTTTATGTAGAAATTAAAGGCAAGGATAGTTGCTCTATAGAAATTTGTTAAAGTTTAAAAAAAAAAGCTGTCTGAAGGAATAGGGGTGATCATGAGGTCTTAGAATGACTTTCTGAGGCATTTCAAATGTTTATTTTGTCATTGCCTAGAAGGAACTACCTCTTTACAGGGCTATATTGTCCTTTCCTTTGCTAATTCATAGCTTCTACAGCTGACATGGATTTGTTTCACTGTGCATTGCAAAATACACACATTTCTTGAAGAATTTTCTTCTGAGGTGTTGTTGAGCCAGTAGTGCATATGTGTAACCAATTTTCTGCAACAAACCCAATGATTTGACCATTCCCTGTGATAGACATGCAAAAAACATTCTCAAACACAAGAACCTGCCCTCCGAAAAAGGGACATGCCTCACTCTTCTCCAGAACCCTTCTTGTAAATGCACTGAAGCAACACATTGGCTTTAGCAATATGCCCAAGAAAATCCAAGTGTTCTTCCATGGCATATGTCATAACTATAAAGGGAAGGGTAACAATATACAATACTATAAAATCCCTCCTGGCCAGAGGCATCAAAATCCTTTTACCTGTAAAGGGTTAAGCTCAGGTAACCTGGCTGACACCTGATCCAAAGGACCGATAAGGAGACAAGAAATTTTCAAATCTGGGGGAGGGGGAGAGAGGCTTTTGTTTGTGCTCTTTGTTTTGGTGGTTTTCAGTCTTGGGACTAAGAGGGACTGGACATCAACACATGTTCTCCAAATCTTTCTGAACAAGTCTCTCATATTTCAAACTTGTAAGTAACAGCCAGGCAAGGCGAGTTAGTTTATCTTTGTTTTCTCTTTACCTTTGCTAGAGGGAAGTTTATCCCTGTTTTGTTGTAACTTTGAAACTAAGGCTAGAGGGGGTTCCTCTGGGCTCTTTGAATCTGATTACCCTGTAAAATTATTTTCCATTCTGATTTTACAGAGATGATTTTTACATTTTCTTTTTAATAAAATCCTTCTTTTAAGAACCTGACTGATTTTTCCATTGTCCAAAGACCCAGGGGTCTTTTATCACTTTGTAACCAATTGTTTCGGATATTATTCTCAAGCCTCCTCAGGAAAGGGGGTGTAAGGGCTTAGGGGGATATTTTGGGGGAAGAGGAACTCCAAGTGGTTCTTTCCCTGTTTTTTGTTAAATCACTTGGTGGTGGCAGCATACCCGGTTTTAACCTAAACTGGTAGAAATAAGCTTAGGGGGCTTTCATGCTGGTCCCCACATCTGTACCCTACAGTTCAGAGTGGGGAAGGAACCCGGAGAGCATATGATCAGAAGCAATAGATCTAGAAGATGATTCATGTTACAAAGAGAGGAAATGTTATTTGGCATGAAAAGACAAGGCCAGATCACCACCCTTAACTAGAGAGGTAACTAGTTGCTGTTGGAGAGTGGGGTGGAGTGGAATGGGGTGGGGAAATGGCAGAGCTGTGGAGACAGCCAGCCTTTCTTTCTGAATGAGTTAGGAAACAACTGTGTACAAATGGTCCATTCTATATTGGAATGCCCAGTTTATTACAGTTCATATGAAATGAAATACTATATATAATTATTGAATTTTGAAATTCTGAATGGAGTTTAGTTCTGATATGAGACACTTTAATTCAAAATGTTAAACATATGTAGCATGCTTCATATAGTTTATCTCTGAAAAGCCTTGGGGATTCTGTTTTGGTTCTACTTATTCAGTTGTTCCACTTAAAAAGGATATAGAAACAAGCAGCATACACAGCACTTTGGATTTCAGAATCAATCAATAATTTATCAGTAAAGAAGATATTTAGATTAAATATAGCTTAGTTCAGATTTTGTTTAGGCAAACACTTTTATTCTTTAACACCTCAGGAAACTAACCAAATTCACCATAAACAAAATCTGTGTACTTTTCCATTTTACACCTTCTTTCTCTAAGACCAAATATTTAACAACCAAAATCCTGATTCATTTGATGTCCTAGGTACCTATGTCAAATAGATGTAAAGCCTTACAAAGTTGTCATGAAAATTTACCAGCCCAGGTGCAGAATTTACTCACACATCCTGTTGTATGGTGATGAGGATAATGCAAAAATACCTGATGATATTTTAGTCATCTGTCAATAAAAAAAATAAAAATGTCATGCAAGCAAAACTAAGAATGCATTCACTGTGGCTTTCTTTGTTTTAATGGCATATTTAATGTAAACTATATCCTAAATGTTTTGGAGAATTAAAAATAGTGAAGGGATAAAGAAGTTTAGTGCCATAAAACAGGAATTTAAAGGAAGACTGTGTTAGATGGAGAGGAGATGCTAGAGAGAAATCTTTTATATCAAGAATGAGGAGACTGAGTGAAGGAATAGAATATAGAAATAGAGCTGTGAGCATTCCTCAGGAGGGCCCCTTCTATCCTCTTTAAAGTACCATTAACCAGAGTTGCATAAAAAGACATGAGTACAACACTAAGAGCTGCAGGTGCTAGATCCTCAACTTTGCATTGCTTCTTAGAAGTCAATCGAGCAAAACCAAATTGCACCAGCTGATGACCTGGTTCCTAAAATGCGCTGCTAATAGCCTATTTAATTAAAAAAAAATCATTGGCTTCAGCAAATAACCTCCACCAGTACTCAGCTAGGAGGGGCTGCAGAGGTTTTTCATCCTTATTGCATAATGAAAGGCATATTTCAGATACAAGGGTTTGGGATAGGGTGACCCTATGCCTCGTTTTGGCCAGAATAGTCCCTTTTAAAAGCCCTGCCCCAGATGTCCTGACTTTGTCCAGTTTTCTCTTGCCAACTTTGGGTGTGGTGAGGAGGCATGTGGGGTTGAGGGGAGGAGGCAGGATTCTGGCAACCAGCAACAGCCTGTGCAGGGGGAATCAGCAGAGTTCCAGTGACCAGCAATAGCTTTGCACAGGTGAGAGAAAGGGGGTGGTCCTCAGACAAGTGCCTTGAGCCAGCCTCATGGGGTGAGGGAGAGGAGGAGGTGAGCTCAGGCGAGTGGCTGAGGATGTTCCATTTTCCCTTTGGGAAATGTGGTCACCCAAGTTTGGCCCAATGTATCATTTTTATATCTTTGCTGTTTTTCTTACAATAATTTGTGACCCCATATAGGATTGCTTATATACTCTTTCTTCTTGTTCATGAATGTTCTGCACCTGTGTGATGGACATGGATTTGTTCTGTAATAATTTATGAATACTGTATATTGACCTGGTTACTGGGATGCTTAATGTATAGATTTAATATAATAATGGTCTGTAAGGAAAAAGCAGGAAAGAAACAAGGTCTCCAGAAAAGCCACCACATAGAAAAAGCTCCAAAGAGTCTGGCTTGACCTTCTTCTGAGTCCACTAAACTGTTTTTTGACCACAGGGCCAAAAGACCAGGAATTGACAGGAATAAATGAACTATGGCTGGATAAAATAAGACTCTCTTTCCTGAAGGCAAGCAGTCATTAGAGAGTTGTTTGATGAAAACAGACAGCCACCTGTTGGGGTGTATGAAAAAGCCAGGCCATCATGTTATGACTTTAGGTAACATAGACATATATGTTGATTGTGTGTTGTTTTAAAACCCATTTTGTCTAATGCTTTGTTCTACTGCAAAAAAAAAAAACCACAATCCTTTCTTTTTTCTTTTTTTTTTTTTAAGGAAGCTATCTGGTCACTACATTCAGAGGAAGAACCACAGATGCTGAACCCAGTCCGATATATTGGATAAGCACAGTTGATACTCAAAGTGTTGTAGCCCAGGACCTGGTCTGAGAGTGGGAGAATCACCTGATTCCACCTTATGAGAGGTAAAGGCATATGAGGTAAAAGCCTGACACCTGATGGAGTGCACTCAGAGACCAGAGGTGCAGCTAGACCTGCAGCTGTGACAGCCACTATTAAGGACATCTAACTGCAGATAAGCCTGTCTTCAATGTTTAGTTTGTTGAAGTATTGTCAGATTGCAATTTATATTAAGATAGAGGAGGGCAGTATTACCACTTGCCTAAAAGTAGCAGCTCATCTAGATTTACAGTTTGTTTTATTTTTGTTTCGTCTTTCTTTTTTTTATTACTTTTAGTGAGTTTGAATGGCAATGTAAGCAAACAATTTCTCCACTCTCTATTATATTGACCTAAAGAGGAAAAAAGTGAGAGACATTATTGGGATGATAAATTGTCTGTAAATTGTGGAAAACTTTTTATAAGTGGAGAGTCATGAATTTAGTATAAGATATAGATTATCCTAAAATTTTTCATTATACTCCATTCCTAGCCATAACTTAAATAAAAAGCATTGATTTCTGTAAGTTCTCAAGCAATGCTTCTGATGTCTTTATAATATTTTCCTATTGAAATAATGTGAGGTACCAATACA
The DNA here is from genome assembly GCF_025201925.1 of Gopherus flavomarginatus. Classification (NCBI taxonomy): domain Eukaryota; kingdom Metazoa; phylum Chordata; order Testudines; family Testudinidae; genus Gopherus; species Gopherus flavomarginatus. The sequence goes on along the minus strand of NC_066617.1, from coordinate 282,536,369 downwards.
CACAGATTTTTTTTCAGCCAGTTAAAAGATGCATATAATTTTGCTGGTTAGCTCTCCAGCTGAAATAGCCAGCTAAATTTCACTCTGATATAAATCTTAGTCCTATCTTTCGGAGGGCCCTATGGGAGCAGAACGAATGTAGTAAAGTGGAATGTTATGAAGAGGGTGCATGTATGCTGAATGGTGCAAAGCTTGGTTCTATGGAGACTCTTGTGCAGTGATGGTAAAGGAGCTGTGATAAGTCAGAGAACAGTATTGAAGCAGAAGTTTTGCTGTTTCATGGGTCTCTGGTCCTCCATACCCCGTGATGATGAGTGGACATGCTAGGACCACAGAGGATACACTAGCTAAAATTAGGGAACATTGTTAACAATTTTGTCCCTAAACATATATTCTTGTATATATTCCTATAGATGGGACTTCTGTTTTAAAGCCCACAGCATTAATTCCTTGATGAAATTCTTATATGTTTTATATCCAACATTAAATAAGAAACACTTCCTTTAAATAGGATCTTTCTTGAGAAGTTTGCTTCTCTCTCAGCGCTAGTGTTTGAAAAAAACACATTGGAACACATTGTTTCAAATTTTCTGGTTGATGTCCTGTGGCACTACGTGTCATTTTATGTCAGGCTGCCTAGTAAAAAATAAAATAGCTGGTAGTTTGAGTTCATTGGCCCATCACAACAAATGTATGTTGACTATATTTGGGGTGAGTGAAGCTGTACATTAAACAGATGACGTGGGGATGTCAGTCAATTAGTCAAAGCAATGCTGATGTAAGGTTTGAACAACTAACCTCAGAAACAGCTTGAAACATAATGAAACAGCCTCAGAAATTACTTATTGTTATTGTTAACTAGAATCTCAATAAACCTATTGTGCTTGTGATTAAACCATCAACATTTGCAACTTGTCTCTTGACACTGGAATCTGAAATAGCATAGGTTTCCCCACCCTACCCCCAACATTTAGAATAGAAAATCATTTGTAGATGCTGACTTCTTCACAGTGAGCACTGTGTACACCATGAAGAATTAATAACTACACTTAGCTCTTAGCCCTGGACCTAGAAGCACTTACCAAAGGCTGTTACTATCACTATATCCATTTTACAGATAGGAAACCTGAGACATAGAGATCAAATGACTTGTCCAAGGTCATCTAGCCACCCAGTGGTATAGTTGGGAACTGAACACAGATCTCCTAATTCAGTGCAGAAGACACTAAGCCACACTGTTTCACTTAATTAAGAATAAATGGTACAGCCGTCTGATGCTATATTGAAACTGGCCTCTAAATATATGCCTCCCTTAAAGGCAAAAGAGTGCTATTCAGGTGCAGGGTTGTCCTCATGCAGATCTCATTTCACGGCCATAAACGTGAGGAGCTGCTCAGTAGCAGTGGGGCATGCATGCCAAAAAGTTTTATGAATGCCTTTTCTTTTGGTGCTAGTGGGGCTTTGAAAATTGGGCCCAGATAAATGATTCATACAGGCATAGGTGTGGAAATGTGTATCTGGCTCAAGAATTGAATTTATCATACAAACTGTGATATCTCAGCTAAATCTGTGAGTCTTAAAGGTTGCTGGTGTTTTTTTAACATTAAGGTTAAAATAATTTGTGCAAAATTTCTGAGGCTTATCTGCAAAAATCTAATGGCTACTGAAAATCAGCATGGAACTATGCATAAATGGTTGCATGCTAACACTGCAAATAGTACAAATTTACAATTGTACTGTGAAGTTTATAGCCCTTTTCACAGTTATTGTCCTGTAGACATTTTAAAGAAATCACTGACCTACAAAAAGGAATGATAAAAATACACTTTTTTTTCTTAAGCAAAAGGGCACCACTATAAGAGTCAATCATAAAAGAAGCTTCAACAATTAAAACAAACAAAAAGTTACCACTGGATTGTCTTTGGAGGTAGTCCGGTCTAACATTTACTGCACATAACTAGAAGCCAGGAAACCTGGATTTTAGCATTGATGTTCCTGACCATAAGGCCTTGGAAAAGTTATTTAAACATATTGTGCCTAAGTTTCCACATCTTAAACTTACTCCACGTATACACCTCTACCTCAATATAACACTGTCCTCGGGAGCCAAAAACTGGCCTTTAAATAACAGAGTTTCAGTGAAATGAGCTTGGATAATAGTGCTTTAGTTTTTCTTTGTTTTTTCTCTCTCTCCATCCCCCTCCCCCTGAACTCAAACTGATGCATATGCAGTCATGCAAGCTTTTTTTTAAAAGCAAGTCAGTGTGTAAAGAATTAGCCAGCCAGCTAACAATTTGGCCCTAAATAGGCTCTTCAACAATGTATTCTGGATGTATTATCTGGGCAATTTTTGTGTTTGAAAAATCACTGTGGAAAAATTGTAGTGACAGTAAAGCAGTTGAATAGAGTTGACCAAAGTCCGATGTGGGTGCTGGCATTCCTGATTGTGAGGTGGATAGAAACAGGACACAGCAGCAGCTATGGGTGATGTCATAAAATTTTACAAGACTGGAATTTCTGAAAAGGGAGTTGAAATCAACAATGGGAAACAATAGTCTTGGCCAGGGATCGGCAACCTTTGGCCCGCGGCCCACCAAGATAAGCACTCTGGCGGGCCGGGCCAGTTTGTTTACCTGCCATGTCCCAGGTTGAGGCTGATCGCAGCTCCCACTTGCTGCAGTTCACCACTCCAGGCTAATGGGCTTGGCACGAAGTGGCAGCCAGCACATACCTCGGCTCACGCTGCTTCCCGCAGCCCCCATTGGCCTGGGACGGCAAACTGCAGCCAGTGGGAGCTGCGATCAGCCGAACCTGCAGACATGGCTGGTAAACAAACCGGCCTTACCCGCCAGCAGGCTTACCCTAGGAGACCATGTGCCAAAGGTTGCCGATCCCTGGTCTTGGCCATATTAAGTACATGTTGCAGTGGTCATAAACATTTATCATCCCTCAAGTTTAGTCAGTGGATCTTGTGATTAAACTGAAGTAGTTATTTAATATACAAAAGTGTATATGAAAAAGACATTATGCAATTTGAATTAGAAATAATTTTCCATAGAACAATAGTAGTAAAACTGTTTTACATAAAGGTGTGGCAAAGTACCTAAACTTATGTGACTATACACATAAGTATCATAAGCAGAAATTGTCATTAAATCTCTTTTATGTATAAGATATGATTGAAACTACATTAAACTGCCTTCAACAGCAGAAACTCAAAGCTCATTTAAGTCATATGGAACTTTCCGTCATGGAATCTTTATTGGTGCAGTAAAATAGCACATAAGTCATTCTAAGTAATAAGGATCAACCCTGTTCCTATTCACATATAAGTTATCACTAACTTTTCAAAGCAAAACTGAAAGATGAGGAAAGACTAAATTTAATATTTCCCCTCTATGTCAGGAATACTCAAAGTAGGTTGAATTATCTGTTGCAAACTTTTTAATTAATAATGACGCATTTTGTTATGGTAGTGGCCAAAGAACTCAAGCAGGATCACAGATGAAGATATGAATGAGGCTTTTATTTAGTTAATGAACTAAAGTTTCCTCCAATTTTATTAAATAGATTGATTAACAATATTTGCAAATATATTGTATTCCGTGGGTTTTTCACAAATTGCTTGCAGTGAGTGCAGCCAGAAGTGCTCCCCCATTTGATCTTTTGAGTGCAGTTTGCATAGTTTCCTGTTATGCTGCTACAAAGCCACAAGCAGCAGAAGTCCCCAGTGATGTTAGATGCTTGCTTAAAGCTACATTGCTCTATATTACCTATTGTATTCATGCTGATGAATATATAATCAATCAATGTAAGGAATGAGTGAGACAGTGTGAGTGATGGCCAATGGCAAAACAAAGAAACCAATATAATTTTTTATGGAACCATGGTCTTATCATGGTGAAGGTATAAATTTTGAGACAGGTGGCCAGGTCAAGGTTACAAACAAGGAAATGTAACAGCATGCTAAACTCAGGACCGGACCAGAAGCAGTAGAGCCCTCCCCTGGATCCGAAGGGAATCTGAGGATTCTCCTCACCTCGCAGCTGATCTCCAGGCAGCTGTCACCTGGGAAGCCTCAGCCACCCGCAAAATTGAAACCAACATCCGCACCTGCAGCCTGCCAGCATGAATGAGTTATGTATGTAAGTATAACTGCGCAAATAATGGAAGCAATAAGGAAAACAATAAATGAACCCTCAGTACTGCTCAAGTTCTATCTTTGTGTTTATTTCTTGGCTGGTTCCCAGAACAGGTAATAGTGAGCACCCCTCAGAGCATCCACTATTCAAGAGTTCCGCTTGTGTGCCTGGACCTACCCTGCTATAATTTAGCTTACAGCTGCTTCCACAAGCCATTCGTGGGCTCCTGCACTTGGCCTTGGCAGACTCAGGTTGTCCCTCTGTATTGGGGTCTGCAACCTCTGGCACACAGCTTGCCAGGGTAAGCACCCTCGCGGGCCAGGCCAGTTTATTTACCTGCCGCATCGGCAGGTTCGGCCGATAACAGCTCCCACTGGCCACAGTTCACTGTCTCAGGCCAATGGGGTGGCAGGAAATGGTGCGGGCAAGGGATGTGCTGGCCGCGGCTTCCTTCCGCCCCCATTGGCCTGGGACTGCGAACCACGACCAGTGGGAGCCAGGATCGGCCAAACCTGCTGATGCGGCAGGTAAACAAACTGGCCTGGCCTGGCCCTCCAGGGTGCTTACCCTGGCGAGCCGCATGCCAGAGGTTGCTAACTCCTGCTCTATATCATAGTCTTCTGCCTGTCCTCTGCAGCTAGATTCTGGCTGCTGCCACTTGCAGACACCCTTCTATAAATTCCGATTTTTATTAAACACTTTTTCAGAGTCAGTCTCTGGGCCTGGTCATGCTAGATCATGCAGTACCCTGCACTGAACAATTTCTTACTTGGGTACCTCCCACTCCCAGGATGACCTGGGACCCAATCATTACCCTACAAGTCCTTCAAAGAAAAATCTGGCAGATTTAGACAGATAAGGGGGGATGGAAGGGAATTAAGCTGATTACAATATTTTTATAGGACATTATTGACAATCCATATAATTTATACCATAACCAAATTATAAGAAGCCATGTAATCCAAATCCCTGGAATATCTCAAGAATACTTCATAATTTTGATAAAACTGTACAAATGTCTCCCTATTTTTCAACAAACATTTTGAAATTTGTATAATTCTTTTTTTAAAAAAACGGGAAGGGAGAAGAGGGATTTCACAAAAATGGTCAAAAAATAATTTTTCTACTTTTCAAATAGCTCTATCTGAATCCTCCTGATGACAGCAGGCTGGGCATACAGTAATATGAATCGTTTCCTCTCTATTACCAGCACAGAACGGGCCCTTTGTACAGATCTCTCTTCATAAAGGAAGGTTAACCGCTTCTATAACACCTTGTCTCACTGCCCACAAAGAGGCCTCTGTGAGATTAGAAAGCCATAGCTGGGGCGAGGGATGGGTGGAAGGGGCTGGGACAAGTAAGTATTCCTTGCCCTTCAGGATATCTGGCCAAACATTAAAGAAGCTTAAGACTATCTTATATTTTCTAAATCTTTCTCTTTGTGCTGGAGGAAAAATATTTGAAGGGTCTGTTTCAGAAGAAGTGGCAGCCAGGGCAGGCCTTCAAAGTGTAGCTCCATTGTAGCCAGACTGCCAAGGAGCTGGGCTGGCATTGATTTGGGTTTACAGAAGTTCCCCCAGGATTTGCTGGGTTGGAATTACTTATTACTTTTTCCCATTCCATGTAGAGATCAAACCTACCCCACGTTTTGATGAAGTGAATTGTATTAAACTCTGTGAGGAACATATTGCTGAGTTTCCTTCCTGCTAGGACTCTCTCCTGTGGATTTTGCATTGGGAAGAGGTCACCTGGCCTGTTACCTGTCCTTGGGACTAGCCAAGGATTGAGCCCAGACAAAGGGTGAACTTGAGGTTTGTTTATTGGCATGAGCTGAGTTTGTCTAATTTGGCTATACTCACACACACATCACATTCATGCTGGCCAGCTGAAGACGCAGGCATAGACTGATTTTGATTTCGCAGGTGGCTGAGGCTGGCCAGGCGTCAGCTGCCCAGAGATCAGTCACAGGGCGACGAGAGTCCCTGAAGTCCCTTCAGCTCCACGGGAGGGTTCTACTGCTTCTGGTCTGTTCCTGAATTTAGCGTGCTGTTACATTTCCTTGTTAGTAACCTTGACCTGGCCACCTGTCTCGAGATTTATACCTTCACCATGATAATACCATGGTTCTATAAAAGACAATATTTGCCTCTTTGTTTTGCCATTGGCTGTTACTCACACGATCTCACTCACCCCTTACATTAATTGATTACATATTCATAAGCATGAATACAATTAATTATATAGAGCAATGTAGCTTTAAGCAAGCATCTAACGTCATTTGGGGACTTTCTGTTGCTTGTGGCTTTGTAATGGCGTAATAGGAAACTGTGCAAACTGCACTCGAAAGAGCAAATGTGGGGGTCCGCATCCAGCTACATGGCTTAGTATGTATTAAGCAGAAGAGGAGTTAAATCTAATATGTTAATTCTAAGATGATATAATGTTGGGACACTTGCTTTCAATTTCCCCTATAGATTGGCATAGAGTTTACTTATTTAATTATTTATTGTGTCTCATTCATAGTGAATTCTTAAGTCGGGAAAGATAGAGCACAATGTATTAGTGTGCCATGAAATATGAATTATTGAGTTATGATCCTGTCTTCCCAGCCTCTCCATTTAAGTAGACCAATAAAGAAGAAAGTGAGAAGAAGTAAACTCACAGGTAATGCATTCAAACAGCAATATAAATCTTCTTAAACACTTACAGCAAGAGTGATCACTTAGATTATATTAATCAGCTCTTCAACGATAGCCTTTTTTTTTAATTTACATTGTAGTCATGAATCACACAAAACACTTTCTAGAGCTGTCAGGAGGAAAACAATTATCTTTTTTTTCTCCTAACTTGACTGGCTGCATTCAACACCCAGTCTTTTTAAAGCTAACTCCTGCCTCTTTACTCTTCCATTACACACCTCGTGAGGGGCTCCATAAGTGTAGATGAAGGTGGTGCAAGAGGATTAAAGTGAGTTGCAAAACAACGTGTAATATCTATTCATATGGGAGAATAAGAGCCCAAGCCAAAATGGAGTGAGGATACTGCAGTGTCAGATTCATCAGTGTGAAGGGATAGTTGCCATTTTGAGAGCCCTGCTCTTGCAGACCAGGATTGGTGCTAATGGATGTCAGAAAGGTCACTACTACCTTCTCAAGGTCCATTTTATCTACAAAGAATAAGGCAAATGATTATGCCTAAATATGTGGTAACTGGTGATAGCGTGTTTTGCTTACTTTAGGCGTTGCTATGATGTTGAATGATAATAATAATGTTAAGGGAGAAGTTTCCAATTTGCGCTACTGATGGGCTTTCTAGTGGGATTAGATAGAATATTTCAAGAGGACATAAACACATTAATAAAATAGAGTTCTCCAAAAACTCTCGTGTAGGTTTCCACTTTCATTTTTCTATTCTCGCTCTACAGTGAAATGGCACCTCCAGTCAGTAATGAATGAGGAGGGGATAATGAGATAAATCACGATCAGAAAATGGGGTATGTCTGTTCAATATTTTCCAATTCATCTCACAGAAGTACTGTAATGCAATCTCTTTATTGTGAAAGTGCAACTTACAAATGTAGATTTTTTTTGTTACATAACTGCACTCAAAAATGAAACTTTAGAGCCTACAGGTTACTCACTCGTACTTCTTGTTCAGCCAATCGCTAAGACAAACAAGTTTGTTTACATTTATGGGTGATACCGCTGCCTGCTTCTTATTTAAAATGTCACCTGAAAGTGAGCACAGGCATTCACATGGCACTGTTGTAGCCGGTGTTGCAACATATTACGTGCCAGATATGCTAAACATTCATGTAATCATTTGACAGCCCTACTTGCTACACCTCTTCTCTTCATTCCAGAGCAGTACTCATAGAAGTTGTGCTATCGCTGGTTGCCCCTGCTGTGTCTTAGCCAGTCTCCAAGGACCTCATTCAAATCCACAGGGAAGTTTGAGCCATAAAGTAGCTATCGCTCCCTGATCCCTCCTTCTCTAGATTTCAGCAGCACTGCTTTCCCCCAGTCCAGTGGATCCCCAACAGCACAATTTGTCATTTGTTGCCTGCAGGCTCTGAGAACTAGACAGTTATTCTGTGTTGGCTCTGCTCATTTTCATTCTGATTCTTGTTTTGCACCTTACCGCACAGAGCATCATAAGGCCCACAGATATAAATTCCCTATTCCATGCTACATTGATCTGTGCAAGATCCAACAAGAAAACAAAGGAAACACTGACTCATACCAGACTGGAAGTGGCATTTATATATTTTTGAGTGCTCAGACTGACAAGACAGAGTTGCATCTCATTACTGTAACTTCGTGCAGTGATAAACACTGCTTCCCTTTTTAAAAAAGAATTGATGATGATGATAATGATGATGATTGATGAAGAAGAAGATGATTTTATAGGGATCTATCCAGCAGACTCTCTAAAGCCTCTCACTCATAGTAGAATATGGCAATGTACTCATCTGACCCATTCCATCCTTCTCTTTATTGGTTTCTCCCATGCTTTTATTTGAGTATAAATGCTTCTTTCAGCATTTCTATATGCCATAGTGACTTCATGAGCTGCAATAAAATTTACCCAAGATGTACCACATTCACTTATGAAATGATTTCACTATTACCCTCACCTTTATCATTTCACTAACATTGAGTACAGATCAGAGAAATGTCAGATTCATAAGTCAGCCAGCATGCATTCTGAAAGTTTCTAATGTAGGAATGACTGGATTTTTGAAAAGTAGTGATGGGAGCACATAATCCACTCTTGATTCAGCAAAATTTGTTTTGAACTCAAACATCCTATTGTTTGTTTTTATCACAATGAATACTGAGAGGCCAGCTCTGATTGATTCATTTTTCTCTCTCAGGCAGTATTGAACTATTCTCCACTGAACTCTGTAAGGGGGCACTATGCTCTGACAGGGAACTGCTTTTTGGATATGATATTAAAACAATGTCCTAAGCGTTTTAAGTCACTAAACAGTTCATGGCTTTTTTTGGAAGAGAATGTTAAATACCCATGCTTAATTTGTATATCTCATTCTAAGGCACCTATCTCTCCACATCATTCTATGGGGAGCTTAGGCATCTAACTCAGACTTTGTGGATAGCAGGGTTGTTCCTGTGATTTTTTTAAGCACCTAAAAGTTAGATGTGTTGATGCTGGGTTTCGCAATAGCTGGGGAAACAACTAAATATAGCAAGTTTAAATACTAAGACTATTATCAGAGGGGTAGCCGTGTGAGTCTGGATCTGTAAAAGCAGCAAAGAGTCCTGTGACACCTTATAGACTAACAGATGTATTGGAGCATGAGCTTTCATAGGTGAATACCCTCTACGTCGGATGCATGGGATGAAGTGGGTATTCACCCACGAAAGCTCATGCTCCAATATGTCCGTTAGTTTATAAGGTGCCACAGGACTCTTTGCTGCTTTTACTAAGACTATTGTATGTGAAACTTTTTGAAGTTTTGAGAATGTGAAAACCATCCCTAAAATATAACAAATACCCATTGTTTTGGTTTATGAAAAAAGTCACATTAAATAACAACAAAAAATGTCACATCATATCACTTTTACAAAGATTGTTACCAAGAACCACCAACTCAAGTCCCACCCCCAAAACAAAACAATCAAATCCACCAAAATGGTGGGCTTAGGCTTAAAATACTATGATTTTCCCAGATTGATAGACAAAAATTCCCAGGATTGATAAATACAATTGACTGATTGACGATCCCTCAAATTGAGGATTATCTCTACCATGAAATTACATATAGGTCTGAGATGACTCAGGAGTCCAATCCTGGAACCACAAATCTGCTTGCACTACGTACAGACATTTCATGGCAGGTCAGATGCCTGCTGGGAGAATATTCTTTTCTCCTTCTTCCTCTGTCTCTCTTTTCAGCTTCAAGGGCAAGGTGCTTCTCCTTGAAGGGGGACATTGCCTGATGGAGGATATGGCACCACTGGGATTGGTTAGTGGCTTGATTCTCCCAGCTTGTGATGTCCACATTAGTTTTCTTAACATATGTTTTCAGTGTGTTTTTGTAGCATTTCCTCTGACCACCTCGGGATCTCTGACCATGGGTGAGCTGAAAGCAGAGGACTTGTTTTGGGAGGCAAGAGTCTGGCATTCGCGTACAATGTCTAGCCCAATGAAGTTGGTGCAGAGCTTTAATGCTGGTGACACTGACTTCAGCAAGGATGCTGGCATTAGTGAGGTGATCTTGCCACTTGATGTGAAGGATCTTCTGAAGACATCGTTGATGATACCTCTCCAGACTCTTGAGGTGCTGTCTATAGGTCACCCAGGTTTAGCATCCATAGAGGAATTTAGGAACAATAATTGTCTTATAGACCTGGATCTTGGTGTCCTGCTGTAGATTATGGTCTGTGAAAACATGTCAGAGCAATTTCCCAAAGGAAGCGCTTGTACACTGGATCCTGTTTGCTCTGTAACTATAAAAATATTTGCAAAGACTGTTAACCCCCAACCTAGTTGGGGAAGAAGCATTGCTGAGTGTTAAATGATAGCTTACCACAGAAGGTGTTATCTCCTCCCCAACGAAAGAAGGTCTACAGACATCAAACAACCCATTGTGGACAAAAGACTTTGTTGATTGCTTCCCCCACACTCCTCAAGATGGTATTTGCACAAGGCTTTGTTCCCTCACAGCTTGAACTCTGGGAGAAGGGAATAAAAATGCCTGTTAAGGAGCAATTGTTATCTTTATGCTGTCTAGGCTCACAGGGACAAAGAGTTCTAACCATAAACAAGAGATCCCCAAGCTGCTTGGCTTGGGTCATCTCTAAAGGATATAAAATCTTACTTATTATAGAAGCTTCTATTACCTTTTGAATTTAGATTGTACCTCATTTGTGTGTGTATATGGTTACCTGCTTAAACTTTGTAAATAACTCTCCGTTCTTTTTCCTAGTTCCTTTAATTAGTTTTCTTGTCTTTGGTTTGAGATCTGAGTGCAACTGACCTGGGGTAAGTGATTGGTCCTTTGGGACTTTCAGCAACCTGAATATTTTTGTGATTTTAGGGGTAAGGCACCATCAATCACAGAGGTAGGCTTGCCAGGATGGCAAGATAGATCAGTGTACTGAAGAAGACTGTCTGTAGCTCCTATTAAGGCTGTTATAGTGCCTGAGGAGTTCACACTTATAGACTCATAGACTCATAGACTCTAGGACTGGAAGGGACCTCAAGAGGTCATCGAGTCCAGTCCACTGCCCTCATGGCAGGACCAAATACTTGTTATTTGGTTGGTGAAATCTAACTATAGAGCAGAAAACCAGTTTGGAGCTCATGACCTGTTTCTTGATAGTCTGCCCTGAGTTTGGTACTCACAGTTGTGAGCCACTTTGGACAATGTGACAACCTAATTCCCATTTTCAAAAATGCCTTGGACCATCATCCTGCAAACACATACACACTTGTTTAACTTTACTGTTGTGAGTAATCACTTTGATGTCAATGGACTACTTACAGAAATAAAGTTAAACATGGGTATAAGTATTTTCAGGTTCAGGACGTTAGGCACCTTAAATCTTAAATCCCAAAATTTGGTCCATTATCTGTATAGCTATAATTCCGAATGAAAGGACACAGTAAATACATGTGAATTGGTAACAACATTGCAAGGCACAGATGTCATCATTTTTGCACAGCTAGAGAAAAATAAAGGAAGTCTAAACATTAAAGGAAAATTTGGGTTTATTTAATGGAAAGAGGGTCAGCTGATCCACTAACCTCTAAACCCACTTTGTTTCTCAAGATATATGTGGGCTTCATTGCTCATAAGTTCAAATGAAAATTTTAGTAGTCACATCAGCTGATACATTTATTGTACCCTGTAGTCTTTTATACATTGCATCTTGCAGATGCACAACAAATGATCAATTTTTAATGTGAACAAGATAGCTTGCCTACAGGTATTAATATGGTGCTATAAAAAAGGCAAATTAAAATTAGATGTGATTACAAATAAGCAAGGCACCAGGGAGCCATTTACAACATTATGGTGCTGCTTTTCCATGTAGGAAGCTTTGAAGAAGCACCAAAAATATCCCTAAACCCAGAAAAAATGAAAATAGCATGTGTAATTTTAAAACTTATAAAAGGAGTTTAGCGCTGCGGATCTCAACCAGGGATACATGTACCCCTCGAAGTATGCAGAGGTCTTCCAGGGGGTACATCAATTCATCTAGATATTTGTCCAGTTTTATAACAAGCTACATAAAAAGCACTAGTGAAGTAGGTACAAACTAAAATGTCATACAGACAATGACTTGTTTATACTGTTCATTACACTGTAAGTACAATATTTATATTCCAATTGATTTATTTTATAATTATATAGTAAAATGGGAACATAGGCAATTTTTCAGTAAGAGTGTGCTGTGACACTTGTATTTTTATGTGTGATTTTGTAAGCAAGTAGTTTTTAAGTGAGGTGAAACTTGGGGGGTACACAAGACAAATCAGACTTCTGAAAGGGGCACAGTAGTCTGTAAAGGTTGAAAACCACTGGTTTAGAGGATGCAAGTCAGAGCTTCACTGAAATGCTTTAACCAGCTACTTCAATATATGCATAAAATTTCATTTGTGGCTCTTGTGGAAAAAGAGTATTTTCTAGTGAAATTTGAGAAAATGTACAAAAAATGTTAATGATAATGATTTGAAATGTCCATAGTGAAACATTTGCAGAAACACATTCTGTTTTACAGACCCTTGTGAGAGGGTTGTAGAAGACCCTTGAAGAAAGGAAATAAGAAATGCAATTTTCCCTGGTATTGTAGAGGAGGAAATATTTAAAGGCCTGAGTGAAAGAGCTTTGTAGTCCCAGAAGGGGGGCTAAATGTGACTTAGCTGGAGAGCTATGTCACCAAAGTAACCTGGAAAGCATTGGAGGCTGGGCGTAGCTGTGGAAGACCATGTGGTAATTGAGTGAAAGAGGCTGCATTGCACCATTGTATTATGAGGGGGCACTCCAGGGCTGTGCATTGTGTAACAATGTTATAAGAATAGGAGCCTAAAGATTTTAAATTGATGAATAAATAGAAATGTAAATAAAATACTTAAAAATTTGGTTTTTTAAACTTATCCTCTAGTATGTAAGTTCAGGATATTGGGTCAAATTCAGACATGGCCTGGGTCACCATCTCTTCTAGAAATACATGTCAGAGGTGTTGTAGTGGGCAGAAATCTAAATTTCCCCCCTAAACTTCATAGCATCTATGGGATGTGCAGTAAGCCAAGACTAACCTCATTAACTCCAGGACTCATGGTCCACCTTCTATCCACAGCTGTCCACCGGTGTGGCTTCACAGGAAGCATGTTATTAGGGCTTACAATAGCTGTTGCCCTATTAATTACCCTTTACTGAGGAAAGAGTTTGTCTTCCTCAGGCTGCTTTAACATTTCGTTAGGTATTTTTTGTGAGGCTTGGGAAGGAACAAAATGCATTCCCCAACCTTCCTTCCCTTAGCCTACCGCTACCCCAGCAATGGTTTCTGATCCCATGGATGTTTTGACCCTTGCTGTGCTACTCCACTGAGCTCATTACAGTTCTAGTCACTCCAGTCCTCAGTAGCTTTCCTAGAACCTGAACTTTGGCCTGTTTCATCAGCTGCACCTGTGTTGTACACAGTTCTAGGTTTGCTGCCACTCTCATAGACTCATAGACTTTAGAGTCAGAAGGGACCAATATGATCATCTAGTCTGACCTCCTGCACAAAGCAGGCCACAGAACCCTACCCATCCGCTTCTATAACAAACCCTTAACCTATGTCCGAGTTATTGAAGTCTTCAAATTGTGGTTTGAAGACCTCAAGATGCAGAGAATCCACAAGCAAGTGACCCATGCCCCACGCTGCAGAGGAAGGCGAAAAACCTCCAGGGCCTCTGCCAATCTGCCCCAGAGGAAAATTCCTTCCCAACCCCATAAATGGCGATCAGCTAAACCCTGAGCATGTGGACAAGACTCACCAGCCAGCACTCAGGAAAGAATTATCTGCAGTAACTCAGATCCCATCCCATCCAACATCCCATCACCAACCACTGGGCATACTTATCTGCTGATAATCAAAGACCAATTGCCAAAATCAAGCTATCCCATCATACCATCCCTTCCATAAACTTATCAAGCTTAGTCTTAAAGCCAGATATGTCTTTTGCCCCCACTACTCCCCTTGGAAGGCTGTTCCAGAACTTCACTCCTCTAAAGGTTAGAAACCTTCGTCTAATTTCAAGTCTAAACTTCCTAGTGTCCAGTTTATACCCATTTGTTCTTGTGTCCACATTGGTGCTAAGCTTAAATAATTGCTCTCCCTCCCTAATATTAATCCCTCTGATATATTTATAAAGAGCAAGCATATCCCCCCTCAGCCTTCTTTTGGTTAGGCTAAACAAGCCAAGCTCTTTGAGTCTCCTTTCATAAGGCAGGTTTTCCATTCCTCGGATCATCCTAGTAGCCCATCTCTGAACCTGTTCCAGTTTGAATTCATCCTTCTTAAACATGGCAGACCAGAACTGCACACAGTATTCCAGATGAGGTCTCACCAGTGCCTTATATAACGGTACTAACACATCCTTATCTTTGCTGGAAATACCTCGCCTGATGCATCCTAAAACCGTATTAGCTTTTTTAACGGCCATATCACCTTGGCGGCTCATAGTCATCCTGTGATCAACCAGTACTCCAAGGTCCTTCTCCTCTTCTGTTGCTTCCAACTGATGTGCCCCCAATGTATATCTAAAATTCTTATTATTAATCCCTCATCCACTCTGTCTGTGCCCTATCCAAGAGAGGAGGTGGCTTGTAACAAGGCTGTGGCAGCAAACATGAGGTGTAACCGATTCTATAAACAAAATAAATAGTTGATTGAGAAATGAGAGAAAAAAAACCCACATTCCTACAATTAATAGACATGGCAAATCACCCGCATGGAATATTCTCAGGGGTAATTTGTCAAACTACAATTATAGGCAATTATAGACATGCAGGACTGGGGTCACCATATCCTTGAAAATCTCTAACTAAATCTGACTACCAAAAGGAGGCCGCCAGACAATTCTCCAATACCAAATTCTACAGGCTACTTCCCTCAGATCCCACTGAGGAATACACTAAGAAACTGCACCATCTACTCAGGACACTCCCTACACTAACACCGGAACAAATCAACATACTCTCAGAGTCCTGACGAGGGTTATTCTATCTACTACCCAAGATCCACAAACCCGGAAATCCTGGATGCCCCATCATCTCGAGCATTGGCACTCTCACTGAAGGACTGTCTGGATATATGGACTCTCTACTCAGACCCTATGCTACCAGCACTCCCAGCTATCTCCGTGACACCACTGATTTCCTGAGGAAACTACCATGCATTGGTGACCTTCCAGAAAACACCATCCTAGCCACCATGGATGTAGAGGCTCTTTACACAAACATCCCACACACAGATGGAATACAAGCTGTCAGGAACACTATCCCTGATGATGCCACAGCACAACTGGCTGCTGAGCTCTGTTCCTTTATCCTTACACACAACTATTTCAAATTTGATGACAATATATATCTCCAGATCAGTGGCACCGCTATGGGCACCCGCATGGCCCCACAATATGCCAATATCTTCATGGCCGACCTGGAATAATGCTTCCTTAGTTCTTGTCCACTCACGCCTCTTCTCTGCCTATGCTACATTGATGACATCTTCATCATCTGGACCCATGGGAAGGAGACTCTGGAAAAATTCCACCATGATTTCAACAGCTTCCACCTCACCATCAACCTCAGCCTGGACCAATCTACAAGGGAGGTCCACTTCCTAGACACCATGGTGCAAATAAGTGATGGTCACATTAACACGACCCTATATCGAAAACCTACCGACCGCTATGCCTACCTTCATGCCTCCAGCTTCCATCCCGGGCACATCACACTATCCATTGTCTACAGCCAAGCACTGAGGTACAACCGCATCTGCTCTAACCCCTTAGACAGAGACCAACACCTACAAAATCTCCACCAAGCATTCTCAAAACTACAATACCCGCATGAGGAAATAAGGAAACAGATCAACAGAGCCAGACGTGTACCCAGAAGCCTCCTACTGCAAGACAAACCCAAGAAAGAAACCAACAGGACTCCACTGGTCATCACATACAATCTCCAGCTAAAACTCCTCCAACGCATCATCAGGGATCTACAACCCATCCTGGACAATGACCCCACACTTTCACAGGCCTTGGGTGGCAGGCCAGTCCTCGCCCACAGGCAACCTGCCAACCTGAAACATATTCTCACCAGTAACTGCACACCGCACCATAGTAACTCTAGCTCAGGAACCAATCCATGCAAAAAACCTCAATGCCAACTCTGCCCACATATCTACACCAGTGACACCATCCCAGGACCTAACCAGATCAGCCACACCATCACCGGTTCATTCACGTGCACATCCACTAATGTAATATACACCATCATACGCCAACAATGCCCCTCTGCTATGTACATCGGCCAAACTGGACAGTCTCTACGGAAAAGGATAAATGACACAAATCAGATATTAGGAATGGCAATATACAAAAACCTGTAGGAGAACACGTCAACCTCCCTGGCCACACTATAGCAGACCTTAAGGTGGCCATCCTGCAGCAAAAAAACTTCAGGACCAGACTTCAAAGAGAAACTGCTGAGCTTCAGTTCATCTGCAAATTTGACACCATCAGTTCAGGATTAAACAAAGACTGTGAATAGCTTGCCAGCTACAGAACCAGTTTCTCCTCCCTTGGTTTTCACACCTCAACTGCTAGAACAGAGCCTCATCCTCCCTGATTGAACTAACTTCATTATCTCTAGCTTGCTTGCATATATATACCTGCCCCTGGACATTTCCACTACATGCATCTGAGAAAGTGGGTATTCACCCACAAAAGCTCATGCTCCAAAACATCTGTTAGTCTATAAGGTGCCACAGGATTCTTTGCTGTTTTTAAAACCTCTAAGTGCATCAAACTTTAGTATTTAAGATTTTGAAAGAATCACTGTTTGTCTTATTAAGGGAATTCAAGTAATCATTCCGGTTGAGCTTCAAGGGCATACCTTTCTAAAAAAACTCTAAGGGCATTAGGATAAATGTTATCTACATGTCTCTACACCAAAAAGGATCTTAAGGGGCATCAATCTAGTTCAGGTCCAAGGATGTCTCTTTGTAGGATTTCCCTAGGACATCAGAGGAAAGAGGATCTCTGCACATCACAGCAAATTCTTCTTAATTACTGTAGAGTTATTCCAGGTGAATTTCCTCAGGGTACAACAGGCCTTTAGGTCACACATTTTTGTTGTTTTATTCCTTGGACTACATCAAGCAGGTGATTTGTAGAAAA
Source organism: Gopherus flavomarginatus (assembly GCF_025201925.1). Lineage (NCBI taxonomy): Eukaryota > Metazoa > Chordata > Testudines > Testudinidae > Gopherus > Gopherus flavomarginatus. The sequence continues at coordinate 282,518,808 of NC_066617.1, read as the reverse complement.
TCAGTGAAATGTCAGGAAAGTGAGAGTTCAGTAGATGCAGAACTTGATCTTCAAACATGAATTAAATTAGATTCTTAAGTCTTGTATTTGGGAACACAGATGTGAACCTGAGATCTGATACCCAATGTAGACGTTTAGGCTGAAAAATTAGGTCTTCTCTGGCCCCAATTTATCACTGTCCTCAGCAGCATTATGTGAGCTACATTAGCAAAAAGAGGCAGAACAGAAAGCATTAGTTCCTTGTGGTGAATACCTTTGGCAAAGGTGGGTTCTTTGCTAACTCTGTGCACTCCCCATACCAGCCTGTGGTACGAGGGGAGTGTTAAGAGCATTCCAAGGTGGAGCAGAGCTGGCCTGGGACTGGGAGAATGGATGGCCCTGTCAACCCTCGTATGAAGGAGTCACAAGACACCTCACCTCACCTTACCATGATGCTGGTGCAGGGATGATTTCTTTTGTCAAATTTGTGGAGATGTACTGATTTGTAATTGTTCCTGCATTGCAGGCAAAGTTTTAATTCAGCTGAGATCAGAGTACTGTAATGTGTGATGAGCTCTTTTAATTTTTTAAAATTAAATGTTTCATTTAATTTTCAACATCAATGAAAAAGAGAAAAGGATAAGCCAGTATAAATGATATATAAACCTGCCATTGGTTTGAAGATATAAATTTAAGCTTGGAACTTCACACATCAGTAAGAATAATACCATACTTAAATTAGAGATAAATAAACCAAACTGATTTTACAAGTGAAGAAAAAAAGAGTGTGATGAGACCTTAGTGACTGTGTGGTGAGGATGTGGGCTTTTATTTATTTTGTTTATTTCAATTAATGTTAGCGTGCACCTTAAAGGTGCCTCCAATCTTAGGCTCTGGAGATCTGATCCAAAACCTATGGAAGTCAATAGGAAAATTCTCTTTGACTTCAGTGAGTCTTGGATAAGTTCCCACTGCCAAAATTTAAAAATTAAATGAACAAAAAATAGGTCAGACTCTAGCCTAAAACTCTAACCCAAAAATAACCATCAAGATCAAGCTGACAACACTCCTTAATCACAAGCAACCCTCTCTAACATGACCCTCACTCTTTGCCTTGTATCTTAAAGTGTGTGTTTCAGAACAGGAAGGAGAGGTGGTCTCAATGCTGAAGGCCTCTTGGGGTATGTCTACACGGCTATTAGACACCCATGGCTGTCCAGTGCCAACTGACTTTGTCTTGTGGGCCTTGTGGTAAGTAACTTTTTAATAGCCATTAAGATATTCTGGCTTGGGCTACAGACTAAGCTTTGGGACCCTCATCACAATTAAACAATCCTGCAGCCCAAGTCCCAAGGTGGAGCAGAGTCAGGTGGCACGGGCCATCCTCATATTTTTAATTGCAGTGTAGACATACCTGTTAGGAGTGTTAGTGATGATAATGTAGTATTCAGGCCTATATATTTGTCTGAGATAGAATGTTGGGTCTTGTTTGCCTATTTGACTTCTGATATTTTTATATTCTTACTAATATTTGTGAACAAAGAACAAAGACCCAGTGTGCTACATCTGCCCACAAGCAGATGGGGTGAAAAGAGATAAGAGATAGAGCTAAAGTATTGCTGGGTAGAGTGGGAATTTAATATGAGTGTAAACTTGAAGGACAGTCCTCCCTCAACTCCTCTCCTGAGTTAGATAACAACCAATTGGGAGAGGCAAAGGGGATGGGGAAAGTATAAGAAACATTAAAAGCCAAAGAAATACCTGTCCTGGACAAAAGCACAACCTCACTCCTTATCCCTCCTATGGGAAAAAAAAAGAGGTGGCACTGAAGCCCCCAGACCTAAGACCCTCCAAAATGGAACACGACTATAATTTTTAATGGATGGGATCAAAGGTGTGCGCTGTGGGTGTAATTATGCCTGCTAAGAAAGAGGAGCAGAAACAGGGACAAAGGAAATCTCTGTGGCATGCAGAGATATGGCGAGGCTTGTTTGATTAACCCCAATAAACATTGCATTGCCTGCACTCTGGGCTATAGTCTTCTGCTTTCTGTCTGCATGACAAGAACCAATGAAAGGGCAAAAGGAATAGCCCTAACAATACTCTCACACATAACTTCCTGATGGTAGTTAAATAGCTAGGAATGCATAAACGGGGATCTCCAGTAGGAGTAGCGAGATTATGTCACCTCTGTGTTTGACACTGTTACAACTGCCTCTGGAACACTGTGTCCATTTCTGAAGTCTACAATTCAAGAAGGATGCTGATAAATGGGAAGAGGGTTCCTACCTGAAGGACTGCCTCTCCTGCCAAGCCTTACAGTTGAGATGTGAAGAGGTCCTCAGGCTGGATTGCCCTCAGATACAAACACAATAAGGATGCTGGCAAAGCATTATTTTAGAGGGCCCCTTTCATTTGCAATGGACTCCAGGATCCAAAATAGCTCAAATCTACTGTCTTTCTGGGCACATCTATTTAGGAGGCAAAGTGGGGAGCTTGGTTTGTTTATGCATTATGTAGTGCTATTGTATTATGTCAAGTTACAGGATCACTGTGACTTTTTAGAGTCACCATATTTTTAAATGTTTTGTGGAGGTAGTCAGATAGTCCTTGTGTTATTCTATAAATGTAAATAAATATCTTGCTCTCTTGAAAGGGCTCTAGCTTCACTATGCCCACTGAGGAGCAGTAGGCCATGAGATGTGGTCTGTCAGGTAGGCAGGTCCAAAGCCATTTAGAGGTGTATAGGGAAAAGAAAACCAATGGATTAAATTACAACCAGAAACAAACAAGTGAGCTGTGCAGACCTCAGATTCATTACTTACTAGGACCATTCCAATGTTCTGCACCAGTTTCAGATTCTTTGTTGAATTATGTAGTCCTGTGTAAAGACTCCATAATAATCTAATTTTGATTAGAAAGGGAACTCTAGAGGGAGAAAATGTGTTAAGGGTCATAGCCATATTGAAATGAGAGGGGGAAGGGAAAGATTCTTGTCTGCATCAATCCATAACTGAAAAATAGTTCTGATTTCTGAAATAGGGGTTAAGGTCAGTTATTTTTCAAACCTGTTTGCCCATCCCAGTTTTATAAATAATATCAGTCTTAGTAGGTTTTCATTTTGGCTAAAATCCATCTTGAGCTAAAGTACTCCCCTATACAGGATACCTATGTACCTCTATATCAGGGGTCAGCAAACTCTGGCACGTGGCTCACCAGGGTAAGCACCCTGACGGGCCAGGTCTGTTTGTTTACCTGCTACATCGGCAGGTTCAGGGGACAGCAGCTTCCACTAGCCGTGGTTCGCCATCCCAGGCCAATGGGGACTGCGGGAAGCCGCAGCTAGCACATCCCTCAGCCCGCGCCGCTTCCCACTTCCCGCTTCCCTCACCGTTTTGGGACGGTCCAGTGGGTGCCGCAATTGGCCGAACCTGCCAACGTGGCAGGTAAACAAACTGGCCCAGCCCGCCAGGGTGCTAACCCCGGTAAGCCATGTGCCAGAAGTTGCCGATCCCTGCCCTATGTAGAAGGAACAGAAGTCTCGACTGGGAAGCTGAATCCTGTTTCATGAAGGTAGATGGAAAGTTGGCAGGAGAGGATAAAGAGTAGTTGAAGACTTGACTCCATGTTTCACTCACAGCTGAGCTGGAATGGAAGGGGAGGTAATCTACACCACTCCCAGGCTACTCCATCAAAAAGAGACCCTGGAATCATATTTTCAGTCACAATATAGTTCTTGGTCTGCTTTTGGGGTACATTGCAAAGCCCAGTCTAGCCACTGGCTGGCTGCTAGAAACATGATTGCATCCTACTAGAATAAGAAATCTGATTTTGATCTTATGAACACTAATTTTATACTAGTGTGTAACTCAATTAATTTCCATGGAGCTAGTCCGGATTTACAATTATGTGAAGTCATAATGAAGTCTAAGGTGTGTTCTTTAACTTAGTAGCACCTGAAGAGTTTAACTCTTCTGATGTCTTAAAAGCTAAGTTATCCATGTGATGGGCTGGTTCACAGAAACCCCCTTGGGGCTGCCAACTGATGTGCCAAGACTACTTCTGCCCCTGATTTATGCCCTAGCAGCTTAGGATTTCTGTGCCCTGCCTGGTTTGAGCCAGAGCCACTAGCCTGCTGCAAACCCAGACCCAGGGTCTGAACCAAGTCCCCTAACAGCTCTAGGTGTAACTGAAAGCAACTTACAGAAGTGTTCCTGTCCAACTCTCAATGGTGTCCAAACCCCAAATTAAATCTGTTTTACCCTGGATAAAGTTATACTCATAAATTGTTTGCCCTCTATAGTAGTGATAGGGAGATATGCACCGCTGTTTCCCCCCACACACCCCACCCAGATATTAATACATACTCTTAGCTAATTAATAAATAAAAAGTGATTTTATTAAATACAGAAAGTAGGATTTAAGTGGTTCCAAGTAGTGACAGACAGAACAAAGTGAATTACCAAATAAAATAAAATAGAACAGAACATACAAGTCTATGTCTAAGAAACTGAATACAAATAAAGACTCACCAGTTCCAGTAAGCTTCCTTTTACAGACTAGTCTCCTGCTAGTCTGGGTCCAGAAATCACTCACACCCTCTGTAGTTAATGCCCTTTGTTCCAGTTTCTTTCAAGTATCCTTGGGGGGTGGAGAGGCTATCTCTTTAGCCAGATGAAGACAAAATGGAAGGGTCTCCCAGAGGTTTAAATAGACTTTCTCTTGTGGGTGGGGACCCCCTCCTCTCTCCTATGCAAAGTTTGGCTCCAAGATGGAGTTTTGGAGTCACATGGGCAAGCCACATGTCCATGCATGACTCAGATGTAGATTGGCATCTTCAAGTTCATTGTTGGCTTAAGTGGTTTTTGATTGGGCACTTAATTTGCACTTTTCTCAAGAAGCTGACCAAATGCTCTACTAGGCTAGTTAAAATCAAGCCAGTACACAGCCAATATTCATAACTTTGAATACAAAAATGATACATGCATACAAATAAGATGAATACATTCAGTAGATCATAACCTTTACATAATATGTTCTATGGCCTATGTAGCCTAAAACATATTCCAGTTATGTCACATATACAATCATAAGTATATTCCATAAAGCCTTATGGGGGCACCATCACAATCCACAAGTAAAAATTATGCTTTTTTCTTTCTTTGTGTTTGCACTGAACAGGTTCGATCAGATGGTGGTAATTCCATCAGTCAGATTTATCTGTAAGTAAGAGAAGTGTATAATTCCATACAATGCAACTTGCATCTGATAATAAAATAATAGTGCTGTTTCAAGACAGAATATGAATTTGGATGCATAACAGAAATTGTTGTCCTTTATTTTCATTTTTGGTGATGGGAAGTATTTTTTTGTGGATGAATGGTTCTTCCATTGTATTCCTCTTCACACAAAAGGCCCTCATATTATTATCATGTTACATGCAATAAAGTATGTTTTAATAACCTAATGGTTTTATGGGTATTCATAAACTATATACCTACCAAGGTTTTTACAGGGCCACCCATCCCTGTGGAATCTGAGTGCTCATGAACCTGCAGTGACTTAGTCAGTGTCTTAGTGTACTCCATATTTGCTTTTCTGCTCTGTGCGATGCTGAGGTTACATAGAGCAGTGGTTCACAACCAGGTACGCATACCTCTGGGAATACACAGAGATCTTCTGAGGGTAAATTAACTTATCTAGATATTTGCCTAGTTTTAAAACAAGCTACATAAAAAGCACTAGCAAAGTCAGTAGAAACTAAAATTTTGTGCAGACAATGACTTGTTTATACTCCTCTATATACTATACACTGAAATGTAAGTACAATATTTATATTCAAATTGATTGATTTTGTAATTATATGGGAAAAAATAGAAAGTAAGTTATTTTGGATTATTATTGTGCTGGGACACTTTTGTATTTTTGAGCCTAATTTGTAAGCAAGTAGTTTTTAAGTGAGGTGTATCTGGGGTATATGCAAGACAAATCAGATTCCTGTAAAAGGTAAAATAGTTTAGAAAGACTGACAGAGAGAAATGGTATGTATCCATTACTGGTCTAGATGTTTGTCATAAACAGATAGCTAAGGGTTAATGTCTCTTTCACCTATAAAGGGTTAACAAACAGTGACCTGCAAACACCTGACCAGAGGACCAATCAGAAGACAAGATACTTTCAAAGCTCGTGGACGGAAGCCTTTGTTTGTGGGTTTTGGGTTTGGCTTTGTTCTCTCTGAGTCCTGGATGGGGCTAGAGGTGTAACCAGGTTTCTGCCAATCTCCCTGCTATAGTCTCTTATCTGTTCAGAATTGTAAGTAGAAAAGGCGGTCATAGTCTTTTAATTTGTTTTCTTTTTCATTTGCGTATGTGTACTTGCTGGAAGTAGCTTAAATTGTGTTTCTGCTGGAGAAAGTTTCTTTCTATTGTTTATAAGTTGAAAAACCCTGTAACTGTTTACCATCTAAAGTGCAGAGATAAACCTTTTACTTTTTCTTTCTTTTTTTATTAAAAGCTTTGCTTTAAGACCTGTTTAGTTTCCTTTTCCCCTTGTTGAGGCTCGAGGGAATTGAGTCTGTACTTAACAGGGAAGGAGAAGGGGGGAAGAGTGGAATCCCTTTGTTTAGATTCACGGAGCTTGAATCTGTATATCTCTCCAGGAGCCCAGGGAGGGAACACCTGGAGGGGAGGAGGGGGAAGGGAAATGGTTTATTCCCCTTTGTTGTGAGACTCAAGGAATCTGGGTCTTGGGGTCCCCTGGGAAGGTTTGGGGGGCCCAGAGGGTATCAGGCCCTAAAAATTCCTGATTGGTGGCAGCGCTATCAGATCTAAGCTGGTAATGAAGCTTAGGGGAATTCATGCTAGTACCCATATTTTGGACGCTAAGGTCCAGGTTTGGGAATTATACTTGACAATGTTGGCTGGAATTACTTGGAACTTATCCAAGAAGCTTACTCCACAGGTTTTTTTTTTAAAGGTCCCAGTACTGCTGATACACAAGCTACTTTTTATTTAGTGCCTGCAAAACCAAAGGAGACACAAGGGAGTGCTTGCCTTGGATCAAAACCATGAATATTTCAGTACTACAAAGAATCTTCCTCAGCATATTGTACACCATAAAGCAAGCAGCTATTTAAACAGCATTAAGCAAAATTCCTCAGCAGAAAAAAATGCAGCGCATGGGGAAAGGTTGCTGTGTGAGTGCCAAGTCATTGGGATTTCTTTCTTCAAGCATTGGCACTGCATTAGATGAGGATTGGAATGAAACTGAGTTACATCTGGATACTCTGGGCACAAAAAGATTTAACAATAACATAATGAGATGCCCTGTGGAAAATTCTTTTTGACTGTGACTCTTATGCACATGCACATACATGGCATGGATTATTGGGAGAAAATAACAGAACAGCAAAAATCAGAGAAGCATCAGGCTGCCTAGTGCAATAGAATAACATTTTCAGAGAGGGAATACAGAGCAAAGCAAGCCTCTAGCCAAACCAGCTTGAAATAGAATTGTGTTGGGCTCTCATAAATTAAATAAGTTCAGGCTTACTATCTATATTGCCTGATGTTCTTTTAGGGCATCCATTACTGTGATATGTGATGCCTGATCAGTACCTGAAAAAACAGACTTCCAAGGAAAATCCATATACTGCAGGAAAAAGTATTGCTGACTCTTTGTTTGCTTTCTTCCCTCTGGGATAGTATTAAGGCAGAGTCCGAGAATGGTGTAAGGGAGCATTTTGCTGCAAGTACCATCATTCAGATTAGACATTTTAGCAAGATTTTGACAACCTGTTATCAATAAAGATCCCATGTGGCATTTCTTTGCAAGTCACATGTTATGTCCTTGTTACACTAATCTTTTCCAACTGTAGCACTTGCATTATGTCTACCTGAATTCCCCTCGTACTCTACATTTTCTTGGAGACAAAGTTCTTCACCTTCCCTCTTTTCAATAACAAAAACAACACAGTATTGTGTAGTATTGGACTGATAGTACTGGGTAGCTAACAGTTTATAGAGTTAATAGCCAAGCCTCCTACTTTTGCCAGAGATTAATATTTGATCCCATGTTCCTGTTCAGGAAAGTTTGAAGATATATGGGAAAGACACTTACCAAATGTAGCTCTGTAGTGGCTTCACAGGGAGTTTTGACTTAGTAAGAACTGAACACAGTATTTAGCCCAAAATTATTAATTGAATGAGACTTTTTTCTCTTATTGATCCAACATAAAATCATAACCTAAATCTAAGTCATGGTGTTTTTAATGGGCTGTGTGAACCCTACAATAACCAGGGAGGGTTAATCATAGACTCATAGAACAATAGGGTTACAAGAGACCTCAAGGGTCATCTAGTCAAACCCCCGGCCAAGATGCAAGATTTGTTCTATCTAGACCATCCAAGACAGATGGCTATCCAGCCTCCTTTTAAAACCCTCTAGTGAAGGAACACCCAGAATTTCCCTCAGCAGTCTATTCCATTGTCCTACTGTTCTTACAGTTAGGAAGTTTTTCCTGAGATTTCATCTAAACCTTCTATGCTATAATTTGAACCTCTTACCTCTTGTCCTGCCTCTCTGGGAAGAGAGAACAACTTTTCTCCATCTTTTTCTATGGCAGCCTTTCAAGTATTTGAAGACTGCTATGGTATCCTCCCTTTATCTCTTCTTTTCCAAAAAGCCCAATTCCTTTAGCCTTTGCTCATATAGCTTGCATTCAGTCCTTTGATCTCTTTCCAGTTTCTCATCATCCTTTCTATACAGCGGTGACCAAAATTGGACACAATCCAGCTGAGTTCTAACCAGCACTGAGTAGAGCAGTACTCTCATCGCCTGTGATTTGCAGTCTATGCCTCTGAGTTGGTTGAAATCTCCCTTTGAGCTGCTATTGGTTCAATTAGTCCCACCCCATGCATCACCTGCAAGATTTGTCAGGCTTGGGGGGAGCAATTAAAAAAAGAAATCCAGCTCATTTGGGTAGTAACTAGGAAGGAGAGAGTAGACTGGTAGTTCCCAAATTGTGTGAGAAGTTTGAGTGGGACCATGAGCTGAATGAAGCCTGCAGCTGGCCAGAGACTCCCTGCAGGAGGGTCGGCCTAATAGACTGTTAGTTTGGTTTCATACCAGGAACCTGTTGGTGGGCATTAAGGCAAGTCATTCCATCTAGGTTCTGTCTGTAAGAAAGAAGATGAAAGCTGACTTCAGTGGGGCAGAAGATTCTTTTGCTTTGTGTTTATGCTGTACTTTGACTTGGGAACTCTGCTGCACTGGAACAGGTTGAATCATCTGTGACTTGGCCAGAGGGCTGAGTCATATCTGTAACTGAAGTGTGCTGGAGGCTTTATTGGGGAAACTGAGGCAGAGCTGTTGCAGTGCTATGCCATGCCATGAGGGGGCATGCAGCTCCACCACAATTTTAAAGGATTTTACTTCTGTGGGGAAAATGTATTTTCTTCAAATACAACTGAAGATGTTCAATATTTTTAGCTGAAGCAGAAGACTTAATTCCATATTCAAGTTCTGAAAGTCTTTTTATTGTTCAAAGAGGCTATGCTCACGCACAGCATGAATAATGATAAATAACACTTCTCCATGCCAGTCATTCCTTCATGGAAATTTTAAAGTAAACTACCTAGAAGACATTTTCACATCTGTATTTCTCTAGTGTCTTTGTCCATAGATAATAAAATGCCTAGATTAATATGATAGAAATGGAGAAATCGTGGCTTGATATGTGGGGTTGTGCAGGAGTAATTTGTAGAGTAAGAACACACAACAAACACATACCCCTGTCTCTCTGCAAAACCTTCAAGGTTCTTTAGTTCTGCTGCACAGGGGTAAGCAGGTACTGAGCATCTGCAATTTACTTACTTCTGAGCAGGTAAGTGAGGAGTGGGCAAAGCCTTTGTGTGTGGATAGCAGTAGTTTGCAGTGGATTTGGACTAGCATTAAATTAGTAACAACTGAAAGCAACAAAGGAAGTGAGGTGGAAACAGTATGTCTCCAAGTCAAGCTTCTTTCTCTGTGCTGCTCCTTGAACATGGTACCTAAGTTCCATCCCTTTATACAAGGTGTCATAACCTATTCCCAGATTTGGACCTTAGCGTCCAAAATATGGGGGTTAGCATGAAAACATCCAAGCTTAGTTACCAGCTTGGACCTGGTAAAGCTGCCACCACCCAAAACATTAGAGTGTTTTGGGGCACTCTGGTCCCCCCAAAAACCTTCCCTGGGGACCCCAAGACCCAAATTCCTTGAGTCTCACAACAAAGGGGAATAAACCATTTCCCTTCCCTTCTCCCTTCCAGGTGTTCCCTCCCTGGGTTCCTGGAGAGATACACAGAAGCAAGCTCCGTGAATCTAAACAGAAGCTCCTGAAATGTGCTGAATTTCAAAATCAAAATCTTGGAGAGCTAAACTCCAACGAAGAAGTTTCTTGTTGTTCCCCTTGGCACTATGAAGCCACTTTAGCGCAGCATGGTCAGTTTGTAGTTGGAACCGCCGTCCCCAAACATATGGGCATAGCTTTTCCAGGGCGTACACAATGGCGTAGCATTCCTTTTCACTGACTGACCAGTGACATTCCCTCTCAGACAGTTTCTTGCTGAGAAACACGACAGGATGGAAGTTGTGATCCGTTGCTTCCTGCATGAGAACTGCTCCTATACCACGCTCAGATGCATCCGTGGTTACTAGGAATGGCTTGTCAAAGTCCGGGGCCCTGAGCACAGGGTCAGACATGAGCATCGCCTTAAGTTGGGTAAAGGCCTTTTGACACTCATCAGTCCACTTAACTGCATTTGGCTGGGTCTTTTTGGTCAGGTCGGTCAGTGGGGCAGCGATTTGGCTGTAGTGTGGTACAAATCGCCTGTAGTACCCGGCCAAGCCTAAGAAGGATTGGACCTGTTTCTTTGACTTTGGGACAGGCCACTTTTGGATAGCATCCACCTTGGCCTGTAGGGGGTTTATGGTTCCTCGACCCACCTGGTGTCCCAGGTAAGTCACTCTGTTTTGGCCTATTTGACACTTTTTGGCCTTAACAGTTAGTCTGGCCTGCCTGATGCGCTCAAAGACCTTTTCCAGGTGTAGTAGGTGTTCGGGCCAGGAGTCCGAAAAAATGGCCACATCATCGAGGTAGGCAACTGCATATTCTCCCAGTCCTGCTAGTAGACCATCTACCAGCCTCTGGAAGGTGGCGGGTGCATTTCGCAGCACAAAAGGAAGGACATTAAATTCATACACCCCCGCATGGGTGACGAATGCTGACCTTTCCTTGGCAGGTTCATCTAGTGGTACTTGCCAGTACCCCTTGGTTAAGTCTATTGTAGAGATGAACTGGGCACGTCCCAACTTCTCCAATAGCTCATCGGTGCATGACATTGGATAGTTGTCTGGACGAGTTACCGCATTTAGCTTACGGTAGTCCACGCAAAAGCGTATTTCCCCATCTGGTTTGGGTACCAGAACCACTGGAGATGCCCATGCACTGGTAGATGAGCGGATTATACCCATCTGTAGCATGTTCTGGATCTCCCATTCTATAGCAGCTTGGGTGTGAGGAGACACCCGGTAGGGTGGGGTTCTAATGGGGTGAGCACTACCTGTGTCAATGGAGTGGTATGCCCGTTCAGTCCATCCTGGGGTGGCTGAGAACTATGGGGCGAAGGTAGTGCACAGCTCCTTGATTTGTCGCCGCTGCAGACGTTCCAGGGTGGTTGAGAGGTTCACCTCTTCCACGCCACTGTCTTTTTTCCCGTCGTAGTAGGCACCGTCAGGCCACTCAGCATCATCTCCCTGGACTGTAAACTGACAAACCTGTAAGTCTCTGGAATAGAAAGGCTTCAGAGAATTAACATGGTACACTCTAGGCTTTAGTGAGGAATTGGGAAATGCTATGAGGTAGTTCACAGTTCCCAGGCGCTCTTGGACCGTGAATGGCCCTTCCCATGATGCTTCCATCTTATGGGCCTGTTGCGCCTTCAAGACCATAACCTGGTCTCCTACTTTGAAGGAACGTTCTCTGGTATGTCAGTCATACCAGGCCTTTTGCTCTTCCTGAGCATCCTTTAGGTTTTCTTTAGCAAGGGCTAAAGAGTGTCGGAAGGTGTTTTGTAAGTTGCTTACAAAGTCCAGAATGTTAGTCCCTGAAGAAGGCGTAAACCCCTCCCATTGCTGCTTCACCAACTGTAATGGCCCCTTAACCTCGTGACCATACACAAGTTCAAACGGTGAAAACCCTAAACTGGGATGTGGTACAGCCCTGTAGGCAAACAGCAACTATTGCAACACTAGGTCCCAATTATTGGAGTGTTTGTTGACAAATTTACGTATCATGGCCCCCAAAGTTCCATTAAACCTTTCCACCAGGCCATTGGTTTGATGGTGGTACGGGTTGGCAACCAAGTGGTTTACCCCATGAGTTTCCCACAGTTCTTTCATGGTCCCTGCCAGGAAATTAGATCCTGAATCTGTAAGGATATCGGAGGACCAACCTACCCTGGCAAAAATGTCTGTTAGGGCCAGGCACACAGTGTTAGCCCTGGTGTTGCCTAGAGCTACTTCTTCTGGCCATCGGGTAGCAAAGTCCATGAAAGTCAGTACGTACTGCTTTCCTCTGGGCGTCTTTTTTGGGAAAGGATCCAGAATATCCACAGCTACTTGCTTAAATGGGACCTCAGTTATGGGGAGTGGCTGGAGAGGGGCCTTGACCTGGTCTTGGGGCTTTCCCACTCTTTGGCATACCTCACAAGACCGGACATACTTGGCAACGTCCTTGCCCATCCTCTCCCAGTGGAAGGACTTCCCCAACCGGTCCTTGGTTCTGTTCACCCCAGCATGGCCACTGGGATGATCATGGGCTAAGCTTAAGAGCTCTTCCCTGTACTTAGTTGGAACCACCAACTGTTTTTGTGGATGCAGGTCTTCCTGGTGTCCACCGGAAAGAGTCTCCTTGTATAAATGTCCTTGTTCTACAACAAACCGGGATCGATTAGAAGAGCTGAGAGGCAGTGGGGTGCTCTGTGCCGCCGCCCAAGCTTTCTGAAGGCTGTCATCTGCTTCCTGCTCAGTCTGGAACTGTTCCCTTGAGGCTGGGGTCACCAGTTCTTCCTCAGACTGGGGACTTGGGCTTGGTCCCTCTGGAAGCGATGTAGGTGATGGGGTTGTTTCCGTTGCTGGTGAGCCGCTCTCCGCTGGTGCACCAGGGGGTATTTCAGGCTCTGGCTGAGCCTCTTGGGTATGGTTGTCTGCTGCTTCTGCCAGTTCTGGCTCGCTGGCGCCCTCTGGCGTTGAGTTTGAAGATGTGGTTGCAATTGCTGGTGCTGGTTGCTGTTCCAGTTCCGGGCCTGGGACTGGAGGTGCTTTGGCTGTTTCAGTGGTTGGCATGGAATCCGGGTCCACTACCTCTGTCTGGGTCTCTGGTAACACAGACGGGGCCCCTGTGGACGGCTCAGGAACAGGAATGGGTCTGGAAGCTTGCCTGGTTTGGCTACGTGTAACCATTCCCACTCTCTTGGCTCGTTTCACCTGGTTGGCCAAGTCTTCCCCCAGTAGCATGGGGATGGGATAGTTGTCATAGACTGCAAAAGTCCACAGCCTTTGTACTGGACAGGCAGTTCAGCTGTAGGCGAGTCTACAGCTTGTGATATGAAGGGGTAAATTGTCACTTGGGCCTTTGGGTTGATTAATTTGGGGTCTACGAAGGATTAGTGGATAGCTGACACTTGTGCCCCCGTGTCTCTCCATGCAGTAACCTTCTTTCCGCCCACTCTCAAATTTTCCCTTCGCTCCAAGGGTATTTGAGAGGCATCTGGGCCTGGGGATCTTTGGTGTGATGGTGGTGTAATGAACTGCACTCGGTTGGCGGTCTTTGGGCAGTTGGCCTTTATATGTCCCAGTTCATTGCACTTAAAGCATCTTCCATCTGACGGGTCACTGGGTCGAGGTGAGTTACTGGAGACTGGTGAGGTGGAAGAATAGGGCGTCTGTGGCTTTGCTTGGGTTGTATGTGGGGTCTTTGGCCGTCCTCGGTTGTAGGGTTTATGGTCTGTGTGCCCCCTGGGGTATTCGTTCCCCTTGACAGTAGCTTTCTTGCTTTCTGCCACTTCCATCCATCTGGCTCCAATCTCCCCCGCCTCGGTGAGATTTTTGGGTTTTCCATCTTGTATGTACCATGTTATGTCCTCAGGAACACCATCCAAGAACTGCTCCATTTGTATGAGGAGGTGCAGTTCTTCCAAGGATTTAACATTGTGTCCTGATATCCAGGCCTCATAATTTTTCCCAACGCAGTAGGCGTGTTTGAGAAATGACACATCTGGTTTCCACTTTTGGGTTCTGAAAGGCCGACGGGCATGATCCGGGGTTATCCCCATTCTGTATCTGGCCTTGGTTTGAAAAAGTTTATAGTCGTTTATGTTCTCCTTAGGCATTTCAGCTGCCACCTCTGCTAAAGGTCCACTGAGCTGTGGCCTCAATTCTACCATGTACTGGTCTTCAGGGATGCTGTACCCAAGACAGGCTCTTTCAAAATTTTCCAAAAAGGCCTCGGTGTCATCACCTGCCTTGTAGGTGGGAAATTTCCTGTGCTGTGGAACAAGTACTGGTGAAGGGTTGTTAGGATTGGCTGGGTTTTGTTGCTTAGCCTTTTCTAATTCCATGGCCTGTCGGTGGGCTTCCCTCTGGAGTTCCATCTCTTTTTGTTGTTTTTCCATGTCTCAGCGGTGGGCCGCATTGTTGGCTTCTTCTTGTTTTTGTAGCCTTTTCATCTCTTGTTTGTGAGTTGCCTCTCTTTCTCTTTCTCTCAGCTCCATCTCTTTTTGTTTTATTTCTAGTTCCTGTATTTTTTTTCCATATCTCGCCTGTGCTCGGAGTCTTTGATTTGTTCTTCGGCCTCCATTTTTGTCTTGTTAGGCATGGTTCCTGTTTTCTTGTGTTGGGGTGCCCTCCGGTGTTTATCTTCTGAACTGCAGGTTCTCTGTTGCCTCCTGGGGTCTGTCTAGCAACAGTGCCTTTTTCCCTTTCTTCCTCTAGCTAATCTTTTAAATGTAAAGTAAACCAGAAAAACCACTTTATTTGCATGTGTATAGTGCTGGTATTTGACTCCTAATGGGAGTGCTATTGTGTGACAAAAGACCCGTAATAGTTCCTTAATGGTTCCTTGCTTAATATACAAGCCAGAAACTGCAAGAGAGAGCAGAGAAAAAAAATTCTCTCTGGTTCCTTTTAAAACCAAACTGTTTCTCTCTGCTTAAAAGCCCTAGCAGAGAAAAAGAAAATAATATTTCTACTGGCTTCTGGATTCTATCTTTCCCACAACGCTGCACACCATATCATAACCTATTCCCAGATTTGGACCTTAGCGTCCAAAATATGGGGGTTAGCATGAAAACCTCCAAGCTTAGTTACCAGCTTGGACCTGGTAAAGCTGCCACCACCCAAAAAATTAGAGTGTTTTGGGGCACTCTGGTCCCCCCAAAAACCTTCCCTGGGGACCCCAAGACCCAAATTCCTTGAGTCTCACAACAAAGAGGAATAAACCATTTCCCTTCCCTTCTCCCTTCCAGGTGTTCCCTCCCTGGGTTCCTGGAGAGATACACAGAAGCAAGCTCTGTGAATCTAAACAGAGGGACTCCACCCTCTCTTCCACCCTCCCCTTCACCCAGAGGGAATGCAAAGTCAGGCTAGTAAATCTAACACACACAGACTTCCCCCTGACTTCTTCCTCCCACCAATTCCCTGGTGAGCTACAGACTCAATTCCCTGGAGTTCCCCACTAAAGAAAAACTCCAACAGGTCTTAAAAAGAAAGCTTTATGTAAAAAGAAAGGAAAATACATAAAAAATGGTCTCTCTGTATTAAGGTGACAAATACAGGGTCAATTGCTTAAAAGAAATATGAATAAACAGCCTTATTCAAAAAGAACACACTTCAAAACACTCCAGCAAGTACACACGTGTAAATACAAAATAAAAACCATATAAATCACTATCTTATCTTTTGTACTTACAACTGGGAAACAGAAGATTAGAAAAGCAGGAGATAGAAATCCTCTCATAGCCGAGAGAGAGTACAGGCAGAAGAACAAAGAACTCAGACACAAACTTCCCTCCACCCAGATTTGAAAAAGTCTTGTTTCCTGATTGGTGCTCTGGTCAGGTGTTTCAGGTTACTCCTTTCCAGGTAAAAGAACATTAACCCTTAGCTATCTGTTTATGACACAAGACCAAAAGCAAAGCTAAAATATAAGTCAATATGAATAAAAAAAAAGTAGATACTTAGGCCAAGGTTGAGGGTTTACTTTGACCCTGAATAGGTGCTGGTGCATATCTGTGCCACATCAGGATCAGTAACTTGGTGAAGTTTACTTTCCCCCACTATCCAGGCCCACCTCCATTGGTAAGTGTGTTGGAGGTTGTGGAGTTACAATTCTGTTCTTTTCCTGCCCTTCTCCTTCCTCACTCTATGCACTGCTTGGTGTTGTGGTTTGTCAGGCATACTGAACTGTCTCTCCCTCCATGCCCATATTCAAGATTCAGAGCTTCCCTACATAGCAATGTAGAATAATGGTGGATGGAATCTCATGCACTGCCCTGCATCACCATGTAAGATCAGGAGTAAAATTTTCATAATTGCCTATGTGGCTTAAGAGCCTACATTTCCTTTATTTTCAGTCAGACTTTGGCTTCTGAGATTTTTAAAGCACTCAGCATTGCAACACCTAACTGATCTCCTTTTCAAAAGTACCAAAATCTCTTTGGAAGATGAGCTTTAGGATCTTAAATTTGTTAGGTATTGCAATGCTGAGCACAGCAATGCCAAAATGCTTAAATCACTTCTAAGTCACAATTAGGCCCTTGAAGATCAGAAAGCTGACATACACATTGGAAAATATTGGTTGGGATCAGTTTTAACCAACCAGCTAAATCAATAATGAACAGCACTGAGCTGATTTTCTGTAATGCAGATGTGTTTAAAGATCAGTGTTTGTAGCATTGGCCTGGATATCAAGTTTATAATAAAGACAGTAGGGGATTTTTGGTAGTATCTTGAATTTCATGAGAACCAGATACACACTGGAATGCTTTGCATCATTATCATATATACTGTATTCTGTAATAATATATTGAAATAAAGAACCAGTTTGGAGGGTTGATCAGCACAATTATGAATACTGATTGACAAAAATACAAGCAAGTAAAGGGCACTTGGGAAGATACTGTTAGGATAAAATGTTTAAAACATTTCTATTTTATTTTAAAAGGTAAACTGTTCCAGAGAGAGTGGGAAACTCTTAAAAGGAAACTGAGTTCCACACTTGAATCACAACTAAAAGTGCTACTCAAAGACCCACAGCAACAGA
Source organism: Gopherus flavomarginatus (assembly GCF_025201925.1). Taxonomy (NCBI): domain Eukaryota; kingdom Metazoa; phylum Chordata; order Testudines; family Testudinidae; genus Gopherus; species Gopherus flavomarginatus. Next base: position 282,501,467 of record NC_066617.1, on the reverse strand, counting down.
AGAAGAGAATGCACCTGACCCACTTCTCTGTCACTACATTCTTATACTGGCGTAGACATGCTCCAGGTTTACATGACCACATCTAGACTCCATTTTTTGAGAGGGTACCAGGGGAAGAATGATTAATCTCTAAATCATAAGTCTTTCCTGAGGCTGTTCCTGGAGCTGAGCAGTTATATGCCATCGCCAATCCTCCTGTGCCTCTGTCAAAGCTTCTCTCTAGCCCAGAATTTGATTTAGACACTGTAGTACTAAGATCTGAGTTATTTTTTTTCTGCTGAGGTATTTGTCCATAACTAATGTTAATACCTAATCTAACATGTATAAAATACAATGTTTACAATAATCTACATGTAGACAGAACCATAGTATTAAATAAGGGGATCTAAATCTGGTCTCACTTGCACCCATGCAATCTCATACCTGTCAGGGTAGATTTTGGCTCAAGTAATGTAGTATAATATACAAAAGTATTCTCTGGGGTGAGATGCTCACATTGTTGAATAATGAATTTAAATACTTTAAAAAGTTCCTCCAGTCTGAGATGTTCTATATTCCCCATTTTAAAGAAAGGGAATAACTTTGGAACTACTCAAATCTTTTTAACTTATGGAACTATTTAAGTTTGCCCAATCTAATAGTGTTCTTTTGAATAGTGGTGTTCACAGAAGCAATATGGTTTAGCAGTTAAAGAATAGGGGTAGGAATGAAGAGACCTGGATTGTAGACCAAGCTTTACAACTGACTGAGTATTATTTGGCAAGTTATTTGGGATGTTGTTCCAAGAAGAAGGATTGCTAGGAAGAGATGAGAAACACCTAACGAAGAGAGGGATGAGCATCTCCGCAGGCAGGTTAGCTAACCTAGTGAGGAGGGCTTTCAACTAGAGTTGCTGGGGGATGGGAACCTAAGACAAAAGGTAGCGAGGAAGTGGGGTACCAGGAGGAAACACAAGGAGGAGGGTACATGACAGGAAGCCTCCTGATTCATCCTGAGAAAGTAGGGCAATTGGCTAGTTATCTTAGGTGCATGTACATGAACGCAAGAAGCCTGGGAAACAAGCAGGAAGAATTAGAAGTCCTGGCACAATCAAGCAACTATGATGTGATTGGAACAACTGAAATTTCGTGGGGCAGTTCACATGACTGGAGCACTGTCATGGATGGATACAAACTGTTTAGGAAGGACAGGTATGGGAGGAAAGGTGGAGGAGTTGCATTATATGTAAGAGAGCAGTATGATTGCTCAGAGCTCCAGTATGAAACTGGAAAAAGGCCTCTTGAGAGTCTTTTGTTAAGTTTAAAGAAGAGAGCAACAAGGGTGATGTTGTGGTGGGTGTGTGCTATAGACCACCAGATCAGAAGAATGAGGTAGACAAGACTTTCTTTGGACAACTAACTGAAGTTTCCAGATCACAGGCCCTAGTTCTAATGGGGACTTCAATCACCCTGACATCTGCTGGGACAGCAATACAGCAATGCACAGACAATCCAGTTTTAGGAGAGTGTTGGGGACAACTTCCTGGTACAAGTGCTGGAGGAACCAGCTAGGGCTGTGTTCCTCTTGACCTGCTGCATACAAACAGGGAAGAAATGGTAGGGGAAGTAGAAGTGAGTGGGACCCAGGGTATGTCTACACTACGCGCCCAATCAGCGGGTAGTGATCGGTTTATTGGGGATCGATATGTCGTGTCTCATCTAGACACAATAAATCGATCCCCGAACGCGCTCCCATCGACTCCAGAACTCCACCAGGGAGAGTGGCAGTAGCGGAGTCGACAGAGGGAGCTGCATCCATCGATCTTGCACCATGAGGACGAGAGGTAAGTCGAAATAAGATACTTTGACTTCAGCTACGCTATTCCCGTAGCTAAAGTTGCGTATCTTACTTCGACTCCGCCTCCTAGTGTAGACCAGGCCCCAAGCAGCAGTGACCATGAGATGGTTGAGTTCAGGATCCTCACAAAGAGAAGAAAGGAGGGTAGCAAAATATGGATCCTGGAGTTAGGGAACAGATGGCAGGATCCTCTGGGAGGCTAATATGAGGGGGGGAAATAGTCCAGGAGAGCTGACTGTATTTTAAAGAAGCCTTATTGAGAGCGCAGGAACAAACCATCCTAATGTGCAGAAAGAATAGCAAATATGGCAGGTGACCAGCTTAGTGGAACAGTGAAATCTTTGTTGAGCTTAAATTCAAAATAGGAAGCTTACAAGAAGTAGAAATTTGGACAGATGAATAGGGAGGAAGATGAAAATCCTGCTAGAGCATGCAGGGGTGTAATCAGGAAGGCCAAGGCACAATTGGAGTTGCAGTTAGCAAGGGATGTGAAAGGTAACAAGAAGGGTTAATACAGGTATGTTAGCAACAAGAAGATAAGGGAAAGTGTGATACCCTTTACTGAAAGGGAGAGGCAACCTAGTGACAGATGATGTGGAAAATGCTGAAGTACTCAGTGCTTTTTTTTTGCGTTTGTCTTCACAGACAAGGTCAACTCTCAGACTGCTGCACTGGGCAACACAGTATGGTTAGGACATGAGCAGCCCTCAGTGGTGAAAGAACAGGTTAAGGACTATTTAGAAAAGCTGGGCATGCACAAGTCCATGGATCCAGATCTAATGCTTCCAAGGGTGCTGAGGGAGCTGGCTGATGTGATTGCAGAACTATTGGCCATTATCTTTGAAAATTTGTGGCAATTAGGGGAGGTCCCAGACAATTGGAAAAAGGCAAATATAATGCCTATATTAAAAAAATAAAATAAAAAGAGAAGAAAGAGAACCCACGGATCTACAGACCGGTCAGTTTCACTTCAGTCCCCGGCAAAATCTCTATTGGTCTTCAAGGAATCCATTTTGAAGCACTTGGAGGAGAGGAAGGTGATCAGGAACAGTCAGTATGGATTCACCAAGGATAAGTCATGCCTGACCAACCTGATTGCCTTCTATGATGAGATAATTGGCTCTGTGGATATGGGGAAAGTGGTGGATTTGATATATATTGACTTTAGCAAAGCTTTTGATACAGTCTCCCACAGTATTCTTGCCAGCAAGTTAAAGAAGTATGGATTGGATGAATGGACTATAAGGTGGATAGAAAGCTGGCTAGATTGTTGGGCTCAACGGGTAGTGATCAACGGCTCAATGTCTAGCTGGCAGCCCTTTTCAAGCGGAGTGCCCCAGGAGTTGGTCCTGTGACTCATTTTGTTCAATATCTTTATTAATTATCCGGATCAGGGATCTGCAACCTTTGGCATGTGCTTCCCGCAGCCCCCATTGGCCTGGGATGGTGAACCATGGCCAGTGGGACCGTGGTCGGCCAAACTTGTGGACGTGGGAGGTAAACAAACAGGCCCGGCCTGGCGGGCTGCATGCAAAAGGTTGCTGATCCCTGATCTGGATGATGGGATGAATTGCACCCTCAATAAGTTCGCAGATGACACAAAGCTGGGGGGAGAGGTAGATATACTAGAGGATCCAGAGTGACTTAGACAAATTGGAGGATTGGACCAAAAGAAATCTGATGAGTTTCAACAAGGATAAATGCAGAGTTCTGCATTTAGGAAGGAAGAATCCCATGTACTGCTACAGGCTGGGGACTGACTGGCTAAGCAGCAGTTCTGCAGAAAAGGATCTGGGGATTACAGTGGACCAGAAGTTGGATATGAGTCAGCAGTTTGCCCTTGTTGCCAAGAAGGCTAACATCATATAGGGTTGTATTAGTAGGAGCATTGCCAGAAGACAGAAGGAAGTGATAATTCCCATCTATTTGGCACTGGTGAGGCCACATCTGGAATATTGCGTCCACAGAAGGGATGTGGACAAATTGGGAGAGAGTCCAGTGGAGGGCAAAGAAAATGATTACGGGGCTCGGGCACATGAATTATGATGAGAAGCTGAGGGAACTGGGTTATTTAGTCTGCAGAAGAGAAGAGTGAGTGGGGATTTGATAGCAACCTTCAACTACCTGGAAGGGGAGGGGGGTTTCAAGTTTTGAGTGATCACCAGCTGGGCTTCCAGGTGCCTTCTTTCCATCCAGCTGATGGGGAGTTTAGATGTCATCTCCTTGCCCAAAGAAAAGCTCCCTCGGACTGCTCCAAGGTGAGCAGTATTTACTTTTACCTAATCTTTAATAGCTAACTGTAGCAAAGCTCGGAACCTATAGTAACTCCCTGTGGGTCAGCATAACAACCTCTATGGGTCACCAATTCTCCTAATTTCAGCAAACTACTCATTATCTCAAAATGTCTCTAGTATTTCTAGCTATAACAACAATATTTCAGGGACACCTAAAACCAAGGTCTATTCATTTACTCTCTTCCATAACTTTCTGTCCCATCCTCCCATTCTAATTAACAAACTGCAAGAATGTAGCTGTCTGAACTTGCCTCACAAAGGCCAAAGATTTTCTTAGCTATGTGATGTTTGATTTTTAACTGGCAGTGGCTGAACATACAAAATGGCTGACTGCAGTACTCTCAAGTTCTGGGATACACGCAGGAATGTAAAATTCTGGTGTAACACCACTGGATACTATGGTGTCACTGTCTTGCTAGTCAAAAAACCAGCTGTTCAGATGGCAGCAGGAGACTGTGAAGAAAGGAGTGAAGAATGAGAGGAGAGCAGAACTGATCATGCCAATAATTTTATTTTTCACTGGAAGCATCTACCTATAAAAATAATGGATATTATTTCCTTTATACTCAGCACCCAAAGTAACAATAACTGATATATTATTTACATTGAGCTAGGATTTTTATCCATGATTTTGATTCTTAACAAAGCTGTTGTGTTGTTGATATCAATAAAAAGATCACTATTGCTGGTTTATAATCTAATTTGTATGTTCACTCATCAGTATGTCAGAAAAATGTGCTTATAAATTAACTTTGCTTTCAGAGCTATCTCCTGTTCTTCTTTTGGTCAGAATACCCACAGCACAGGGACTAAATCAATCCTGGATTTCTTTGGTTGTATGGTTGTGTGTGTTTTGTTTTGTTGGGTTTTTTTTTTTGCTTGCTGCCTATATTGGTTTAGACCCAATTTATTATGGGACGTCTCAAGTTCTTTTCTGAATCTCATCTCTAATGCTTTTATACAGTAGCTATTTAACCTTCTCCATGGAGAGGACAGAATAACCTTAGTCTTTACTTTTCCTAATAAAACTTCCTATGGTGAAGAATTTCAATTAGGCAAAAGACAGAGAAATACAAAGAAATAGAAACTGCCCACAGTATGCAGCATATAACTTCTTATATTTTTAATTAGAAATATAAATCAGTTTTCCCTTAGATGACAAATCATCGTGCTTGCCACACTATTTGATTAAAATGATTATAGAATATATTACACAGGAGAGCATTTACTTTTACTGACTAATAAAGGCAGAGATAACGCTAAAAAGAGACATATTTATAGTGTTGGGATTTGGTGGTTCCCAGTGAGTCTGATGAGGGGTAGAAATCATGGGACTTCGATCCAGTGCGATTCAATTCAATAAAGCTTTATTCAACATGTGCACAAAGAGAGCCCCTGGTACAAAGAATCAGGCAGAGTCCCTCCAGCAAGGAGCCCCTCCCCTCGCTACTTTATAGCACATGGTGCTTATATAACAAGTTATATAACAACTTACATAACATGAACCTTTAACCAATCAGAGTTAAACAAACCCATATATGGGTTTGTTTATCACATGCTCATAGTGCTCCAGTCCACATGCCGAGCTCACACCCCTCCCCGTGGCCTTCTCCAGAATGTTCCTAGGCCGGTGAGCAACAGCATGCTTCCCTATGCATAAGCACCCTGTAAACCATATTTTATTTAAAATAAACACAACCATACCCTTCAATAGCAATGCTGCTAAACAGAAAAAAAATGTCCCAAGGTCCATTCTTGCTATAGAATTTACTTTATTCTCAGAGGCTAACTGATTACAATTGTGCATGATTTTGCTGTTAAGTGATAAATAACATTGCTGGTTGCATTAGACTCATTTCTGAATAGGGAAAGATACGGTTACGGAGGGGAACACCCACATAGGACAGAACAACACAAAATGACTTTTAGGAGGATGACTTCACTAGTCCTTTTTTTAAATAATACCCAGCCATTGGTTATTGATTCACTGCCAGCATTGGTACGGTGGTAGCATTAACACAGTCAGTGTTCCAAGGAATTCCAGCATTTTAAATATTGTGCCATTCACCCTTACTCACAGCAGGTTTAAAATGGAAATACTTATGTATCCTTGTCATTCTGTACTGCAGATTGTCTGGGTTAAATCTCAAGCTTGTTTAAATCAGCCTAATTCTGCTGATATTATTGGAACTATGATGGTTTACGCCAGTCGAACTATGCCTCGGAAAGAAAGTGTAATAATGCAATCTGCCCTCCAGGAAAGGGAGTGCATAGCTCTACTGCCCAAGAAGCAAAGGATGGCTGGCACAATGAGACAGAGTCAAAACTCCACCCTCTCTGCCTATTCCTTGCCCAATTGGAGGGGTAGAAGACAGTGATACCAATTCAGATATTTATTCCATTTGTGTGGAGGGGATTCTGGTTCTCCCCTGCCCCCAGCAGGGACCATGTTCCAGTCCCCATTCGCACCTGGGAACCCCAGGTCTTCCTTGGCCAAGGAGCCTCCCCTCTCTCTTCCCCAAACAGTGCATGAGTCGGTGCTGCCAGTACTCTTCTGCATTCTTCCATGTGCAAATGACTCCTTGTGTGCCAGATTGCAAAACCATTAGGCCTGGTCACTCCTACATTCAGACAGAGGGGCAGTTAGGTCAAGGTTCAATGGTGCTGCAATCCTATGTGCCAGGTAACAATACCACTCAATGAAATTTGAGCTACCACCCTCCTATCTGTATAAAGGGACATCCAGTTCAAATTTCAGTGGTATTGTGACCATACAGCCAGATCAATGCTCTGGACCGCTCTGGCAGCAGCTGTACTGATTTAATACAGGACCACTGCTTAAAAATGGCCAGGCCATGCCCACTCCACACCTCACCTCACCTCCAGCTCTGCAGTCTGTGGAACTTGGAGCATGTGCAAAAACTTTGGAGAGGGTGTTCTACTCCCACAACTGGCACACAGGTAGCAGTGGTCCCACACAGGTTGCTTTCCCTACCATCCTATAACATATAATAGAGAGAACCCATGGATTGTGTAAGTCATGCACCCCTTCACTCCACTCTACAGGCATGTTGGTCAAATGACAATGATGCCTTTACAAATTTGACCTAATAAAAAACTTCCTATGTAACTTTTCATTAAAACTTGCAATTGTATGTCTATATTGAAAAATGCATTCCATTTGCCCTTCTTAGATCTATATAGCTAATAGGTCACAGTACAATCTCAATCCAAATAATGTCCCTAAACTCATTTTCTATATTTCCTTTTCCTTGCACCACCAGCATCCACCTACTCATTACTCTTTAATTTCAAGTATCACTTTCAGGAACAACATGTGGCAGAGTCCCACCGTGCAACAACCCTTGTTTGCCTGAGGTATCTCCCAGAATGTAATTGTAGTCCCTCCTTAGCCTATCTCTCCTCTCATATCATTCTTACCATAAGCTTGCCAGTAGCAAGTATGGGGTTTATACATTGTGTATGGTCGATATGCAGCTACAGTCCCTGCCTAGCCAGCCAATACATCTACTAAACATGAACCAGTGACTCTGTCACACCTCTGATTTTTCCTGCCACTCTAGCTCGTTTTGATACTGCCGCTTCCCTACCCAACGTTCCTGCCATTTTAAGAGTATTTCCAAAATGGTGATCCCAAAATTGATGCAATTTTTTATGTTTCAACTAAAGGAATTGAAACAAAAATGCAGGTTTTGTTTTAAATTGATGATTTTCTATTTGCTAAGGTTCAAATTTCAAATGTTTATTTAGTTTACATTCAAATGACTTTGTTAATGTTCTGCCTTGGGGGTCAGGAGTGTTCCCTCCTTTTTCCCTTCCTGTCCCCAGTTTTTGATGAAAAAAGCCTGACGTATTATTTTGTACATTCTAATTCAGTCTTTGCCTGTTCTTTCATTTTTGTAAGATATTTTCCTGACTGAATGTACTGCAATTATGGCAGTTTTTCTAATGTGGTTATAGTATAAGAACTGACCTAAAATCGTCAGCTCACTTTACTTAGTGTAGACCACTATTACAAATTATCAGATGGTAATAACACTTGTGAGCAAACTCATCTTGGGAACTGTCCCACTGACTTTTGCAGGGATCACCTGCATTAGAAAGTTGAGCAGAATTTGATTCTTGATCATTTCTGACCTGGTTACTATTTCAACTAGCAATGTGGGAACAAAATTCTCCATCTCCGTTAATATCTTGAGTCATGGGTGTCTCAAAAAAGAATAATTAAGTGGAGTGGGAGGAAGAGGGAAGGCAAAGGTTGCCTAAATGGTAAGACCTATCATCTTCTGTGCATATTTCCTCTATCTCTTGTGACAGAGGGTTTTGGCCTCTGTCCATAATTCATAGCTCATGACAAACAAGCAAAAATAAATAAATAAATAAATAAATCCAACCCACAAACAAAATCCCACCTCCTACTTAGGAGGTTTTAACAAGAAGCCTGGCTAAACCTAGATACAACCAGACAGCCTGACCTTTTTGAGCTAAGTCATTGACCCTTGGATATCAGCTATCAATCATTGTTAAAGACTCTTACGCTTCTCCCTGCCTCATCTATTTTAGCTTATGAAAAGTGTAAATGTAGGTATGTTAAGCAAACAGTTTTGTTTGTTTTAGCTCCATGTTCTCTTTGCTTTTATAGGTCTTGGTGGTGGTTAGATTACCGCTGTAGAGGTAACTTCGTTCAGACATCCCACAAGGAGAGGAAAACCTTATAACTTGTAAGGAGAGGCACTGAAGGATAATGAGTTTCTGGAATCCACACCCCTACTCTATCTTGGTCATGGAGTTAGATGAAGATTTCCTATCCCAGTGAGTTATGTATCCATTAGGCTCAGGGCCGGCGCTACCGTTTAGGCAGCCTAGGCAATTGCCTAGGGCACCAGAATAATTGGTGGGCGGCATTTTGCCAGAGGGGGTGGCAAGCAGCTCCGGTGGAGCTGCCGCAGTGGTGCCTGCAGGGGGTCTGCTGTTCTGTGGCTCCAGTCAACCGCCCGCAGGCACCATTGCGGCAGCTCCACCAGAGCCGCGGGACCAGAACTCGGGGTGGCGAAATTCCCGTCCGCCTAGGGCGCTCAAACCCCTAGCGCTGGTCCTGATTAGGCTACAGCAGGTGAACACAAGGAGAGAAATCAAATGACCAATAAGGAAAGAAGAGATAGAGGTGATATGGGTCTCACGTTCCTATACTGCTTACATTTTATTACTACAGATACTTGTTCAAATATGTTGGTAACCCTAAGTAACAGGGCATAGGCTATATGGTATTCTGTTTGTTTCATGTTTCTCTTCATAGCACATTGATAATGTGTGCATTAAATTTATGGGGATCTAAAATAGAACTACAGACTGGTTAGGTACTTTGAATTGGATTGCCAGATTTACAACAAGTGAGGTAGACATGGGAGAAATCAGAAGTGTGGTATTTCATAAAACTCCCAGAAGTTTCTGAAAAAGTCTAGTATCAGTTTTGCAAAATATTTTAGTTGCATACAGGCAGAAACCTCCTTGACTTCTGCCCAGGTGCAGGGATCATGTATCTCATTGTAGGATTTTGGCTTAAGAACCTGAACCAAAGCCTTCTTAAGTCACTGGAAATATCCCCATTGGGTGAGACTGTGTGCTGTACCTCTTAGAGGCACTGGTCAGAACTCCAACCCCCAGAGAGTGGGACTAGGATGGCTTTAAGCAGTGCTTGCATCCTCTCACTTTTGGGTTGCTCCAGTAACTGGAGCTCCCTCCAGAATGATTTCAGCATCCAGAAGTGCTGCCTACATTCCAGAAGCACAGCCCCAAATATTCACAGCACTGTATGCTGCAGCTCTGAAACATCCCTCCTACTGCCAGCACTCCCCACTTTGCAAGGAAGAACAGGCTCCAGCAGTGTTTTCCAGTTCCTGCACTGAGGGAATTCTCCCATGGCCAAATCGGCATTTTTTAAAATCTTTTTAGGCTGCTACAACCTTTTACCCGATATATAGGAACTAAAGTGGGACTGAAAAGCCACTGAATTCAGTGGACTTTGGATCAGGCCATAAGTTAGAGGCAATCCTCTATTGCTTCCTCCCACCTAAGTGATTTTACTGAGAACATATATTGATGAAACACAAGCTCTGGACCCTTATTTGACCAAAGTGGAATTAATGTAATTTGGCAAAACATTAAAAAAAATAATAAAAATGCACAACTTGTGTATAGATAGATAGATAGATAGATAGATAGATAGATAGATTGGAACATATATATATATGAGAAAGAACAAATGAATTATGGAAGTTTCTCAATTTCAGATAATTTAGTATAAATATTTATGTTGTGTTGCACTAACAATCTTTAGATAAATAGTCAGAGTGTTCTTCATAATGATAAAGGAGCTGGTCTCTTGCCTTTTTTATCTCTCTGCATGTATGGACTCTTAGTACTTTTTGCCATTTGAAATATTTCAAAATCAATTAAGTATACCAAACCACACTGATAATTAGATTTATGAGACAGTTAAAAGGCTGTACTAAGATTCAATCAGGAGAAACTTATCCCTGGACACAAATTAACTTTACTGAAATGTGGAACAGAGTATCAAGTAGAAAGCCTTATCTCCTTAGTAGTTGTAATGAAACAATGACATTTAATATTACAAGAATCTGACCTGGTGAAAATGTCAATTAATTAGAGTCACATTGTTAACGTGCTTTTAAAACCAGAATAGCAACATGTTTGTTCATGTATTTCAGAGGGATCATATGAATGTGTACTTCTTCATTAAAACATTCTTTATCCCTAAATTCAGGGGTAATCGCTGTCTACATAACGAAGTCCAGATTTTCCCCAACTCAAGTATTCTGGGAACTCTAAGAATCCCTCCTTACCCCACCACTAAATTATTTGATTGTTTCCAGCTGTGCATTTCAATAGAAGGTCTTCTCCTTCTAGATCCTATTTAATAAGGCTTACACCAGGGATCGGCAACCTTTGGCATGCAGCTCACCAGGGTAATTACCCTGGCGGGCTGGGCCAGTTTGTTTACCTGCCGCATCCGCAGATTTGGCTGATTGTAGCTTCCACTGACTGCGGATCGCTGCTCCAGGCTAATAGGAGCAGTGGAAAAGGTGGCCAGCACATTTCTCGGCCTGTGCCACTTCCCCCAGCAGGTAAACAAACTGGCCCGGACTGCCAGGAGGCTTACCCTGGAGAGCCATTTGCCAAAGGTTGCAGATCCCTGGCTTACACTAATCTGCATATTTTTTCCTCTTAATACTACTAATTAGATAAAATAAAACTTATGAACACAATCAGCAAGGGGGAAATTTTCAAAGTCAAAAATGGAAATTGGTTGCTCACCACCCTTTGACTTTTAATAGGCATCAGACTCCCCACTCCCTTTGTGCCTTTGAAGATCTGCCCCTAGGTCTCCAAATCACCTCAGATAAGACCTAGGCCTTGCCTATACTACAGGGAAAAGTCAATCTAAGCTATGCAATTTGAGTTATGTTAATAGTGTATCTCAAGTCTATGTAGCTTAGGTCTACTTACCACAGGGTCCACACTATGTGATGTTGGTGGGAGATGCTCTCCTGTTGACTCCCCCTACTCTTCTCAATCCAGTGGAGTTGTCATAACTCTCCTACTCAGATCTGAACCTTAGAGTTCAGAACATGAGAAGCTAGCATGAAACCTCCAAACTTAATTATCAGCTTGGATCTGATATCGCTGCCACCAGCCAGAATTCCAGTGTCTGGCTCACTCTGGTCTCCCCAAAACCTTCCCTGGGGAACCCCCAAGACTCAGATGCCCTGAGTCTCACCACAAAGGGAAATAACCCACTTCCCTTCTCCCTCTTCCCCTCCAGGTGTTCCCTCCCTGGGTTCCTGGAGAGATATACAGATTCAAGCTCCGTGAATCTAAACAAAGGGATTCCACCCTCTTTACCTCCTCCCAGATTTCCCCGCCCTGGGTACTCTGGGAGATTTCCTGCTTCAAGTCCTTGAAACACAAGTACCGAGAGATCTAATCTCTCTCCCCCCTCACCCAGAGGGTATGCAAAGTCAGGCTTAGTAAATCTAACACAAAGAGATTTTCCCCCTCCCTTCGTTTCTTAGCCTTAACCAGTGAAAAACACTTAAACAGGTCTTAAAAAGAAAGCTTTATATAAAAAGAAAGAAAAAGACATAAAATGGTCTCTGTATCAAGGTGACAATATACAGGGTCAATTGCTTAAAAGAAAAAATGAATAAACAGCCTTATCCAAAAAGAATACAATTTAACACATTCCAGCAACTACACACATGTAAATACAAAAAAACAATATAAACCTATTGTCTTACTATCCTTGTACTTACAACTTGGAAACAGAAGATTAGAAAGTCTGGAGATAGAAAGATCACTCTCAGAGCCGAGAGGGTCACTGAATCAAGACAAAAAAACAAAGAACTCACACTCAAACTTCCCTCCACCCGGAATTGAAAAAGTCTTGTTTCCTGATTGGTCCTCTGGTCAGGTGTTTGGTTCCCTTTGTTAACCCTTTACAGGTAAAAGAACATTAACACTTAGCTATCTGTTTATGACAGGAGTACAGGAGTCAATGGGAGAATGATCTGGAGTTGATTTAGCATGTCTTAGACCTGCTAAATTGACCACCAATGCATCGATCACTGAGTGTCGATCCTCCAGTAAATGTAGACAAGCCTCTAGTAAAGTCAATATGAGTTGTTCCATGTAGCGTCAATGGGGTAGGATTTGAATCAGGCACAGTATAGCAAAGAATTCAATTTGTGCAAAAAGAAGAGAGGAGTTTAAGAATTGTCAACTGACAGAAAATAAATGCAAATCAGATCCAGAAAGATTTAGTGAATTGAAAATTCCTCAGATTTTTTAACAAAGAATACCACTGCCTCATGAGTATGAAACAGATAACATTGAGCCCAGAGACACAGAGAGGTGGATGAGGGGAAAAATACCCAAAAGCCAAAATGAGAATGGGAATAAGGAGCCACTCCAGAGTCAAAAGGAGCCCATTTCTGGATATCAGATGATGGACAATCACTAGTGACATTGGAATGTGATCTAGGAGAATTATATTGTTAACATAATATTGAAGCAATTTATGGAAGACAATTAGATACAATGAATGCTCCACAAAGAAAATCATTGGCTGCACCTAGGGTTGTCAATTTGGTTGGACATATTCCCGGAAGTTTAATCACGTGACATAATCTTTAATTAAATATTAATCTTTAATTCCTGGAGACTCCAGGACAATCCTGGAGGCTTGACAAACCTCGCTGAACCACCCTTTGTGTGCTTGCTGGTTTATGAAGCAGGCTAGTGAAAAATATTCATTCTATAAGATATTTACAGCCAGATTCTGACATCCTTTGTCACAGTCAGTAATCTCATTGATTTATACCAAACTACTTGTAGAGTGAGGGTGGCAGAATTGGACATCTCAACACGTTTCTTAATAAGGAAAATATTCTGAGACATGTCTCAGATAAGGACTTTCATGCATATCTAAAACAGTTACACTATGTAATTTACCGTATTGTTACAGTAATAAGCAAATTTAAAAGGTTGACTGTTCTGTTTGGACACTTATCTGAATTTTCCAAACATTTTTGGATAGACATTAATCTGGAAATCTCATAGGATTAAGTTATTTTTTAAGATTTCCAGAATTTTCATATTTAGGCTGGAAATATCACGTGAACAGCCTTAGAAGGCAGCATATCTCCAGGAAAAAGTATTTAAAATAAGAATTCTCAATGAAGAATAAATGTATCCATGTGAGTTTCTCTATGTATATATGTATATCTATTTTGGTATACATTTATTGAATTATGTACTGCATTGGAACTAAACTTTATTCATTCTGTGTTGATTACTTCAATATCTGAAAGTGTTAAAATAGTGAATTAAGAATGTTAAATTTCTTCATTAATAACCTATGATTGCTAATTTGAAGTAATAGGTCTTCTGAAACATCCACTCTCCTGCTGATAAATACAAATTTAAATCTCTCATGCTTCTTTACTAAATTCAGTATACTTTTGTGATGAGTAGGAATATTTCTTAAAAAGAAATCAAACTATCCATTAGAGAAATAAGAGAGTTTTTTTCATGCATCCTATAAGTACTATTAGTTGCTTTTTATTGTTTTCAAGTAATGTGGTTTAGTTACAACATTTAAGCAAAAGAATGGGAACTGAGTGTAAAGACAGACAATTTTTTAATCCTTCTACAGGCCAACTGTCCTTTGAAATCAACAGGAGTTTTGCACAAATAAGGATTTAGGACCACAGAAAGTGGTGTTGTGTACTTGACAAGAGGTACCATTTTTGCACCTGATTCCAGGAGCTTCATTGATATAAGATCTGATGTTTGTGGCAGCACTAATGCAATATTCATGTTTGGAATACAATTAGCTTTTAAATCTAAATATGGAACAATGGAGAGGAATATACTCACTGTATTTCAGGCTAAGCTTTTAATAGAAAAAAAAATCATATAAGCTATGTGACTCAGTTGTAATTATGTCATATTCACCAATTTTCATTTTTAAACTTTCTCTCCAGCTTTAGAAAACTCTTCAGTTTTTCCTCTTCTTGAAGTTGCCATGGAAAATAATGGATAAACTGTATTTGACATTGTGGGTCTTGAAAATGTTTTCTTACTAATTTTATTGAGAAATACTTTATTTCAGAAATATACCAATGAATGCAGAAATCTGTATTTATATAGTATATAACAGGGATCAGCAACCTTTGGCACATGACCCACCAGGGTAAGCATCCTCGTGGGCTGGGCCTGTTTGTCTACCAGCCACGTCCTCAGATTTGGCCGATCGCGGCTCCCACTGGCCGTGGTTCACCGCTCCAAGCCAATAAGGGCTGAGGGAAGCAGCACATACCGAGGGATGTGCTGGCCACCGCTTCCCACAGCCCCCATTGGCTTGGAGTGGTGAACTGTGGCCAGTGGGAACTGCAATCAGACGAACCTGTGGATGTGGCAGGTAAACAAACAGACCGAGCCCGCCAGTGTGCTTAGCCTGGTGGGCCATGTGCCAAAGGTTGCCGATCCCTGATACAGACAGTTCAATAGTTTCTTTCCAGACAAATTGTCCTAAATGTTTAATCCAATATTGTTTAAATGATTATACAACTTGGGTAACAAGTCTCTATTGAAATTTAGGAGTCTGAATCTAATCTGATGGGTCTTAAGTGGTATTGGATATTTTATCCTTTGTTAATATCTGAACTTTACCTTTCAAGGGAAATAACCATTTTTGTTTGTTTAAAGATCTTTTGAAGATGTCTGATCACTACACAGTAAAATAATTTATCTTCCATTGAACAGTAGCTATTTTAAAATAGTCTTCTCTACAATGTTCTATGTTCACATTTTTTTTCTTTCTCCCAGAGGAATAAGGATAATAACCTAGAATTTGGAGGCTTTTTTATTGTGTGGTGGAGGCTGTAAAGGTGCATCCTCATCTCTAGGGGACCTCCTTATGTGCAGACATGATGCTGCAGGGGACTTTGGCTTTTGCACCCTCATTCCAGTGCCCACTTCTAACTGGTGTCTTGTGTCAACTCTCTCCCTGGGACTTCTGGGAGCTCACCCTCCTTCTGGGGTAACTAAAGGTCCAACTTAAAATTCACAATGTCCAAACTTATAGTTCTTCTGCCCCTCTCAAACTGAACTGAAATCATCGGCTGCCTGGCCCTTGCAGAAGCTATCTTACACTGCTTCTTCACTTGCAGGATTCACATTCTGCTTCCCTTTGCCAGGAATTAAGTTTCCCTCTGGGGTTATCCCTGGCCCTAGTAGGCCCCATCTCAGGGCTCCTCCATAGTAGGGTGACCAGTTATCCCATTTTTAAAGGGACAGTCCCGCTTTTTGGGACTTTTTCTTAGATAGGCACCTATTACCCCCCTCCCCGTTTGTCTCTTTTTTTCACAGTTGCTGTCTGGAAACCCTACCCTCCTTCTCTACTCCCTCAGGATTTTTTTCTCATATTTCAGGCCCTAATTCAGGGCTTTTCCACTCCCAAGCCTACTCTGCTCTTTTCTCTGTGGGTGACACAGCCTGACTTCCTCAGGTTCTTCCCTGACAGGCACATCTCTTGTTCTTCTCTTCAGGGCCTTCCCTCCTCTATTGAATTCCCAGATCCATTTTTCCTGCTTCACCACCACAGATGGGGTCACTAATTAGCATCTATGTTGCCAGCTCATCTGTGATGCTGAGAGATAGTTGCTAAATCATGGGCAAGGCTGAGTCCAGCTTACCTTAAAGGGCCAGCCAGCCCTTTCTACAATGCCAGACAGAGGCATTGTAATGTTTTGTGAGTGGTAGGGAGTTTATATGCATTCTGATTGCACAGTAAAAGAGAAGCCCTTGTACTTTAACCATTGATTTCACAATATAAGTATCCAGATCTCTGAGACATTTCCAGAATCTCTGAGCACTGGCAAATTTTGTAAAGTCAATCAGACTGTTTGTTTGTGTTTGTTTGTTTGTTTGTTTTAGAGAGTCATGTATCATTTTCTGTCTTCTTTACCGTTATACTCTCTTGTTCATTTAACAAAGATAGATTTGGGGGTGGGGGGATTACAAAATCTGATCTCATGGATTATTTTGTCATTGCATTTCTTCCTCTTTCTATATATATATTTCCTAGACACTCACAGTTGTCTTTTTTTTTATTCCTTCTAGCAAAAGCACTAACATCATGATATGGGTGTCTGAGAAACACTGAATCTTGTGCTACTGCATCTTGCTCCAATTTTTAACTTGTTAGAATTTTCATGTCTTTGGAGATCTCCAAAGCTGAGTTTCTCCCATTGTGCATCAATCATTTTTTCTGTGTTCTCTTTTGCACAGTAGAAGATTTGTCTGCCTTCGATTAACAACAAATTATTCAAAAATATAAATACTAAATGTCAGTTGTTTGCTGACTTAATTATTTCCAACTTTGAATTTGTACTAGAACAAAAAGGTACATAATAAACGAGTTCGATAAAATATAATGTTATAAATCTTTTATCTCCTTGAAAGCTACAGTATCCTTGGCCTTGACTGCTTCCCCAAATTTTATTGAAACATTATAAAAAAAATAGATAAAGACTTTTGGCTGTCAAAATATCATTTTCAGTGATTTGTGGGGGGGTGGGGCTTGGCTGAAAAGTTTACATTTGTGTTATTGAAATTGCCATCATAATATTGAGATACAACATAGGTAACCTTCAGGTATATCTGAGTAAGGTCTTTTATAACTATACAAAGAAAGCCATTTCTAATATAGTTGGATGAGTTCCATTGCTTGCAATATAATCTCAGTTGGGAAAGAGAAAGGTACATAAAAAGGACCTCTTATATATGCCCTTTATTCTTGCCTGCACAAACAATTTATTGCCTGTCAAGTTGCTACTAAATTGTGTTCCTTATCTTCAATTGCTTATCTTGTCATTAACTTTGGAGGAGACTAATGTGTTGGATCATCAGCATTCCTATGCTTATTTCCTCAAAAGTGCTACAGTTTGATTGGGGCCTAATAACCATCTAACCCAAATCAACACAGCAATGAAAAATGCACCAAAATTCATCTTTCTTGTTAGCAATATGATTAATATTTGGTAACATTTTCCTCAAGATAATGGTGGAAATCTAAAACAGATTTCTCTTGTTGGAAATCCATCTTGCTATATCTGTCTGTGTTTTGTCTGCACCTCATAGCTCAACATAAAGAACGTTTCATGTGTCAAGTCTTTTGGGGGTTTTCCCCCACTTTTGGACAATCAGTGATATTCCTATATTCTGTAGGTTTAATCTTTTTTTTCTTTTATAAACCAGTGATTTCCCACATATTTTGTAAAATCAGCTGCAACTGATCTGTACCCAAGAATTACAAGATGTTTTTCTTAGCCTTTGCAATCTCTTCTACACTGAAATTAACATATGGCCGTAATTGTATATATAATATACTATGTTACTTTACTCTATTCTAGGATGATAGCACTCACACTCCCAGTAAGAAACACTGAAAAGAATCATTCCTAATAAACAGATTATTTTATCATAAGCATTGTGTACACGTGAGGCTACATTTTTCCCTTAAGGTGTGGGTATGTAACTCTTGTTAAAGTCAGTGGGAGTTCTCTATTATAGCCAAAGGCAGGAGCTGGCCTGTACTAAATCAGTGCTGCCAAGAAAATAGATGCACAAGTAAATTGATAGTGTCCTTTCTCAGTTAAATAAATCAAGTTTTAAGGTCTCCCTTTCCATTTAATATTTCACAGGATTACTGAACCCTTTTTTAAACAGAAAAAGAAGAAATGGGATATGAGCCTTCATGCTACACAGCAACTTATAGTGTTAATGGAGAGAGAGGAGGAATAATATCTTTCTCTCAGCAGAGAAATATTTGCCCATGTCACAAGATGCTCATTTCAAAACTTTTCCTTCTTTTCCTTTATTTTTTTCTATCTAAAATATGTAGTCAGTGGTCTCTCCTTGACTGTTTACTACCTATCTATGATAGTCTGTACCCTTATGTTCACCACTTTTACAAGACTATGATAGATTTTGTACAAAGTATGCCTTGTAAGGTATCATTTGAAAACTCATCATTTGCTGATCATTATTGTCCTGGAAAAATGTGTGTGACAAAATTCTATGTAAAGTTATAAGATTCTACTGTATGACATTGCTGATACATAATCCAGGTTTAGAAACTGGTTCCTTAGAAATAAAAGGCAAACTAAAACCTTGGATAGGTGTCAATGTAAATAGACTATCTCCTGCTTAAGTGGTCATTCTTTGACATGAAGAAGGGTGAGAGCAAGAAATTTACATCTTGGCAAAGGAAAGTGGGGAGGGAGTCCAGCATAAACAGATTTTCTGTCTCCTGAACCTCAGCTGGAGATGATTTTCAAAGAAGAAATTAACTATGAGAAGTGAGAACAGTGGACACAAATCATCTCTCCCTCCTTTCTCTTTTCCCATGACATCCACAATGCCTGAAGGACAAGGAAAAGAGTATTAGACTGGGCGAGGGATCCTGGATGAAAGGTATCCTGCCAGTAAGACTCCAGAAACATTTGGTGACAGAGATATTTTGCTTTGAATTCACTTAGTCTGTTAAGTTGCATTTTATCTTTTCTTTTCTTGTAACCAAATTCTGACTTTTATGCCTCATTACTTGTAATCACTTAAAATCTTTCTATCTGTAGTTAATAGCCAGTGTTTTTTAACTGAATTATTTCAGAATCTCCACTTGATATAACAGTGTCTGCGCATATCATTTCCTATTAATGAAATGGCAAACCTTCTCTGAGCTTTTATTGCCCAGGAAGATACTGAGAGGTACAGGAGGAACATTTCTGGGGAAAAGTCTGGGATTAGGAATTTTCTGGTGTTGCTCTGTAATATAATTCAGGAGGGGCTGTCTAAGCCACTCATGTACAATATATCTGAGAGTAAGTTACATGCTAGAACTTGTGTGTAAGCATAGTGGTTGTTATTATAGCAAAGCAGTGTAAAATGCACCACAGCTTGGAGAATTGACTGGTAAGTCACACTATCTTCTTTCTGGGAGCTTGAATGTAGTGTATGTACTTGTGTAGTAGCTATGGGACACTATATCTTTGTTTATTAATTGGTGAAAGGGAGGAAATGGAAGGGAAAAAGTTGCTGGTCACAACAGGTGTTTAATGGGTTTGTAGGATTCCAAGAACAGCCAATAAAGCAAGTTTAAAATGTTGGCAGGGCTAGTACTTTCAGGTACAGCAAAGTGGCAGACAGCAACATCCAACTCTCTGACTTTACTATTACTCTGTAATCAGTGCCTAAGGGGAGTGATGTTCCACAGAGTGGACCTAACTAGCATGGACTTAGCCAGACCCTACCCAGCAACTCAGACTTTCACACTAAATTAGTAGGTACTCAGCATTGTCGTAGCGATGGCGGTGCCATGATATTAGAGAAACAAAGTGGGTGACATAATATATTGTATTGGACCAACTTCTGTTGGCGAGAGAGACAAGATTTTGGACTTACATAGATAGGGCCCTACCAAATTTGCAGTCCATTTTGATCAATTTCACAGTCATATGATATTAAAAATTACAAATTTCATGATTTCAGATATTTAAATCTGAATTTTCAATGTTGTAATTGTAGGGGTCCTGACCCAAAAATAAGTTGTTGGGGGATTGCAAGATTATTGTTACTCCTTCACTGCTGCTGATGGCACCCTACTGTCAGAGCTAGGTGGCTGGAGGTGGCTGCCACCAGCAGCAGCACGGAAAGTAAGAATGGCATGCTATGGTATTTGCTGTGCCATCCTAACTTCTGCGCTTCTGCCTTTAGAGCTGGGCCCTTGATCAGCAACTGCCACTCTCCATCCAGCCAGCTCTGAAGGCAGCACAGAAGCAAGGGTGGCAATATAACTTTGTGACCCCCCTGCATCTCTCTTTTGGGTGAGGAACCTCAATTTGAGAAATGCTGGTCTTTTCTGGGAAATATATATAGAATAGGGTAAAAGCACATGAAAGACGAGATTTTTTGGGAGGGAGAGACCAGATTTCACGGTCTCTGATGCGTTTTTCATGGCCATGAATTTGGTAGGGCCCGATACATAGAGCTCTTCTTCAGGTCTGGGTCATTAGGCCGTTTAATCTTGGTGGAATTTTATTTTTCAATTTTGTATATAAGGATAAGAATGAGTACAGGGAAAGGGACATTCTGTGATCTATATAGGATACTAAAAACCCATGAATTCACCACCAATCTTTGGTTTACTTAGAGATTCCAGGAGGCCAAATCTCTGACGAGTGCTCATTTGTATCACTCATGGAACCAGTAGAGTAGTGGTTTTCAACCTTTTTTCATTTATGAACCCTTATTTTTTTAAATGGAAGTATGGACCCCATTGGAAATCTGAGACATAGTCTGTGGAACCCCCCAGGGATCCATGGACCAAAAGGTTGAAAACCACTATTCTATGGTAACAACAACCTTTTGCAAACCCCTTAGACATAGTGTATGGACTCACAGGAGAAAACCACTACAGTAAAGGATAAGGCCAAGAATTTTTAAAAAGGGGGCCTACATTTTCAAAATGAACTAGTGATCTTGTGTGCCTCAATACCTGGGTGCCTATCTGTAAAGCAGAGCTGGTCATAAAAAAAAAATCTTTGTTGTTAAATTTTTAAAATGTCTTTGTTTTCATTTCACAGTGTTAAAAATGGCTCTATTTCCCTTTTCTCTGCACACTTCACAAATAAATATTATGAATTGTTTTTCAAAATTTTAATGGAAAACATTATGGGAAATGTTTGACATTTTAAATGTACTCCAAATCCAACTTTGTGTAAAATAAAATTTTGACAATCAGTGCGATAACATTTTTATGTTTTTAATTAAAATATTGGGTGGGGGGTTAAAAATGCACATTTTTGTAAAAGCTGAAAAGTGTTGAAAATGTTGAGATATTTTGACCTGCTCTACTTGAAAATCATATAAAGGGGTTTGACTCTCATGTAGTGAGTGCTCACGCTTTCTGAAACTCTGACCCTTTTGAAGTTCTATCAAGTAGGGCAACTGAAAACTGAGGTCACTTCTGAAAATTCAGGCCTGTTGCTTAAAGCTAGGTTCTTATGTTTATATTTTAGACTTTTTCATGCTCCAAATCGTTTGTTAATTCCTCATTTTAGATACGTACTCTTTTACTATTAGAGTATGCACCTTCCCTTACCAAAAAATAATTACCCAGCAGATATATAAACTTCAAGTGGAAGTATTTCAATGTACTGTGTGCTGATTTTGAACATCCCTGCAAACCTGAGATCATAATTAATACATTTTGAGACTATGTGAGTTTAGGAATAATTCCTGATGAGAAATCAAGTACCTTGGTTCTGGCTTGGATTACAAGTAGCAATATGCAAATTGTAAATGATGCCATTCTTTTCTTATTCATGAAGAACAGTAAATTATTCTCATAATATTTTCCTATTCTAGTAATTTATTGTTCAAGAAAAATATCAAGTGAATAAGCTAGTCTTAAATCTTTATAGTAGTTGTTGGACCCCCAATTTGGGCCCTAGGGCCAGGCAGCTGGTGTTCCGGCCTCCACCCCCAACGGATTTTTCCCCCAGCCCCCATAGCTGCCACTGATCACGTAGCTGCTCGGAAAGCAGAACTTGTAACAGGAAAAGCAGCCTTGTGGTCAGCCGGTCTGAAGGGACGAAGTTCCCCTCACGACGGTTGCTTCCTGGGTAAGGATGTAGGGGCCCGACTGCCTCCCTTGTATGGGCATAAGCCACTCGCGACCCCACAATTGGCTTATCACAAATTATGACGAAAAATTTGCTATATATTCCTGACCCCCTCCCGGGGACGGGAAGAGAGAGAACTCGAATTCCCGTCGAACCGTATCCAGGATTGATCAACCTGGCTCTCTCCTGGCTCACGCATTCCCCAGAGCCTGACTGCTTGCCGGCCGTAATGAAACTTTTGTGGTTTGTATGTGTAAGTATAATTAGTCGTTAAGGATATCTGTATATCTGTGTTGTTAGATAAGAGGCAGAGACTGGTTCCAGCCGCCCCAAGGCTCCTGCTAGGGGAAACCCATTGACCAGGAAACCTTGAACGCAAGGGGGACCAGTTGAGCCTAGCAATTTGTGTCTACTAAGATTAGTTGCTGCATTTATGAGTACTAACAGCACCAATATCACCCCTGGGACGACCTGAATAATTACTGGGACTTAGAAAAATACCAGGGCCAACTTCTATTTGTAATTGTAGTGTTTGTGTTATTTGTTCTAGTATTATATTGTAAGCCCAAGCTGTAACTAATTGTGTTATCCCTTATCCTTATCTGTGACTCATTTAATAAATCCTTAATTTTTAACACTACGCCTGATTGCTTGCGTTATCCCCGTCACTGCCCTTGGGCACTTGTCACCCCCCCCCGGGGCATCCAGTGATCGAACCTCCGCCCTATTCCAACGCTCATTACCCGGTAGATAACGGGCACCTGGTGGCCATATCGGTGGAGCAAGGGGCGAGAGCAATCTGTAATCAACAGTAGTCTAATCCAAAGTAGAAAATGACTTAAATGAGTCAAATAGCAGGAATTTTTCACACAAGAAGAACCAAGTTGATGTTTAACTATTTCCATGCCCAGCTGGATATGAAAAGAGTTACTCAGAATTCTGTCAGTATTAAAACTAGCAATAGTTGGCAGCATTTTTCATCACCAGATGCAGAGTTGGTGTATGGATGGGCTCTCCTACTTCTGACATCTCCTCGGTCATCTCAATACATCTCCCATACACTGAGCGCAAAGCAGACTCCTCTCAGGCCACACTGAGAGCTTGGAAAACACAGTAGCTTTCAGATATAGATGTGACAGTGGCGGACCAGATGCCAGTTCATACCAAGGCCCCTAGTCCTCACTGAACACTGACAAGTGTGTAGCTGGAAGCCAGTCTGGTTTAACTGTGTGTTACTTTAGTTAAAATAGATATTAAGTTTATAAGAATGCATTTAGTGTTTAGACTTGATGAAATGCTCTTAGGATGCTGCATGTATTGACCTCACTTGTAACATCTGAGTTCCATAGTATAAGCTTATATTGAGGGTTTACATTGTAATTCTCTGTGACTGTGTAACTTGCCAAACAGGAAAGAAGCATTTGTTAATGTAAAGTGCTGGTCCTGCATAAAAGAAGGCTGACTGAAACCAAATAAGCCATTGTGACACATCAAAGATCAATGATTGTTGATTGCCCTTCCCCTGTACATCCCATGCACACAGGAACAATAGATGGACACAAACACTAGTCCCATAAGTTTGAATTCTGGGAGGCAGAAATAAACATCCCGGGTCAGAAAGAACTGTATCACTATGCTGCTTGGAATTTAGAGAGGCCAACATTTCTAAGCATAAGAAAGGAATCTCCAAGCTTCTTGGCTTGGGTTATATCTAGAGGACATAGAAAATTTGCATAAAGTAGAAGTTTCTGTTGCCTTCTGGAATTTAAGACTGTAACTCATTTGTGTGTGTATGTTTACATATTTTAACATGCTTCCTGCAGCTCCCTTTGGCCAGGAAAGGTCAACTGGGGCCACTGGGAGCTGCAGGAGGCATGCCAGTGGACAGTCAATGTAAACACTGTCTCAGGGCCCGCCATCAGATTACCTTGACAGGCTGCATGCTGCCCATGGCCTACAGATTGCCCACCACTGACTTAGATTAATCTTCAGGTCATCATTGTGACATCATGGGAAGGTGTGTGTATAACAAAGATGAGGAAACACTGGCCGTTTTTTCACACCAAAATTGACTGGACTGATAGATCAGCCACTAGTAATACCTTTGGCCTTTTCTGTTCATTTAATTGTTGCCCTTTTAGAAGATGATGAAATGTCAGAAAATTTACCTAAATGAGTCTTCTTTATTATTAGGACTCCTAGCAGTCTAGTATAAATGTTACTACCTGGCTTTCCAAAATCCTTCCTAATGCCTTCCAGAAAAAGGGCTGATATAAATACTGAGAAAATATTTCATCAGGACAATCCCTCAGCACTCAGGGTTAGATAGATTTTTCAGAAGTACAATTCATCCGTTGTCTGTACTGCTACCTTGTTTCTCTGCTCCAGCATGTAGTACTTGGAACTCCAAGACATCTACTTCCTGCAAGTGCTGAAACAGAAAGTATCCATCTTCTGAATAGAGTCTTTTTTTCCATCTTTCTCTGAGCATCTTACAAATTAGATATCACCTAGACAACTTCACTCTCTGGGATCAATATCTTGTGAATTACATTCCTTTTAAATGGAAAAATCTATGGCTCAGCTACTTTTTATTACTATGCTTCTGTTCTTTGGAATTCCCAAAATTCTGATCTGCTGGCCAAATTTAACTCAATCCATCCCTTTGCCAATTTTTTTAAATGAAATTTTAATTTTTTATATAAGTAAACCAAATAGTGCAATCTTAAGAGAAGCACAGATGTCAAACTGTAACATAAGTTTAGCATAATAATAAGGAAGTTACAGGTTATGTTTTGTGATACAAGGAAACAGAGTTATAATTCACATTTTATTATCTATCTGCAGCACCAATGCACCATTAAAAAATATAAACTAGCTAGTAGCTAACCCTTATTCAGCCATGCATGGGTTAGGGAATAAGAAAATTCCTCTGTCTTGTTCAAATATTTTCCCCTGGGAGCAACATGCTGGAAAGGGGGCATGGAGAAGAGGAGAGTAGGCAAAGCCATGGCTCTTTATTCCTATATACCAGTCAACAGAAGTAACTACCCTTGCCAGGCTGGGGTGAAGGGATGGGAAATACACAACACCATTCAAAGGACCATAATAAGACATTACCCTTTTGCAAGAATGTGGGGGGCATTGTGTAAGCACAGACTTTATGACAACGTGTATGCAAAGGGAGCACAGTTGGAGTTGCCTGAACTCTGTCCTGTCCATATTTTAATGGAAGTGTACATACATGTAGTTATTGGTGCTCATTTGTTCTTTATCTTTTTAGGATATTGTTTGTCTATACAGCTAAACACCCAACAATGTTGGGGTTTGTGCAGTGCTATCTATGTGTGTGTGGATTGCAGGAAGGGAACAGCATTTCTCACGATCAATCCCGGCACTTGCAAAGGGCTGTACTGCAGCCCTCCTACAACTGCTATTTCTGCCCAATAAACCGAATAACGGTTGATTGAAGCTTCACATCCTATTACATAGAGGTTTTGAGGCACTAAATCTGTGTAATCATGGATCCAGTAGCTCTTTGCCTGCTCTTCTCCCCAAACCCACTCTTATCTTATCTACTGGGGCCAGCCTGCAGACTTCTCTCAGAGATCCCCTATGTGCCTTCTGCTCTGCCAACACACCTAGCACAGTCCCACTGTGTAGTTAAATGGTGCAATGGGCCTTGTATACCGGAGTCACATTTTACACTGTGTCTTTTCACCGTACAAAGTCAGGATTTAAACAGTCCTGAGCCATATATAAGGGTGAGATCCTCACATATCTTTCATTGTAGTGTGGTACGTTTGCTCATTTTTAGTTATTATGAACCTTAGCTTTTAAGCCGCTGTTTCAATCCTTCCCATGATTTCCCCACTACACTCTTTTCAGTCTTTTTCCCCTGCTCCTCTGAAAGATGAGATGCAGAGCGCTGCCTCCAACTGTCACATGGCAGTCACTTGCTGAAGGGCAAACCACAGCCTCTTTGGCTTTGAGGCTGTGAAATGTTTTTCAGCACAGTCCCACAGCCAGCTGTAGCTATATTTATTCTGACTACTTTCCCTGATTAGTTTGGTACCATGTCAGTAGCTGGCAGATGATGTTGTGAGCTAAAAAGCCTGCAGGTACTATTGACAGCCTGGGTAAACTCTAATCTCCTTATTTGTTTTCTATTCAAGTTTTAGTTGCATTGCAGCCATAGGCCCAGATCCTGCTAAGCAATCCACACTGGTGGACCTGGATGCCTAGTCATTGCCCCATTGAAGTCAATTATACTCTGTACAGGTGCAGGAGTCTGCATATAATCATGTCCTGGCAGGACTGGGGCCTTAGCTTTCAGTTTCATGGTAATTAAAGTTGAAAAGAGATTTAATATAACCCTTTGTTTCACTCTTCACACCTCCATGCAGTGCTTTACTAAACCATTCACCTTGGGGGTAGGAACTTTTCCATGGGTGGTTTCTGGGCAATAGTGATCTTTTTTTTTTTTTTTTTGTCAATTTTCTGCAAAATTCTTTCAAGGTATAGGACATGGTGTTTCATTTTGTAAAGAAAAAAATCTAAGGACACATTTCCATATTGTTACAGCAAAAATGACTGATATTTCAATCTGGAAAGGTAGCTAAGTAAGATTTTTTAACCGCATGTAGGCACGTAACAATGTAGATAGGCACCTAGGGGTGGGCTTCAAAAAGGTCTTGGGCATGTAACTCCCATTGATTTCATGAATATCAGAATTGTAATGCTGCACACTTGATAGTTAGTGGAAAGTGAACATGAAGTAGTCACAAACATGTTCAATTGAAATTCTTTTTCAAGCTTCAATCAATATTTATGGACATTTTCCCCACTGTTCTCTCAGCTCTACTCTACATGCAGCTGGACTTTCAGCGCATGTATACTCCAGCCATCTAAATATATTTTCAATTTTCCCCACAAATTCTAACTTAAATACACTTCAAAGTGTTGCAGATGAGCTGGACTTACACTTTGCAGTCCGTCCAAGTTAGAGGGGAGCATGTAGCTGTGCTGCACCTGGAACGGGACAGGGCTAAATCATGATTCTCATGATTACTGCTTCTCCATTGTTCCATGAAGGAATCAAGCTGCACAAGCCATTGTCATGGCACATCTTATGTCTTTCTCTGTCCTAGCTCAGCTGTGCTGTTCAGTGTTGGGAGAGGCAGGCACTTGTCACCACCCTGTCCGAGGGTTGCTGTCCACTCACTTAGGCTATGTCAATATAGGTAGCAAGTATAGGGGAATAACTGAGCTCCTTATGCCCCTTTATTTCCTTGAGAGAATATGAAGTTAAGGTCATGACTGAGCACTCTGTTCTTTACACTTTTGGGGTACTCTGTAAAGGATAGAGATCTCAACTGATAGTGATAAGCAAACATCTGGACAAATGGTAATGTTCAAAAACTACATGATTGCACATCTGAACTTCTTGCAAAATGCTTTCACACAATATAGATTGACATTTAATGCCCCTCAAATGCCAAATTTTCTGAGGACATAAATTATTCAGAACTATGGGAAATTCTAGTTTACTTTTTGTTCTTAACCAACTCCTAGCTTTTCACTAAAAAAATAGAGAAAGATGTGTTAATTTTGTGAAATGTTGCCATTTAGTTGTTTCCTGTCTCTTGCTCAGAAAAAAAAAATTGACCCCCTCTCCATTTCGCCCCCCCCCCCAAAATCATCTTGCTTTGAGGTGACCTCAGGTCCAATCTTAGCCTCTGATGGGGTAAGAATTACCATATTTTGCCAGATGTCAACAGTGAAGCATAAATGTCCCTGACTCTAATGAAGTTCGGTTCATCCAGGTTTGCTTGAAAAGTTTTTAAATCTCTTCATATCTTTTTGTGAACCTAGGACATATTTAATTTCTAAACAAAAGTTACACACATTAGTACTGGTGGCGTCTGCAAGCCTGAGAGTAAGCTTCTTGTTATTGTCATGATGTTGTCTTTCGTTTGCATTGGATAAATACCACAGCAAGGGTTTCTTGTCTCTTATGCTTTTATTCTCCAAGTGTCTTCACATTTTCAAAAGAAACACCTAAATTCTTCTCCATTTTCAATTCCAATTTGCCTTCAGTTCATGTGATAGTCTTCTTTTCTACCAAAAGGGTTTTCAGGTGTAACTAATTTAATCTTAGTGGAGAACACCATGATCTAGTTCAGGGGTAAGCAACCTTTCAGAAATGGTGTGCTGAGTCTTCATTTATTCACTCTAATTTAAGTTTTTGCGTGCCAGTAATACATTTCAACATTTTTAGAAGGTCTCTTTCTGTAAGTCTATAATATATAACTAAACTATTGTTGAATGTAAAGTAAATAAGGTTTTAAAAATGTTTAAGAAGCTTCATTTAAAAATTAAATGCAGAGCCCCCCAGACTGGTGGCCAGGACCTGGGCAGTGTGAGTGCCACTGAAAATCAGCTTGTGTGCTGCCTTTGGCATGTGTGCCATAAGTTGCCTACCCCTGATCTAGATCTTGGTGGGAATTTTATTCAGCTGTATAATGGCATCTAATAGGTGTGGGCTTATACAGTAAATCCATGCATGATGTATGAAATTTTAGAATTATTCAAACAGTGAATTTTGCTCATTATTATGTATTCTCAGGTGCTTTGTTGTTATTTCTGAATACTCAGAAAAAAAGTTTTGTGCTTTTATTATAATTTTTTTTTATTCTTAAATACTTGTTATTAGTAATAGCATTTATAGTGCAGCCTACAACATTTCTATTGTCTTCTGTGATATAGTGTCAACTGACACAGAAACAAACATCCATAATGCATTAAGGATTAGTGTTACTGAATACCATTTATACACCCTCTGGGGGAC
Organism: Gopherus flavomarginatus; assembly: GCF_025201925.1. Taxonomy (NCBI): domain Eukaryota; kingdom Metazoa; phylum Chordata; order Testudines; family Testudinidae; genus Gopherus; species Gopherus flavomarginatus. Next base: position 282,472,194 of record NC_066617.1, on the reverse strand, counting down.
ATGCTTTCATAGTAATTGAAACAGCCCCTGTAACCATATCTATACACAATGTGTGCAGCAGTTTAGAATGAAAAGTGCCATTGGTATGACAGTCATATTTTATAACATATGATAATGAGCTATATAGGCTATGCTATTCTGACTGTCTTATATTGGCTATCACAGGCTTTTAGCAGTGTACGTTGTAAAACCCATTTCTAGTTAATAATGATGGCATTATTCCAAAAACATCCACATTGTATCCAAACTTTTAAAATCTATGATATTTCAGTTACTTGCTACTTCATAATGTCTGCAGTTTCAAATAGTATGGCCTGTGTTGTGCAGGAGGTCAGACTAGAGCATCAGAACGTTCACTTCTGGCTTTAAAAATCCATGAAATAGTCCACGCTGGTCTTCCCACCGCTGACCCCTATCCCATTTGAGATAAAAGAAGGTTTCTCAAACTGAGGTCATCGCTTGTGTAGGGAAAGCCCCTAGCGGACCAGGCCGGGCTGGTGTGTATACCTGCCGCATCTGCAGGTCCAACAGATCACGGCCCCCACTGGCCACGGATCGCTGCTCTGGGCCAATGGGGGCTGCTGGAAGCCTGCATGATCCGCGACCAATGGGAGCCGCGATCGGCTGGACCTGCAGACGGGGCAGGTAAACACACCGGCCCGGCCCACCAAGGGCTTTCACTGCACAAGTGGTGACCTCTGTTTGAGAAACACTGTGATAAAATCACTAAAAATTATATCTATACTGTCATAAACAGATAGTAGGAGTTAATAGAACAGAAGTAATTTATATCTCTTTTGCCTATAAAGGGTTAACAAAATCAGTGAGCCTGGCTGTCACCTGACCAGAGGACCAATCAGGGGACAGGATACTTTCAAATCTTGAGGGAGGGAAGATTTTGTGTGTGCTGTTAGTTTTGGTTGTTGTTCACTCTGGGGGCTCAAAGGGACCAGACGTGCAACCAGGTTTCTCTCCAATCTCTCCGCTACAGGCTTTTATAAGTTTAAAATAGTGAGTACTGGATAGATAAGGTGAGCTAAGCTTATGTTTGTTTTCTTTATTTGCAAATGTGTATTTGGTTGGAAGGAGTTCAAATTGGTATTTTGCTGAAAGGATTTTAATTTGTACCTGTATACTTAGGCTGGGAGGGTATTCCCAGTGTCTATAGCTGAAAGACCCTGTAACATATTCCATCTTAAATTTACAAAGATAATTTTCACTGTTTTTTCTCTCTTTAATTAAAAGCTTTTCTTGTTTAAGAACCTGATTGTTTTTTTTATTCTGGTGAGACTCCACGGGACTGGGTCTGGATCCACCAGGGAATTGGTGGGGAGAAAGGAGGGAAGGGGGAGAGAGAGGCTAATTTCTCTCTGTGTTAGAATTACTTTCTCAGGGAGAATCTGGGAGGGGAAGAGAGAAGGAGGGGGGAAGGTGCATTTTCCTCTCTGTTTTAAGATTCAAGGAGTTTGAATCACAATGATCTTCCAGGGTAACTCAGCGAGGGGAAGCCTGGGAGAGGCAACAGTGAGGGAAAGGGTTTACTTTCCTTGTGTTAAGATCCAGAGGGTCTGGGTCTTGGGGGTCCTCGGGCAAGGTTTTGGGGGACCAGAGTGTACCAGGCACCGGAATTCCTGGTTGGTGGCAGCGCTACAGATTCTGAGCTGGTAATTGAGCTTAGAGGAATTCATGCTGGTACCCCATCTTTTGGACGCTAAGGTTCAGAGTGGGGAATTATACCATGACATATACACAGAGTAAAATTTACAATGATCTGGCCTGCTGTGCATTAAGTCACCATGCAGACCCTGATATCATGCATTGAAACTGTAGGTCAGTGCATACTGTGGAACTTTTATTGCATAGTAGCAGGGTCCGCAAGGCAAGTTATTGTGCAACAGGCTAGTGCACTCTAGACTTACAACCCCATTTGCTGCACACCAACTGACTGTGAAGACAAGCCTTTAGTTTGAAAATGAGCAGAGAAGCAAATGAGAGTATGAGACTTTTTTTTCCATTCATTTGCATAAAAGTATCGGTATATTTTTAGTCATATAAAATCCAAAAGGTAGTCTTGGGGTAGTGAGTAACTGTACTTCAAATCAGGATATTTCAATGCTCATGTCCATCCAAAAGTATGGGGAGGTGGTTTAGGATTTAGAGAAGCAAACTGGAAATCAGGAGTTCTGGCTTCTATTCCCAGAACTAGGCAAAATGCATCTCAACGGTGTATAATGAATCAGTATGAATATATACAAATCCCAGTATCTATTCTCTCCTGCATAGAGCACCATCAAGCAAATTAAAAATATCTGGGTTGCAGAGCTTATTTATACCTCATGCTGATTCGATACTTTAATATATGCAGATTCATATTTCAAATGTATTGTTTGTTTTCCTCTGTCTGGATGCAACTGCTCCAATAGCAACTAAAGTAACATTCAGTTTCTGTGCTCCTTTGGAGATTGTTGGAGCCAGATAATTATAGCATCTTATGGATGCAGTTGATCTCCAATCTCCCTCTTTCAGTCATCAAGCCAAAGTTGCTCATGGCTTTTCCTTACTTGGAAAGTTTTACTCAGTCTCAAAGGAGGTGGAGGTCACCAACCAATGGGATCCAAGAGGAAGCAGCTTGAACAAAGAAGTCAGGAATTCTTTTAGTTAACATAGACCTTCTAATGTAGCAATCAAGAGTCAGAATGTATATTCGTGTGTGTGTGTGTGTGTAAGGTGTTCATTTCACACAGAACTAGATGGGATACCAGAGCTATGTTCTTCAGTGCCTGGCTCTTTAAAGTTAGGAACTATGTTAAAAGGTCAAAAGGACACAGCTCAAGTAAGCAAGGTGTTATGAGCTTGGTGGCCTAGAAAACACTCTAGCCTTGAGTTTTGGTAAGATCTCTGTGCGTGTGTTTACTTCTTGCAAACATTTTAATAAAATGCTCCCATTTGAAACAGGATTCTAGATAATTTTCTCTACTTCCCCATACAGCATAGAAAACCCTCTTTTCCCCTTGCAGTTGGGGACACCTGATGGATCAGGATGCTTTGGAGATTATTTGGGATTATTAAGAACTGAATATAATGTATATGTACTGTGGCATCCAAATATACTCTAGATCAGTGTGTGTGAGTGTGTGTGTGGGGGGTCAACCTGCAGCCCATGGGTTCTATGTAGCCCGTCAGAGTACCTGCTGGCGGGCCACGAGACAGTTTGTTTACAAATGGTCACTGGAAGCTGCGGGCAGCTGTGCCTGTGTAGGGCCAGCTCCAGGCTCCAGCATGCCAAGCGCGTGCTTGAGGAGGCATGCCGCGGGGGGCGCTCTGCCGGTTGCCAGGAGGGTGGCAGGTGGCTCTGGTGAACCTCCTGCAGGCGTCCCTGTGGAGGATCCGCTGGTCCAGCGGCTCGGGTGGACGTCCCTGCAGAGGATCCACTGATCTTGCAGCTCTGGTGGAGCATCTGCAGGCACGCCTGCGGGAGGTTCACCAGAGCCACAGGACCAGCGGACCCTCTGCAGGGATGCCTGCGAGAGGTCCACCAGAGCCGCGGGACCGGCGAGCCGCAGAGCCTCCCCCCCCGCGGCGTGCCGGCGTGCTTGGAGCGGCGAAATGGCTAGAGCCAGCCCTGTGCCTGTGGACGGTCAATGTAAACAAACTGTCCTGCAGCCAGCCAGTGGATTTCCCTGACAGGCCTCATGCGCCCATGAGCTGCAGGTTGCCCACCACTGCTCTAGATACTAGAACACCAAAATATCACTTACAGCTGGGTAATAGCCTATATACACATATTATATGCATCAGTATCCTGTCTCTCACTTCACTGATAGCAAGGCACAGTAACTTATTTACAAGTTAGCAAAAACTGGAATGAAAATGATTTTGTTTGACCATCCTGTAGGGAAGCACATTTGTGGTTAGTTGGTTACTTTATTTTCATTACATCAAACTACTTTATGTGTGCTAAAAGCTTGAAATATCAATGTTGACTTTGCGACTGTTTCCCTTCCCCTACTCATTGCCATCAGACAAGACACGATAACCTCCAAAATACAAAATTTAATGAAGATGGGGAAAAAAAATCAAAAAAGAAATCTTTGAGTGCCTAGACCAACATTTGTAAAACATACAGCTTGCACAATGATAGGTGACGTAAAAAAAAAAAGATCTTATTTTAAAACCTAGATATGACACAATAAATTGTTTGAAATGGTATTGAGTGTTCTTTCCTCATTTGAAAGCAAACTATCTGCCAGACTACTCTGGTGTTAGTTATGTATACTACTATATTTTTAAAGAGAAGGTATGTGAGAATACAGCTGAGTTCTGATTGTAGCTTATCTCAATGTAGCTTTCATTCATCAAATTATATAGCCATCTGGAACTTGCAAGCTTTTTATAGGTTTGTGTGTGTGTATGTGTGTGTGTGTGTGGTTGTTTAAAATCTAGGTTTATTCCAAAAGTTAACTAGAAAACACTTGTATTGGTACAGATATGTTTCTTAATTGGAAAGAATATAACTATGTCTTTGATGTTATGTAGATGAAGAAAAAGATGATCGCAAGCTACAGCTATAAAAGGATTTAACCTACTGATATATTAAAAAAACTGAATTATTTGTGGATTCAGTTCTGTCACCCTATCTCAAATCCACTTTAAGCTTTCAAAATAGGGTTTAGATGGGACTTAGGTGGTGGATGCAGGTGAGTCGCTGACCCTATGTATAGGGGAAAATTTCTCTCAACTTGGATAAGGCAGAATCTTGCCGTGTATTTGCAGGAAATTCAAATAAATTGTACTTTGTTAATTTAGTTAAAAAAACCAAACTTTTCTAGTCATAAATATGGCTCTGAGATTCCCCTGGAAATAGTGTTGTGGAGGAATGTTCCCTATTCTTGCTGGGTTTTCATCCTAATATCTTTTTTATTAATTGTGGGCATAAGTACATCAGTGAAGTGTTATGATTTCATCTAGTCAAAAATCAGATTTTGCTCCCATATTTTCTTTCAACATTTTAGTTCAAAACAAAATGTTTCAAAATAATTATTTTACATAGAACTGTTGCGGTGCCTCATGGGAGTTGTACTTTGGGTGCCTTATGCCCCTATTCTTCTCTGTAAGCCAAGCCCCACAACTAGACTATATCCTCCATGATGCATCACAGCTATTTGAGTCTGATGATGCATAGCAACGATTCAGCCAGAAGTGACATCATGGTGCATCATAGGATGTGTAGTTTATCCAAGGAGTTCAGGTGTGAGAGGAAAATGGAGGCATGATGCACCACAGCAGCACAGTAAGACAGAAATTAATGCTGAACTGAATCAACACATTTCAATGTGATTCTAGAAATCAAAATATTTTGATTCAGCACAACCCGACCCACAATAAAATGTTCTGTTTATATTATTGGAGTGGGAAACTAAAATAAATAAAATCAGTAAAATTGTACTTTCCCCATGGAAAAAATAGATTTTCTGGAAACAAAATTTCCATTGAAAAAACAAGTTGATGGCAAATTCCCAGCCAGCTCAAGCTAAGGGTATGCCTACCCGGAGCTGGAGGTGTAATTTCCATTTTGGGTAGATATACTGTGATGGTCTGTACCTTCTATTCACCCCTTTTTCAAGACTGTGATAAATTTTGTAAAACTAGGCCTTGTAAGATATCATTTGAAAACTCATGATTTGCTGATCATTATTGTCCAGGTAAAATATGTCTGGCAACACTGCATGTAAAGTTATAAGATTCTACTCTACGATGTTACTAAGACATAGTCTAAATCTGGGGAAACAGCCCCAAACCAGTTCGTCAGAGACAAATGGCAAACCGATGCCTCAGAAAGGTGTCAACAAAATCAGATGGACTATCACCTGGTTAAGAGGCCATTCTTTGGCAGGAAAAAGGGTGTGAGTGGCAAAGACATAGCTGGAGGTTCCCATCTCCCCAGCCATTCCGTCTCCTGAACTCCAGCTGGAGCTGACTCTCAAAGAAGAGGAAAAGGACAAAAATGAGGAGCAGAGGCCCCAAATCATCTCTCCCTTCATTTCTACTCACAGAATCAACAACACCTGAAGGACATGGACATTAATATTGACCTAGGGGAAGGATACTGGTTGAAATGATTTCAGGCAGCAAGACAGCTAAAGCATGTGGTGCCAGAAACATTTACTTTGAATTCCCTTAGGCCTGGTTTACACTGGCTCGGGATAGGGGCGGGAGATCGATCTAAGTTATGTAACTTCAGCTACATGAATATTGTAGCTGAAGTTGACATACTTAGATCTACTTACCGTGGTGTCTTCACGGCGGTAGGTTGACTGCTGATGCTCCCCCGTCAACTCCACTTCCACTTTTTGTGCCACTGGAGTACCGGAGTCAATGGGAGAGCACTCGGCAGTCCATTTATCACCTCTAGACTAGACACGATAAATTGACCCCCGCTGCCCATTGATCCAGTGCGTAATGTAAACATGTCCTTAGCTGTTAACTAAGGTTTTAGATGTGCTTTACCTTTTATTTACTTTGTAACCAATTCTGACTTTTATGTCTCATTACTTTAAGTATTCACTTAAAATCTATAGTTAATAAACTTGTTTTATTTTTTATCAAACCAATGTGTATTTAGATTGAAGTGTTTGGGAAACTCCAATGGGGATAAAAAGGTTTGTGCGTATCATTTCTTTTAATGAAATGTCAGACTTTATATGAGTTTGTATTCTCCAGAAGCATGCCGGGCATTAGAAGACACACATTTCTGGAGTGAAGTCTGGAACTGGGAATTTCCTGGTGTTACTCTGTAAAGTAATACATGGGTGGATGCTGGCTGGTTATATGACTCATACAGTATAGCTGGGGATGATTTACATGCTGGAGGCTGTGAGAGCAGGTCAGGTGTGGTAGCTCTCCCAGTGAAGTTGTGTAAAGGTCACTCAAGGTTGGATAATTGAAGGGACACAGCTATCCATGAGTCCAGATTGTACCCTGGGGAATGTCACATACTATGCTCGCTGTGATTGATCTAGTGTGCTAAAAACAGCAGATAGCTGTGCCTGTAGAGGTAGCAGGACAGGCTAGCCCAGAATACAATCCCATCTGAAACCCTGGATACATACTCAGGGTAGCTAGCAATGGCTACACTGCTATTTTTACTGTACTAGCTCAATCAGAGCTGGTGTGGTTATGTCTGCTGGAAATTGCCACCTTCAGATACAGTGTAGACATACCTTTAAGAGTTAGATACTACATAGAAATAACTGTAGCTATTCCCTATGTATCACATGGATAGTAGCCTGTTAGTGCACCACTTTTGGCGTAGCTAATATAACAGTGGGTTCTCCATATATAGGCATCCTTACACCCTTAACCAATCTCATTCTTTAAAAAACTGTTACAGCATTTAAACAGTGTAACTCTGTCTCGGTTACTTTAGTCAATTACTGTAGAACACAGTGCCCTCTGTAACAGGAAACATGGTCATGTTGCTGATGGATAAGATGTGTATTAATAAAACATGACTACTCCACAGGCTACACTACAAAACTGTGTTACTTATTCAGGCCATAGCCTACGATCTATTTTACCTCCAGACCATATACAATTGTTTCTGCTGATTTTTTGGGCCCTTATTCGGACCAGATTCTCTGTTCTGGTCCATTTCCTTTCCATTGTTCTGCCCCTGCTTATGTGGAGCTTGCAGCAGGTATAGAACTAGCAGAGTTTACTCTGTGCCATCCTCTCCTAAAGTTTTCAACCCAGAGGGAATATCCTGCACTGGGGAGATATTACATCCTAAGATATCCAAATGTATGATTGTGCCCTAAATGTATTTCTTTTTATTAGAAGTGACTATACAGCAGTCACTTCATTTTATCAACCCTTATTAATTACTGTTCATATGGTCTAATATTTCTTTGATGCAGGGAATCAGAAAGGAAATGTGGGGTTGGGGGAAAAACTATTTATGTTTAAATATATACATAAAGTAAGAGTCAAAATTCACAAAATTTTATTTAGCTACCTTCCCTTCTCCTCCCACACCATGCTGCTTACTTCTTAACCTTCCAACCCACCCCTAAGCATCACAGCATCAGGTATTCAATATTTTTTTGCTGTCTCTGCTAGGTGAAGTATAGTATATTTAATACAATTACAAGCAATGAGAAGTTTAACTGAGATTAAGCCCTCAAGCTGTATACACAAAATCCCATGAACTTTGCAGATTTTTATTAACAAGTGGTTGTATTTTTTGGGGGGAGGGGAGTGGCTAAATTGAGTTTTCTGTTGTGGGATGTCCTTCACGTTTCTTTTTTTTTTTCTTTCTGTAAAACCTAGAAAATAATGCTAATATCTGGATTCATCTTTCATGGTATTGAATATTTATTTGCTCTGTTCTTATCTAATCTCATAAACATCATAAACTTTAAGTATAAAGATGGCAAAAATGTGTATGTTTTGTTAATAGCAAATTAAAAACCATGAAAACAGGCTATATGAAATAGTGATATCTGAATGTTAATATGAGGAACATAATGGCTTTTTCACTAGGGGAGAGAGTGAAAAGAGTAGTCACTATGACAAGAAACCCATTTACAAACACAACTAACCTAGTAATGATACTATGATGAAGACAGGATGTCCTTAGATCAAGATATTGATATTTTTTAACAACAGCATGTGTATTCTCACAAAGAAACCACATGCAAACAATAAAAACATGACATTGAGCATAAAAATAGGAAGTTAACAGGCATGGAAAAGAAAAGAAATTAAAATTTTGCATATTTATGACTCATAAATCAGCAGCACTTTGAAATAGTTCAAAACATTTTAATAAAAATGAGATGTGTATCAGGGACATCAAAGAAATGCCCATTAAATCAATACTAACCCCACAAGATGGGTTATTCAAAGTAAAAAGATACATTAATGTGATATTAATTTAAACACCCAGATATAAAGAAATTAAAAATGTTAAAGTCCATACAGGAAAGTTAATGTACCTTCACTGCACACATTGAAGCATACATTTTAAAACACATACTTAATAGCACATGTAATGCAATATGCCACACCAAACAAGACAGTTCTACAATATGCATGCACAAGGATGTTGAATTAATTGGAATATTAGAATATACTTCACTTGGGGAGGAAGGTTTGCTTATTTTCTTTTCAGCTGTCCCAGGCCAATAGAGTTGGCGGGAAGCTATGGCCAGCACATCTGTCGGCCCGTGGTCCTTCCTGCCACCCCCATTGGCATGGAACAGTGAACTGTAGCCAATAGGAGCTGCGATCGGCTAAACCTGCTGATGCAGCAGATAAACAAACTTGCCTGGCCCGCCAGGGTGCTTAACCTGGCAAGCCGTGTGCCAGAGGTTGCTGAACCCTGCTTTAATGTATAGCGATCAGGACCAACACCAACTAAATAATCCCATCAGGGCTTTGTCAAGTCAGGCCTTAAAAACCTCTAAGGATGAAGATTCCACCAGCTCCCTAGGTAACCCATTCCAATGCTTCACCACCCTTCTAGAGAAATAGTGTTTCCTAATATCCAACCTAGACCTCCCTCACTGCAACTTGAAACCACTGCTTCTTGTCCTGTCATCTGCCTCAACTGAGAACAGCCTAGCTCCATCTTCTTTGGACTCCCCTCCTCTTTCAGGTAGTTGAAGGCTGCTATCAAATCCCCCCTCACTCTTCTCTTCTGCAGACTAAATAACCCCAGGTCCCTCAGCCTCTCCTCGTAAGTCATGTACCCGAGTCCCCTAATCATTTTTGTTGCCCTCTGCTGGACTCCCTCCAATTTGTCCACATCCCTTCTGTAGTCGGGGGATCAAAACTGGACACAATACTCCAAGTGTGGCCTCACCAGTGCCGAATAGAGGGGAATAATCACTTCCCTCAATCTGTTGGCAATGTTCCTACTAATACAGCATAATATGCCGTTGGCCTTCTTGGCAATGAGGGCACACTGCTGACTCATATCCAGCTTCTAGTCCACTGTAATCCCCAGGTCCTTTTCTTCAGAACTGCTACTTAGCCAGCTGCTCTCTAGCCTGTAGCGGTGCATGGGATTCTTCCTCCCTAAGTGCAAGACTCTGTACTTGTCCTTGTTGAACCTCATCAGATTTCTTTTGGCCCAATCCTCCAATTTGTCTGGGGGACCTTATCCCTACCCTTCAGCGTATATACCTCTCCCCGCAGCTTAGTGTCATCTGCAAATTTGCTGAGGGTGCCATTCATCCCATCATCCAGATCATTAATAAAGATGTTGAACAAAATCAGCCCCAGGACCCACCCCCTGAGGCACTTTGCATGATACTAGATGCCAACTAGACATCGAGACGTTGATCACTACCCGTTGAGCATGACAATCTAGCCAACTTTTTGTCCACCTTACAGTCCATTCATCCAATCCATACTTCTTTAACTTGCTAGCAAGAATATTGTGGGAGACCGTATCAAAAGCTTTGCCAACTTCAAGATATATCACATACACTATTTTCCCCATATCCACAGAGCTAGTTATCTCATCATAGAAAGCAATCAGGTTGGTCAGGCATGACTTGCCCTTGGTGAATCCACTTTGACTGTTCCTTCCTCTCCTCCAAATGCTTCAAAATGGATTCCTTGAGGTCCTGTGCCATGATTTTGCCAGGGACTGAAGTGAGGCTGACTAGTCTGTAGCCCCCCTGGTTCTTTTTCTTCCCTTTTTAAAATATGGGCACTATATTTGCCTTTTTCCAGTTGTTTGGGACCTCCCCCAGTCACCATAAATTTTCAAAGATAATGGCCAATGGCTCTGCAATCACATTGGCCAACTCCCTCAGCACCCTTGGCTGCATTAGATCTGGACCCATGGACTTGTGCATGTCCAGTTTTTCTAAATAGTCCTTAACCTGTTCTTTCTGCTCACCTCCTCCCCATATTGTGTTGTCCAGTGCAGTAGTCTGGGAGCTGATCTTGTCTGTGAAGATGGATGCAAAAAAAGCATTGAGTACTTCAGCTTTTTCCACATCATCTTTCACTATATTTCCTCCCCCATTTAGTAAGGGTCCCACACTTTCCCTGACCTTCTTCTTGTTACTAACATACCTGTAGAAACCCTTCTTTTTACCCTTCACATCCCTTGCTAGCTGCAACTCCAATTGACCCTTTGCCTTCCTAATTACACCGCTGCATGCTTGAACAATATTTTTATACTCCTCCCTAGTCATCTGTCCAAATTTCCACTTCTTGTAAGCTTCCTTTTTCAGTTTAAGCTCACCGAAAGCTTTTCACTGTTAAGCCAAGCTGGTCACGTGCCATATTTGCTTTTTTTTCGGCAAATTGGGATGGTTTGTTCCTGCACCCTCAATAAGGCTTCTCTCCCCCTCATATTAGCCTCTTGGGGCTCCTTTCCCCCTCATATTAGCTTCTCGGGGAATCCTGCCCATCTGTTCCCTAAGGGAGTCTAAGTCTGCTTTTCTGAAGTCCAGGGTCCATATTTTGCTACTCTCTCTTCTTTCTTTTGTCAGAATTGTGAATCCAGCCATCTCATGGTCACTGCTGCCTAGGTTGCCACCCACTTTTACTTCCCCTACCTATTCTTCCCTTTTTGTAAGTAAGCAGCAGGTCAAGAGGAGCACAGCCTCTAGTCAGTTCCTCCAGCACTTGTACCAGGAAGTTGTCTCCAACACTCTCCTAAAACTTCCTGGATTTTCTGTGCATTGCTGTATTGCTCTTTCAGCAGATGTCAAGGTGATTGAAGTCCCCCATTAGAACAAGGGTCTGTGATCTGGAAACTTCAGTTAGTTTTCCAAAGAAAGTCTTGTCTACCTCATTCTTCTGATCCGGCAGGCTATAGCACACACCTACCAGGACATCACCCTTGTAGCGCTCTCCTCTAAAGTTAACTCAAAGACTCCCAAGAGGCTTTTCTCCAGTTTCATACTGGATCTCTGAGCAATTACACTGCTCTCTTACATATAATGCAACTCCTCCATCTTTCCTCCCATACCTGTCCTTCCTGAACAGTTTATACCTATCCATGACAGTGCTCCACTCATGTGAACTGCCCCACGAAGTTTCTGTTGTTCCAATCACATCATAGTTCCTTGATTGTACCAGGACTTCCAATTATTCCTGCTTGTTTCCCAGGCTTCTTGAGTTCATGTATATGCACCTAAGGTAACTCGCCAATTGTCCTACTTTCTCAATATGAATCAGGAGGCTTCCTGTCTTGTACCGTCCTCCTTGTGTTTCCTCCCCATATCTTACTTCCCCATTTATCTCTGGGCTTAGGTCCCCATCCCCTGGAAAACCTAGTTTAAAGCCCTCCTCACTAGGTTAACAAGCCTGCCTGTGAAGATGCTCTTCCCTCTCTTTGTTAGATGGATCCCATCTCTTCTTAGCAATCCCATGGTCAAATAATCCAAAGTGCTCTCTCCGACACCACCATTCATTCACCTCCACAATTTGACAGTCCCTACCTGGGCCTTTTCATTCAACAGGGAGGATGGACAAGAACACAACTTGCATTTCAAACTCCTTTATCCTTCTTCCCAGAGCTACGTAGTCTGCAGTGATCCACTCAAGGTCATTCTTGGAAATATCAATGGTGCCCACGTGGAGAAGCAGGAAAGGGTAGCAGTCTGAGGTCTTGATCAGTCTTGGCAGACGCTCCATCATATCCTGGATTCTAGCTCCGGGTAAGCAGCACACTTCTCAAGTTTCCCATTCTGGTTGGCAGATGGATGACTCTGTCCCCCTTAGGAGGGAGTCCCTGACCAGCACCATCTGTCTGCTTCTCTTGGGAGTGGTGGTCATGGAACCCTCACATGCTGCTGCACCACTTCTGGGGTTGCAATTTACCAGTATACTACTCTGCATGCGTGGCAGGCAGGGCCTGTTGATGTACAAGTAGACAGAGGGTCCTGAGTCCACCCCCTTATGCAGGAGTGTAGGGGTTGTGCTTGGGAGATGTACAGAGATGCTGGGGAGAGAAGGGCCTGTAACTATCCACTACTGCCATTGCATACATATTAATTTACTAGTTAGCAAGCTAATGGGGATGCCATCCCATCTCCTTTTCTTCTCAGCAAGCAGCATCATTAACCAATCACTGCAAAGATTCAAATGCCCTTAGGCAAAGTGAGAGCTCCATCATTTCCCTTGACTGTTATGATGCTTCCATAATATTAGTGAGTTCCTCTAACACTTATCTTGCAGTTACAGCAGCAAAATAGGCAGGGTCACTGCTACTTAATCTGGGTCAAATGCCACACAGACTACCTACTTTGTTTAATGCCTTACTCTGTATGGCATTTGAGCAACCTTTAGGAGGGTGAGCATTTGTCATTAGTCCCATTGAAGAAAAGTATTTGTGTAGGACCAAGAGTGTTTTTTCCCTCAGAGTTTGATAGAGGCAGATTAAGTACAAATGCAGAATGAAAAACAATTAAATGTTGAAGTTTAGCAACATGTTTTGTTCGGTGTCTTTGGGGGGAGGAGGGAGGTTGTAAACATTTCTTTTAGATCTATGTTTAAATATTTGATGCTCTTCTGTGAAAAGAACTAAGATTTACAGGACTTCTGGAAGAAACACGCCTGACAGAGGGATTAGGAGGTAGGGTCAAGAAGGGATTGGCACATGAAAGTGGATGGAAGGCATGAATTGATGGTGTAAATTGGTCATGCAGTTGGGGTAGATTAAAAGGAGCAAGCGGGGAGCAGAGGTAAGAAAATAGATAAGTTTAATTTGAGAGAAATATTTTATTTCCCCATTACGTGTGAAAGCATGGGAGCTGGAGAACTACTTTCACAAACAGAACATATCAAAAGCTCTTTGGAAATATCTTATTTTTCAAGCATTTACTGCTTTAAATACCTTAGGAATATTATCCTGCTGAACTTGCAGTGTTAGAGAGCACATTAGATAGGTAGGAGAATTTGCTTTGCAGGCATGTTTTCCAAGGTTCATCCATCTATAACAGGGGTCGGCAACCTCTGGCATGCGGCTCACCAGGGTAAGCACCTTGGCAGGCCGGGTCAGCTTGTTTACTTGCCGCGTCAGCAGCTTCGACCGATAGCGGCTCCCACTGGCCACTGTTCGCCGTCCCAGGCCAATGGGGGTGGTGGGAAGCCGCAGCCAACACATCCCTCACCCACGCCGCTTCCCACAGTCCCATTGGCCTGGGATGGTGAACCTCAGGCAGCGGGTCCCGCGGTCAGCTGAACCTGCTGACACAGCAGGTAAACAAACTGGCCCGACCTGCCAGGGTGCTTACCCTGGGGAGCTGCATGCCAGAGGTTGCCGACCCCTGTTATAGATGGATGAGCCTTGGAAAACATGCCTGCAAAGCAAATTGACCCACCTATCTAATGTGCTCTCTAACACTGCAAGCTCAGCAGGATAATATTCCTGTCAGGGTGGCACACCCATCCTAATCTTCCTTGTGGACCTTCACCCCTGAGATTCTATAAGGGAAGTGCTGTCCTGACAGCCTCTGTTCCTTCACACCAGAACAAGTGGCTTCAGGCTCCAGTGAAGAATGGACCAGGTTAGTAGCTCCTTTTTTCCTCAAGCACTTGCAGGGGTGTATTCCACTGAAATGACTCCCAAACAGTACTGTTTGGAGGTGAATTCAGAGTTTAGTCAAACAAACATTGCCAAAATTAACATCTGACCACATAGTATGAATGAATGAAATCACTGATGACTAGGGATATGTCTGCACAGCAACATAAGTGCAGGCTTGAGTCTAACTCCCCTTACATCTACACACCAACTGTGTTAACCTAGGGCTCACACCTAGCGCCTCAGGACCCAGCAGGACTGGAGGGTCTGAGACCATGTCAAGCTGTGACCTAGGATTTGAGCCCTATTGATTTCTTGTTAGCACGTGGCACCTGGCTTGACTTTGGAATGCATCTGGAGGACTTCATGGACCTGAGTTCCTCTGGATGACTTCTTTATTCCTCCCCATGCCAACAATTTGTGGTGCAATCTATTGCACTCTAGTGAAAATGGAAGCCACACTTCGCTTTGCAAATGGCAGCAGCTCAGATCAGTGTTAACCCATTGTCTACTGAACACTCCTATGCAAGCACACTATCAGAGCCTGCAGGATTTCCGATGGAGATTGATCAAAAGAAGCTTTTTGCAAAGAGATCTGCTTCCTGGTCAGAAAAGCACAGCTAAATTTTTGGTGAATCTGCAGTGTGAGACTGGTAAAACTTTGGACTTCAACAAAAGCAGAAGGAATGACCATGTGTACCAGCAGAGACCTTTTAAAATCTGGTAGCTCTGAGAATTTCTGGACCAGTGATCAGTACAGGAAACTAACAGACTAAAGAGCAAATACAGGAAGACCGGGGCTAATAATTGCACCTTGGGCAACTCACCAGCAACATCCCCATTTTATGATCACTTTGACTGGGTCCTGGGCACTGTGCCCAGCGCAGAGCCTACTGTGCTTCATGATAACCTGATGAGCCAAGATTGAACACTGATGATCACTGAACACACATCTGCACCCTAGGAACTGCTCCCAGCCAAGATTGTGAAGTGAATATTGTAATGATACCAGTCCCACAGTAGACCATGCATCAGGTTGGACAGGAAAATCTCAGTCCCTGCTCAGAGGAGCTGTTTCAGCCCCCCCACCAGCAACCAAGGAACAGCCTGAGGCCAAGTCTGCTGAGAATGCAGAGGAGAGAAGCTGCCCCAGAGTCTGGTAAGTGCATGATTCAAATTAAGTTTACTGTCACAGTAATGGGAGGAATTTCTGATTACATGACAAGGCAAACCTGGTAAGTCCCAGCTAACAGCATTTGGCCAGTAATGGCAATTTTTTTATTATTTTTTTTTTTACAGCATCTAGGTGTGTTTCCCTACCCCACATCATTTGAAGTGAAAAATAATGATTTTGCATTTCAAACTTTAGAATACAGCTGTAACAGTTATTTTATCAGTTAAGTCACAGAGATCTGCTATGGGTATTCTTGTTTTCCTTTGAGTAGTTGGGAATTTGCCACCCTGCAATCATTCCTCCTGTGTCTAGGCAGCTGCCAGTGAACAGCAAATTTAGTGTGAGTTTGGGAAACTGTTCTGTTTCCAAATGTAGTCCATTTTAGTTAGAGGCAATCCATATAGAGGTGGATGAAAGCTGCAGATTTCAGAGTTTTGCATGCAGCAGTAACAGGGTAAGCAATGTGTGCTAACACAGCATCATGTTAATTCAATCATGGATTAGGACCCAATCCTGACTGCTGATAGCGGCAAACTGCTCCTGAGGCAGGAACTCCAGATTGTCATATCATGGGGAAGAACATATTTTCTAGACCCTCTGTATAGCAGACTATTCCACTCCACTCATAAATGTGCTGTTTGGTCACTATTAGTTGAAATACTTCTGCTGCATAGAGCAAGTCACAGTAATGCAGACAGCATTAATTACACAGGCATCCAAACTGCTTTTTAAACACCTCCAAGGGGGTTTTAAACTGCTCAAAGCACATTCAATGATCATTCTACACCTGCTTAGAGTGTAATTAAACTTTTTTTTTTTGCCAGGGCCCCTGAAATCACAGTACAACTTCATAAGCCAAGGTAAAAAATGGTATGTGGGGTCCCCTAGAGTAACACTGGGGACAGTAACACCCTTTATATCAATGCCATGGATGGGAATTGAATTCATGAATGTAGACTTCAGAGCAGCGAAAAACAGTGGCATTGTGGACTCTTCCTGTGCCATCTACATTGCTATTCATAAATCTGCCTCTGTCGTTCATTAAAGACTGCATAACAATGGAGTAGTACCCTTTGTGGTATATGTGATCCTTGACAAGGGCAAACTATGGGCCCATGAGTTCCATCAATTGCACCACCTGAGTTAGGAAACTCCATTATTTCAAAGCCTGCAGTTAGCTTTGGAATATATTTAATGGCTGCCACATTGGGTTAAAATACACAACTAATTGCCACAGTTATCTCTGCCACCACTTTATCCACAGTAAACTTTCCAACCCCAAACTACTTGGCAATGGACCTATAGCAGTCTGGTATAGCCAGCTTCCAACAGTTATAGCAACCCACTTCACAACTAGCAAAGATGACCTCATGTGTCTCATGCTAGAGAGTGTGGGCGAGCTGCTTATGAAGTTCCAGAAATGTTACTTTCTTCAGAGAAAGTTCTAGACCCATGGCTGGTCATCTCAGGTCTGCATGACAATGTGGTCCCATCAGTCTGTGCATGTGGCTCTGTGCCAGAAACAGCAGTCTATGCAGGGGGGCATCAGCAGCTATGCTAATTATACATACCGAGCAGCATCTTCCAGTGGAAGTGAGCAAAGCCAGGGCACTCCTCTCCTTCCTCCTGGAGCTCCATCTGGAAATCAATCAGGTACCTTCACTGGGACAGGAGAACATCCACCCATGCTTAGAAGTAGTATGTCTCACCAAAGGGTCCAGCACTGGGAAATTTTCTATTATTGGAAACAAAGAGCAAGATGGAGTCAGCATGGTCTCTGAGGGGTACTTGGGTACTGAAGTCATCTTTGCTAAAACGTGGGATGTAGATGGTGCCAGGGAAGAGGGGTATTGGTGCCAGCTTGAGAAGCCTCTGAAACAAGGAAAGCACCTACCTCTTTACCAGTACTGAGGTAATTGATGATCATGGTCCCTGACCTAAAGCTACAGAAATGGAGGGGCCTGGAACAGTCAATGGTGCCAATAGTATGCCCACCTTCTGGGTTAGTGGGGAGGCAGGTCTGGACAGGAAGAGTAAGTCTGTTGCTGCCACATAGCATTGACAGCCCAGCTCTGCCCTGAGTACCCATGTCTTATGGAAATCAGAAGACTGTTCTTGACAGAGAGGACAACAAGCTTTTTGTTTGAAAGTCCCCAATGCATTTTATGTGTCCTCTTTCAAGGTACCCCAGGAGATAGGGTGTCATAAACAGATAGCTAAGGGTTAATGTCTCTTTCACCTGAAGCACCTGACCAGAGGACCAATCAGGAAACCGGATTTTTTTCAACTCTGGGTGGAGGGAAGTTTGTGTCTGAGTCTTTGTTTTCTGTCTGCCTGCTTTCTCTGAGCTTTGGAGAAGTAGTTTCTACTTTCTAGTCTTCTGTTTCTAAGTGTAAGGACAAAGAGATCAGATAGTAAGTTATATGGTTTCTTTTCTTTGGTATTTGCATGAATATAAGTGCTGGAGTGCTTTGATTTGTATTCTTTTTGAATAAGGCTGTTTATTCAATATTCTTTTAAGCAATTAACCCTGTATTTTGTCACCTTAATACAGAGAGACCATTTGTATGTATTTTTCTTTCTTTTTATATAAAGCTTTCTTTTAAGACCTGTTGGAGTTTTTCTTTACTTCAGAGAAATTGAGTCTGTACTCACCAGGGAATTGGTGGGAGGAAGAAATCAGGGGGGGAGATCTGTGTGTGTTGGATTAGCTAGCCTGATTTTGCATTCCCTCTGGGTGAAGAGGAAAGTACTTTTTGTTTCCAGGACTGGGAACAGAGAGGGGGAGTCACTCTGTGTAGTTTCACAGAGCTTGTGTCTGTGTATCTCTCCAGGAGCACCTGCAGGGGGGAAGGGAAAAAGGATTATTTCCCTTTGTTGTGAGACTCAAGGGATTTGGGTCTTGGGGTCCCCAGGGAAGGTTTTTCAGGGGGGACCAGAGTGCCCCAAAACACTCTATTTTTTTGGGTGGTGGCAGCAAGTACCAGGTCCAAGCTGGTAGCTAAGCTTGGAGGTTTTCATGCTAACCCCCATATTTTGGACGCTAAGGTCCAAATCTGGGACTAAGGTTATGATATGGTGTGCAGTGGTGGGATAGACAGAATCCAGAAGCCAGTAGGAATATTATATTTTTCTTTTCTCTGCTAAGGGCTTTTTAGCAGAGAGAAACAGTTTGGTTTTAAAAGGGAACCAAAGAGAATTTTTTTTTCTGCTCTCTCTGGCAGTTTGTGGCTTGCATGTTAAGCAAGAAGCCATTACCAGACTGTTAAGGGTCTTTTGTCATGCAATAGCACTCCCATTGAGAGTCAGTACCAGCACTATATGCATGCAAATAAAGTGGTTTTTCAGGTTTACTTAACATTGAAGATTAGCTAAAGGCACTGTTGCTAGGCAGACTTCAGGAGGCAACAGAGAACCTGCAGTTCAGAAGATAAACACCGGAGGGCACCCCAACACAAGAAAACAGGAATCATGACTTCTAAGGCAAAAATTGAGGCCGAAGAGCAATTCAATAAAGCTGAACACAGGCGACAACTGGAAATAAAACAAACAGAGATGGAAATAAGAGAGAGAGAAAGAGAGGCAGCCTACCAAAGAGAACAGGCAGCCAAAGAGGCGGACCACCGCCGAGAAATGGAAAAACAACAAAAAGAGAATGAAGAGAAGGAAAAACAGAGAAAACATGAACTGGAGTTGGCAAAAGCTGGGCTGCCTGTGTCAGCCAACCCTAACAACCCGGCGCCAATTATTGCTCCACAGCACAGGAAATTTCCCACCTACAAGGCAGGTGATGACACCGAGGCCTTCTTGGAAAATTTTGAAAGAGCCTGTCTTGGGTACAACATCCCCGAAGACCAGTACATGGTAGAATTGAGGTCACAGCTCAGTGGACCTTTAGCAGAGGTGGCAGCTGAAATGCCTAAGCAGCAAATGAATGACTATAAACTTTTTCAAACCAAGGCCAGATACAGAATGGGGATAACCCCAGATCATGCCCGTCGGCGCTTCAGAACCCAAGAGTGGAAACCAGAGGTGTCATTTCCCAAACACGCCTACTACATTGCAAAAAACTATGAGGCCTGGATAACAGGAAACAACGTTCAAACCTTGGAAGAACTGCACCTCCTCATCCAAATGGAGCAGTTCTTGGATGGTGTTCCTGAAGACATCACACGGTACATACAAGATGGAAAACCCAAAGATATCGCTGAGGCGGGGGAGATTGGAGCCAAATGGATGGAACTGGCAGAAAGCAAGAAAGCTACTGTCAAGGGGAACGATTACCCCAGGGGGCACACAGACCATAAACCCTACAACCGAGGACAGCCAAAGACCCCACATACCACCCAAGTAAAGCCACAGACACCCTACCCTTCCACCTCACCAGTCTCCAGTAACTCACCTCGGCCCAGTGACCCATCAGATGGAAGATGCTTTAAGTGTAATGAACTGGGACATATCAAGGCCAACTGTCCAAAGAACACCATGCGAGTGCAATTCATTACACCACCATCACACCAAAGATCCCCAGGCCCAGATGCCTCTCAAATACCCTTGGAGCGAAGGGAAAATTTGAGAGTGGGCGGAAAGAAGGTTACTGCGTGGAGAGACACGGGGGCACAAGTGTCAGCTATCCACCAATCCTTCGTCGACCCCAAATTCATCAACCCAAAGGCCAAAGTGACAATTTACCCCTTCATGTCACAAGCTGTAGACTTGCCTACAGCTCAACTGCCTGTCCAGTACAAAGGCTGGTCAGGAATGTGGACTTTTGCAGTCTATGACAATTATCCTATCCCCATGCTACTGGGGGAAGACTTGGCCAACCAGGTGAGGCGGGCCAAGAGAGTGGGAATGGTTACACGTAGCCAAACCAGACAAGCTTCCAGACCCATTCCTGTTCCTGAGCCGTCCACAGAGGCCCCGTCTGTGTTACCAGAGACCCAGACAGAGGTAGTGGACCCGGATTCCATGCCTACCACTGAAACAGCCACAGCATCTCCAGTCCCAGGCCCGGAACTGGAACAGCAACCAGCACCAGCAATTGCAACCCCAGCTTCAAACTCAACGCCAGAGGGCGCCAGCGAGCCAAAACTGGCAGAAGCAACAGACAGCCATACCCAAAAGGCTCAGCCAGAGCCTGAAATAACCTCAGGTGCACCAGTGGAGAGCGGTTCACCAGCAACGGAAACAACCCCATCACCTACATCGCTTCCAGAGGGACCAAGCCCAAGTCCACAGTCTGAGGAAGAACTGGTGACCCCAGCCTCAAGGGAACAGTTCCAGACTGAGCAGGAAGCAGATGACAGCCTTCAGAAAGCTTGGGCGGCGGCACGGAGCACCCCACCGCCTCTCAGCTCTTCTAATCGATCCCGGTTTGTTATAGACCAAGGACTTTTATACAAGGAAATTCTTTCTGGTGGACACCGGGAAGAATGGCAGCCGCAAAAACAGTTGGTGGTTCCAACTAAGTACCGGGGGAAGCTCTTAAGCTTAGCCCATGATCATCCCAGTGGCCATGCTGGGGTGAACAGAACCAAAGACCGGTTGGGGAAGTCCTTCCACTGGGAGGGGATGGGCAAGGACGTTGCCAAGTATGTCCGGTCTTGTGAGGTATGCCAAAGAGTGGGAAAGCCTCAAGACCAGGTCAAGGCCCCTCTCCAGCCACTCCCCATAATTGAGGTCCCATTTCAGCGAGTAGCTGTGGATATTCTGGGCCCTTTCCCAAAAAAGACGCCCAGAGGAAAGCAGTACGTACTGACTTTAGTGGACTTTGCTACCCGATGGCCAGAAGCAGTAGCTCTAGGCAACACCAGGGCTAACACTGTGTGCCTGGCCCTAACAGACATCTTTGCCAGGGTAGGTTGGCCCTCTGACATCCTTACAGATTCAGGGTCTAATTTCCTGGCAGGGACCATGGAAAAACTGTGGGAAACTCATCGGGTGAATCACTTGGTTGCCACCCCGTACCACCATCAAACCAATGGCCTGGTGGAAAGGTTCAATGGAACTTTGGGGGCCATGATACGAAAATTCATCAACAAATTCTCCAATAATTGGGACCTAGTGTTGCAGCAGTTGCTGTTTGCCTACAGGGCTGTACCACATCCCAGTTTAGGGTTTTCACCATTTGAACTTGTGTATGGTCACGAGGTTAAGGGGCCATTACAGTTGGTGAAGCAGCAATGGGAGGGGTTTACGCCTTCTCCAGGAACTAACATTCTGGACTTTGTAAGCAACCTACAAAGCACCCTCCAACACTCTTTAGCCCTTGCTAGAGAGAACCTAAAGGATGCTCAGGAAGAGCAAAAGGCCTGGTATGACAGACATGCCAGAGAACGTTCCTTCAAGGTAGGAGACCAGGTTATGGTCTTGAAGGCGCAACAGGCCCATAAGATGGAAACATCATGGGAAGGGCCCTTCACGGTCCAAGAGCGCCTGGGAGCTGTAAACTACCTCATAGCATTTCCCAATTCCTCACTAAAGCCTAAAGTGTACCATGTTAATTCTCTCAAGCCTTTCTATTCCAGAGACTTACATTTTTGTCAGTTTACAGTCCAGGGAGATGATGCTGAGTGGCCTGACGGTGTCTACTACGACGGGAAAAAAGACGGTGGCGTGGAAGAGGTGAACCTCTCAACCACCCTGGAACGTCTGCAGCGGTGACAAATCAAGGAGCTGTGCACTAGCTTCGCCCCATTGTTCTCAGCCACCCCAGGACGGACTGAATGGGCATACCACTCCATTGATACAGGTAATGCTCACTCAATCAGAACCCCACCCTACCGGGTGTCTCCTCATGCCCAAGCTGCTATAAAACGGGAGATCCAGAACATGCTACAGATGGGTATAATCCGCCCATCTACCAGTGCATGGGCATCTCCAGTGGTTCTGGTACCCAAACCAGATGGGGAAATACGCTTTTGCGTGGACTACCGTAAGCTAAATGCGGTAACTCGTCCGGACAACTATCCAATGCCACGCACCGATGAGCTATTGGAGAAGTTGGGACGTGCCCAGTTCATCTCTACAATAGACTTAACCAAGGGGTACTGGCAAGTACCGCTAGATGAACCTGCCAGGGAGAGGTCAGCATTCGTCACCCATGCGGGGGTGTATGAATTCAATGTCCTTCCTTTCGGCCTTCGAAATGCACCCGCCACCTTCCAGAGGCTGGTAGATGGTCTACTAGCTGGACTGGGAGAATTTGCAGTTGCCTACCTCGATGATGTGGCCATTTTTTCAGACTCCTGGCCCGAACACCTACTACACCTGGAAAAGGTCTTTGAGCGCATCAGGCAGGCAGGACTAACTGTTAAGGCCAAAAAGTGTCAAATAGGCCAAAACAGAGTGACTTACCTGGGGCACCAGGTGGGTCGAGGAACCATAAACCCCCTACAGGCCAAGGTGGATGCTATCCAAAAGTGGCCTGTCCCACGGTCCAAGAAGCAAGTCCAATCCTTCTTAGGCTTGGCCGGATACTACAGGCGATTTGTACCACACTACAGCCAAATCGCTGCCCCATTGACCGACCTGACCAAAAAGACCCAGCCAAATGCCGTTAAGTGGACTGATGAGTGTCAAAAGGCCTTTACCCAACTTAAGGCAACGCTCATGTCTGACCCTGTGCTCAGGGCCCCGGACTTTGACAAGCCATTCCTAGTAACCACAGATGCATCTGAGCGTGGTATAGGAGCAGTGCTCATGCAGGAAGCAACAGATCACAACTTCCATCCTGTCGTGTTTCTCAGCAAGAAACTGTCTGAGAGGGAAAGTCACTGGTCAGTCAGTGAAAAGGAATGCTATGCCATTGTGTACGCCCTGGAAAAGCTACGCCCATATGTTTGGGGACGGCGGTTCCAACTACAAACTGACCATGCTGCACTAAAGTGGCTTCATACTGCCAAGGGGAAGAACAAGAAACTTCTTCGTTGGAGTTTAGCTCTCCAAGATTTTGATTTTGAAATTCAACACATCACAGGAGCTTCTAACAAAGTAGCTGATGCACTCTCCCGTGAGAGTTTCCCAGAATTCAGTAGTTAAAAAGTGTTCTTAAAATGTAGAAGTCTGTTAGTTATATACTTCGGGGTATATGTAAAGGTGCATGTGTTGTATTAATCTGTTTATTTTCAAGTTCTAGAAGGAAATCGCCGCCAGTGAGCTTCCCCACTGTCTGCAATTTGAGGGGCGTGTCATAAACAGATAGCTAAGGGTTAATGTCTCTTTCACCTGAAGCACCTGACCAGAGGACCAATCAGGAAACCGGATTTTTTTCAACTCTGGGTGGAGGGAAGTTTGTGTCTGAGTCTTTGTTTTCTGTCTGCCTGCTTTCTCTGAGCTTTGGAGAAGTAGTTTCTACTTTCTAGTCTTCTGTTTCTAAGTGTAAGGACAAAGAGATCAGATAGTAAGTTATATGGTTTCTTTTCTTTGGTATTTGCATGAATATAAGTGCTGGAGTGCTTTGATTTGTATTCTTTTTGAATAAGGCTGTTTATTCAATATTCTTTTAAGCAATTAACCCTGTATTTTGTCACCTTAATACAGAGAGACCATTTGTATGTATTTTTCTTTCTTTTTATATAAAGCTTTCTTTTAAGACCTGTTGGAGTTTTTCTTTACTTCAGGGAAATTGAGTCTGTACTCACCAGGGAATTGGTGGGAGGAAGAAATCAGGGGGGGAGATCTGTGTGTGTTGGATTAGCTAGCCTGATTTTGCATTCCCTCTGGGTGAAGAGGAAAGTACTTTTTGTTTCCAGGACTGGGAACAGAGAGGGGGAGTCACTCTGTGTAGTTTCACAGAGCTTGTGTCTGTGTATCTCTCCAGGAGCACCTGGAGGGGGGAAGGGAAAAAGGATTATTTCCCTTTGTTGTGAGACTCAAGGGATTTGGGTCTTGGGGTCCCCAGGGAAGGTTTTTCAGGGGGACCAGAGTGCCCCAAAACACTCTAATTTTTTGGGTGGTGGCAGCAAGTACCAGGTCCAAGCTGGTAGCTAAGCTTGGAGGTTTTCATGCTAACCCCCATATTTTGGAGGCTTAGGTCCAAATCTGGGACTAAGGTTATGATATAGGGATCAACCTCTTTCCCTTCTCGAGGAAGAATCAGAGTCCAGGAGTTTATCTGCTACCACTTTTGAGGAGGAAGATAGCTGAGGTCAGCCGGTGTCAGCGGCTGAAAAGAGACTCAGTGCTACTGCAGGCCTTATAGCCTGTTCTAGCAGGTGCTGCTTCAGACAAAGGCATGCCAAAATGCACATACTTCTACCTAAGGATATAAAGGTTTAAGGAAATATAACTTAAACACTAATGGAATGCCATTTAGCGGTCACCCTGAATAGTGGTTCTAAACATTCACAGCTAACACCACATGCCTACCTCTAGTCTTTGCATGAAGCTCAAAGGATAGTAGCGCTGGTGTATGAGAAAACTAGTTTTAACAAAAAAATGTTAATCTTAAAAGTAGATTTAAAAGATTCTGAATAGGGAACGATTAAATAGATGAGATTTACTTAAGATTTCATTACTTGTTTTACATATGATGGTGGTAGCATTACAGTTAAATATAAACTCTTTTAAAAGGGTAGGTGAGCAAGGAAAGGCTTTCACAAGATCAGCAGGATGGTATCAAATGTACAGCACTCTGAACTGTGTAGAAATAAATCATGCTGTGTGGACACATACCAAAGAACCACATTTTATGGATTTATCACATACTACCTTGCAATTTGGGCAAACTAATTCAATTTCTCAGTACTATACACCCTATTTACAAAAGCAGTTAACACAAAATCAATGCATAAATGAAGTCTGATGTTGCATGAAATGTTTTTTCCTGGGTATAATTAATAATCTATACTGCTCCCATCCAGAGGAAAGGTTTCAGTCAGGCATCTTCCCTAATTTTATCTACAATATTTCACAACATGCATTAATTATTAAATACAAAATTTTAGATTTGTTCCTCTATATTGATATTTAGAGTTTCTTCCAAGTTTTGGACAAAGTCCTGAAATCGATATGGGAAGCATGACATGTTTTGTTTCTTAAAAAAATATAAATAGACCATGAGTAGCTGATTCATCCTATCTTAGTGAAGTTACCCCAAAAAGACTAGTGGTGCAGAGAGATTGGGCCATGGCACCTCTGAACACAAAAATGTGGTGGTGTTATTTTTTGCTCTCTCTCCACACCTTGTATGTGTGTTCACCCTGACCTAATCCAGAAACCTATGTCAATGTTTTCTGTGATGCAGAATGCATTCTTCAAACAAGGGTTGGGGAGGCATGGTGAATTAGAAATGTTATCACCGTTGGTGTGATCGACATGACTTCTAAAGGTCCCTAATTGGCTAGTAGAAACCTAAGATTTCACTGGAAGTAGCTTTTTGGCTCCCTTCCTTGTGAAGATAGTCTTCAAAATGCATGGCTTACAAAACTACTAGAAAGGTTTCACAAGGACTTATCTAGAAAAAAAAAAGTTGCCCTGATAGCCTGGGACATAGATTTTAAGACTAGAAGGGACTATTATGGTCAATCTGGTCTGACCGCCTGTGTAACACAGGCCAAAAATCATCACCCACTCATATCAGAGATCAGTTATAAAACTAATGCTTTGTGCAGTAAACCTTTGATCTTTGCTGACAAATTATTCAAGTATAGTCTCCTCTCTAAATGGAAGACGTCTAGAAGGTATGTGTAGCCCACAGGATTATTTTGCTAGCTATTATATCCTACTAATCCAGCCAGCTGTAGCAAATAATATGTTTCTCTTTCTGAATAATCCATTTCATATATGATTCTCATATTTTATCAGTATTAATTTATATGAAATTAGGGTGTGTTGAGGCATATGATATGTATTTCCTAATAATTATACATAGAATAAGTTTTATTGAAATGCAAGAAGCCTACCGACCTGTATCTGCTAAGATCAGCTAAATAGCTAAAAGTATGATAAGTTAACAGTAAGTCAGCATAAAGGCTGGCAAGCTTTGACACAGATAGACATGGTCCCTGAAATTTGTGGAATGGAAGGGAGGAACTACACACAATGCTGAATAGATTTATCTGATGTCTGCAACTGGTTGGTAACCACAGGGTATGCCACAAACCTGGAAGTCACCAAGAGAGCCTAGGTTGGCAGTTTTTGGAGTGAGACAATCCTTATTAATATGTAGAGAGTAAATGTCATAATCCACTAACCTATAAGATAAGCGTGTGGAAACAAGATTTGGGGATAGTAGGTTGAGCTTGAAATATATAGCGTCAGGATCTTATAAAACATCATGCAAGGATCTCTTGGGGAGCTTTTTCTTTTCTTTGTTCTCCTATATTCTATAGACTATATTTTTATCTACCTATCATTCTATCTTCCATCACGCTGTCAGCTCAGCTTGTGCAGTACAGTATAGCTACTCAGCATAACTATTGGAGAAGCCAGATTTGATCGTGTTATCAGGTATGCCAGGAGTTTAGACTTGAAATTAGATGAAGGTTTCTAACCATTAGAGGAGTGAAGTTCTGGAACAGCCTTCCAAGGTGAGTAGTAGGGGCAAAAGACATATCTGGCTTCAAGACTAAACTTGATAAGTTTTTGGAAGGAATGGTGTGATGGGATAGCCTAATTTTGGCAATTTATTCATCTTTGATTATTAGCAGGTAAACATGCCCAATGGTCTGTGATGGGATGTTAGATGGGACGAGATCTGAGTTATTACAGATAATTCTTTCCTAGGTGCTGCTTGGAGAGTCTTCGCCTTCCTCTGCAGTGTGGGGCACGGGTCACTTGCTGGAGGATTCTCTGCATCTTGAGGTCTTTAAACCACGATTTGAGGACTTCAATAATTCAGACATAGGTTGGGGCAGGGATCGGCAACCTTTCGGAAGTGGTGTGCCAAATCTTCATTTATTCACACTAATTTAAGGGTTTGCATGCCAGTAATACATTTTAACATTTTAGAAGGTCTCTTTATATAAGTCTATAATACCTAACTAAACTATTGTTGTATGTAAAGTAAATAAGGTTTTTAAATTGTTTAAGAAGCTTCATTTAAAATGGCCAGGACCCAGGCAGTGTGAGTGCCACTGAAAATCGGTTGGCATGCCGCATTCAGCACGTGTGCCATAGGTTGCCTACCCCTGGGTTAGGGGTTTGTTACAGGAGTAGGTGGGTGAGATTCTGTGGCCTGCATTGTGCAGAAGATCAGTCTAGATGATCATAATGGTCTCTTCTGACCTTAAAATCTATGAGTAAGGCTGGTTCTTCACCTCCTATTACTGGATCCTCATGGAAGGGTGTGAGTATGTTAGGTTAAGGTACTTATAATATCAGAGGGGTAGCCGTGTTAGTCTAGATCTGTAAAAGCAGCAAAGAATCCTGTGGCACCTTATAGACTAACAGACGTTTTGGAGCATGAGCTTTCGTGGGTGAATACCCACTTCGTCGGATGCAAAGTGGGTATTCACCCACGAAAGCTCATGCTCCAATACATCTGTTAGTCTATAAGGTGCCACAGGATTCTTTGCTGCTTGCACTTATAATAGGAATGTTACCACTAGGAGTTGTGGAACTCTTTTACTGTTTTGCAGTCATAAGTTTCATATCATTTATTATTATTTTGTTAATCTCAATAAAGTTTTTATCAATTTCGTATTGTTCTCAGTATAAGTGTTTTTGCCAACCCCAAGACTCCTTTCCCGATATAACAGTGTTTCTCAAACTGGAGTTGCCGCTTGTGTAGGGAAAGCCCCTGGGGGGCCAGGACAGTGTGTTTACCTGCTCTGTCCACAGGACGGTCCGGCTGATTGTGGCTCCCACTGGCCTCGGTTAGCTGCTTCGGGCCAATAGGAGCTGCTGGAAGCAGCGGCCAGTAAGTCCCTCAGCCCACACCTCCTAACCATGTGGCATAGCATGGGAGAAGCACAAATGTGTTTATAAGAAAAGTTAACAAGTGGGCAATTGAGGCTGATATCATGGGGCAATTTGAAGCAAGTATTGGTAGCTTCATAGTAAATGGAAGATTATAGGTAGGGTGTAGATTGACCATGAATGTGATTGAAAATGAATATAAGTAGTTTATCTGAGATAGAGAGGAGGGAGCCAGAGGATGGACTCAAAGTGAGGGATGACATGGCTAAAACAACAGCCTCAGAAAGTTATCTTTGAAGCAGCATTCTGAATGCATACGAGTGGCGCAAGACGGCATTTGTCAAAGTCAGAGAGAAGGGTGTTGCAGTAATCAACATGCAAGATAAGGAGAGCTTGGACACAAACTTCCTCTCCAGGACAAAACCACTGAAGCTATTAATAACCCAATTCCAACAGTGTCTGTCCTCTCTCAACAATCTAATACCATTCCTAATCAGGCTTCATTTCAGGGCATAACAAAGTGATGCACTTGTAACTTCCTTACGATCATGCCCAGGGAGCACACTTCAATACCCAGACCATTAAACTATCCATAGGCTTTGACAAAATTCACTGTAAGCTGCTACTGACTGTATGCAAGCCCTAGAAGGACTTGTGGAGAAGCACTGGGTTCACTCTCTTGTATAAGGCTTCTTCTCTCCACAGCTCTAACAAATATTCTTCATTTCACTGTTTCAGCTTAATTTCAGCAAGTTATCTTCCTTATTCTTGGACAAAGTAAGAATATTCTTAACAGTTAATTATAGTGACAGCTTGCTTATTCAAAAATAATGCTCAGTGCTATAAAGAAGTTCAACAAATATGTTGAGCAATCATAACCAAATTAGTATGTGGATAACATTTTTGTATAAGCTGAAAGAATGCTTTCCTACATAGGTTTGTGTGTTTCAAAGAGGATTGTTAGCCATACAATTTAGTGGGGTGAAAATATCTCCATTGCATTTCAATTACTGATCTATTAAGCTGTTGAACAACAGGACGCATGCTGAGAATTTTTAAACTAATTTTTCTTTACAATTGACTTCTTTGTCTAGGATGCACAACAAATGGATAATGCCTTTTTTTTCTCCTTTCTATCTAGATATTCTGTGAATTGAACAGCCTTCAAAACTCTGAGATAGTGGTTTGCATGTGTTCATGGAGTTTTTTAAGGAAAAAAACCTACCTCCGGTTTTGTCTAAAACTCACTCTTCTGTATTCTATCTTACAGGCTGCCACTACTTCTAAAAGTTACTTGACTGAGTGCCTTGGAATCTAAAGTCTTCTGTTTATACCCATGATAATTATAACACACGTATATTTCCCAACTACCAAATGTGTATCTACCCACACTTGGATTTCTAAAAATGATATAGTTCAGCTTCAATGTCCTATATATTTCCATAACAGGGATACAATTTTCTATTAAATTATTTTTTTAAAAAAAAAACCAACAACCCCCCAACCCCTGAGATTATTTCTGGTTCAGTTACAAATGAGTGTTCCATAAGGGCAAGTGAAAGTATTTTCTACAGTTTCAGATAGCTTGGACTCTAAATGTCTCATTGGATTCACCTATGCTCCTGAAACTTTTAGATTGCAGTCTTTTATAGTTAAGAAAACAAAAAAACAAAAAAAAAACCTTGTTCTATCATCTCATATGCAGACCTAACTGCAGTTATCCACAAGCAGCTGCAGTAAGGCTAGGCTGCTGCAAGAAAGACTATAAGCATTTCTGGGCCGGGACTATGTGGAGTCTTTGGGATTTATGTAAATGACTATGCAAACTTATGGCACAATAAGCTGCAGTTGGGGCTACTCATGAAGGCCATTTGGAAGTAAAAGGAGAGCAGATCAGTTACAGCTCCAAGTTTATATTGGTATGAATTCTGTTTCTTACTAATCAGTGGTCTTAGAATTTAACTCTTGTCTTATGCCTGCATGCTCCATGAATGCTTAATTTGCTAGTTTCCAAAGTCAAAGTCACATAGCACTTTTAATGATGGCCTTCAGCTCTGAAATTCATTTACAACTGTCAGAGCTTCAGCCCAACAATTTCTAGAGAACCATATATGATGAATCTCTGTCCAGGTCTTTTATTAACTCTCCTCTCTCCAGTTTCAGCATTGATAATACTCAGTTTAGCCTTTTTCATGGAAGATAGCTTGGTTTTTCTAGGGGCATATAAACCCTGTATTAGGGCCAAAGTTGTGTTTTCTTGATCTAAATTATGTAAAGGATTGCCTTGATACAAGCAGAAAAACATAAACCCCTACTGAAACATTGTACACACAATCCTCCCCTGGGAAGAGGAGGAGGAGAGAGAGAACAAACACATGACAGATGTCCCTACTAGAAGGTATTCAGCTACTGTGATCAGAGAATAGTATGCAAACTAAATTGAAAATAATGGTGACTAGGTGTGAGCATAATTGAAGATGATAGATATAACCAAATGCATCTTGTAGTGCACACAGCAACTTCAGGAATGCATAGTTCTAGATTTAGAGGCAATGATAAATTTGTAAATGTAAATTTGTAGACAGAGCAGGACTGATTTGTGTAAACGGTATATGATTCCCAATGAAAGCCGTTAGCCAAAGTGCCATCATCTTCTGTTTAAAAGTTGTTTGCTGTTTGGGTTACTGGAATGATTATAATGAAAATAATTGAGTCTGACACATTGTTTGTACTCTGCTAAAGCTTGGCTTCATTATATAAACTCAAACTGGACATGCCATTGGACTTTAATGAGGACTAATTGGTTGACCTATTTCCAGAATAAGATATAGTAAATTACTGGTACAAACTGGCATGAAAAATGACCAATTCAGCTTGCACTGCTTGTGGCTTTCATTAGACTTAGTCACATGATTTCTATTAATATTGATCAGATTTTAGTACTATTCCCCTTTTCATGCATGGAGTTTAGGGTGGGTAGAACCCTATGAAGACCTCTGGGGATGAGAGAGGCATAAACATACAAGTACCTTAGCACAGGGCAGATATTGCAAGATTGGGGCTTAAGTCAAGGTTCATAGATCTGAAGGACAGGTGTCAACTATGATGCAACTGTATAAAATGCTAAAGACCTAAATCTTTCTAGGCTCACCAGCCAGCACCGCTTCCCGCAGCTCCCATTGGCTGGGAATGGTGAACCACAACCACGGGGAACTGTGGGTAGCTGTGACTGCAAAAGGTCAGTATAAACAAATTGTCTTGTGGCCTGTCAGCAGATTACCCTGACAGGCTGCATGTGGCCTGCGGGCAGCAGGTTGCCCACCATTAATCTAGACAATCCCTGAAAAGGGTTTGTTTAACCTGCTCTTAAAAGTCACCAATGATGGAGATTCCACAATCTCCCTAGGCACTTTACTCCTATGCTTAACCATCCTGATAGTTAGGAAGTTTTTCCTAATGTTCATCCTAAACCTCCCTTGCTGTAATTTAAGCCTATATCTTCTTGTCTTATCCTCAGAGGTTATGAAGAACAATTTTTCTCCCTCCTTCTTATAACAACTCTTTATATACTTTAAAACTGTTATGTCCCCTCTCAGTATTCTCTTTTCCAGACTAAAGAAATCCAGTTTTTTTCAATCTTCCTTCATAGGCAATGTTTTCTAGTCTTTTTTTTTCTCCCCCTCTTCTCTGGACTTTTTTCAATTTGTTCACATCTTTCCTGAAATTTGGCACCCTGAACTAGACAATACTCAAATTGAGGCCTAATCAGTGTGGAGTAGAGTGGAAGAATTACTTCTTGTGTCTTACTTACAATACTCTTGCTAACACATCCTAGAATGATGTTTGCTTTTTTTTGGACCAGTGTTACACTGTTGACTCATATATAGCTAGTGATACAGTATGACCCCCAGGTTCCTTTCTGCAGTACTCCTTCCTAAGCAGTCATTTCCCATTTTGTATGTGTGTAACTGATTGTTCCTTCCTAAGTGGAGTACTTTACATTTGTCCTTATTGAATTTCATCCTATTTACTTCAGACCAGTTATCCAGTCTGGATCATTTTGAAGTATAATCCTATCCTTGAAAGCCCTTGCAACCCCTCCTCGTTTGGTATCCTCTACAAACTTTAAGTATACTCTCTATGCCATTATCTAAATCATTGATGAAAATATTGAACAGAACCAGACCCAGAAATTATCCCTGTGAGACTCCACTCTTTATGCCCTTCCAACCTGATTGTGAACCACTGATAACTACTCTTTGGGAAGGATTTTCCAACCACTTGTGCACCCATCTTATAGTAGCTCCATCTAGATTGTATTTCTCTAGTTTGCTTATGAGAAGATAATTCAAGACAGTATCAAAAACCTTACTAAAGTCATGGTATACCACATCTACCACATCCCCCCCTATCCACAAGGCATTGTTACAGTGTCAAAGCAAGCTGTCAAGTTGGTTTGACAGCAGGTATTCTTGACAAATCTGTGCTGACTGTTACTTATCACCATATTATCTTCGAGATGTTTGCAAAGATATCAAATTATGGAAAATCTCTATATTTTAAGGATTTTTCCTATTTTTTGTGCAAATACTCCAATCCAAAATGGATGGAAGTAGTAATATACAATAACTAGGCTTGCAAAGTATGTCTGAAATGTAAAGAGTCTGAAAACTTTCCCAATTCAACAGGTGATTTTTTTTATTAGAACACTGTCTTGTAACATTCAGTTACTTAACCAAGAAGAGAGCCCTAAAAAAGCATATCTGAATGTAATGGAGTATAAATCCAGAATAACTTTTGAGTTGGGAATGTTTTCAGATTTGCACCCTTCACTTCCGTGTGTAAAATTTTCAAAATTACCTGACCCCTATTGGTTTCTGAAGTCACTTAGGCACTCTTGAAAATTTTACCCTAGATTTGGACCTTGTAAAAGTGTAAAATCTTTATTAAACCAGATTTTCCTCAAATGTTAATTACTAATGGAATCATGAAATTCTGTCAAGTCTGTCCACTGAGTAGTTGATCTTATTATATAATCCAATTTAGTTTACCAGTCACCATGGCATCTGATGTCTTGATTTTGAAAGCAAAATATGTAGTTTCTCCTGAAAAATTTGATGTCTTCACTTCACTTCTTAGCACTGTGCTCTCTCGGTAGGTTATTTGAGCATTCTGATGACTGGTATATAGCCTCATCTTAGCCTGTAAGACAAAGGTGGTAAGACTCAAGCTTGGGCTAATCTCTAAATGCCATTTATCTCTGAGAATGCTCTGTCCCTCATTCCCATATGGCAAATCTGGACTCTCAGTCAGAGTATCCCTACTGAATATAACCGACATAGTGATGCAAGACAATCACAATGAAAATAAGGTCCTGACTTGCTTAGGGCTATAAAGATATGGACTAGAATTTCAAAATGTATTAGCCATCACTGTATTTACTTCTGCAACAAGTCATACATTTTGAAGAAAATGGGTTTGGTCTTCTATGATGCCACTCATTACTTGAACTGTCCTTGAATGCTCATTTTATACACTGCCAACTGCTTCTGACAAAGATCGTAAGTAAGTGTATTCTCAGAATGGCTGTAAGATTCC
Organism: Gopherus flavomarginatus; assembly: GCF_025201925.1. Classification (NCBI taxonomy): domain Eukaryota; kingdom Metazoa; phylum Chordata; order Testudines; family Testudinidae; genus Gopherus; species Gopherus flavomarginatus. The sequence goes on along the minus strand of NC_066617.1, from coordinate 282,438,004 downwards.
TTTCCCTCAATTATATTAACTTCGTAACATTCATGCTAGTCAGAACATGACAGTTGCTCCCAGATTGTCCATGACAGTGTCAGGGAAATAAGCATAACTTTCAAGCTGTCATATCTTTCCTAATTGTGTGCTCATCATACTACGAAAAGCTCTTGCTCGGGAATGGGCCATTACATTCTCTCTCTTAAGCCACTATTTTGCCATGAAGAGTATTAGTCTGTATCATACTGACAGTGCATCTGAATTCCTATTGTGAGCATCAGTACTGGCTTGGAAAAAAGATATATTTTTGGGGAAAGCTATTACAGATAGTCTATTTAAAATACAAACCAGAGGAAATACATTTGTTTTGCCTGAAGCAAAACCAAGCTATAGAATACAGTAAATCAGCTATGTAATATAGCAAATCTGGATTCACAGTAGCAGAGGTAAATTCTCTTACAAACCCAAATTTCACTTTTTTGTACTAATTATACTTTTATCTGAGGATTTCAAAAGCTTTTATGAACATTTAGGCTCACAATTCCACTGCAAGGTGAGTAATTACATTACATCTATATCTTACTAACTAAGGCAGAGCAATTAAATGACTTCATCAAGTAGATATAATGATTCAGTATCAGAGATGGGAATATAACCCATGAATCCTGGCTCTGAGTTCCATTATGTAATCACTAGCTATATTGCCACTGAATACCAGTAATACAGAGCATGTCTACACTGAAGCTGGAGACGTAACTTCCAGTTTGGGTAGATATACATATGCTAGCTTTCACTGAGCTAGTGTGCTAAACCTAGCAGTGTAGCCATGATGTGGGTATTGGGACAGGCTAGCTTCCTGAGTACTTACCTGGAGTCTTGGATGGGTTTGCACTCTTGGGTGGCTAATCCATGCTTTACATCACTCTTTTCCCTGTAAGGAGTTAATTCCTTTTTTACCTGTAAAGGGTTAAGAAGCTTAGGTAACCTAGCTGACACCTGACCAAAAGGACCAATAAGGGGACAAGATACTAGCTAAGGAATCAAATATCAGAGGGGTAGCCATGTTAATCTAGATCTGTAAAAGCAGCAAAGAATCCTGCGGCATCTTATAGACTAACAAACGTTTTGGAGCATGAGCTTTGGTGGGTGAATACCCACTTTGTCGGATGCTTGTAGTGGAAATTTCCGGGGGCAGGTATATATATGCAAGCAAGAAGCAGGCTAGAGATCTTACTTGCATATATATATATATATATATACACACACACACACATACACACACACACACACACCTGCCCCTTGAAATTTTCACTACATGCATCTGACGAAGTGGGTATTCACCCAACAAAGCTCATGGTCCAAAACGTTTGTTAGTCTATAAGGTGCCACAGGACTCTTTGCTGCTTTTAGCGATGGAATGCATTAGCTTACTTTTATTTTGGCTTGTGATTTTCTTTGTAGGAGGAGGGAGATTTATTCCTGGTTTGGTAACTTTAAGGTTTTGTCTAGAGGGGAGATCCTCTATGTTCCTGAGTCTTATGTTATTCTGTAAAGTACTTACCATCCCAATTTTACAGAGGTGATTCCTTTACCTTTTCTTTAATTAAAATTCTTATTTTAAGAACCTGATTGATTTTTCATTGTTTTAAGATCCAAGGGTTTGGGTCTGTGTTGACCTGTACCAATTGGTGAGGGAATTATTCTCAAGCCTGTCCAGAAAAAGGGGTGTACGGGCTTGGGGGAGTATCTGAGGAAGACAGGGCTCCAAGTGGCCCTCTCTAAATATTTGTTTAAATCACTTGGTGGTGGCACCATTACTTAATCTAAGGTATAAGAAAGAATTTGTAATGTGGGGAGATTTTAACCTAAGCTGATAGAAATAAGCTTAGAAGGGGTCTTCATGCAGGTCCCCACATCTGTACTCTAAAGTTCAAAGTGGGAAGGAAACCCTGACACACCCACATTGTAAATTAGCATGCTAATTCAACCAGCGCTAGAATGTATATGTTTACCCTCCAACTCTTAAGTGTCAGGTATTTTTTTAGAAAGTTTTTAATTGGCCAATTCAATCCTATTAAAACCATTTCAACATTGATCTTAGTTTTTGATGGAAAACTGAATTAAAAATTTGGGCTCTATGTATAAGGGAAAATAGCTATTTTTCTAGACTTTTCTTATGTCCAGTAATAATCTTGCTAGTGTCTGAAGTAGATTAAAAGCTCCTTTTAAGTAGATTAAAAGCAGACAATTGGATTTTTCGCTTGTCTGCAGAGGTCCACACATACCTATTCTGAGTAAATATAGTCTTGAATTTTTGAGCGCTAAATTTTAGTCTGAGACTTTCAAAGCCAGATAAGGAACTGACTCCAAATCCCACTAAGTGGCTCAATGTCATTTCTGGTGTTTATTTGAGTATTATTTTAACCATCAGAGGCACCAATCCTGCAAAAGGATCTACAACTGTGGTAGACTTATTTCTGCCTGGAGTATCACTGAATTCAGTCCTGTGAAAAAGTTGAGACTTCTGCATCCATTTGGACTTTGCATACCAGAAACAAGTTTTAATATAGGGTCTTGGCACTTCAGTTTCAGATCTGGTTGAAACTAATGCGCAGAGGTAAGTAAAAACTAAGAATGTAAAATATTAACTTTAACTCTCCTCCCTCCAATTTTTTTTTAATTCAAATTTTGTTTGTCTTGGTTGACAGCACAAATCTCTTCCTACTTTATACAAATAAGCCCTTCCCTATTCCTGTATAGAACACAATGATTCATCTCTCAAGGTTGATTATCGTATGGAGAGAGGGAAAAAGAAATACCAAGATGAAATAAAATGTTTGAAATAATTTTTTGGGAAATAGCCAACATGTTTTTTGTAAAAAGAAATCATTCCTCACCAATCTACTAGAATTCTTTGAGGGGGGTCAACAAACATGCGGACAAAGGAGATCCAGTGGATATAGTTTATTTAGATTTTCAGAAAACCTTTGACAAGGTCCCTCACCAAAGGCTATTAAGCAAAATAAGCTGTCAAGGGATAAGAGGGAAGGTTCTGTCATAGATTGGTAACTGGTTAAAAATATAGGAAACAAAGGGTAGGAATAAATGATCAATTTTCAGAATGGAGAGAGGTAAATAGTGGTGTCCCCTGAGGACTGGACCCAGTACAGATCCCATTTAACGTATTCATAAATGATCTGGAAAAAAGGGTAAACAGTGAGGTGGCAAAATTTGCAGATGATACAAAACTACTCAAGATAGTTAAGTCCCAGGCAGACTGTGAAGAGCTACAAAAGGATCTCACAAAACCAGATGCTTGGGCAATAAAATGGCAAATGAAATTTAATGTTGATTAATACAAAGTAATGCACATTGGAAAACTTAATCCCAACTATACATATAAAATGATGTGGTCTAAATTAGCTGTTACCACTCAAGAAAGAGATCTTGGAGTCATTGCGGATAATTCTCTGAAATCATCCACTCAATGTGCAATAACAGTCAAAAAGGTGACCAGAATGTTGGGAATCATCAAGAAAGGGATAGATAATAAGACAGAAAATATATTGCCTCTATATAAATCCATGGTATGCCCACACCTTGAATACTGCATGCAGATATGGCCACCCCATCTCAAAAAAGATACATTGGAATTGGAAAAGGTTCAGAAAAGGACAATAAAATTATTAGAGATATTGAACGGCTTCCTTATGAGAAGAGATTAATAAGGTTGGGATTGTATATTAATAAGGCTGGAGTGGTATAGAGAAAGTAAATAAGGAAGTGCTATTTACTCCTTCTCATAATACAGGAACAAGGGAGCACCAAATTAAATTAATAGGTAGCACGTTTAAAACAAACAAGAAAGTATTTTTTCACTCAACGCACTGTCAACTCCTTGCTAGAGGGTGTTCTGAAGGCCAATACTGCAACAGGATTCAAAAGGGAGAAAGATATATTCATGGAAGATAGATCCATCAATGGCTATTATCCAGGCTGGGCAGGAATGGTGTCCCTAGCCTCTGTTTGCCAGAAGCTGGGATTGGGTGACAGGGCATGAATCACCTGATGATAACCTGTCTGTTCATTCCCTTTGGGGCACCTGTCATTGGCCACTGTCAGAGGACAGTATACTGGGCTCGATGGACCTTTGGTCTGACCCAATATGGCCATTCTTATGTTCTAAAATAATCAGAGGTAGAAGTGTTAATTAAAATTGAGTGTTTGTCTTGGTTGCAGTGAAAGAAGTCAAGAGCTGGAAAGAGGAAAGCAATTTTTTCTTGGATCAGTGATAACGTCCTGTACTCTAAATGACCTACTTGCTAACTGCAACTTCATATTTAAGATGGCATTGAAAAATAAATCTAAAATCAGGACTTACTCTCCAATTTATATAAAAGCTAAAATACATTTCTCCCCAAACTGAGACTACTTATTATATTGAACGCTGTCTCAGCTTTGAATAATTCTGCTGAATGTTAAAAACATTTACAAATTACTTTCTCTTTAAATTTTCTACTGGTTTTATAACATACATTCACGTGCCCTAGTTTAATATGGAAAATTTAAACCTCATGCTTTCCATATTTATGCTTAATAGTGTCTCCAAAATTCACTATGGAAGTTTTGAACCATATTGTAATATTCACATAGTGGGTGCACAAGTAACCTTGTTACCATAATGACTAGACTACCTGCCGACATCAGGTTTCAGCTCTGGTCTCTCCCTTTCCATAATGTTGGAGCAACAATGTCTGTGTATGTAGGTTTCTTTGTTCTTTGCCTCCTAGCAGTGAGAAACAAAGGATTAATGCATCAAACACAAACAAATGACATCACCTACTAGCTGTTGGTGTGAGTGAGTTTGCTCGACTGTTTGCATTTTAATTTTGATTCTGATTTCAGGTGACTTCAGTTTCAGTTACAGCTGCTATGGCAGTTGGGACTGAGTGCCTGACCGTGTTCCCTTGATTGACTTTGATTGGCCTTCCCCAGTGTGACTCACAAGGGGGTGGGACTGACCTAGGCAAGCAGGCTTTAAAAGCCAGAGGCAGAACGACCAGGGGGCTGCAGACAGGGAAGTTTGAGAGGGAGTTTGACAAAGGGAATCCTACAATGGTTAGAAAGACCTACAACACTTGGGCCAGCATTGCTTCTGTCTCCTCCACCTGCACCTGTATCCAGACAGAGCGCCTGAGCATGGATGGTTCTACCCAGATCCTGGTGTGGTTCTACAAAGACTGTGATTTGCAATTTCCACTTACTGACATCCAGGCTGGGGGGACCATCCAATGTGAAAGGTGCCTGCTGGTTGAATCTCTCAGGCAGCAGGTGTGAGAGCTACAGGAGGAGCTAGGTTGAGGAGCATCCGAATCCATGAGCAATTCCTGGACAGTCTCCATTTGGAGACAGCTGAGGTAGCTGTCCCAGTACACAGGACTGCTGACACGCCACTGGTGGAGGATGAGATGGCTCAGGGTGAACACTGGAAGCTGGTTACTTCTCGCAGCAGGTGGTGCATCACCCCTGCCCTGAACCCTTCTGTCATGGTAATAGGTAACCGTTATGCTCTTCTTGATACAGGAGAGAAGGAATCACCCCTTACGGTAGAGAAGAAGCCTTGTAACCCTAAGGCTAGGAGGTCTGCTGCCACCACTGCAAAAAGGAAACATAGGGTAGTGGTGGTCGGAGACGGGGGTCTGTCACCCTGACATTTCATCTCAGGAGGTATTAGAAGCAAGAGGAAGCCCAAGGATAGGGTAGGCCCACTGCTAAGTGAGGAGGGAGAAACAATAACAGGAAACTTGGAAATGGCAGAGATGCTTAATGACTTCTTTGTTTTGGTCTTCACTGAGAAGTCTGAAGGAATGCCTAACATAGTGAATGCTAATAGGAAGGGGATAACTTTAGAAGATAAAATAAAAAGACCAACAAGTTAAAAATCACTTAAAAAAGTTAAATGCCTGCAAGTCACCAGGGCCTGATGAAATACATCCTAGAATACTCAGAGCTAACAGAGGAGGTATCTGAGCCTCTAAGCTATTATCTTTGGAAAATCATGGGAGACAGGAGAGATTCCAGAGGACAGAAAAAGGGCAAATGTAGTGCCCATCTATAAAAAGGGAAATAAAAACAACCCAGGAAACTACAGATCAGTTAGTTTAACTTCTGTGCCAGGGAAGATAATGGAGTAAGTAATTAAGGAAATAATCTGCAAACAATTGGAAGGTGGTAAGGTGATAGGGAATTGCTAGCATGGATTTGAAAAGAACAAATCACATCAAACCAATCTGATAGCTTTCTTTGATAGGATAACGAATCTTATGGACAAGGGAGAAGCAGTGGATGTGGTATACCTAGACTTTAGTAAGGCAGTTGATACAGTCTCACATGATATTCTTATCAATATACTAGGCAAATACAACTTAGATGGGGCTTCTATAAGATGGGTGCATAACTGACTGGATAACCTTACTCAGCGAGTAGTTATTAATGGTTCCCAATCCTGCTGGAAAGGTATAACAAGTGGGGTTCCCCAGGAGTCTGTTTTGCGACCAGCTCTGTTCAATATCTTCATCAACAAGTTAGATATTGGCATAGAAAGTACGCTTATTAAGTCTGCATATGATACCAAACTGGGAGGGATTGCAACTGCTTTGGAGGACAGGGTCATAATTCAAAATGATCTGGACAAATTGGAGAAATGTTCTGAGGTAAACAGGATGAAGTTTAACATAGACAAATGCAAAGTGCTCCACTTAGGAAAGTACAATCAGTATCACACATACAGAATGGAAGAGACTGTCTAGGAAGGAGTACGGCAGAAAGGGATCTAGGGGTTATAGTGGACCACAAGCTAAATATGAGTCAACGGTGTGATGCTGTTGCAAAAAAAAAGCAAACATGATTCTGGGATGCATTAACAGGTGTGTTGTGAGCAAGACATGAGAAGTCATTCTTCCGCTCTACTCTGCGCTGGTTAGGCCTCAGCTGGAATATTGTGTCCAGTTCTGGGCACCGCATTTCAAGAAAGATGTGGAGAAATTGGAGAAGGTCCAGAGAAGAGCAATAAGAATGATTAAAGGTCTTGAGAACATGACCTATGAAGGAAGACTGAAAGAATTGGCTTTGTTTAGTTTGGAAAAGAGAAAGGGTGGGGACATGATAGCAGTTTTCAAGTATCTAAAAGGATGTCATAAGGAGGAGGGAGAAAACTTGTTCACCTTAGCCTCTAAGGATAGAACAAGAAGCAATGAGCTTAAACTGCATCAAGGGCTGTTTAGGTTGGACATTAGGAAAATGTTCCTAACTGTCAGGGTGGTTAAACACTGGAATGGATTGCCTAGGGAGGTTGAGGAATCTCCGTCTCTGGAGATATTTAAGAGTAGGTTAGATATATTTCTATCCGGGATGGTCTAGACAGCTACCTTCCAGTCTTAGAATCCATGAATCTATGAATAAGCTAGTGACTGAACTCTTTTTCCAATTTGTCATTCCGCTGTAGTCTAGTGATTTCGTAATGGGATTGTGGATAAATCCTCATTCATCACCCTCTTATAGTATGGGGATGTGGTAGTATGTAGTGTTTGTATACCCATACTCCCACATATATGATGTAACAATATAGATATAGATATTAAATGAGTTTCATCTTTATGAGCTTTTACAGTAAGTTCTCTGTCAAGTTTTAGATGTCAGAATGTTAACTTTAATAGCCTTTCAGGCTAGAACAGCCATTAAATCAGTTAGCCTGACTTCCTGAACATCACAGGCTGATAAAATTCATCCAGTTACCCCTTAGCCAAATAACTTGTTGGGCCAAAGCATGTCTTCCAGGTGAGCATCCAGCCTTGATTCAACACATCAAGAGATGAAGAATCCATCACTTTTCTTAGTAGTTTGTTCTAATGGTTAATCACCCTCCTTTTTACAAATCAGTAGCTTCTTACCTAATCTAAATTTCTCTGGCTTCCTCTTCCAGCACTTGGTTCCTGTTACACCTTTCTCTGCTAAATTGAAGAGCCCTTCAGTACCCTATGTTTTCTTACCATGAAGGGACTTAGATTCTATAATCAATTCATCTCTCAATCATCTTTTTGTTAAGCTAATGAGATTCAAGGTATTTACTGTCAGAAGAAAATAAATCTAGTATCTTGGTTGTAAATAGGATTAAAAAGAGAACTGCAGTGTAAAACAAACTTTGAGAGCTCATTGCAAATGACTGGGAGCCAGGAAGGACATGCATACATTACATTACTCTTAGAGGCCACACCTCTACGAGTTATATTTTAAGTTTAAAGCAGTCAAAGAGGAGTGGGTGAGAGGAAAAAGCAATAGCCAACCTAAGCTGGAACACACCCTTCGCCTTTTAGTACTCAGATACAAAACTCCCAATATAATGTAGGCTTAACCCAAAGACCGGGGATAGAATACGAAGAGGCCAACTACCAGCCAATTCCAGTGTGTTAGAAACTCTAGGATCTCATAAGAAAGGGAAGATTGCCGTTGGATACTCTAATATTTCCCAGGGGTGTGGCTCAACCTCATAAAGAGTGGGATGGCCAGGAAAGGCCTTTTTCAGCTGGCATTCCTATTAAAACCACTAAAATGAGCTAAATTTGCTTTTTAATATTGCCAAATTTCCAGAGTCACTTCTAGACGATGATGTCTCTAAAAAAATTGAGGAAAAGCTAAAATGCTATCCGTAGTGCATTAATCAAACCAAGGACAGGCCATATATTTAATAAGCTTTCCTTTATGTTGCAGCTTTAATAATTTAATTGAGAGCATTGCTGTCACTAATCTGTTCAGTTTCCACTTTACTAGCATTCTACATTTATTTATTTAAGCAAAAATTTAATACACATACTCTAAAGTAGTGAGATGTTGTCATATTATCACATGTAGCCTCAAGTTACAGCACAGTTGATGTTTTTATGTTCTGTTTTATTTACTGGGTTTGAGTGATTTACTATTTTGAGTTCAATGAATTAAATGTTTTAGGCAATAAGATGTGAAGGCTCGATTGTATTTGGCTTTGAATTATATATATAAACACCTGTCAAGGTCCAAATTTCTTGGTCAAAGCATAGTCGAGATCCAGACTCTGTAGAATATAATAGTTAAAAAAAAGATGATGATGAGTAAATAAAAAAATTTCAGGGACTGTTCAAGAGTATCTGATGGTCCAGTTTTGGCCTGCTATCTACTATTGACTATCCCTGCCCTAATTGAAACAGGAGACAAGTAGGTTCCCATGTTCTCCTCCATACTAAGTATGAGCTTTGCTTACCCTATTGCTGTCCCTCCACAGATAGCTTAGGTTCTGTGAAATTGGAAGGAATAAGCTGTCGGAGTTGTGTCATAATATTTCTTCCCAGATCTGGACCTTAGCGTCCAAAATATGGGTGTTAGCATGAAAACCTCCAAGCTTAGTTACCAGCTTGGACCTGGTAATTGCTGCCACCAGCCAGGAATTATACAGTGCCTAGCTCACTGTGGTCTCTTCAAAACCTTCCCAGGGGACCCCAAGACCCAGATTCCTTGAGTCTCACCACAAAGGGAAATAACCCACTTCCCTTCTCCCTCTTCCCCTCCAGGTGTTCCCTCCCTAGGTTCCTGGAGAGATATACAGATTCAAGCTCCGTGAATCTAAACAAAGGGATTCCACCCTCCCTGCTTCAAGTCCTTGAAACACAAGTACCGAGAGATCTAACCTCTCTCCCCCCTCACCCAGAGGGTATGCAAAGTCAGGCTTAGTAAATCTAACACAAAGAGACTTCCCCCCCCCTTCGTTTCTTAGCCTTAACCAGTGAAAAACACTCAAACAGGTCTTAAAAAGAAAGCTTTATATAAAAAGAAAGAAAAAGGACATAAAATGGTCTCTGTATTAAGGTGACAATATACAGGGTCAATTGCTTAAAGGAAAAAAAAATGAATAAACAGCCTTATCCAAAAAGAATACAATTTAACACATTCCAGCAACTACACACATGTAAATAAAAAAAAAACAATATAAACCTATTGTCTTACTATCCTTGTACTTACAACTTGGAAACAGAAGATTAGAAAGCCTGGAGATTCCTGTGGTCACTCTCAGAGCTGAGAGGGCACAGACACAAGACAAAGAACAATGAACTCACACCCAAAACTTCCCTCCACCCAGATTTGAAAAAGTCTTGTTTCCTGATTGGTCCTCTGGTCAGGTGTTTCAGGTTACTGTTTGTTAACCCTTTTATAGGTGAAAGAGACATTAACTCTTAGCTATCTGTTTATGACAAGCTGCTTCAACTTATAGTCCAAGAAATCCCTTTAAGCTTGGGAAAACCTCTAAAAACCAAGTTCTTGTAAGAGCTGTGCTTGCCAGAGACCAGAAAGAACACGTGTGATAGAGAAAAAAAGCCATGTTCCTTATCTTCTTATAGATCCCCTGAAAGCAGCTGGATCTAAGGACTTATTTACCACAGAAATTTCACCTGTAAGGTTGTCAATATAGTGGTACCAAAATAACTACTTTGGGGGTGTGCGTTTAGCCTATGCTGCTTGGGTTGAACAGCTGGGCAGGGGCAGATCATAAACTCTACCTTTGGCCATAATCTCTATCCTTGTTTTTATCTACAGGATAAGCAGCAAATAATAAAAAGAAAAGTCCTACTACTGAGAGCCCCTGGGCATGATCCTGATCTCAGTTAGACCAGTATAAATGTATAGTATCTTGACTTTATTTTCTGTATATTCACTAGCTCAACAGGGAGCATAAATTTTACACCCTATGTTTGTATAAATTCTAGATTTCCTCAAGCTGGGACAACAACTATATGGGGATCTATATGTGCAGCAGCATCATCACAGTAAGTTTCTAATAAGGTATTCCTTTCTGTGTTATTAGTGTATCCTAGATTCTTTAGTCACATTTATATATGTATATTTAGATAAATGAGGTAACTTTGTGGGCCTCCTTCATTTTATGAGAAATATTCATAAGTATAGGTACAGTTAGTCGAAGAAGGAAAGAACATGAAATTTTCTCTTGATTCCTTCCTCCCTCCCTCCTCTTCTTTCCAGGAAAAGCTTATGTAAGATAGTGGAAGCTATGGGAGTTTCAGCTCCTCATTTCCTATGACTTCTTCCATCAGGGTTGCAGCTGTGTCTCTTTAGGAAATTCTCTGATTTAACATGTTTGATGAGTCTTTTGCTGGAAGGATGCCTTCCCTGATATGCCCCCAAAATAGCCATATTTATCAAAGAGTTAATGCAGCTGTACAAAAGCACAAAGGAATTGCAGGGCAGGAGGATGATCCTACTGTCCCCAGGCTGGAATTTCACAGGCTGGATTGCTTAAAGGGAAATATATTCTTGCTTGTTAGTAACCAGTAATATACTACAAAAGCCGTTTTTACAAAGTTTACCAAGCCAATTATAGAACAAATCACCCATCTGGGACATTGTCTGAACGATTCTTTGAAGTTTGCCCTGTTTAAGCATTCTCAGTATAGCCCCTGCAATGACAATGGTCACATTAGGTCATGTTGTTTAGTCCTTAAACATGGGCAGCCATCAGGAATGTGTGTGATCTCTTGAGCAAAGTGATTTGTCCCTGCTAGCATCCCTAGGTTGCAAATTACCCCCAAAGGGGTAGTGTGTATGGGATCAAGGCCCTGCTACAGAACAAGGAACAGGAGGAATTATTATATCACCTGACAAGTGTTCCTCTTGATGCTGTACATTGTCCTTTATGCTTTACCATTGTAGCACTTCTGCCAGGTGGAGCCAGCATCAACATGGGCCCAATTCAGTGTCCAAGGGTTCTTTTCAATAATACAACATAAAGCCAACTCAAGCCCTCACCCAGTGACCTGGGATAATTACACACCACCCCTGGGTGCCTCTAAGAGACAACACTTCCCCTCTCACAAGCACAGAGTCTGAGGCCATGTCTACATCTAAAATTTTGCAGCGCTGGTTGTTACAGCTGTATTAGTACAGCTGTATAGGGCTAGCGCTGCAGAGTGGCCACACTTACAGCAACCAGCGCTGCAAGTGGTGTTAGATGTGGCCACACTGCAGCGCTGTTGGGCGGCTTCAAGGGAGGTTCGGGGAACGCGAGAGCAAACCGCGGCGAAGCTGGTCTCCTTTCCCGGTTTGCTCTCTCGTTCCCCGAACCCCCGAACAAGCAGGTCTCCTTCCCTGCGGTTTGCTGGGTGGTTCGGGGAACACGAGAGCAAACCCGGGAAAGGAGACCAGCTTCGCCGCGGTTTGCTCTCGCGTTCCCCGAACAAGCAGGTCTCCTTCCCTGTGGTTTGCAGGGTGGTTCCGGGAAACGCGAGAGCAAACCGCGGCGAAGCTGGTCTCCTTCCCCGGTTTGCTCTCGCGTTCCCCGAACCCCGAGCAAGCAGGTCTCCTTCCCTGAGGTTTGCTGGGTGGTTCGGGGAACGCGAGAGCAAACCGCGGCGAAGCTGGTCTCCTTTCCCGGTTTGCTCTCGCATTCCCGGAACCACCCAGCAAACCTCAGGGAAGGAGACCTGCTTGCTCGGGGTTCGGGGAACGCGAGAGCAAACCGCGGCGAAGCTGGTCTCCTTTCCCGGTTTGCTCTCGCGTTCCCGGAACCACCCAGCAAACCTCAGGGAAGGAGACCTGCTTGTTCGGGGAACGCGAGAGCAAACCGGGGAAGGAGACCAGCTTCGCCGCGGTTTGCTCTTGCGTTCCCGGAACCACCCAGCAAACCTCAGGGAAGGAGACCTGCTTGCTCGGGGTTCGGGGAACGCGAGAGCAAACCGGGGAAGGAGACCAGCTTGATTACCAGAGGCTTCCTCAGGTATGCTGGGATACCTGCTTATTCCACGGAGGTCAAGAAAAGCGCTGGTAAGTGTCTATATTTGATTACCAGCGCTGGATCACCAGCGCTGGATCCTCTACACCCGAGACAAAACGGGAGTACGGCCAGCGCTGCAAACAGGGAGTTGCAGCGCTGGTGGTGCCCTGCAGATGTGTACACCTCGTAAGTTGCAGCGCTGTAACTCCCTCACCAGCGCTGCAACTTTCTGATGTAGACAAGCCCTTAGTGTATCAAAAACTTTTAATAAAAGGAGGGAAGTAGCTCAGCATTCATTTGGGAAAACACCAAAACTAGGGTTCATAAACACAAACTATGAGCAAAAGACCCGCTCCCAAGTAAGCTGGGCAGTGTCCTTTTCCCCTCAGGGTCTTAAGTCCAGCAACCCAAAAGTCCCTTTAATGTGTCTGTCCCTTCTTTGTACCTCACTCACAGTTGCTGTCTTTGGACAGGACAGTCAGTGTTTTCAGAGGTTCATCCACAGAGTCCATCTCCCACCCTGTGTGGAAGGCAGGTGAGGGGGCAGGGGTAAGGAGGCACCTTACCCACTGCACTGCCCAGGCACTCGCTCATCACCCTAATGGCTGATTGCCATGCCTCTGGGGGCTCTGCTTTGGCCTCTCCACCAGCTTCTCTGCCAGCTGCCTTGCTGGCCGCATCTCTCCACCAGCCACCCTGCTGGCCACTTGTGATGCCTCTCCGCCAGCTGCCTGGCTGGCCACTCACCACAATGTCTTCAAGGTCCCCTACACACAGCTTTCAGTGATTTCAGCGGTTAGTGAGGGAACCTCACTGCTGGTGCACACTGGGCAGTCTCTTGCAATAGAGACACTATCCCAAAGTAGGTCTAAGTATAGGTATCAGTGATTTAAGTTCTGCAGCATGTAACAAAACTCTCAATTAAGTCTACATTAGCTCTTTTTTTATACTATGGAGGGAGGAAAGATCAAATGGTGTCTAGGCCCCTTAAACAGCACCCACACCACCAGGTACAAGTCATCCTCCTCCATTTGGCTTTGGAACCAATATCTGTTGCCTAGCAAGCATCATTCAGTTGAGGGTGAATCCCTCCATTAGGTATTGTTCTGCTGACCTCGGTTCACACAACAAGGGTAACAACCCTTTATTACTCCTGCTCCAATAACAAGGAATGGGGATCCAACACCAGACAGAAGTGGTCATTTGGGCAAGTAATCCCATCATGCTGAGCACCTAGGCAAGGTGAGTGTCCATGCAAACAATATCAGCTTCTGAAGGCTTTTTCCATGGCTCACCACTAGATGTCAAGGGAGAGGTCATTCATACTCTGCTTACACAGTGGAAAAAGCTACAATAGAGTCCTAGGTTACCCTATTTGTCAATCAGCCCTGAGGAATTATGCTCTCCTCAGTCTTGAAAGTTCACTTTATAACACAAATCTTTTTAGGAAATGTCTGAGGATCTAACACGGGTGTTTTACAGGCCTTTCTACTGTTAAGTACATAACTCTCTTTAGCCACGGACAAGTTTTAGATAGCTTCTCAAGATCAGATATTCAGAATATGTTCTCCAGGTTTGTATCTGAGAAATGGTGGGAGCAAATACTTGTTGATTTAATCTTGCGCTCATAATACCCTATGAACTTAGTTTAGCCCATGATGCTTAAGTGCCTTACTGCACTGGAAAGTCAGGTATTTACTGTCAAAGTGACCTGAATTCCATGCAAATAAGAAAGGCTTAGTTAAATTGAATATTGTTCCTCAGCCTCTAGGGTACATCAAGCTGTGTTTTAAACAACATCACTTGCTTGAATTATAACTTAAAGAAAAGAAAGAATAGCAGTAAAGGTAACCAAGGAATACATAGTGGAACAAATGTTAGTAAATAAGCATATTCTTCATCAGTAATGGATGAGTCTGGCTAGGAGTTTCATCAGCACCACTAAAGAAGCGTGGAACAAGCTGCAGATTACTGCCAAAATGTCCTTGGTTAGTCTTAGTGATACAGAATCCTAGAAATATTAAATCTATCTTTGACTGACAGTTCACTCTACTGGTTCTTCCTGTCTAAATTTAAACTCAAGCCAGATCTCTAAGATCAAAGACTGATAGGTGTCTAATAAAAATTTTGTAATATAACATCTTATCTTAATCTTTCACTATTTTATCTTTTTAAGCTTTCCAACATGTGGCAAGTGAAGATCTATTTTTCTGTTTTCCCAGAGCTTGAACAGGTGATATTCTTTAGCTCAATAGAATTAAGAATGGATCATTTTACTTCAGGGTTCTTTTGGTAGTCTGAACTGTTCTCTTTGCTTCTTAGATTGGTTGGTGATAATATGGAGGAGTCCCATGCTGGAGACTGTCAACATTAAATAACTCAACAGGCTTTAGTTTCCATCTGAAGTGCTTATAAGCACTTGACTGATAAGAAATTTCAGCTAATCTCTTTAGTTTATTTATCACTATTTTGCAAAATGGAAAGTGAAAGTATACCATGTGGAATTATGCAGAGCAATAGCTAATTACAAGTAAATATGTCTGTAAACTATGTTCATATAAATCTGTATCAATCTCATTTTCTCAGGTCCCTTCCTTGGCTGCATAATTGATAACAGAAACTTTGTTTTGAGCAGGTTTAAGAAATGATAATCCTGTTTGTAAGCTGTCCCTTTAAAAAAAAATGTCTAGGCAGTGTGACAAAGTTCTGTCCTTGATTCCATGGGTCCTGCATTTCTTGGCAGATTTTGCTAGCCTCAGAGGCTCACTGTGACCCTTCACATAGCCTTTCTCTCTGTAGAGGCAAGGGTCACAGCCTACTGAGCCATTTTCATCATAAGCCAACAAGGGAGGGGAGGAGAAGCAATCCTCCCTCAAACAGTCTCTGTTGTCTCCCAGTCTCAGTAATTAATCAATGAGGTGAACCCAGGCCCACCCTCTACTCCATGCTCCAACACAGGGACCCTAAAATTAGCAGTTATGGTAGCTGACTTTTTGGAAATAAGACATGTACAATTCCCTGGGCCACATCCCCACAGCAGACCCCCCACTCAATATCTCCTTCAGCATTACCTCAGGGCCTCCTTCCTTGCACCTGATATGGATTTGTACTGCTTCATTCCTCCAACAGCACAGCTCCTGACACCCACACCTCACTGACTAACTAGGAGGGTTTTAACTAGTTCCAGCCAGTGCTTGATTGGCTTCAGGTGTCCCAATCAATCTAGCTATCTCCACTGCCTTCTAGAAGGATCTTAATTGGCCCCAGCTGTCTTGATTAACCTGGAGCAACTGCCATTTGGTTACCATGGTCCTATTGGCATCCAGCGGGGGTGGGTGGGCGAAGCCCGCCCACTTCTAAAGGGCCTCCCCCCAGCCTAAGGGGAGGACCCAGAGGTCTGGGACACCAAGTAATTACAGGGGACAACTAATGAAAAAAACAGGATCGGGAGTGAAGTCATAGGGCTAAACGAAGGGAACCTGATGGGGACACCGAGCAGAGAACCACGGACAACGCCCACTGCTCCTCGAAGGCGTCAAGGGAGCCAGTGGACGCCGCCCAGAGGAATTCTGCCCGGATGCGTGAGCAGACGGAGGAACAGAAATAGGCCCTACAGTCGCAGGAAATCCCGTCGGCCAATCTCCTCTCCCTGGTGTTGTAGATGGACAGTTTGGCCAGGGCCAAGAGGAGGTTGAGAAGGAGATCCCGCGACTTCGTGGGGCCACGGATGGGGAACGTGTAGATAAAAAGGTGAGGGGAAAAGTGCAACCAAAAACGCAGGAAAATATTCAGGAGGAGCTGGAACAGGGGCTGCAACCTGGCGCACTCCAAATAAAAGTGCCCCAACGTCTCCTTCTTACCACAGAAAGGGCAGGTGCTAGGGACAGACATGAACCGCGCCAAGTACACGCCCGTGCTCATGGCTCCGTGAAGGAGCCACCAACTGATATCCCCGGCGGGCCTCGGGACCAGGGCAGAGTACAAGCTGGCCCACCGGGGCTCCTCACCCTCGAGAGGCGGCAGGAGGTCCCCCCATTTGGTATCGGGGCGGGACGCGAGGGTGAGGTAGTGTAGGGTATGGAGCACGAGCGAGTACAGATATTTCTGTGGCGCGGTCTGGAACAAAACCGGCTGCAGATCATGCAACCGTCTGGCAGTGAAAGGGTGAGGGGGCCGATTGGGTCCACGGGGCAGGGGCCCGATAAAAATGTCCATGGGGCCTGGGATGGAGGGTGGGCGGGGCATGCCCTCTCGCAGGACCCGGTCGAGGTAAGCCCGAGCAGCAGGCAGTAAAGCGGCCTTCACCTCCTGAAGTACACGCTGGGGAGTACGAGGTCTGGAGAGCCCCATGTGCTGAGCGAGCGTCAGGGGATCCAGCTAGTCTCCCCGGTCGTAGTCCAGGAGGTTTCCGACCCTGGTGACTCCCGCCTACCATGGTACCAGGGATTTGTTTAGCCTGGGGCTAACATACCTGTTCCTCACTACTTTACTGTAGCCATCTGGCCTTGCCCCATCACAGCAGCAAATGGTTTTTCCCTTGGACAGTAGGGGTGGGATATGACTTCCCTGATATTTGGCAAGAGCCTAAATACTGCTTTGAGGGGCACTTTAAACATCATGATGGATGGTGTCACAAATGTCCAATTTCTGAAGAGTATGATTAACTAGAAGCTTCCAGAAGCCTTCAGTATTTCTAGCCTTGAAGGGTATGTCTACAGTCATGCTCCAGATGTACTTTTCAGCTCAGGTAGACATACCCATGCTACCTCTGACTGAGCTCACGTGCTAAAAATAGAAGAGTAGCCAAGGTTGCATGAGCAGTGTGAGGGGCTAGCCACCAGAGTACATCAGATGAGAAGCTATCCCCTTCAATGCTCATGCCAGTGCAGCTATACTTCTATTTTTAGTGTGCTACCTCCATCAGAGCTAGTGCAGGTATGTCTACCCAAGCTGGAAATTACACCTCTGCCTCCAGCATAGACATACTGAAAGAGTGGCCATATAAGCCAATAGGCAACAGACCTGTTGCAGGGAATAAAAATTGCTTTCCTCAAGGGATTTATTAACTCAAAGAAGAGTCCAAAATGGGATCAAAGTAACACAGAAGACAAAGTAACACAGCCAACAGATGCCTTTCCAATTTTCAGCAAGCTGGGATGGGAAGAGGACATACCTTTTGTTTAAGGAGACTCCCTTGCAACATCTTCCCCTTTCTTTTATAGCCCCACCCCAGCTCATGTAAGGAGTACGGAAACTGACTTTTTGTGAACTCATCGAGTGACTTTTCTGCTTTGTCACATGCCAGAAAATACATTAAACTTAGTCCAGTTTAGGGTAGCTACAAACCAGGAGTTACATATTATGTCTAAAATCCCTAATTGTCTGTTACCTCCTTTGTTTTTAATGTACGTCTTCAAAGCACTCTAAATGCTAAGAAAATTCTCTTTCCTGTTTTGTCTGAAAGCCTAAATCTTTCAGATTTGGTCATAACTATGACATGAACCCAGTGCTACATAAATGAGAACATCTTTCCAGTTTAGTAAAACTTTATGAAACCTACAGATATATTGATAATAGATACAGTACTAATGTCCTCATTCATCCTATGATGGAAAACAATTTGTATATTAATATAATTGTATTTCATGTTCAATTAGTTTGTAACTTGGTGAGATGAGAGAAGGGAGGGAACAATCTGTAGCTTTCTCCCAGGACAAATAGGTGAAGGGCCTGGATAAACAACTGTGCCTTGTGACAAGCTGATATAATTTTGATAAAGCTGTTTTAAGTCACTGGAACTGATGTCCAAAAAGCTCTGGGAAATAAAACAAACAGATTGAAAAATCATGCTGAATGCCACACTGTAAAGGCTTCTCTGTTTAATCTTTCTGTTTTATCTTCTGCTTCTCATTTTGAAATAGCAAAATTATGCTAGATCTGAACTCTTCATCAAGAAAGAGAAGCTAAAATAAAGCAGATATTCAAAGGGTTGCCTTGATCCAGCATGTCATGAAAAGCAATGAGATACAGAGTCAAAAATGGTGAGGTCGTCAGATAGCTGGTTTGGATATAGAGAATCACACATAGCCAGAATGTGCCAGCCTCACTCCTGAACAGTACCTTACTCTGGAAGTAAAACCACTTGTTGCAGTAGGGTTTCTTGTGGATTAAAGTACTATACAGCATCAGTACTGGTGGCAGGATCTGACCCCATCTGACCACAACTGAAATATTAGTCATTAAATGTCTGTAATGATTATGGTGCCCAAACTATAAAAAGAAGATACCTAGATGACCATAGGTTCAGGATTAGACTGAATAGCAGAGGTAATAAAAGATTACCCCCTTCTGTCCACACTATGGTCAGAATTTCAGTCCCACTGCGCCCATATATCAGTAGAAGGAGTAGGGGACAGGGTGGGAGCAGGGGCAGGTATAGCTCCTTGGCTTGAGCATTGGCCTGATAACCCCAGGGTTGTGAGTTCAATCCTTGAAGGTGCCATTTAGGGATCTGGGGTAAAAATCTGTTTGGGGATTGGTCCTTCTCTGAGCAGAGGGTTGGATTAGATGACCTCCTGAGGTCCCTTTAAACCCTGATATTCTATTATTCTAACCCTTGACGCCATCCTCCTACTCATTAGCTAGAATGGCTTGCTAATACACAGTGCAGGGTGAAGTAACTTTGGGTGGGATCCACAAAGGGATTTAGGTGTTGCAACACAGTGTCAAAGGCACCTGGACAATCACAGGAATAACACTGCAATCCAAAAAGTTGAGTTAGATACCTAGACACCCTATATAACAAATAGGGGTGAGAATGAAATCCACAAAAACCCACACACTAGGTGAGGATCCACCAAAGCTAACCAAGGGGAGATACTGAGGAGATGGGTGTGCCCTAAGCCGCACTCCTCTCTTAGTATTGTAGAGACATAAGTCCAGGCTGCAGGGAAGTACCTATCTGTGCATGCAATCCATGAATGGAAAACTGTCACCTGGAGTCAAGTGGCTTAGTTTTATTTCTTGAGGGACTGAGTTGGATGCTTAGATGTGAGCCTTACTTCATGCAAGATGTAGGGCAGAGGATGCATGACCTCCCACCTTATAGGCCAGTGGTAAGTGCACTTACTTGAGAGAAGAGAAACCCAAATTTTATGTATTTGCCCTCACCCCCACCAAAGGGTTAGGAAGGATTTGAACAGGGGTTGCCTACCTCTTAGAATTCCTCTGAGGGCTTGTCTACATCAGAAAGTTGCAGCGCTGGTGAGGGAGTTACAGCGCTGCAACTTAGGAGGTGTACACATCTGCAGGGCATCACCAGCGCTGCAACTCCCTGTTTGCAGCGCTGGCCGTACTCCCGATTTGTCTCAGGTGTAGAGGATCCAGCGCTGGTGATCCAGCGCTGGTAATCAAGTGTAGACACTTACCAGCGCTTTTCTTGACCTCCGTGGAATAAGCAGGTATCCCAGCATACCTGAGGATACCTCTCTGGTAATCAAGAAAACTCCTCTGCCCTGTGCTCACCTGACCCCTCCTTTAAATGCCCCGGGAAATTTCAAAAATCACCTTCCTGTTTGCTCAGCCAGGCGTGGAGTGCAATTAATCAATCAATCATTCAGCGACCATGCCTCCACGCACCAAACGAGCCCCAGCATGGACCAATGCAGAGCTGCAGGATCTAATTAGTGTGTGGGGAGATGAGGCTGTTCAAACACAGCTGCGCTCCAGAAGGAGAAACTATGATACCTATGGTCAGATATCGCAGTCCATGATGAGAAGGGGCCACGAACGGGACGCCTTGCAATGCAGAGTCAAAATTAAGGAGCTGAGGAGTGCATACTGCAAAGCCCGTGAGGGAAACCGACGCTCAGGAGCTGCCCCCACAACCTGCAGGTTTTACAAGGAGCTGGATGCCATACTTGGGTGTGACCCCACCATGAATCCTAGGAGCACGATGGAGAGTTCAGAGCAGGGAGAAGTGGGGGATGGTGTAGAGGATGAATACAGTGATGCTACTGGCATGGAGGGAGACACCCCGGAGTCTCAGGACACAGGCAGCCAGGAGCTCTTCTCCAGCCCTGAGGAGACTAGCCAGTCGCAGCAGCTGGAAGCGGACGTTGATGAGGAAGCTGAGGATCGTGCTCGTGGTAAGTAGATTGCAATGTTTTGGGAGAGGAGGATTTTTGTTATGGCTGCCTGCATGCATGCCTAAACGTGGAATAGCCCATTGATGTGATCTATGACATCTGTGTAATCTGCCTGAGTAATCTCTTGAAAAGTTGCAGCTAGAGCTTGGGCAATGTGCTTTCTCAAGTTTATAGGGAGAGCCACCGTGGTCCCTGTCCCGGTCAGGCTAACTCGTCCGATCCACTGTGCAGCGAGGGGTGGGGGGACCATGGCTGCACACAGGCAAGCTGCATAGGGGCCAGGGCGGTATCCACATTCCTGTAGAAGACCCTCCCTCTCTTCCTTGGTAACACGCAGCAGTGATATGTCTGGCATTATGAAAGCCTGTGGATAGTTTAGGGATAATTGAGGGCAGGGAGCTAGATTCACGGCTCCCCAGCCCAAGGCGCTCTGTTTCCCCTCCCCCAATCACCCCCCCCCGCCCTTCCCAGCACGTAGGCATCCAAGCGGTGTGCTCTGTTCTTCCCCCAGCCCCCCTTCCAAGCAGGCACCCTTCCCCGCGGTGTGCTCTGTTCTTCCCATAGCCAGCAGTCCAAGCAGGCACCCTTCCCCGCGGTGTGCTCTGTTCTTCCCACAGCCCCCGTTCCAAGCAGGCACCCTTCCCCGCGGTGTGCTCTGTTCTTCCCACAGCCCCCGTTCCAAGCAGGCACCCTTCCCCACGGTGTGCTCTGTTCTTCCCACAGCCCCCGTTCCAAGCAGGCACCCTTCCCCGCGGTGTGCTCTGTTCTTCCTCCAGCCCCCCTTCCAAGCAGGCACCCTTCCCCGCGGTGTGCTCTGTTCTTCCCATAGCCAGCAGTCCAAGCAACCACCCTGCCCCGCGGTGTGCTCTGTTCTTCCCACAGCCCCCCTTCCAAGCAGGCACCCTTCCCCGCGGTGTGCTCTGTTCTTCCCATAGCCAGCAGTCCAAGCAGGCACCCTTCCCCACGGTGTGCTCTGTTCTTCCCACAGCCCCCCTTCCAAGCAGGCACCCTTCCCCGCGGTGTGCTCTGTTCTTCCCACAGCCCCCCTTCCAAGCAGGCACCCTTCCCCGTGGTGTGCTCTGTTCTTCCCATAGCCAGCAGTCCAAGCAGGCACCCTTCCCCGCGGTGTGCTCTGTTCTTCCCATAGCCAGCAGTCCAAGCAGGCACCCTTCCCCGCGGTGTGCTCTGTTCTTCCCATAGCCAGCAGTCCAAGCAGGCACCCTGCCCCGCGGTGTGCTGTGCTGTTTCCCCAGCCAGCAGTCCAAGCAGGCACTCATCCCCGCGGTGTGCTCTGCTGTTTCCCCAGCCAGCAGTTCAAGCAGGAACCAAGGCATCCCACTAACATGGGAGAAATTTTAGCAAAAGTACTCACCCCATTGCTCGACATGACTTAGCTTTCTTGACCTCTACAGTGTTATGTGAGGTATGTGAGAGGGATGCTACCTAAAGTTTCAAATTGTTGATTACAGATTGCTTTCGCCCCTTGCTCCACCGATATGGCCACCAGGTGCCCGTTATCTACCGGGTAATGAGCGTTGGAATAGGGCGGAGGTTCGATCACTGGATGCCCCGGGGGGGGGGGTGACAAGTGCCCAAGGGCAGTGACGGGGATAACGCAAGCAATCAGGCGTAGTGTTAAAAATTAAGGATTTATTAAATGAGTCACAGATAAGGATAAGGGATAACACAATTAGTTACAGCTTGGGCTTACAATATAATACTAGAACAAATAACACAAACACTACAATTACAAATAGAAGTTGGCCCTGGTATTTTTCTAAGTCCCAGTAATTATTCAGGTCGTCCCAGGGGTTAATAAAAGTGATATTGGTGCTGTTAGTACTCATAAATGCAGCAACTAATCTTAGTAGACACAAATTGCTAGGCTCAACTGGTCCCCCTTGCGTTCAAGGTTTCCTGGTCAACGGGTTTCCCCTAGCAGGAGCCTTGGGGCGGCTGGAACCAGTCTCTGCCTCTTATCTAGCAACACAGATATACAGATATCCTTAACAACTAATTATACTTACACATACAAACCACAAAAGTTTCATTACGGCCGGCAAGCAGTCAGGCTCTTTGGAATGCGTGAGCCAGGAGAGAGCCAGGTTGATCAGGCCTGGATACGGTTCGACGGGAATTCGAGTTCTCTCTCCCCCCGTCCCCGGGAGGGGGTCAGGAATATATAGCGAATTTTTCGTCATAATTTGTGATAAGCCAATTGCGGGGTCGCGAGTGGCTTATGCCCATACAAGGGAGGCAGTCGGGCCCCTACATCCTTACCCAGGAAGCAACCGTCGTGAGGGGAACTTCGTCCCCTCAGGCCGGCTGACCACAAGGCTGCCTTTCCTGTTACAAGTTCTGCTTTCCGAGCAGCTACGTGATCAGTGGCAGCTATGGGGGCTGGGGGAAAAATCCGTTGGGGGTGGAGGCCGGAGCACCAGCTACCTGGCCCTGAGGCCCAACTTGGGGGTCCAACACAAATGTCCTTCAAAATTTGATAATGAACAATGATGCCCCTGTGTATTACATGTCTCTATCTCTATTTTTTCTAGGGAACTTGAGTAATGCAGCTGTATCACCGGCCTCACGTAGATTATAGAACTTGAGGCGCAATCCTAGGAAATCAAAAGAGGAATTGATCAAGACAGTTCTGAACCACTACAACAGGGAAAGTAGGAAGACTGAAGAATGGAGAAATACTGTACATGAATGGAGGCAGAGAGAAAGCAGGAGACAGGTATTGTCTGTCAAAAAAATAGCCAAGCAGATGATGAGCCTCCTGTCTCGCCAAACCAAGTCTTTTGAGTCTCTTGTAGCCATGCAGACAAATATATACCGTGAAAACCCACAGCCTTCCCAAAGCACTCTTCCTGGTCCCCCTGTGTATCCTCAAAACAGCTTTCTGCAGCAGCCAGTTCCTTATTATCGCCAGCTGCCCCCAACACCTATGAGATCACCTACTAACCAAGATATCTATAATTCTTACCCAGTGCACTCCACCCCCATCATTCTGCAGGAAAGTAACGGTGACTTGCATCACACAGTGACAATTGAGTAAAATAGGACATAGTAAAACCTCTTAATGTACTGTGAACCACCCATACCACCTTGCATGTTTTTTACTGTATGACAAATAAAAGTTTTTGGTTTGTATTTCTTTCAATACGTTTAATTGGTGCTAGAAATGGTAAATTATACACAGCAAGGTAAAGCAAAGCACAACACATGCATCAAACATTACTGCTGGCTCTCAGCATCAAATTGCTCCCTTATAGCATCCCTAATCCTTGAAGCCCTTTCCTGGGCCTCCCTATTAGCCCTGCTCTCTGGCTGAGCAAACTCATTCTCCAAGCGTCTAACCTCGGAGGTCCATTCCTCACTGAACCTTTCACCCTTCCCTTCACAAATATTATGGAGGGTGCAGCACGCGGCTATAACAGCGGTTATGCTGCTTTCCATCAAATCTAGCTTCCCATAGAGACTGCGCCAGCGAGCTTTCAAACGGCCAAAAGCACGCTCCACAGTCATTCTACACCGGCTCAACCTGTAGTTGAACCGTTCCTTGCTCCTGTCAAGCTTCCCTGTATATGGTTTCATGAGCCATGGCATTAATGGGTAAGCGGGGTCTCCCAGAATCACAATGGGCATTTCCACGTCCCCTACTGTTATCTTGTGATCTGGGAAAAAGGTCCCGGCCCTAAGCCTCCTGAACAGGGCACTGTTCCTAAATATGCGTGCATCGTGCACCTTTCCAGGCCATCCAGAGTAAATGTCAGTGAAATGCCCACGGTGATCCACAAGCGCTTGCAGAACCACGGAGAAGTACCCCTTGCGATGAACATACTCTGATGCCAGGTGGGGTGGAGAGATAATAGGAATATGCGTCCCATCTACTGCCCCTCCACAGTTAGGGAACCCCATGTCTGCAAAGCCATCTAAAATGTCCTGCACATTCCCAAGAGTCACGGTTCTTCTTGTCAGTGTTCGATTAATGGCCCTGCAAACTTGCATCAGCACCATTCCAACGGTGGACTTTCCCACTCCGAACTGGTTCGCCACCGATCGGAAACAGTCTGGAGTTGCCAGCTTCCAGATTGCAATAGCCACCCGCTTCTCCACAGAAAGGGCATCTCTAAATCTCGTGTTCATGCGCCGCAGGTTGGGGGCGAGATCATCACAAAGTGCCATGAAAGTGGCTTTCCTCATACGAAAGTTCTGCAGCCACTGCTCGTCATCCCATGATTGCAGGACGATGTGATCCCACCACTCAGTGCTGGTTTCCCGAGCCCAAACGCGCCGGTCCAAGGAGCAGAGCATGTCTGTTACTGCCACTAGCAATGTACTGTCTGCACATTGACGCGATTCACTATCATCGTCTGACTCCTCAATGTCACTCTTACTCACATTTAGCAGCTGAAGGAATAGCTCCACAGCCAGGCGAGATGTGCTGGCAATAGTCATTAGTAAGGTATTCAGTAGCTGAGGATCCATTCTTGAAAGATAATGCAGAAAAAGCGCTGTACAGTCACAATGCTGCCACAGTGCTCCGCATGTGTACCAAAGCAACGCTGGCCGTTGGAACAGGAACAGGAAGCGGAAAGACAATCACACTTCCTTCCCCTTCCCACAAGCCCCAGCGCCGCTGTGGGACGAGGTGCTCTGTGGGATAGCCGCCCACAATGCATCACTCCCAACAGCGCTGCAGTGTGGCCACATCTAACAGCACTTGCAGCGCTGCTAGCTGTAAGTGTGGACACTCTGCAGCGCTGGCCCTATACAGCTGTACTAATACAGCTGTAACAACCAGCGCTGCAAAATTTTAGATGTAGACATGGCCTGAGTGTCAGTGGGTTCTCTGCTTTGCTCCTGGGCAATGTAACTGTGCACTGCTCCACGTACCATGCACATTGTAAAATTGTGAGTGACGTTACAGGTTATATGAAGAAATGACTACAGTCTACTTGTAATGCCTTGCCCCCTGTAGCCACCAGACACATATATTCAAAAGATTTCTCACTCTTGACCCTAATCTGCTTTTCACAAAGACCACTTGTTTTGTGTGTCAGATCAAAAAGAGTGCTACTTCAGAACTGGCATCTGGAGCTCTATCAATTATTTTGCAGACAGCATTGAAAGGTGAGGAATGCCAGGATGATACTGCTCCTACAGTGCAACCCTGTTTATCTTTAGTTAAGCACCAGTAATCACAGCTGCCTTTGTTTCCTTTCTGACTCATTCCTCTTCAAGTACCTCCTTATATGTGATCAGCAGACAGAATAGTGGAGAAATATGCAAAGAAGAAAATGTTCCTTTGAAAAACCAACTTTAACTACTACATAGTTCAAAAGAGTCTAAATCAAACCCAGGTCTATAATGCTTGCAAATCAAAGATTATTTTCCCTTATTTTAAAAACAATACACAAAGAAAAGAATGTTTCAGCAGAACAACTGAGTTAAACATGTCTCTTTAAATGCAAGAGTTATTCTAATATCACAAAAAAGAGAATGTTAATTAAGACTATTGTGCAAAAATATAAATGGCCAGTTACTAAACTGGTGTTAATAGACGTACTTCCATTGCAGTTAATGGAGCTATGCTTACATACTCCCATTGGGTGTTTGATTGTTCTGTATTGTCATGACAATATCCAATCAGGCTCTATCTTAAACTGGCAATAGGAGAACTCTTTCTCTAACTGGATTTCAAGTCACTACCTTGACATTTACTCTTGATTTTAGACAGGTATTTCACAGGAAACATACTTGCTACCCACCACAATGCTTACCAATATGTTCAGCTTTCTTGCAAGCAAAAAAAAAAAAATCCAAAATCTTACTAATTGAATGCTAGCAAATAAAAATGGCTGTACACACATTTTTTTTTGAATGGAGAAAGCCTTGAGAATTAGAATTCATTGATTGTCCCATATCTCAGATGAACCTCCAGGAAAAAGGTAAATCACAAGATTTCACTAAAAGTGTTCAGCACCTCGCTTCTATTAATAATACTGTTATTGGCATTCACATTCTCGGAGTTGTAACATAGAGGATTTTAAAACTGACATCCTTAATAGACCAGTATTATTAGGAATATGTGGAAAAAATAAAAATCTAAGTGAACCTTTCAGCTTAGTATGAGCTGACAGTTCAACAGTTTGAAATATTAGCTAAGTGTCATACAGAGAGCTATCTAATGTATTCTCATTAAAATAAGAAGCAGAACAACCAGCACTTGATTTGAAAAATTGAAATGTCAGGGAAATCATAATCTCTGATAACAAAACCTTACCATATCCAAAGTAATAGAATTAGAAATGTGTGATTAATATATCTGCTACCAAGGGCTATGTGCATATTCTCTTCTTTCATCCCTTGACCTGCTGTCCAATATCACATACAAAAACAATACTTTTGGATTGAGTTTTGGGCATTATTTTTTAACATTAAACTCCCTCAAAATGTAATGGCATTAACCTTGAGAGTAAGCACGGAGGCAGAGAATTAAAACAGTATCAAACTGATCTCTTCCAGTACAAGATTTTCTGTGACAAGCACACTGGCTATAACTGCAATATTAATGAACCATGTACAACTATTATTACATTGCAGTAGTGCCTGGAAGCTCCATTTAGGAGAGGGGTTCCCATTGTGATAGGTCCTCAACATACAGACAAAAAGGTGGTCCCTTGCCTTAAATAGCTTCCAGAAGATTTATTTATTAGTTATTTATGAGGCATTGCCGCACAACTTTTGTTGCCTCAGACTATTTATTTGGTTATGTTTTTTAAATTGTGGCTATCCAATGCTTGGAGTGTGGGATGCATATCCACTTATTGGAATAAAACATGGCTACAATGTAGCACTGATGTTTAATGGTTTGAAGTCTTCCCAGTTATCTTCAAATCCTAACACTATCCCACCACCCAGTGGGTAGTGTGATCATCATGGGGCCTTATTTGATCCCCTCTGAGGTCAGCAGAATGTTCATTTACTTCAGTCAGAGTTCTGCCTAGAGCAATCTGTGATCCCACAGTGGCTAGGAAGGTGGTGAGCAGGACTGCTAATGACTCAGATACTTCTACTAACCACAGTCAGTACTCACAGTTCATGATATTATTATTTCATCCTCTGTCCCCTCTGCTCACTTGTTAATCAGGCATATCTGTTTTTCCTTGCTTCTCCCACTGGTAAAACCTGAGATTAGAACTGAAGGCATCCGGTGGCTTGCAAATGATGCATGCAGTAGTTTCACAGGATTATTTCAAGATAAAACTAGCAAGGCCTATTCTAAGCCTACTATAGCTAAACAATATATTTGGGGATGCACAGAGATTAGGGTTGACATTGTTAAAGCAAAGTCCCACTATAATACAAATGTAGAGAATGCATATTAATAAATTTTAAAGAGAATTATATTATTCTTCATACAAATATAGCTAAAAATTAGAATGCATAAATGGAACCAAAACCAGCCCCATGTCTGTGAAGCATTTCAATAACCTGTTCAGAGAGTTAATGATATGAAATTCATACATACACACTTGAGTTTTGGAAAGGGAAATGTGTAGTGTTTAGATCGAGAATCGGCAACCTTTGGCACGCGGCTCGCCAGGGTAAGCACCCTGGTGGGCTGGACTGGTTTGTTTGCCTGCCGCGTCTGCAGGTTTGGCCGATCACGACTCCCAGTGGCCATGGTTCACCGCTCCAGGCCAATGCAGGCTGTGAGAAGTGGCAGCCAGCACATCCCTTGGCCCACGCCACTTCCCACCACCCCCACTGTCCTGGAGCGGCGAACTGCAGGCACTGGGAGCTGTGATCGGTTGAACCCCCAGATGTGGCAGGTAAACAAACCGGCCCAGCCCACCAGGGTGCTTACCCTGGCAAGCTGCTTGCCAGAGGTTGCTGACCCCTGGTTTAGATAGAAGCCACCTATTATTTATTTTGGTCTGACCTCTTTCCTCTAGAGAAAAATTCTGTCTGGTGGGAAATGCTGATATTTAAATATTTGTTTTAGTCTAAGTCGCAATGAAAAGCAGAACTAACACATCATCAATGTTTGAACCACTGACTAATCATTACTGACACCTCTCAGCTTAATATGTTCTAAAGGGGTGATTTATTTCCACTGTTGCAGCATCCTCATTTACAATTATTGCTCACTTGCCCTGTCATTTAGCTTTCAAATTCCTCATCTATGCACGTGGTAGTAAATGCAACACTCTAAAAGCATTACAAGCCAGCAGTGACACTGGGCCATGTGTCTGAAATGAAAATTCAAGTTGATAAATAAATGATCAATGCAATTGAAATTGGTGGAAGGTTAATGAACTTCACATGGGGCAGGCATATGCTGCATGCTTCAGAAAACATTGGTGGGTGCAAAAGGGAGCCGCTGCTAGGTGATTGCTGTCATTAGAAGTGTTGCAATGGCAGGAAGATTTATTTGCTCTCCTAGGGTTTGAGTCTGCCAGCTCCAGGAGTTGCTCAGCATCTTAAAAGATAGATCCCTTAGTTAGGTTTGATTAGTGCCACTTCAGGAGCCTCTGTATATAAATACAAAGTATTCTGTTAGTGGGAGGAGAAGCTGCTTGTTGTAACATACTTGCTGCTATTGCTTGATTGCTGTGGCTATTTCTGTGAGAATTTCAACCCCTCTTTGTGCTTTGTATGACCATTCTATCTAGGGTGACCAGAGGTCCCAATTTTATAGGGACAGTCCCGATTTTGGGGTCTTTTTCTTATATAGGCTCCTATTACCCCCACCCCCATCCTGATTTTTCACACTTGCTGTCTGGTTACCCTACCTCTATCTCAGTAAAATTAAAGCTAATTTCTTGGAGGTCATATTGGTCCTATTCCCTTTCAATTTGTCATCATTAGCCATTCCTGTCTTTGATTGTAAACCCCTACAAAGAATGTCCAATTAAGACTGCAATGGGTCTCTTAAAAGTCAAGCTATTATTAGTAATCTGTGGTTACTATTATCATCTTAAAGTGGGAAAAAAACCTTGAACTCATAAGGATTGTGGAATGCTTATATAACCCTGACAGCAAAACATGTATTTTCTAAAATTATATTAGTGTTATCAAGAAATACATCTAACATCCTGGCAATACAAAATCATTACAAAACATTTCAGAATTACAAAATGCTATATTGGTACTTTAGAATAATGAGTGGGGAAGAGGTTGAATAGAAGTCATTGGTAAGGTTAAATAGTTGGGGGCAAGCTTTCTGTACTACAAGAATCTCCAGTCATCTTGCTTTTTTTTTTTTGGAGGAAGAGGATTGAGTGATGATTCTGGAATGAGGAGGGAGAGACAATGTTTTGCAATTTGGCTTTCTGCTGTGGTGTTTGAGTCCACAATGAAGTTATCTAGTGGGCTGATATTTTTCTGCCTCAGAAAACTGAATTCTCATAGGGAACAATATATTTTTTTTTCTCCCAACTCACATTCCTCCTTTGCACCACCTCACATCAAACACAGACTAGACACAGTTAAAAATAGAAATATCTGATATATCATAACAGTTCAACCCTTTTATTCCATAAAAATGATAGATTTCCAGTAGAAATATACACTCCTTTTCATAAAACTAGTGACAATCTAAAATGCACTGCTGTGCTCCCCTTTCCTGATCTGCACAACTGCTTAGATTGCTATTTTCAGCATGGTGTGCTGGAACAGAAGCTGCAAACTACATACTACTCCTCCTTCTTCCCTGTTTGCTGCCCTCTCTCTCCCAACAGGGAAGGGAGTGCATAGAGAAGAGCAGGGAATAGGAGAAAAAATGGCTCCACCCCAGCTGACCAGGGAGAGATATTTTCCAGATTTAAAAATAAGATATTTTTCCTCATTTTGAGAGGAAAACTTTAGTCATAAGTTTCCCATTGAAGGTATGGCTATTGTATTTCACAGGCCAAAACTAAAGGATTTATTCCTTGTGGATTCACAGTAGTCTATGCCTGCTATAGTAGAGCTTGTCAGTCTGATGTACAATTTCAGGATTTCCATCCCGGTATTTTGAGTTGTTGGACAGGGATAGTCTTTAAGGAAGCTAAAACTGAGTATAAGAGGTAAAATTCCTCATGTTTTTAGACCTTACTGGGTGAATACTAGAGACTGTATTTTACATATTACCACATTAGTTCTCTGTTAAAATATACATAAGGTCCATTTGTTTAAAGAGATTAGGAGTAAGCTGTTAATAATAATAATAATAATAATAATAAAACCCAGAGAAAGAAGTTCCAAATGCTAACAGAATCCAATTAGGCATGTATTGATGGGCTTGTCACAGGTCTTTCCTCAGCAAGATGTAGATTTAACAATAGCCCTGTATTGGCTAGCACATAAATATTGCTTTTTATCTGAAAAACTTCTTTGCATTTCTTCAAACATTTTTTTTTCCTATAGGAACTCCACCACAACCACTTCCAAGCCCTGCTTCAGCTCTTTAGACTGCCCGTTATGAGGATTTGTGACAAGAAATAATAATCATCTACCACTTCTAGTAACTTCACATAAGGAAAGTTCACAATATGGGAAAAGGAAATCTCTCCAACAGAGACACCACATCACACCTAGGAGAACAAGCTGCTCCTAGTTCCATTTGGACAAACATGTGAAATGGAATGGTACCTGCCTTTTGTAATGCTTTACTATTTTTCCAAAGCCCACAGAAGCCAATGGGAACCTCTTCATTGACTTAGATGATCATTGGAACTGATACCTAGAATAGCTTGTAGATAAGGTAAAAGCAAGAATAGATTTCATAATTAATTAAAGGGAGGTGGTTTAAGTAGTGAGTCCTGAAGGCTACAACACAGTGAATGTTTCAGAATTTTTCCCTCAAGCCTTCAAGTAGGAAGAAAGCTGTATTTTGTTTTGACCCTAAATATAGTTCTAACCTGACTTTGGACCCTTTCTTATTCTAGAGGGATCAACGAGTTTCACTATTGACAACAATAAGAGCAGGCCCATTATCTGAATTGGATCCAGTTCCTACATTGGATCCTCACACAATGAAAACAATGTGCATAGACTCAAATGAAACTTACTTGCTAAACTTGCCACAGGACCTTCCCTCTTTTGTGTTATATGAGAAGCTAGGGATAACTCTATGTTAAGATTATGGTCACTTTTCAAAATAGAACTAAATAAAAATTGATTTCCATGTTCATATTCATATGTTCTCAGAGATTTCCAGATCAAATGGTCTTGGTTCACAAGTAATAGGTAGAGATGGTCAGAAGTTTCCCTACTGAACAGCTTTTCATTGGAAAATACTGATTTGAAAAAAAAATCAGATGTTTTTGTGGCATTATCAATTTAGTCAAAATTTGAGGAAAAATTATAGAAACAGAAAATGTCAAAACACTTAATTTAAACTTTTCTGTATAATATACATTTAAAATAAGCTATTTTGACCTTGACAAAATGAAGCTGTTCTGTAAAGTTGTTTTGATATATTCTTTTTTTTTAATTTTCATTCCATGAGAAATTTCAAATTTTTAACTTTTTGTTCTGATTTGGAATGAAAGGAAATTTCTGAAGGTCAGAATTTCCCGTGGAACAGAAATTCCAAGTTTTGACCAGCTCTAATAAGATTTTTCTTCTACTTGTTAGTCCTGAAAACTCAACCTGGGACTCGAGAGTTAAGCTTTCCACTGCCATTAGAACTGTTATTGAATACAGACTAGCAATGATACTGGCAGTTAGCAATAAAATATGCTTTATGTAAAATTATATATAAAAATAGGTGATCAAAACCAGCTGTTTTGCACATTCAGAACTTGAACCGGTGAAATGTCTCAGGCCACCAGGGTATTCAGTGCCCTTAAATTCTATTTTCTTGAATTCAGGTAAATAGAACTTGAAGTCCCTCTGTATGTCCTATGATTAGCCCATCTATGCTGGTATTGGAGGTGAAGGGAGATGAATTATGGAAAAAGAATAGGAAGCGGTAACATTTCTCTTCCACAAAATTGCAATCCAGTGTTGGAATTCTATATTCATTTATAAAATATAATGAAGACTATACCATAAAATATATATAATGATGGATCTACTCTTCCTGTGATATGTATACTTCTCCACCATTATGGATACTGAAAGCCATTTATGTGAATGCTAGGTAGAACAGATGGAGAGCTTTATCTATAACACTACATGTTCCTGAGAAATCACAAGAACAAAGACAAAAGTATGTAGAACAGATAATCTGAAGAGACAATATGAAGAATTATTAATTACATATTTGAAAATATACACAAATGTATACAAAAACAAAGAAGTATGTCTATCCATATGCTACCCTTGACATAAATTGGTGCATTTCAGATTTAAGTTAAGATATTTTAAACTCACCACAAAAATCCCTTACCCCTGAAAACAGTTCCCTGCCCGTACAATTCTCTTGCATTTTGATCATCTTAGGGAAGAAAGATGAGCATTGACTTAAATGGAGGCATGCCCATTTACACCAGACAAGGATGCATAGACATACTGAGAAAGATATTAGCCTCCGATTTACGAGAGTCAGAATTCTGTCACTTCACTCCAAGAAATTATCATTGGAATAATGTTAATTTAAAAATAATGTTGACACAACATTAATTTTAAATCAGATGGAATGTGAATTATCTGTTAAGTCATGCTCTAAAAGAAGAGAAATTGGTTGAAGCATCTGGCATTTCTCCTGGACTAATAAACTTTAGACTCAGGCAATAGCTCATCTTTTATTATTCCTTTTGACAACTTGAATAATAAAATGTTATTTTTGACCTTTTTCATAAACAATGACAAAGAGAGAGGAGTATGGGCTATTTAGCTTTTCTTTTTAGGAGGTCCATCTCAATTATTTTAATTGGTCAAAAATGTAAAACAATTCATGTTCTTATATGTAAGGTTTTGTAGTAATATATAAAAGAATAGCAATCATTCTGGGGAAAATAAGAACAAGTTAGTCATGTTTAATGAATGTGATGAAGAAATAAATCTTGTGGATAGTGACATTTCTTTGCTTTCTTTCACCATTTTTATATTTTACGAGTTTAATACCCATAGAAAACTATAAGTTTCAGCTATTCAGTAGTAATTTTCAAACTAACAACTGCTGCACGGTATCAAATTGCAGTGGGAGAATATTACGCCTGAATAAACTAAAGTGATATTGAGAATTTCATTATTCTCTATGTACAAGCAATGCCTTTGCTTTAGATACAGAACATAATTTCTCAAGCTATTTACACAGCATGTTATGAAAACAGTTCTGGGATGAATAGAGATAGTTAGAATATTCATTTAGTAACATACCATGGTGTGTAGAATACATTATCCATTAAAACAACTTTCTGTCCACTATGGAGAGAAATTACTTATAATTTAAAACTTGAATGTTGTTTTCTCTTAGACAAATCCACTATGACCAATTTCATGCTTGCTACAAAATTCAATGGTCAATACAGGCTGGTCCAGTTTTCAGATTCCTGCGTGTTAAAATTAAGGGTAGCAAACATTCCAAGAAATAACTTTAGTAACACAGATTACTCTCCCACTCTGCACAGTGCAGAAAACAGTGAATCATCATAGCTTTTCCACCAAGTCTAGAAGGGAGTCTTAGCTTCCTTGACAGTAGGAGTCAAGCCCAACTTTTGACATCTGTTTTCCTGACATCTGGGCTACTTGTGGCTATAGTTCAGTACTGCCAATGATCTCAATTTTATTGTAAGACTCACAATGTTTGATGTTTAATTTAAAGCCCCAGTGGCTGGGCTCTGGTGGTTAAGTGTGAATCACAGGGTTATTTTTGTTTGTTTGTTTGTTTTTAAAGTTCCTAGCTCATAGTTGTGTGAGAAACCTTGAGAACTCAAACCCAGTGAGGCCTAAAGCTCAAAATCAAAACAAAAAACACAGATGGCAACTAATACACTTTTAAAAATACATTTATTTAATTTTATTTATTTATTTTATTTACTGTTTTATTTTATTTAGACCTGACTCATGGTTTCTAAGAGCTTGAGCTTGGCAATGCTGCTACATGTCCCATTGAAGGCATTACCTGAGCATTGGGGTAGGAGCACAGGAATAAGTATGCATAGCATCTGTGTACTCCTTCTCCACCTTTCTATATACACATGTCTAGCAACTGGACAGGGAGCCAAGTGGGGAAGGATTGTGTATGTAGGGGGTGGAGGGTAGGACCAGTAGCAAATGCACTTACCTGTACGCACATAGAAAGGAGGAAGCAGAAAGAGGGTGAAATATCTCGACAGGTGTCTAAGGATGTCGAACACTGCAGCTGGGTGCATTCTTCCCAGTGCAGGTAGACAGACATAAACTATTTCCACTCAAGCTAATATGCTAAAAATAGCAGCGTCTTTGGATAGCATAGGCAAAGGCTTGAACTAGCCACCTGAGTACATACCAAGGGGGTCCCGGTGGCTTTGTCCTCAGTTGGCTAGATAGCCTAAGCTGCTGCCCACAGTACCCCATCCACATTAAAACTCTTAGTGCACTAGCTCAAACAGAGCTAGCATGTTTCTGTCTACCTGAGGTGGGAAACACTCCCAGCTGCAATGAAAGTGTACCAGCGTAAGTGTACCCACAAAGTTTCCCAGTCTTCACATTGACAGCACAGCTGATGTACCACACCTCTTGCTAAAAGGTTTCTAACCATTAGAGGGGTGAAATTCTGGAACAGCCTTTCAAAGGGAGTAGTGGGGGCTTTAAGACTAAACTTGATAAGTTTATGGAGGGGATGGTATGATGGGATAGCCTAATTTTGGCAATTCATTTGGCAATTGATCTTTGATTATCAGTAGGTAAGTATGCCCAGTGGTCTGTGATGGGATGTTAGATGGGGTGGGATCTGAGTTACTACAGAGAATTCTTTCCTGGGTGCTAGCTGGTGAGTCTTGCCCGCATGCTCAGGGTTTAGCTAATCATCATATTTGGGGTCAGGAAGGAATTTTCTTCCAGGGCAGATTGGCAGAGGCCCTGGAGGTTCTTCACCTTCCTCTGCAGCATGAGACACGGGTCACTTGCTGAAGGATTCTCTGCAGCTTGAGATCTTCAAACCACAATTTGAGGACTTCAATAACTCAGACATAGGTTAGGGGTTTGTTACAGGAGTGGGTGTGTGAGATTCTGTGGCCTGCATTGTGCAGGAGGTCAGACTAGATGATCATAATGGTCTCTTCTGACCTTAAAGACTATGAGTCTCTGAGTCTTTAAGGTATAATCTAGCGTTGTCTGTCAAAGGATGTGGGTTAATTAGGTTGCAATTTTATTAATTTAAATTAACCTGGGAATTAACCAGTAATAACTTACAGTGCAGATCAAAATTCCTTCCTTAATCATTTCCACTTGGAGGAGGGCTACCATCATCCACCATCCTTTCACTGATGGTTCCCAGCATTTTGCTGAGACTCAGTTGCTCTCTCCTTTGAACAAAGGTTAAGGGACTGAGTAATGGTGATTGTCTCCTCACTGTACCAGACATTAGGCATCCCAATCCCACCTTCCCCACCTTCTTTGGGTGATACTTTCCACTGAATCCACTTCCAATTCAAGTTCATAAGGGAATGAGTATCTGTACTGGACATCTGCCACAAGCAGTTAGCTTGGTTGCCTCCCACGCTCCAAGCCAGGCTCCCAGATGGGTGACAATTCCCTCCTTAACACCCGAAAATATATCTGCTCCCCACTCAAAGAGATGTACTGTATAGTCCATGAATAACTGAAGTTATCATACATGATTTTTTGTTGTAGGTAATTATTGATCCTACTCATTGCCAATGGTTCACACATCTTCTGGCCTAGTTCACCAGTAGAGGTCTGGCAGCTCCTCACCAAATGCTCCATTTAAACATTTCAGATCAATTTACCTGGAAAAAGGACCTAAACCTGCTCTAACTGTATGCTTTCATGATTGTCAATTCCCTAACAAATGTACATTGCTTTTTCAGCCTGGTGTAAAATAAGCACTCCAGGTAGATGCTTCCTGGTTGCCAAAGAGTATAAATTAGTCCTTGAGCATACTTCTCTTTTGATGCCAACTCCAATCTCCCTTCAGTAAAATTCAGAATAACTTCACCATAGAGGCACATTTGTGGATCACCAGGGAAATTGGCAAATCACCTGTGGGTCTGATGCCCAGAGATCCAAATTTCGGCTCTTATGACCTGTTTCCTTGATCCCAATAATGTGTCTTTCCATTCATGCCAACTCAGCATTGCATTTCCACTGAGGCCCGGCACTGAGCTGCCAGGGGAAGTTGGCCACCTTCCTGCTGGCCAAAAGCACAATATTATGTCTGCACTTATAGTCCTCCGATTACACTAGGGTGACCAGATATCTCAATTTTAAAGGGATAGTCCTGATATTCAGAGCTCTGTCTTATGGGCAACTATTACTCTCCATCCTAACCCCTTTTTTCACACTTGCTATCTGGTCACCCTAATTCAGGGATCGGTAACCTTTGGCACTCAGCTCGCCAGGGTAAGCACCCTGGTGGGCCAGGCCAGTTTGTTTACCTGCCGGTCCACAGGTTCAGCTGATCATGGGTCCCACTGGCCATGGTTCACTGCTCCAGGCCAATGAGGGCTGTACAAAGTGGCGGCCAGCACATCCCTTGGCCTGCACTGCTTCCCGCAGCCCCCATTGGCCTAGACCAGCGAACTGCAGCCAGTGGGAGCCATGATCAGCCGAACCTGTGGACGCAGCAGGTAAACAAACCGGCCCGGCCCACCAGGGTGCTTACCCCTGGCGAGCCGCTTGCCAAAGGTTGCCGATCCTTGCCCTACATTATAACACAGTGACAAGATCTTGAAGGAAGAGTTAATTACTCTCACCAAGAGGGACATCCATGCCCTTGTATGCACTTGGATGCTACCAAAGATAGGCATGATCCATTGGACTCACATCCCCAGCATAGCTTGGAACAGAACAACTCCATTCCCCCCCAAAATGGGATCCCAGTTCAACAGGGGAACCTCAGTGGTACACATATTTGACATTGCCAAAGTACTTTCTATATCTTCCTTTGCTGAATCCCTTATTAGCCCTGATGGAGCTCATTTATCCAATGGCCATGACATCACTCCTGTCCTCCAGTAGATCTGAGTAAATTCCTCCACACCTAATGTACATCTGAATGTGCAAGGCGCCAATTACTCTGCACTTAAACAAAACTGGTCAAAACTCAAGACTGAAGAAGTTGAGCTCATTCAGGTGCAGCTAGTGTTTGGCTTCCAGCACCCACTCTCACATTCTGCCTACCTCATACTTTGCGTCACTCAAAGAGCTGTCACTAACCAACATTCTGTGTATTCAGTAATCTTGTTTCTATTAAAAAACCAGACCAAAAAGATCCTCCTAAACATTGTGAATAAGCCTATAGTAACAAGCTTGTAGACTCATGTAACGAAAGAAAGCCAAAACTGTTTACAATAAATATTTATATGCTCAGATGTTTTAGGGCTGAGAAAGGACTACTTAATCCATACCATGTATCCCTGCAGGATAATGTTCCTAATCCTACTGAATCCCAGTTAATTCTGTTTAGTTTTGCTTTGAGTACTTCAAAAATCTGCTTCTGCAGTCTTCCTAAATGCAAAGGTTCCACTGAACTCAGGCATTGTCTACATACAACAATCAGTCTTCCTATTGAGTACAAATATTTGTATTACAAAATAAATATAAAGTAAGCCCTGTACACTTTGTATTCTGTGTTGTAATTGAAATCAATATATTTGAAAATGTAGAAATACATCCAAAAATATTTAATAAATTTCACTTGGTATTCTATTGTTTAACAGTGCAATTAAAACTGTGATTAATCGTGATTAATTTTTTTTATCACATTTATTTTTCTTAAATTAATCATGTGAGTTAACTGCAATGAATCAACAGCCCTAATATGTATTACACACACAACCACACACCCTAACATAACAATGATATGGGTAATACCTCATTGTGTAAAGATGAGTAATAACCTTCAATGTCCTATGCATAGAACTGCTTAAACATTCCATTATGTCAGTTGTCATTCTTTAAGCCAAATCAATTTCATATTTATGTGCAATTTATTTTCTGATATGAAGCCTTATTCCCTACTGACCTGCGCTTTTATCAGTCATTTAAACCTGTGCAAAATTGGGTGTAATGCTACTTTTTGTAATTTGGTGGCATTTTACAGCCACTTTGCATTGGTGTAAAATGATTACACAAAATGTTGGGCAGTGGAGAATCAGTCTTCTACTTTTTTCTGCCATTATGAAACATTCAACCACACACTTATAACAGACATCTTATAACTAAGATAGATATAGAATTGCATTAGTACTCTTTCCAACTTGAGATTTGACATTAATTATGGAGCTGATTTTCCCCTAAAATATCATATGATTTTTTTTCAAAGACGTTAAAAGCTGCATTTAGAATTAATTTCTTCAATAAAATTCAGAGTAACTTAATTGATTTCAGTGAAACTACTGGTCTAACTCACTGTGAAATTAGGTCTCCTGGACAATTTTAAGAATGTTCATGTCTGGGAGCCTTATCTTAATTTTATATTATGCCCATTCTGGATCCCTACAAACATAGTGCCATTGTATGACCCAGTAGGATCTCTGTTATGCTTTCCTAAGCCTAAAATAACATTTACCTAAAAGATGTACAGCTCTTGTAGTTTTAAAGTTTTTCAAACACTAACAAACATTCCCCTAGAAAGATTAGCCAGGTAATGCAACTTCATTGAAGCTAAAACACTTTTCAAAGTATGTTTTCCTCTAACAAGTTGCCAGAACTTCTCAAAGATTGGCCAGCAATTAAATTTCTCAAGTGTGCTTGAATGTTTAAAATATTCCATAAATGTATACATCAGATCCATTAGTGTGAAACTCTGACATATATATGTGTTAAAATGTACTATTACAAGTGGACAGAAATGGCGTTTCTGAAACTGGTTTTCCTTAACACATACCAAAACAGATATGAGGCAAATGAGCTGTAAAACAAGCTATTCTATGGCCTTGGTAATTGCTGAGACATATCACTGAAGTATAGATTTAATGTCTATGGGATGATGCTGCATGTCTATGGAATGTGATACAACTGCTTCTTTTAACAAGAACTGCACAGAATATTTGCAGCGCAGTCGCTTCAGTGGTTCCTCCCTGTCAGCCTCAGAGGGAGCCCACTCCACCTCGCTATGCCACCTAGTGGCTGATAGCCAACTGATGGAAAATTAGCAGGATATGTGCCAACATATCATGGTCTAAGACCATGGCCCATTGGGGCAGGGCAGGGCAATTAGCAGTCTTCAGGCCACCTCTCAGGATGGGGCAGACAGAGTCAGGTTCACGCCCCCGGGGTGGGGCAGAACAACAACAGTCTATGGCCCAGCTCTCTGTCTGGGGCAGACAGCAGACAAATATGTGCCATCCAGCCTAAAGTTGATAGGCTGCCACTCCGGGGTGAGGCTGACAGCAGGGGGTATGCAGACGTGGGCTCACCCTGTACAGGGAGATTTTGGCAAACCAGTAAAGTGCATGAAACCACTTTGGCTTATTGTTAAAAGCAACCTATTAAGCAGTCTCAGCTTGACCAAGGCAGGAGGGGAGGGGGATTGGAGTGGCACAGAAAAAGCAGCTTGACCCTACATCCTTCCTAATAAGAATTGTGTTGAAGTTGCTGATACATGTATTTTAAAAGAGAAGGATGTGCCTCAGGAATGTCTATTCGGGTTTCAAGGCTGCAAACTCTGGAAAAACCCACACCTGGTTAATCAATAATCAGAAGGAACCTCTTGCTTGACCATTGAAGATGCTTACTTAACAAGTTTTCTTTAAGGGACACGCTGTTCTATTACTAATGTATAAATAGGGGGGGGGGAAGTTTGAGGTAGTTGGATTACTTTGGGACTCTTTTGGAACTCTTTTTGGACTCTTCCTCTGGATAAATCTTGCGGTCCCCACCCGCAGATGGAAGATTTGGCCATCGGATGCCTGCCGCTGTGTCACTAGAAAGAGACACTCAGCTTTAGTAATTATCAAGGGTTGAGGGTGTTTTACTAATCTGTTGCAGATGTGTGTAAGTGCTTGAGACTAAGTAAAATTTAACTTTACGTGGAAGCTCTTGTGTTGTCCTGTTTGTGCCAGCCATCTATAGGTCAGACGGCCATGTCTCCCCTGATTTATTTCCTGACACCACCTCGCACAGAATAAAAGTTACCAAGATCTTTGGGTTGAAAGAACCCTGAGTTAACAACCCTACTCCACCAGGTCCCATCCCAGGGCCCTCACCAGCAGGGATCCTGCTGAAACATGCTGACCAAGTTTCAGCAACACAACTGGACTAATGTTTGGTTTCCTTGGATTACTTCCTACCCCTACCTATCCATAGAGCTTCATTGCTCACTGGTCCTCAGTCTCCTTAGGGTACTCAGCAGCTGGGAGTATTAGCAGTTCCCTTCCCTTGGGGTCCTCCTCCAGGGGCAGAGGCTGGCACAGCTAGATCCCTAGTGCAGGGGCCAGCAGCAAGGTGGAGGCATCAAGCTTCTTCCCTGGTTCTTACTCAACTGAGCTGGAGGCCCCACCTCTTATACTTCCTGTTCCAGCCCTCTGCTTCCTGGGTGAGGGGCAGGCCTGGTCTAGCACCACCCACCAGCAGGCAGGGAGTAGTTCCTCTCTGTAAGTCTTGGAAGGAGGCCACTCCACCTCGCTATATGAAGTATTAACATAGGATGAATGAACTTAATTCCTGAAGACATTTTTTTTCTAGTCTATCATAAAAATTTCAAACATCAATTCATGAGGGGAAATTTGTCCAAAATGTGATAGTAGTAGTTAGCATATTACATTGATATTTCAGCACTGTGCAGTTCAGACAGTTTCCAAAGGTTTATTTGCTTTAGTGCAGTATAGTGTTCTCTGAAAACAAAAATCAGAAATACGCCTTAGATATTCTGGAGATCACTTGAGGCCAAATTTTGATACCCTTTTTTCACGCTGAATACTACCTTACTTCTAACATAGTTCCATTGAAATAGATGGTATTACCTGAGAAGTAAGATACTCAGTGGTGGTAAAAGATAGCAGAATGGGCAACTTGAGAACTGTAAGAAGGATTAATATTTTGATCGTTTCTTGTTAATTGGCAAGTGCGGTTCAAGTCTCCTGTTTAACTATTATTTTTATTTTGGATAGTGAAATTTCTTAACTTTACACATTTCCAGTGGCCAATGCCAGAAGGAAAGAACAGAACAGGTAATCCATAAGTGATCCATCTGCTGCCACCCATTCCCAGATTCTGGCAAACAGAAGCTAGGATCACCATCCATGTCGATCCTGTCTAATAGCCATTGATGGACCTTGGGTGAGTTAGAGATTTTTGGGGGGTAAAATAAAAGTTACTTAAATCAGTGCATGAGAGCTAAGTGTCGTATAGTAAGATTAAGTAAATCTGATCATACTGATGGCTCTCTGCATAATTGGTATCAGGGACAAAGTTTTGCTTTTGTCTACAGGACTAGAAACACAATATAAAACTCAGAAGTTCTCTGTGTGGGGGTTTTTGTTTTTTAAAGAACAACTACTATCCAGGTTGGTAAAAGGATTCTTTACATCCAGCATTACTAAGTAATAAAGGCAATTTACTGTCCATTTGAATACTGTATTAAAATGGAGTTTGAATTATATGTGTAGAAAGTTTAAAAGGTGTAGGGAAACTTCTTCCAGTGAGTAGTATCTCTAATTTTTGTCACAAACAGTTCAGTGAACAGTCACAGAAAGATGCAGTTTCTCATTTTAATCATTCTGAATCAACTAATGGAGCCATATATTGACTCTTAGCCTTTTCAAGCTAATAATGCACTCTAGATATTAACACAGTCTTCAA
Organism: Gopherus flavomarginatus; assembly: GCF_025201925.1. Lineage (NCBI taxonomy): Eukaryota > Metazoa > Chordata > Testudines > Testudinidae > Gopherus > Gopherus flavomarginatus. The sequence continues at coordinate 282,395,155 of NC_066617.1, read as the reverse complement.
TAACTTTCATACTTTTCATGTTCTGCATTATGTGATCTCATTCTCTTGGTAGAGTCCAAGAAGTTACACATTCAGTTTAACATCTTCTTAGTGGGTAATCAAATTCTACTGATCTTTGTACTTTATGGAATTTATTATTTCTGAAGGTTGCAAGAACACACATAATAGCATTTATTTTTAAAGAGGCTATACCAGATGACCTCCCTTTCTTCATTCAAATCCTACCAAAAATTAAGGCAGAATCACAGTTACTTACAGTAACTAGTGGTTCTTCAATGTATGGTCACTATCTATATTCCATATGTGTGTACGCATGCACATCATCCAGCCAAGCCTGGAAATTTTTCACAGCAGTTTCCATTGATCCACACTTCTGCGGTAGTTCCCCTCAGGTTCCTGACCAATGGCATAAAGGCAGTATGGGTCAATGCCTCTCCAGTTGCTTCTCTTACTGCAATCCAACTGGATCCAAAGCATAGGGGATGTAGGGCAGGTAATAGAATACAGATATGGACCACACATTTTGAAGAACCTATATGTATGGTAAGTAACCTCCATTTCTTCTTTGAGTGATGGTATTCCACATATTGGAAAGCAGTGTTCAGATTGAAGGAGGGTGTGAGAAAGGTGTCAGCAGAGATGCTTGTAGTACTGCCATTCTTACAGCTGCCTCTGCAGTTGCTGCCTGGACTAGAGTGTAGTGCAGGGGTCGCAAACTTCAGCCTGGGGCCCAGCAGAGTAATCTGTAGGGACCACCCCCTGCAGCTCCCAGGGGCCACAGTTCACGATTCCTGGCTAATGGGAGCTGTGGGAAGAGATGGCCAGCACATTCTTGCAGCCCGCACCACTTCCCGCAGCTCATAATGGCTGGGAACAGTGAACCACAGCCACTGGCAGCTGCCCAGAGGCTGTATCTGCAGACAGTCAACATCAGCAAAATGTCTCCTGGCCCGCCAGCAGCTTACCCTGATGGGCTGCATGCCGAAGGTTACCAACCCTTAGTGTAGCGTGTCACAAACGTGTGAACAGGTCTCCAAGTTTTTGCCCTGTAAATGTCCTTCAGCAGAATGTCCAATAAGGATCATGCTGAGGCAGCTTATGCTTACATGGTGTGAACAGTAGTATCCCGGGAGAGGGATTTTTGAGCTATTTTGTAGCATTGTAAGTTGTATTCCAAAACCCACTTAGAAATCCCCTGGGCTTGCCCTCAAGATCTTTCTCCTATTGCAATAAAAAGTCTCAGATTTTCTAATGGGTTTGGTTATTTGCAGGTAGAATGCCAGTGTGTGCCTGATATCAAGGGAGTGGTGTCTCTTGTCTTTGGAAGAAGCATGGGGTTTCAGGAAAAATACAGGTAAGTGTATGGTTTGTCTGGTATGGAACTCAAACAATCTTGGAGATAAATTTGGGGTGTAATCTAAAGGAAATCTTCTCTTTGTGAAACACTGTAAAGGAAGGATTAGCCCTAATGGCCCCTCCTTCTGATCAAAGCAATGAACACTAAGAACACCACCTTCATGGACAGGTTGGTCATGGCACAAGTTGTCATAGATTGGAGGTCAGACTTATGAGTGTTGAGAGAACAAGGTTAGGGTCCCATTGAGGCATAGGTTTAATGACTGGTAGGGAGGTTGTGATCAAGCCCTTTATTAATCGTACAGTCTCTGGGTGAGTAAAGACAGAACATCCTTCTACTGGGGGAAAGAAGGCACTAATCACTGCTAGGTGTATCCACAGCAAACTAAAGGCTAGACCTGCAGGTTTTAAGAAAAGGTGATAGTTTAGATACTGTGAGCATTCCAGCTAGCTAGCAAATATTGGTGGAGGCATACTGAGATTGAACGGCATCTCCATTTGCCTAGGTAGCAGGATCTACTTTGGTTAAGGATTTCCTAAATGGGAACAAAGCATGAGCATTCTATTTCTGATGTCCATCTAAAACACCAGGCCTTTAGGTGGAGAGCATCCAGGTTGGGGTGCTCGATTTTTCTTCCATCCTACCTTAGGAAATCCAAGGGTGGATCCTCATAGGTGCGGGTGTACACACCTGTTAGAAGTTTCATGAATTAGAATTGTCTGGGACAGTAGGGTGCTAAGGAGGATCACAGTGGCTCTGTTGCGATAGATCTTCCCTATAACTTGTGATAATGAGGGGATGGTTCATACTTAGTTTATCTGCCAGGGAGCTGTGAACACCCTGAATATACAGGCCATGTATCTTGATGTGGTTTCTGGTGTATCAGTTCCAAAGCCTGACTGCTTCCAGGCAGAGGAAAATGAGATCTCACTCCTCCCTTTTGTTCATATAAACCACCGTGATGATATTATCTGACATTATCTGTACATGGAATGAGAATACAAAGGGAAGGAAGGCCTTGTATCTGACATGAACTGCCCTCAGTCCCAGTAAATTTATATGGAAGCTGGCCTCCTGTGGGTTCCACAGCAATGTGATAGTCCAGATGGGCATCTGAGCTCATAAAGGGAGGTGTATGTCAAAAAGTAGATCTTGGTATGAGAGGGCTGAAAGAAATCACCACCATGACTTTGTTTGAGTTCAACCACGAAGTGAGGGAGGTGAGAATTCTCAAGGGAATAGTTACCTTGGAGTTAATGTGGTCTCTGGTTGGTAAGGCAAGTGGAGTCAGGCTTGCAGATGGTACAAGAGGAGTCTGGTGAAATGGTGTCATATAGCAACATGCAGCTATGTGGCACAACAGCAACCATGGGCCATTGTTTGTGGGAAATCAGGCTGCTCATCACATGAAATCTGTCTGTGGGGAGAAATGCTGTCACAGAGATGGAGTCCAATCATTCGCCAATAAAGTTTATTGTCCTTGTGGAAGACAAAATGGACTTTTTTTTCATTTATACAAATGCCTAAAGTAGCATGAAGTTGCTAAAGACATCATGTCACTGGAATGACTTCCTGACAACATTGGCCTACCAGGAGCCAGTCATCCAGGATGGGAACACCTTATGGCCCTTGCACCTCATCAGGGCTTTCATGAATACCTTGGGTACTGTAGAGAGTCCAAAGGAGAGGACCCAAAACTGGTAGTGTTCCTCTCGCACCATGAAATGCAGGAACTTCTTGTGGGATGGGTGAATTTCAAAGTGGAAATATGCATCCTTCATATCAAGAGCCGTGACCCACATCCCTTCCTGGGGGGAGGGGATTATAGATGCCAGCATAGTCATCTTGAATTTCAGCTTTCAGATAAAGATGTAGAGTTGTTGAAGGGCCAGGATGTGTCTCCACCTTAAGTCTTTTTTTGAAAATTAGGTGTTATGGGGAGTAGAACCCTCTCCTTTGGTACTGAGGCAGGTTGTGATCTATCATACCACGGTGTAAAAGGGATTCTGCCTCCTGATGAAGAATCAACTGATCAGTGGTCCCCAAGAGGGGATCAGGAAGGAGGTTTGTGAAAAGAGAAGAGTCCTTTATTGAGAGCAGGGACTTGTCCTTTTTATTAACAAGGTTGGACTCATTGAAGGGGAGGTCCTGGATGGAGTTTCGGACCTCTCTATGAAACGCTGGTGATTGTAGACACAAGTCCAACCAGATGACAAGTCCCATGGCCAAAATCTTGGGCATTGTATCTGCAGCATCTAGCATAGTCTGGAGGGTCACCTTTGCTTCTAACTTCCCCTCATCTAGTAGGGACTGAAACTGGGTTCTGTCCTCCATGGGAAGTTTATCTTTAAAGTCTGCAAAACTGGTATAATTGTTAAAATCATATTTTGCTAGTAACACTTGGTAGTATAGCTACACGAAATTGCAGACCTGCGAAGGAAACCTTCCTTCCCAGGAGGTCAAGCTCCTTTGAGTCAAGGGTGGATTTTCGTTAAAGTGACCGAGCTTTTTCTGTGGCCACTTATACTACCAACAAGTTGGAGGCAGGATAAGAAAACAAAAAGTCAGCTCCTTTGGCAGGAACAAAATAACCTCACTTCATCTTTTTTGGTATAGGGGCATAAGATGCTGGTGTGGGCCATACTGCTCTGACTGGCTGTAGTATAGCTGTGTTAGTTGGAAGGGGGTCATGCCTGGAGGGATACTTGTCTGACGAGGCTCCTGTGCCTTCACGGAGATACTGATGTAGCTATCTCTACTGACTCTGAGGACCGTTCTGTTGGTAGCAGAGGTGTAATCATTACTGAAGGGCTCCTGCCTGATAGTTGGAGAGGAAAAAGATCCTGAAATATTGGAAAAGATTTCTCCTCTGTAATAAGGACATCCCTCAGGAGGGCAGGGCTGGAAAGGAGTGGAGATGTGGGTAAGGGGGGACTAAGTCTCTGTATGGCCCAGGATCCAGGTTGTTCCATCAGACATGCCTGAAGGGCCCAGCTTGTTTGTTGCAGCTGAACAGTCTTTAGATGAACAAGATGGTACCAACCGTGAGTCCGGACCCACACTTGAAGATGGAACTAATGAGCATCTGTCCTTCCATTTTGTTATGGAACTGCCTTTGGAACTGGAGATCCCTCTTTTCATGTGTCTTGCCCTCTATCCTGGTGGTCTTCAGCAGAGCCAGTTCCATGGATTCTGGACATAACGTCTCACCTATCTGGTCTGGCTTGGTGAAGGAATGCATTTCTTATGGACAGTCCACTATGGGAATCTGTCCTTGAACCTATGTCCTCTACTCTTACAAGGAGCCCTGGGAGAGAGAGACCCCTTGGCTTAGGGGTTAACGCTCCACTACAAAATATGTGCTTGGATGGCATTGCTGGTCAGTGGAGACCAACGTACAGGAAGTCTTCCAGATTAGAGGGGGGCCTCATAGCCTTCTTTATCAGGAACTTCCTAAGCTGGAGCTCCTGGGCCCTTTGAGTCCTGGGTGGAGAGGATCAACAGATACGGCACTTTGTAGAGATATGCTTAACCCAGATGGTACAGGCACCTTTGATGCTTGTCACTGATGGAGAAGAAGAGAAAGCAGGAGACACATTTCTTGAAGCCCAAGAGTGAGTATAGCAGCCCTGTGTCAAGTATAATTCCTAAATCTGGACCTTAGCGTCCAAAATATGGGTACTAGCATGAATTCCCCTAAGCTTAATTACCAGCTTAGATCTGATAGGCTGCCACCAATCGGGAATTTTTAGGGCCTGATACCCTCTGGTCCCCCCAAAACCTTCCCAGGGGACCCCAAGACCCAGATTCCTTGAGTCTCACAACAAAGGGAAATAAACCATTCCCTTCCCCCTCCCTTCTTTCTCCCAGCTCCTTCCCACCCTGGGAACACTAGAAGATCGCCTGATTCAACTTCTTGAATCACCACACCGAGAGGAGTGTTACCTTCCCCCTCACCCAGAGGCAATACAAGCTGCGTAAATATAACACAAAAAGAAAATTTATCCTTCCCTTTTCCCCAACAATTCCCCTAAACCTTAACTAGGAGAAAAAAAATCAAACAGATCTTAAAAAGCAAAACTTTTAATAAAAATAGAAAGAAAAAAGTAAAAGGTTTATCTCTGCACTTTAGATGGTAAAAAGTTACAGGGTCTTTCAACTTATAAACAATAGAAAGAAACTTTCTCCAGCAGAAACACAATTTAAGCTACTTCCAGCAAGTACACATATGTAAATGAAAAAAAAAAACAAAAGACTATGACCGCCTTTTTTCTTACTCAAAATTCTGAATAGATAAGAGACTGTAGCCGAGAGATTGGCAAAAACCTGGTTGCACCTCTAGTCCCGTCCAGGACCCAGAGAGAACAAAGCCAAACCCAAAACCCACAAACAAAGGCTTCCCTCCCATGAGATTTGAAAGTATCTTGTCTTCTGATTGGTCCTCTGGTCAGGTGTTTGGGGTCCCTGTTTGTTAACCCTTTACAGGTAAGAGAGACATTAACCCTTAACTATCTGCTTATGACACCCTGGGACTGTGAAAAGATGGTGGAAGGTAAACTGTTCTATATTAACTACAAATTACTTAAGCTGAGATATAAAAATGTAAGAATATTTTACATTACAGTTTATAAACTAAGTGAAAGAGAACATGATTCCGACTCAGGCCATGCAGCAATAAGAAGAGACAGGAGAGGTGTTTACCTGTGCTACCTTTTATGCCCTTGGTCAGAATCAAGAGGGGAGTTACTTTATGTATGGAGGTCAATGGACACTGCTGTGAAGAATTTCCTGATTCAAGAGCACGGGGACAATGTGCATTTATGTGTGGAATATACATTTGGACCATCATTCCAAGAAGAATGTAGCCTTTCAATTATAATCCACCTAGAAAGCATTAGCTTTTTTTTTTTTAATCAATGCACACCGCAATTCTGCTTCAGTATTATATTTTTTCTGAACTGTAGTGTCCATATCTGATTTTGGCCTGTTGCATTAATTTAGATGGAATATATGTGCCCAAATAGTCAAAAGTGTTAACATAACCCAGTCACTGTCCAGCATAAAGCACTTTTAAGCAAGGTTAGGAACACAGAGACCTCAGTATGTTTAGTACATTTAAAGGATTGGTAATGCTTTTTATTAGCAACATGGACATAAAGGGGAAAAAAACAGTTAAAGCATTTGAAATGTAAAGTATTATATATGCCTTGCATTTAAACAACAACATCCCTTGTTTCCTTTCTGTTAAGCTGTAGGGCGATTTTTAGAAAGGACCTCCTTTCTCCTTCTCCTTCTCCTCTCCCCAAACCCCTTGTTCATCAGTATCAGATAGTATCTGCCCTTTTGGAGAAGAGAGAAGAAGTTAGAGATGGGCTGGAGCTGTTACTGCCTTTCTTGTTAGAGTCCAAAGTCCCATTTCCTAAGATGACAAAAGACACACGCAGATGTATTGGAGCATAAGGGGGAAGAGAAAAGAATAGCAAAGATGAAAAATGCATCTTTTGGCTCAAGTGTTGCCTCTGTCTTGAAACTTCACATTTAGTTTTTTTGTTTTGTGAAATGAACAAAAATTCCACACACAACACAACACACAGGCACAGAACACAGTCTTATGAGCCACTTTGAGTCCTGGCAAACTTGTGTCAGCATTAGGCTGTTTATTACAATGCTTTTAGCTACCTCTTTCTGATCAAACTTACAACAATATTGCAAAATATGAAGTCTTGGTTAGCTAAGCCAGCCTCTTATAAGACAGAAGGAAAATGGAGAGAGATAGGAATAAAAAATAAAGTGGAGAAGGATCAGAACATACAATGGGGGAAGGGTGGAGACAAGAAGACTCACATCCCAGGTGGTGTTTGGAATTCAGCCAGAGTTAATGGAGGTGACAGTGTCATCTGAGTCCCAATCTGCCCTGGACAGGACATCTCTCTCAGGAGTACAATGAAAAAATGACCTGGGTCCCAAGAGAAAGGGAAGGTAGCTGCAGCCATGGCAGCAAAGCTCACTCCAGCAGCAATTTGTATCCCCAAATTCTCTTACTTTACGGACCCAGAAGGGTAGTGATGGGTGGAATCACTCTCCTGGCCTTTCATCATTTGGTCCACTAGTTAGGTCTAATTTCCAGCCCACCAATTTCAGTTCCTGATTCCAGTTTACCAAGCAACAAAGAATCCTGTGGCACCTTAAAGACTAAATGATGTATTGGAGCATAAGCTTTCATGGGTGAATGCCCACTTCGTCAGACGCAGTTTACCAAGCATGATCTTTATATAACCCTTGAATTATATCAAGAGACCTTCTTGTTTGAATTCAGTCTTTCTCTTTTTGAATCTTCTGCTATCAACATTTATTGTTATACAGTATGTTATTGTGACACTTCACAAACTTTTACTCACTTTCCTAGAGTTTTAAAAATTATGGTAAATTTGTAAGACTTATGGTAAATTTGTACCACAACAGGACTTGATTTTATATATGTTAGTAGTACTTTGTAGCCAACAGCACTAATTTCCATGCATAAAGTATGCAGAATTGAGCCTTATCCTGCAAATGGTTATGCCTGCACATCCATAACGGTACTTAAATTCAGTAGACTTTACTTATGTATTTATATTCACATGCATCAGTGTTTGTAGAATAAGGTCCTTAGATGGCAAGTTGGGTTTTCACTGCATTGTTGGATGGTTGAGTGTGCAATTAGGGATGAAAGATTTGAGAATAAAAATAGAGGTGCAGTTTATGAGTTAGACAGGAGCAACTTTCTTATCAAAATAGGTCCACAACCTGGGAACTGCAATACTTCACCTAAAGTTGCAGGGGAAAAGTATATTATTTTGCATTAATTGAGGAGTAGTATGCAATCAAGTAATAAGAGACTTTCATAATTTACATGTACAAGGGATAGAATTAAGGTTGCATGCTCAGTCTTAACCCACACACGTCAGCCCACCGTACAGGTTCCTAAACCTTCAAAGTCACTACTCAGCTGTCACTTAATCTTAAGGGAACCTAAGTTCCCTCAGCACTTAAGTTCATGCCAGTCATTACAAAACTACCTAAATGTTTATGCTGCCCAACAGCTAATGGGCAGCTCAGAGTTCTGACTCATGCCAAAGCCCAGGAGACCCTGAAGTGGGATTCTCAAACTATGCTGGAGAAATCTTTTCACCCCCAGAAGCTAATATCATAAGAGTACTCGGAGCCCACTTACCAGATCCCTGTGGAGAACTGGGAAACTTCTGATTAATTTTTCTGGAAAAAAAGTGAGACTCAATTTTCCCAACTCAACTTTTATTGCTACCCAGCAGGAGTGAAGGGCTTAACTTTTCTTGAAAGCAGACAAGTACTGCAGTTACACAGGAGGAGTCCTTAAGCATGAATGAACTATCAGAAACAAACATCAGTGGGGGTAGTTACTGCAAAATACTCAACAGGCAAACAAGTCTGTAGAAGTAACACCCCAGAGAGAAGTTGCATATGCAGGTTCAAGAGGGCCAGCAGACAGAGACGCATGAATCATATAAAGTGTGCAGCCGATTATGGGACCTTTATGTGTTAGCACCCCTTACAGAAGGGCCAGGAGCTAGACTACTTTTTCCATCCCCCTTTAGTCACCACATTCAAGTCTGTTCTTGAGCAGGGATAGCTCAGTGGTTTGAGCATTGGCCTGTTAAACTCAGGGTTGTGAACTGAATCCTTGAGGGGGCCATTTAGGAACTGGGGTAAAAAACTGTCTGGGGGCTGGTATCATAAACCTTATCCCAGATTTGGACCTTAGCGTCCAAAATATGGGGGTTAGCAGGAAAACCTCCAAGCTTAGTTACCAGCTTGGACCTGGTACTTGCTGCCACCACCCAAAAAATTAGAGTGTTTTGGGACACTCTGGTCCCCCTGAAAAACCTTCCCTGGGGACCCCAAGACCCAAATCCCTTGAGTCTCACAACAAAGGGAAATAATCCTTTTTCCCTTCCCCCCTCCAGGTGCTCCTGGAGAGATACACAGACACAAGCTCTGTGAATCCAAACAGAGTGACTCCCCCTCTCCGTTCCCAGTCCTGGAAACAAAAGCACTTTCCTCTTCACCCAGAGGGAATGCAAAATCAGGCTAGCAAATCCAACACACACAGATCTCCCCCTGATTTCTTCCTCCCACCAATTCCCTGGTGAGTACAGACTCAATTTCCCTGAAGTAAAGAAAAACTTCAACAGGTCTTAAAAGAAAGCTTTATATAAAAAGAAAGAAAAATACATACAAATGGTCTCTCTGTATTAAGGTGACAAAATACAGGGTTAATTGCTTAAAAGAAATATGAATAAACAGCCTTATTCAAAAAGAATACAAATCAAAGCACTCCAGCACTTATATTCATGCAAATACCAAAGAAAAGAAACCATATAACTTACTATCTGATCTCTTTGTCCTTACACTTAGAAACAGAAGATTAGAAAGCAGAAACTACTTCTCCAAAGCTCAGAGAAAACAGGCAGACAGAAAACAAAGACCTCAGACACAAAATTCCCTCCACCCAAAGTTGAAAAAATCCAGTTTCCTGATTGGTTCTCTGGTCAGGTGCTTCAGGTGAAAGAGACATTAACTCTTAGCTATCTGTTTATGACAGCTGGTCCTGCTTTGAGCAGTGGGTTGGACTACATGGCCTCTTGAGGTCCCTTCCAATGCTGATATTCTAAGTCTTTGACATGATGCAGTGCTGTGGCTGAGCCCTCAGTAGTCTATCTGACTCAGGATATTGGAGAGTCAAAAGTTCATTAGGAGTAATAGAGTTAGACAGCCCTAAGTCTTCTCAGTTTAGGCCTGTCATAAACAGATAAATAAGAGTTAATAGAACAGAAGTACTTCATCTCTTTTTTGCCTGTAAAGGGTTAACAAGTCCAGTGAGCCTGGCTGTCACCTGACCAGAGGACCAATCAGGGGACAGGATACTTTCAAATCTTGAGGGAGGGAAGTTTTTGTGTGTGCTGTTAGTGTTTGGTTGTTGTTCACTCTGGGGGCTCAGAGGGACCGGACGTGCAACCAGGTTTCTCTCCAATCTCTCCGGTACAGGCTTCTATAAGTTCAGAATAGTGAGTACTAGGTAGATAAAGCGAGTTAGGCTTATGGTTGTTTTCTTTATTTGCAAATGTGTATTTGGCTGAAAGGAGTTCAAATTGGTATTTTGCTGAAAGGATTTTAATTTGTACTTGTATACTTAGGCTGGGAGGGTATTCCCAGTGTCTATAGCTGAAAGACCCTGTAACATATTCCATCTTAAATTTACAAAGATAATTTTCACTGTTTTTCTCTCTTTAATTAAAAGCTTTTCTTGTTTAAGAACCTGATTGTTTTTTTATTCTGGTGAGACCCCAGGGGACTGGGTCTGGATCCACCAGGGAATTGGTGGGGAGAAAGGAGGGAAGAGGGAGAGAAAGGTTAATTTCTCTGTGTTAGGATTACTTTCTCTCTCAGGGAGAGTCTGGGAAGGGGAGAGAGAAGGAGGGGGGAAGGTAAATTTTCCTCTCTGTTTAAGATTCAAGGAGTTTGAATCACAGTGATCTTCCAGGGTAACTCAGGGAGGGGAAGCCTGGGAGAGGCAACGGTGGGGGAAAGGGTTTACTTTCCTTGTGTTAAGATCCAGAGGGTCTGGGTCTTGGGGGTCCCCGGGCAAGGTTTTTGGGGGACCAGAGTGTACCAGGCACTGGAATTCCTGATTGGTGGCAGCGCTACAGGTTCTAAGCTGGTAATTAAGCTTAGAGGAATTAATGCTGGTACCCCATCTTTTGGACGCTAAGACTCAGAGTGGGGAATTATACCGTGACAAGGCCCTTCTCTAAAGTCTTCAGCTACAGTAGACAAGGGAACCCAGGTCTGCCCTCTCTCCACTGGATTCTAGCTCAGGGCCCTTGTTTGGAACTGAGAAGGATTGGTTCTAGATGTTCCTATTTACTACCTCTCCATTTCTTACGTTTCCCAATCTCCTGTCCTTCTTCTCCCTCTTTAAAGTGTCTGCTACCAAGATCTTTACAGCAATTCCTTTAACAGTTCCCTTTCTCCTCAGCAGATCCTTCTCTCTGGTCCTTAGCCTTTTATCAAGCCCAGGTGCATCCCTGCCTAATTAATTGCATCTTGGTTCCTCAGTGAGTTAACTACTTCCAGGAGGACCTGACCTGCCTCATTCACCCTTATGGAGACTATCAAGGATATTTTTGGCCCCTGACCCATTCAGAGAGCTAGCTAGTGTCATCCTCACTCAGTCCAAAACTTGATGTGAGACTTTAACTAAAAGGGACAGACCCTTCTGGAAGTGTATGAAAGAATTAGAAAATTATCAGAGTCTCCATGCAAAAGGATGGATAATCCCTGATAAAACAGGCATGATAAAAAAAAGTTGTTTATTGTTTTGAATATATGTTTTCTCCATAATGCTTTTGTTCTAAATAAATACTTTGCTTCTGGTCACTAGTTAACCCTGTCACTGTCCCAGAGAGAGAGAGTAGAACTGCAGGTACTGACCTAAAGTCAGGCTTGCTGAGATAAGCACAGTGAATTCCAAGGAGACTGTAGCCATAAAACTGGTCTCAGATGAGAAACAGGAACTGTCACCAGCATATCAGAAGAGCCAAAGGTAGGCCTCCATTAGGAGGAGGGGCAGCAAAGCATCCAACAAGAGTCATGGGAGCATAGTTAAATGCACGATAAGCATGATAGACATATTAAGCCTGAGCAAGACACACACTTTTTTAGCTACTTCAGCACCTGACCTGGCTTAAATGAAAAACTTCAGGATAGGGTTTAAAGGTGAGGATTGTGAGCAGAGGCAGGTACCTATTTCTGGCTCAGGACATATCAGCTATTTAGGTGCTTAAACAGTTTTTCTCTACCCTGTCTCCTTCCTGCTCTTTAGCATTTCACTCCTGGCTAGCTTAAGGTTCCCCACTCTGATAGCTGGCTTCTGAAAATGCTTCTCTTAGATACTTAAGGCACCTACTCAGGGCTGAGAATTGCACTGGGTAGCAGGCTACATAGGTATTGCAATACTTAGTAGAGAAACACCTAAATACCTTAAAGGGTCTGGACTTCCTTACTATATACTGGGTTGGGCACCCTTGAAACTCTCTTCAGACTGGGCCAAACTTATTTGCATTGAGCATTTCCTTACTCTGAGAGTCATCTATTTGGTTTCAATGGATTTACTCACTGATTAAAATGCTACTTGATTAAGGATAGAATCTGACTGTAGATTTGTGTATAGCATTCAGTGTGCCGATCTGAACAGTCTAAATCAAGAAATATATATATTTTTTAAATAATCTGCATCACCTTTTGCTGAGTACCTATTAAAATCAGTGCAGCAGTTCCAATGTACTGAATCGGACTCATGCAGACTATGTTCCTGCTGCTTTATTTAGATTTGGACAAGATTCCTGAACTAGAAAAAAATATCAGTGCTAAAACTCTCAGTGAGTGCAAATCAGTTACATTATTTAAGGTGTAGAGCAAAGAAGTACTACCAAATACAAGTTCAGCATAATTATCCCTTTTATCAGTAGACTATGAAAAGAATATGAAGAAGAAATGAGCTTTAAAAGTAAAACAACGCTTTGAATACAACCAAGTCAATAGTATTTTAAGTTCATTACTGTCTAACAGTTCTTGAATTGTCTAAAGTGAACTGAGATAATGCCTTAATTTAGTTCCTAATGCACAAATGTCAATATCACAGAAACCAGCATGGCAACTCATGCTGATATCCTTTGTGTTAATAGTGGAAGTGAGCCCCTTCACTGAGTAGGCATTAAGACAAAACCATATATTCCAAAGGTGGTTAGTGTAAGTCAGCGGGAGGAGAAGGGAGAAATCTTGAAGACTAATTTCAGGGCACATATTATACCTGTTCTTGACTATACAGAGTGTTTTTGTCTTCCATGCCGTCCCCTGGCACCTTCCATAAGTGCAAACAGATTAATTCTGATTTGAGATATACAAATACAGCTTTCTTTGAATTCAGAATTGTGTGTATCTGATGAATTTGTCCCTATATTTTTAAAGAAATTTCTAAGTGTGAATTCCTCCTACTTAGACCCCTACATCAAGTTCTACAAGCTGCAAAACAACTTTTCAAGGTACAGATATTTACATCAAACCTATATTTATTTGAAATTTATTTGACCAAACTATTGCAATTTAAATATTTGTATAAAATTTCATTAAGACAGGTTAAAGAAATTTGCCTTACTGGAGTACCTGGCAGACCTTACACTACAGTATTCAGTACCTAGTGCCACATCAAAGCAGTTCTGTTAAACATCTCTTAGTGATCTAATGATATGTAACTCCCCATAACAACAGTAGTGAAAGAGGGATGGGTCCTGTGCCCAGGGTGGGAAGGGCAAGGGAGGTCAAGTGCTGTCTCCAGGTGGGGTGGGAGGCTGGGTAAGGATTTTGCAGACCAAGCCTTCCCTGTACTTGCCCCACCCTCACCCTACAGCACTGGTTCCTGTCTCACAGGGCTGGCTGGCCTCAGCTCCAATGTTCTGAGCTTATGCTGGGCTGGGAGCAAGGAGAAGGAGGAGGAGATGCAGGTTGCAATGCCAGAAGGGTGGAGGAGTCAAGCCCAGCCCAGGCAGCCCCATGAGAAAGGAGCTGCTTCAACCATGACAGGGTTATTTTAGATCAAAGCAGGACATTCCTGCAAAACACGGAACTGTTGGGCGGTCTGACTTCTGCTTTTTCAACCATAAAGTCATAGAAATGTAGGACTGGAAGGACCTTGATTGATCATCTAATCCAATCCCCTGCACAGAGGCAGGACTAATTATTATCTAAACCATCCCTGACAGGTGTTTGTTTAGTCTGATCTTCAAAGCCTCCACTGAGTGAGATTCCATAACCTCCCCAGGTAACTTGTTCAGGTGCTTAACTACTCTTACAGTTAGGTAGTTTTTCCTAATGTCTAATATAAATCTCCCTGCCTGCAATATAAGCCCATTGCTTCTTGTCTTGTCCTCAATGGTTACGGAGAGCAATTGTCACCCTCCTCTTTGTAACAACCTTTTATGTACTTGGGGACATATCAGGCCCGTCCCCTCCCTCGCCCACCAGTCTTCTCTTATCCAGACTAAACAAACCCATTTTTTTTCAATCTTTCTTCACAGGTCATATTTTCTAGACTGTTAAACATTTTGTTCTCCTATTTGTCCACATCTTTCCCGAAGTGTGGTGCCCAGAATTGAACAAATTACTCCAGTTAAGGCCTTATCAATGCTGAGTAGAGTGAAAGAATTACTTATCATGTCTTGCTTACATCACTCTTGTTCATACATCCCAGAATGATATTTCCTTTTTATAACAGTATTACCTTGTTGACTCATTTAGGTTGTGATCCACTATAACCTCCCAGATCCTTTTCTTCAGTACTCCTTTCTAGACAGTCATTTTCCATTTTGTATTTGTGCAACTGATTATTCCTTCCTAAGCATAGTACTTTGCATTTTTTCTTATTGAATTTCATCCTATTTATTTCAGACCATTTCTCCAATTTGTCAAGATCATTTTGAATTCTAATCTAACCTCCAAAGCACTTGCATTCCCTCTCAGCTTGGTATTATCCACACGTTTTGTAAGTGTACTCTTTATGCCATTATCCAAATAATTTATGAAGATATTGTATAAAACTGGATCCAGGACAGATCCCGGAGGAACCCCACTCAATATGTCCTTTCAGCTTGATTGTGAGCCATTAATAACTACTGAGTATAGTTTTCCAACCAGTTGTGAACCCAAATTAGAGTAGATTCATCTAATTCATTTGAGACATTCATTTGAGACAGTATGAGAAGCATTGCTAAATTTGAGATATATCGTTATTTTCTCCATTATCTTTCTGGGTACCAAAGTTAAGCTGAGATCTAATGATGAGATCATGTTGATCTGGGTGATAAATTTATTAACCAATTGCCCACATCTCAATGGAACACTGACAAATGCATAGCTAGAATCAGTTTTGTGTTTTAGTATTCTTAAAATAGGTATTAGATTTATAAGAATGTGTTTAGACCAGGGATTGGCAACCTTTGGCACATGGCCCGCCAGGGTAAGCACCCAGGCAGGCTGGGCCAGTTTGTTTACCTGCCATGTCCACAGGTTCAGCCAATCGTGGCTCCCACTGGCCAGGGTTTACCACTCCAGGCCAATGGGGGTGGCGGGAAGTGGCGGCCAGCACATCCCTTGGCCCGTGCCACTTCCCACAGCCCCCATTGGCCTGTGGTGGTGAACCGTGGCCAGTGGGAGCCACGATCGGCTGAACCTGTGGATGCAGCAGGTAAACAAACCAGCCAGCCCTGGTGAGCTGCGTGCCAATGGTTGCTGATCCCTGGTTTAGACTTTATTGAATGCAGGTGAGTTGCTGCACACATTTACCTTAAATATAACATCTGTACCCCGTATTGTAACATAATATTTGAGTAGCTGCATTGTGAACCTCTGACTGCGTAACTCACTAGACAGAAGAAAGATATTAACTAGTGTGAAGTACCAATCTTCAACAAAAGGTGTTTCATCCTGTCCAATAAAATAGGTCCATCAACACCAGATGGACTGTTGTGGGATGTTAAATGGGGCAGAGGACTTTGTAGCTCTACCCTCTATCCTTCCCCTGCCTCAAAGATGAGTCATGCAAGTGGATTCCTTCCATCAGGTGAGTTTGCAGCTCAGAACAAATGATAGGAAGGGGATAAAAACTACCCCCAGAAGAAAATAATTAGCTCTGAGCTGCTTGGACTCTGGGGTGCAAGGTTTTCTAGGCATAAGAAAGAGATTGACAGTTGCTTAGCCTGAATTTCTTATTATTGAATTGGTTAGTGAAATCTTAGCATAGAAGAGGGTTGCCACCAGTGTTCCCTCCAATTTTTCCCACCCATGCACAGAATGATTTTTGTTATTAGCACCAATATGGAGGTGATGTGTGACACATCACCTTTATATCAGTGAACATAACAAAATTCATTTGGTGGGGGTGGGCTGAGGGGTTCGGAGTGTGGGAGCGGGTTCAGAGCTGGGGCAGAGGGTTGGGGTGGGAAGGGAGGGCTCCGGTTGGGGGTGCAGGCTCTGGAGTGGTGCCGAAGATGAGGGGTTTGAGATTCAGGAGGGTGCTCTGGAGCTATGGTGCGGAGAGAGACTTCCCCCAGCTCTCTGTCCCTGCAGCAGCACCTGGGCTGGGGGGAAAGAGGTGCCTCTCCCCACCTGGGCTGGAGATGCAGGACAGGCACCCTTCCCTTGGCCCTCGCAGGTCTGGACTGGGACTAGGTTCAGGGAGGGGTGCCCTGGCCACGGCACATCCGGGCTGGGACTAGGTTTTGGGAGGAGTGCCCCAGCCATGGCTACGGCTGAGGCCAGGCCACTGCAGCTGGGGCCAGGCCGCCCGGGCCAGGCCACTCAGATTTGGGTGTGAGTCTGGGCCTGGGCGACTGTGGCTTGGGTCAGGCTGGGCTGCCCCAGCTGCGGCTGGGGCTGGACCATGCCGCGCTGCCCCAGATGAGCGGGGCCGGAGGAAGGGTGCCCCGGCTGCAGTAGGTCTGGGCTGCAGCATAGTTGGGGCCAGGAAGCCACCCCGGCCACAGGACCACCCAGAGGGGGTGCGCAAGTGGGGCAATTTGCCCCAGCCCCTCAGGGGCCCCCATGACAGTTTTTAGGGGCCCACGGAGCAGGGTTCCTCACTTGCTTCTTCCGTTCTGGTTCTTCGGCGGCGGGGGGGCTTTCCGCTCCGGGGCAGAAGGACCCCCCGCCACCGAATTACCACTGAAGCGAGACCCGCCGCCGAAGTCCCAGGTCTTTGGTGGTAATTCGGCGGTGGGAGTCCCTGTTGCGGGTCTTCAGGGCACTTTGGCGGCAGGTCCAGGAGCAGAAGGACCCCCCAAAGCCAAATTACCGCTGAAGCGGGTGCCGCCACCGCTGAAGACCCAAGGCCCCCTGAATCCTCTTTGCGGCCCTGCCCAGCTGTGGCATTTTGAGGGCCAGGCTAGGTTGGGGAAGAGGTGCCCCTCCCTCAGCCATGACAGGTCCCCGGGATGGGTTTCCTGAGCGCTTGCACAGCTTACAGGGAACTTAGGTTGCCACCTGTCAGGGTTTTACCCTAACAATCTGTTTTTGGGCTTCTGTGTCTGGGTGCCTTGCCAGCTGCACAGACCTGATAGTGCCCAATCAGATGTGCAGACTGGACACCAAAAGTTCAGTTACTGCAAGGCAGGGGGTGTGGGGGTGCTGGGTCATTAACCCATACCAACCCCTGCTGAGCCAGAGCTGCCTCCTACCTGCAGGCAGACTCCTCATCAGGCTGCAGCAGCTCCTGTCCCAGCCCCAGAGAAGAGGGAGCCCAGTTTGGGAGGGAGGGAGATGGAGATGATAAAGTAAGCAACGTGGGGAGGGAGAAGAACGAGTGACGAGGTAGGGCCTTGGGGTAAGAGGCGGAGCATGGATTGGGCCTCAGGGGTCAAGTTACCAACAATTAGAAAGGTGGCAAAGTATAGAACTCCCCAACAGTTTGGGTTTTGTGCTTTGACCCTTAACAGTCTGCTCTGATGTGAATACTTCTGATCTTGAGTCACTGCAGCAACATTAAAATGACAATAGATCAGAAAACAGAAGTGCACTACACCTTCTAAAGCTCTTTTCCTTTGCTCAGGAGGGATTCAGGTTGCCAGAATGGGGGTGATTCCATGGCAGGTGGAAGGCAGTGGAGGAAGACTAGGTCATAGGCTCAGGGTGTTTGGATAGCCCTGAAAGAAGCATGGTGCTTGCAGGCAAATGGATTGCTGGGTGATACAGTCTTAGTAATTGACAATGTTCACAGTGCTTGCCTAAGACTAGTACACCTGGTGCCTAGCCAGGCAGGGGTGTCACACTAGATGCCCCAGGAGAGGTTGGCAATTTTACCAGCTTGCTTGGGAATACTTCCTGCCTCTTCCCTTTCTATGGAATTCCACTAGTTATATCAACTCATTTTCTAGCTCTATTCAAATGCAGACTCCTCAGGGGCAAATAACTTACCTTATTTTCTACTTGTAATGTGTGACATCTATAATAGAACAAATCAGACAAATTATGGTTTATAGTATACAAACCTAACAATAAGGTCCAAGTCATGTAGGTGTATTTGATCTATGAATAAACACACTGACAAAAGTAGCACATCATATCCCCAAGAAGGATATTCAAGAGCTTGAATTGATCAAGTTGAGGCCTTTATGTTGCCATTAATTTAAACATGTTGGGCTGCAATTTTCCAGCTTTCTAATTTCAAACTGTTACCTAATTTTTCCTGCAGTCATTGGAAGGCTATCCTAATGAGACTTGTGCTATTTATGGCTGTGATCTTTTAGAAGGATGGTTGTTTCATTTGCAGTATCAGGACCCAAATCAATTACACAGAACCATAAGTATAGATAAGTATATACCATAAGTCAATATTTCACCAGCTGATCTATCAGGTTGGCTTAGTGGCATACATTTCAAATATGTATTTCCTTGTCATGAATAACAATTCATCAATATATAATATGTTAAACCATAAAGAAGGAATACTTGAATGAAAATTGAAGCATGAAGTCACACTTGCTACATCTCTATTATTTACTTTGTTCTGCTTTTCTTTTTGGAACAACCTGGTGAAGTCAGAGCTGGAAGCTCAAAAGACCTGTGTTAAAACCAACTTTAGTCACTGAGAATCTTTCCATTGACTTCAGTGAACTTTGGATCTGTCCCTATATTCCCTGAATCCATAACATCTCTATCACGGGGATAATAATAATCCATTTTATGAATTACTTTCATCACTTAGAATAAAATCACTATATCAGTGGTGGGCAACCTGAGGCCTGCCGCTTCCCGCAGCTCCCACTGGTGGGGAACGGCAAACCGTGGCCACTGGGAACTGCATGAGGCTGTGCCTGCAGACTGTCAATATTAGCAAAATGTCTTGCGGCCCACAATCAGATTACCCTGATTGCCCACCACTGCACTATATAGTGAAAATTGGTGGTATAGTATGTTTTTCTTTGTCCTCCAGCTACTGTTTTCCTGTTTTTCAGCTGGAACAGCTATTTTTTAAACTGTTATTTCCATTACTGCTCTCACTATGACATATCTTTCTCATATACCCTTCCTCTCTTGCCAATGCCTGATATTCTGTCAGCATTACACAAAATTCTCTGCTCTCCAATTTCAGTAATGGTCCTGTAATATATGGTCCACCTGTGAACACTAATCTGGAATGACAGATAATTCTATTGAAAATGCCTGCAGTTTACTACTTGCTGGAACTGCTTCTGTTCTATTTATGAGTTCAGTAGTTTTTGTACTTGTATGAATTTGTTAAAAATAGGTAATTGTTCTTTTATTTTATAATTATTTTGCTTTCCAATTCCTGCTATTCACTTCCATCTGCTTGTCAATATATTGAACAATGGGCTCTTTGCTTTCAGAAGTTATCCAAAAAACCTAAAAACACTCCAGTTAGAATGAAGTAAATGGATTCGATCCCCCGGGATAATCATGTGCAGTGTCTGGTTTATTTTCTAGTGAAAACTGTTTTCCAAGTATAAAATGGATTACAGTCATTTACCATATAGTGATATGTAAGTTGGCATAATATAAGATATTCTTTTCAGTTCACTGAAATTATATATCATTGAAACTTAATGTATTATTTTGTATTACCTAGTGTACCCCTAATCGAGGTTAACAGACAATCTTGACAATTCAAAAATGAGATCTTAACGGAGAGGATCCTAAATCTTGAAAGTATGGGTCTCTTTGAAAACTACATTGTGCTTTATTTGCTTGTATTTTTAGCACAATTTATGTTAGAGTTTTATGAATGGTGTGGCCCTCCACTTCTGCTTTCCTCCACAAATGGCTGACACCTCTGGTTTGTAACTACTGCTGTGCACTTTGTTATGTCAGCCACCACACTTATAGTTCTGTACAGCAATTCTATTTGCAGGGTTATGTAATCATCATCCCCTTTTTCCAGAGAGATGAGATCTCTCCACAGAAAGGCTGAAACCCTAACCCTGTTCACACTTCCTTCCCGTGCTCTATTTCTACTCCTGCATTTAAAGTGCCAATTAGCTCTTTAGCTCTCCCAACCCAGGCTGATCTAGTAATAAACTACTGTTTCCCTCAATCAGGCCCTCTCTGTGGGAAATAATTGGATTTACAGTGATCAGAGTGCTGGTTCACCTGTTGGTTCTCAGGACTCTGTCACAGAGTTCAAAGGATGTACTGTAAGAATTTAAGATATATTTTTATAGAAGAACTAAGTCATATCACTTCCTATACAATATTTTATCTACTTTGAAACTTGTGTGTGCTATAAAAAGAAAAGTACACATAACTTCCCATTGAGTAAAGCATTATGAAGAAAAGTATGTTTGTGTGGGTATATGTGTGTGTGTGGATGCATACGTATTCACATATTTACATATCAGTATTATAAGCATATCACTATGGAAAGCATATTAAAAAAATCATAATGAGATTCCCACACTGTCTGGAGTGGTTTGACCATGAGTGCTAACTTCAGGGCAGACTATCAAAAAGCAGGATAGAGAACCTCAAACCGGGTTTCATGCTCTATAATTAGAACAACTGTGAACTTCTGAAGCACTATAACAATCTTATCATGGAGCCACAGATAGTCCAACTGGGCATTCCAGTCTATCTTGCCATCCAGGCAAGTTGGATGTAGTTATAGTTGGTTGCTCTACACCAAAGATCACAAAAGATTCAGGTTCCCTCCAGGCCCAAGAAACCAATCACTTATCCCAGGTCAGTGTGTACCTCAGATCTCACATCAAAGACAATGCTTGTAGAAAATCCTATAGTAAATTAAGGATTATTAACTAGGAACAAAATGAGTTATTTGCAGGCTAAAGAAGGCAAATATATACACAAATGAATTAGTCTATGGTTCCAAAAGATAACAGAGTTATAGCACTCTGTCAGCAATGACAAACCCAGGTTGACCCTGGAGATCTCTGCTTCTGTTTCATAACTCCAGCCCTCTCAGAGTCCAAAGAGCAAAAGAGACATGAGCAATTTTCTTGTCAGCTTTCTTTATTTCCTCCTTACAGAATTCAAGCAGATGGGATCTGTCTTTTTGCACATGGCCTCTTCATATGTGTCCAGGGGTAATTAAAGTATTTTTATTGTGATGTCCCACAATAATCCTTTTAGTTTTGAAAGGACTTCTTGATGGGCAGGAGAACCTCCTGATAGGTTCACTGTTCCAGAGCAAACATTTTTTATAGTTATAAAGCAGAACTTAAATATTACCTGATAGCAGATAAAAAAGAAATTATGTTAGATTAATGCATGCAGAAACTTACAAACATTTAATAAAGTCTAAACACTAAAAACATTGTTATAATTCCAATACCCCTTAGTCATACTAACACACAGATGAAAGACTGGTGTTTCAACAATCAGTTTGTCAGTGCT
This sequence comes from Gopherus flavomarginatus, assembly GCF_025201925.1. Classification (NCBI taxonomy): domain Eukaryota; kingdom Metazoa; phylum Chordata; order Testudines; family Testudinidae; genus Gopherus; species Gopherus flavomarginatus. Next base: position 282,373,305 of record NC_066617.1, on the reverse strand, counting down.
TGGCTGAGGCTAAAGTCCTGGCAAGAACTGGTAATTCATTTGCTCATGCCACAAAGCTGCAGACTTTAACCAAAACAGCTCAGCAGGTTTCTTATCTCCAGCACCCATACAGGTATTAATCACTTACTCTGGGTTAGTTAATAAACAAAAGTGATTTTATTAAGTATAAAAAGTAGGATTAAAGTGGTTTCAAAGAATAACAGACAGAACAAAGTAGTTACTAAGCAAAATAAAACAAAACATGCAAGTCTAAGCCTAATACATTTAAGATACTGATTACAGGTAAATCTCACCTTTAGAGATGTTCCAATAAGCTTCTTTCACAGACTAGACGCCTTTCTAGTCTAGGCCCAATCCTTTCCCCTGGTACAGGCCTTGTTAGTTCCAGCTCAAGTGGTAACTCAGTGATTTCTCATGACTGGCAGCCCCCTTTGTTCTGTTCCATCCTCTTTTATATCTTTGGCACAAGGCGGGAATCCTTTGTCTCTCTCTGGGTTCACACCCCACCTTCTAAATGGAAAAGCACCACGTTTAAGATGGATTCCAGTATCATGTGACATGTTCACATGTCCTTTGAGACTTCATTACTCCCTGGCTGGCACCCACATATACAGGAAGGCTTACAAGTAAACAGAGCCATTTACAACCAATTGTCTTAGTTGATGAAGCCATCAAGATTCCAAGTTACCATTAATGGCTCACACTTTGCATAGCTACAATAGGACTTCAGAGTAATACTTTATATTTCTAGCTTCAGATACAAAAATGATACATTCATACAAATAGGAGAAACACACTCAGTAAATCATAAGCTTTGTAATGATACTTTTCAAGAGACCTTTGGCATATTTCAGTTACATCATATTCACACTTATAAACATATATCCATAAAATATATGGAGTGCAATGTCACAGTGAGGTTTCTGTCCTGTTGGGAAAGACCCTTTTTGGATGGTATAAAGTTGCTGTTCATAGATGCTAGGCATCAAAGTTGACATTTTTACAAATGGACAAACTATCAGTTAGTCAGCACTTGTGAGTCAGTAACTCACAGAACAGTCAGTTACTAAGAGCCTCTTGCACAAGGCTGAACTCAATCAATTCCCACTGATTTGAGTGACAATTCTGATGCTCAGTACCTGGGAGGCCATAACATGTTTCTTGGGTGAGAAATAGAAATACTAAATATAGTTTTATGTGCAGGAATTAACTCATACATAATTCCATATTTTGCTTCTATTTATATCTGGCCATTTAAATTATGTAAATCTAGTCCTCTTTTGACTTTTTTGAACTGGACAAGTCACTGAAACAGAGATCTCCACCCCCATGATCGTGTCAAGCATTTTCTTTTGCTGTGCCCATCCAGAATTTAACATTTCTGCAGTCTACACTGGATTAATATAAGTTAATGGCAAAATAATTGCAAAATTGCTTCAATACTAATTAAGGCCTTCTTTTTGTCTGTGAGGCACTGGCCCACACTGAAGTTGGTGTGGTGCTCTACTTCACATCATTGATTGTGAATGATTGTTTTTGGAAATGCCTTTGCAAAACCTTTTTGCTTTGACTGTTACATGTCCATGAAGGGATAAACTATAAACCAGAGTGCCCAGAAGAATGGAGTTCTGGTAAAGGGTGTGATTAAGCTACTGAAGTGTTCTGGAACTCAGCACTGGTCCTAGGGATCTAGGGCATCTAGGTCACAGAGTCGTACTTCCAAGGATGAGTATCAGACAGAAAGTTTGTGCCCTGGAAATATGCCAGAAAGGCTGGAACCAGAGACAGTGACTGAATCTTGACCAGAGAAAGGGGAGCTTGAAGGCATATGGGCCCAATGTATGGGTCGTAACACAGCAGCTTGGTGAATATCCAACACAGGAAGCTTGACCAGGGTTCTGACACTAATTCTTGATTATCACTATTTAATACTTACATTGTGATAGTATTTACAGTCCTCAACCAGGTTGACTGTAATCTCTCTTCCAGTGGGCAGATATAAAAGTGCCCATCTTTTGATCAAAGAGAAAATATGTGTCTTCATTTGATGATCATTCTGAAAATGCCTCACATGCAATTATAAACATGATTGGAATGTTGATGTGGAGGGGTACAGCTTGCTCGGAAAGGATAGACAGGGGAAAAAGGGAGGAGGTGTTGCCTTGTATATTAAAAATGTACACACTTGGACTGAGGTGGAGATGGACATAGGAGATGGAAGTGATGAGAGTCTCTGGGTTAGGCTAAAAGGGGTAAAAAACAAGGGTGATGTCATGCTAGGAGTCTACTACAGGCCGCCTAACCAGGTGGAAGAGGTGGATGAGGTTTTTTTTAAACAAGTAACAAAATCATCCAAAGCCCAAGATTTGGTGGTGATGGGGGACTTCAACTATCCAGATATATGTTGGGAAAATAACAGAGTGAGGCACACTATCCAATAAGTTCTTGGACTGCATTGCAGACAACTTTTTATTTCAGAAGGTTGAAAAAGCTACTGGGGGGAAGCTGTTCTAGACTCGATTTTAACAAATAGGGAGGAACTCATTCAGAATTTGAAAGTAGAAGGCAGCTTGAGTGAAAGTGATCATGAAATCATAGAGTTTGCAATTCTAAGGAAGGGTAGAAGGGAGTTCAGCGAAATAGAGACAATGGATTTCAGGAAGGTGGATTTTGGTAAGCTCAGAAAGCTGATAGGTAAGGTCCCATGGAAATCAAGACTGAGGGGAAAAACGACTGGGAAGAGTTGGCAGTTTTTCAAAGGGACACTATTTAGGGCCCAAAAGCAAGCTATTCCGATGGGTAGGAAAGATAGAAAATGTGGCAAAAGACCATGTTGACTTAACCACAAGATCTTGCATTTTCTAAAAAATAAAAAGGAGTCATATAAAAAATGGAAACTAGGACAGATTACAAAGGATGAATATAAGCAAACAACACAGGAATGCAGGGGCAAGATTAGAAAGGCAAAGGCACAAAATAAGTTCAAATTAGATAAGGGAATAAAGGGAAACAAGAAGACGTTTTATCAATACATTAGAAGCCAGAAGAAGACCAAGGACAGAGTAGGCCCACTACTCAGTGAGGAATGAGAAACAGTAACAGGAAACTTGGAAATGGCAGAGATGCTTAATGACTTTGTCTCGGTCTTCACTGAGAAGTCTGAAGGAATGCCTAACATAGTGAATGCTAATGGGAAGGGGGTAGGTTTAGAAGAGAAAATTAAAAAAGAGTAAGTTAAAAATCACTTTAAAAAGTTAGATGCCTGCAAGTCACCAGGGCCTGATGAAATGCATCCTAGAAGACTCAAGGAGCTAATAGAGGAGGTATCTGAGCCTCCAGCTATTATCTTTGGAAAATCATGGGAGATAGGAGAGATTCCAGAAGACTGGAAAAGGGCAAATATAGTGCCCATCTATTAAAAGGGAAATAAAAACAACCTAGGAAACTACAGACCAGTTAGTTTAACTTCTGTGCCAGGGAAGATAATGGAGCAAGTAATTAAGGAAATCATCTGCAAACACTTGGAAGGTAGTAAGGTGATAGGGAATAGCCAGCATGGATTTGTAAAGAACAAATCGTGTCAAACCAATCTAAGAGCTTTCTTTGATAGGATAACAAGTCTTGTAGATAAGGGAGATAAGGGAGATAAGGGAGAAGCAGTGGATGTATCATGCGAGACTGTATCAAATGCCATTGTAAGGCATTTGATACAGTCTCGCATGATATTCTTATCTATAAACTAGGCAAATACAATTTAGATGGGGCTACTATAAAATGGGTGCATGACTGGCTGGATAACCGTACTCAGAGAGTAGTTATTAATGGCTCCCAATTCTGCTGGGAAGATATAACGAGTGGGGTTTCGCAGGGGGTCTATTTTGGGACCAACTCTGTTCAATATATTCATCAACGACTTAGATATTGGCATAGAAAGCACGCTTTATTACGTTTGCAGATGATACCAAACTGGGAGGGATTGCAACTGCTTTGGAGGACAGAGTCAAAATTCAAATCAGAGAAATGGTCTGAGGTAAACCGGATGAAGTTCAATAAAGACAAATGCAAAGTGCTCCACTTAGGAAGGAACAATCAGTTTCACACATACAGAATGGGAAGAGACTGTCTAGGAAGGAGTATGGCAGAAAGAGATCTAGGGGTCATAGTGGACCACAAGCTAAATATGAGTCAACAGTGTGATACTGTTGCAAAAAAAGCAAATGTGATTCTGGGATGCATTAACAGGTGTGTTGTAAACAAGACACGAGAAGTCATTCTTCCGCTCTACTCTGCGCTGGTTAGGCCTCAAGTGGAGTATTGTGTCCAGTTCTGGGCACCGCATTTCAAGAAAGATATGGAGAAATTGGAGAAGGTCCAGAGAAGAGCAAACAAGAATGATTAAAGGTCTTGAGAACATGACCTATGAAGGAAGGCTGAAAGAATTGGGTTTATTTAGTTTGGAAAAGAGAAAACTGAGAGGGGACATGATAGCAGTTTTCAGGTATCTAAAAGGGTGTCATCAGGAGGAGGGAGAAAACTTGTTCACCTTAGCCTCTAAGGATAGAACAAGAAGCAATGAGCTTAAACTGCAGCAAGGGAGGTTTAGGTTGGACATTAGGAAAAAGTTCCTAACTGTCAGGGTGATTAAACACTGGAATAAATTGCCTAGGGAGGTTGTGCAATCTCCATCTCTGGAGATATTTAAGAGTAAGTTAGATAAACGTCTATCAGGGATGTTCTAGACAGTATTTGATCCTGCCATGAGGGCAGGGGACTGGACTCGATGACCTCTCGAGGTCCCTTCCAGTCCTAGAATCTATGAATCTATGAATATCTTAGCTATTATTGCCCATATCGTGTGGTGGCTATTGAAACCACTGAAATATCTCCAGGTGATAGGGGAGAAGGCCAATCTATATTCAGTGGTTTATGCTTAACTACAGTTAATTTGCCAAATCTTATTGAGATGGTAAAGATTTTGTGGTTATTCCTGGTATCTATCACTTCACAATCCTTAATTCCTTACTTGATGTATGTGAAGAGGCCATATTTCAGATAATGGAGAGAAGAAATTGTAGCCAGGAATACAGCAGCATGTGGTTCTTGTGTCATCTTTGATAGAAGTTTCCTATAGAGCAAAGACATCAATCGTATTATCTTGCATAAAGTGATATAGGTAGGCACTTTTAGATCAGTACATACCTTCAACATTCAATTGGTAAATCTGTAGAGTCAGGCTTATGGTTCTCAAAGTGGTTCTGGAAGGAGTCACTTTATTCAGGGTAATTTTTATTTCCATTGCTGTTCTTTCTAGTACCTCATTAAGCAATGTTTGGATGCCAATTTGATGACAGGCTAGATCACAAGAAGGTTATCACATGCCCCTCAACCTGGCTGAAGACTGTAATCAGTATCACAACATAAGTATTAAATAGTGATAATCAAGAGTAAGTGTCACAGCCCTGGTCAAGCTTCCCATGCTGGATATGCACCAGGCTGATGCATTAAGACCCGCAAGCTGGACACATGTGCCCAAAGACAAGTTCAGAATCCCTCAGGATCCCTCCAGAACCAGTCTTAGCACTGTTCCACACAGTCAACATTTGCCAGTGCTAATTCACATTTGGACTGAACTCCCAGTAATCATGTCATCTTCCAAACCATGACGGAGCTTTTGAAAAGCAAACTGGCTAGGATTCACTATGACAACATAAGCCATCATTGATGTGATTCCACCTAAGGCCAAAATTTTTCATTATTCAAGTGAAACAGCTTCAAGAAAAAAAAATCAAAAAAGGATACATCCCTTGATGGAAACCATACATAGAAAAGCTATTAAAACTATAAAAAACATTTGGTGACCCAAATGGCACAAAATCCCTAGTAGAGTCACTGCATTTAATTCTCTGTCAAAAATGTATTGAGACAATTGAAGCTCTGGCCTTTACTTAGTCTAGTTGTAAAGCTTGGCTATTTTTGCATCAGCTTGGGGCGGCAAACCCAGTGAAACATCAAAAACCTGATGCCACAGCTGATGCAGTTGGAAGAATGCTTCTTATGAATCAAAAGTACCAGGGGACCAGTCTACTGAGTGCAAAGTGTACAGAGAGCTCTGACAAGCAATCAGGTCACTACCTGTCTCATCTCCCCCATCACTGCCTTTCACTTGAAAAGGTAAACAAGGCTGCCTCACTTACAAAAGCTGGGAAAGCAACAGGATCTGAAAGCATCTTTCCAAAATTTATTGAAACAACACCACCACCATCACCATACTAGGAATCCAAGAACAGACATGGCTAAAAGCACTGTTCTCCAATATTCATTCCAGAGCTTACCCGAAGTATCTGGCATGGGACACTGGTCATTGTCCTTGCTAAGCCCATATAGCCAGCCATGACACTGGTCCATATTACTCCTCTGTATGATATACAAACTCATGGAGAGAATATTGCTGACCGAGATCATGCTATTTGTAGAAGCAATGTTAACAAATGAACAAATGGCTTTCTGACCAGGCCACAGCTACACCGACCAAGTATTAGCCTTAACAACACACATTGACTCATATAGATTCATATACTTTAAGGTCAGAAGGGACCATTATGATCATCTAGTCTGACCTCCTCTGCACAATGCAGGTCACAGAATCTCACCCACCCACTCCTGTATCAAACCTGTGTCTGAACCACTGAAGTCCTCAAATCATAGTTTAAAGACTTCAAGGTGCAGAGAAACTTCCAGCAAGTGTCCCGTGCCCCACACTGCAGAGGAACACGAAAAACCCACAGGGCTTCTGCCAATCTTCCCAGGAGGAAAATTCCTTCCCGATCCCAAATATGGCAATCAGTTAAACCCTGAGCATGTGGGCAAGACTCATCAGCCAGACACCCAGGAAAGAATTCTCTGTAGTAACTCAGATCCCACCCCATCTAAAATTCCATCACAAGCCATTGGGCATATTTACCGCTACTAGTCAAAGATGAATTAATTGAGGTGGGAGTCCAATAAAAACTCAAGAACGGGGCTCCTTTCTTAGACTTATCTACCCGTTGTAACACTATATGGTGGAGTAGCATTCTTCTGAAAGCCATGGACTGCAATGATAAAATTATTTGGAGAAGTTCTCCTTGCCATAGGTTTCCTGGTTTTACTTGGTGAAAAGGCCACATTTCAACAATGGCCTACCACAGAGACATTTCCTAGCATTCAACCTGTTTAATATTTACACCAGCGATCTTCCTCAAATGTCAACACAGAAATTTGCCTATGCTGAGGCATTGCTCTGAAAGCACAGGTATAGAATTTACTTACCAAGGGGCTGTATTTGCACCAATGCTGGTCAACATATTCATAAGTGATCAGGGGGCGGGAAGGATTAAAAGTGGGTAGAAAAGTTTGCAAATGATACAAAATTGCTCAAGTAGTTAATCCTGGGCAGACTGCAAAAAGTTACAAAGGAATCTCACAAAACCAGATGACTGGGCAACAAAACGGTAGAGCTTTCCTCTAGCCCTTAGTTTAAAAACTATTCTATGACCTTTTTAATTTGAAGTCCCAGCAATCTGGTTCCATTTTCATTTAGGTGAAACCCATCCTTTCTTTATAGGCTCACCCTTTCCCAAAAGTTTCCCTAGTTCCTAAACCCATCCTCCCTGCACCATTGTTTCATCCATGCATTGAGACCCTGCAGTTCTGCCTGTGTAACTGGCTCTGTGCGTGAGACTGAAAGCATTTCAGAAAATCCTACTAGGGAGGTACTATGACCACTGGCTCCTTCCCAGCACTACACATAAGTCTATCTAGATGTCTTGAGAGATCCGCAACCTTTGCACCAGTCAGGCAGGTCACCATGTAGTTCTCCCTGTCATCACAAACCCAGCTATTTATGTTTCTAATGATCTAATTTCCTATTACTAATACCTGTTTCTTTCTAATACCTGGAATCCCCTCCCCCATAGAGATATCCTCATTGCAAGAGTATACCACAACATCATCTGGAAGGAGGATCTCAACTATGGGATCATTTCCCTCTGCTCCAGCTGGAAGTTCTCCTTCCCTGAGACTTTCATCCTCCTCAACAGCACAGAGGCTGTCAGCCCAGGTGTGGGATCGTTATACTGCGTCCCAGAAAGTCTTTATATATGTAACTCTATCTCCCTTAGCTACTCCAGTTCAGTCACTCTGGTCTCCAAAGCCGGTACATGGTCTCTGAGGGTCGTAAGTTCCTTGCACTAAATGTGTGTAATCATACATGCTGCATTGGATGCAATTAACAGGATAGCCCCCACTCTGTTCCTGTACATCTGCCTGCACTCTCTTTTTACGCCTGAAGCTCGTTCCTTTGTTGTTGTTTTGTTTTTATCAGGAGGTGTTTTCGTCTTTAAGTTTAAAGAATGTTAAGTGTATCTAGTCCCCCTCATGTTTCCCCTCTAAATGCCCTTGCAAAACTCCCCTGTTAGCTGCTGTTGTTCACTAAGCGCCTCTGGTTGCTTAGAAGTGGGATTTTTAAAGCCCTGGTCTTCCTGAGTAGCCCCTCCCCCTGTTTAAGGGTTGGTGGATGCTAAAGGGCTTAGGGATCAAAGCCTTGTTAAGAAGTTCTCAGCCTTGTCTAGCAGGCTAGTCGGCTCAGCACACGGTGCCCCAACACAAATAGACCACATGATATATTTTAGTCAAGCAGCAAACACAAATACACACACTACAGACAACAAACTTACCCCAAGGGTCATGTAATTGATCCTCTTTCATTGGGAGAACTCCCTCACAAAACTCCCCTGTTAGCTGCTGATGTTCGCTAGCTCCAATTAACTTGCCACTCAAGAAAGATCTTGGAATCATTTTGGATAACTCTCTGAAAACTTCTGCTCATGGTGCAGTGGCAGTCAAGAAAACTTACAGAATGTTAGGAACCATTATAAAAGGGATCGATAAGCAGACAGAAAATATCATCTTGCTAATATAGAAATACATGGTACCCCCACACCTTGAATATGCTTACAGTTCTGGTTCTCATCTCAAAAAAAGGGTATATTAGAACTGTAAAGAAAAATACAGAGAAGAAGTTTAAAAAAAAAGGTTAGAGGTATGGAACAGCTTCCATATGAGTGGAGATTAAAAAAAATCCCTGGGACTTCTTCAGCTTAGAAAAGTGGACTCGGGGAGAGGGGAATGTTGTGGAGAAAGTGAATAAGGAATTGTGATCTACCCCTTCACATTAAACAAGAACCAGGGGTCACCCAATGAAATTAATATGCAGGATGTTTAAAACAAACATAAGGAAGTTTTCATCATACAATGCATAGTCAACCTGTGGAACTCATTGTCAGATGGTGTTGTGAAGGCCAAAAGTATAACTGGGTTCAAAACTGGGTATAACTGGATTCAAAAAAAGGTCCATCAATTCTTATTAGTAAGGTTAAGATTTTGTCATAATTATTTTTAGTTGAAGTCAAAGACACAGGTCACGGACAATAAATACTAATTCACGGCCTCAGGGGACGGGAGCATCTCCATTGTCCTGGGGCATGTGGCTGAAGCCAAAGAAGTCATGGAGGTCTCCTAAAGTCACAGACTTTGTGACTTCTATGACAAAAACATATCCTTAGCTATTAGCCAGGGATGCAACCCTATGATCTGAGTGTCCCAAAGCATCTGACAGCCAGAAGCTGGGACTGGATGACAGGGGAGGGAGATCTTGAGAATTTTTCTGTTCTGTTCATTGTCTTTCAAGCATCTGCATTAGCCACTTTTGGAAGACAGGATATTGGCTAGATAGACCATTGATCTGACCCAGCTTAACCATTCTTATGTTCTCATTAAAGAACAAATCCGAACCAAGGACCTAAAACCATGCAAGAATATTCCTTACACTGGTAACTAAAATTAAACCACTCAAAACTGTTGTGTCAGCATATCATTTAAATAATTGAAATGTTAGAATAAAACAATATATGGATTTCTGAGGCCAGCAGATAAGGCACAAGCCCACAATCTTGGTGTGACTTTAGCTCAAAGCCTCATATGCCCCTGCCTTCTCCAAAGGTCAATGGTGAGCAAGGTGGAAGGATGCCAACATCCCGAACAAAGATCTCATCATGGACCCAACTGTAGAATATAGTGGCTTTTTCCTCCCATGACAATATGGTCCATATTGATTTATATCAGATGGCAGATGTGCCTACCTCCTTGATAAATGGGTACTGACAGTCCTATTTGTGACTGTGGAAATGGACTTGAAACTATGGAATAACTTGTCAACCAATGTTCCAAAAGATCATATCCTGGTGGTATCTCTGCTATCCACTCCTCAACACTGACAACAATTAATTGTGTTGCCAGCTTACACTTGAACGTATATGGTTGCTGTTTTAATGACACACAAAAGAAAAAGAAGAACCAGGCTGAGGTCCCATTGTCTTAGGCACAGTATAAATACCTAGGTACCAATTCAACAATGTACCTAAGTATGTGCCTGATGCTAAGTAGTTCCAATGATAGGTAAATAGATATTTTAAAGAATGTTTTACCACAGACTAGCTGTGGGTGCAATTTTTGAACTAGCCAGTAGCTGTAATCGCCATTTGCCACCTGCTTAGATATTATCAGATGGCAATTTTTTTCTTTCCTTACAGTGGAGATGAGTTTAAGGGAAGCTCATGAAGGAGAGTAAAGTGTATGCTTTATACATTTTGACTGAAAGATTTTCCCATGAGTAAGGAGCAGAATGGGAGAGGGAAAAGGTGCTTGTGGAAGAGGCAGACAGATGGGCAATGTGGGCTTACATTACTGACTAAATGAAGGGAAGTGCTGACAGTACCGTAAGCGAATAGGACAAATTAGGTAGATGGAGTTAAATGGGATTTTGAAGATTAGTACAAGAAGGTTTGGTTTGATGTGATGTGATGAAGGTGAGGGAGCTTATGAAGCAGATGACATGGTCAGAGTATAGGCATGAAGGCTAGTGAGAAGGAGATTGCAGTAGCTAAGGCACAAGATGACCAGTGATTTCATGAGTTTTTTGGCTGTGTGGGCAGCTAAGAAAAGTTGCATCTTTGAGATCTTATGCAGGAAGAAGCAGCAATTCTTAGATATTATATGGATGTGTGGGTCAAAAGAGGGCTCTTCAGATGATGCTGACAGTAGAGTTTCCACTATCAGGGAGGGTGATGGGAAGAGATCTTTGGGGTAAATGGGTCAGCTCTATATGTGCCTGCCATCATCTGATCATGCCTTAATCAGCCATTTGGGAATCTACTTTCATAAATTTTCTACCACTTTTAGTAATTCTACTCTTTGTGCCATCATTTAATCCTAAAGAATTTTTTTTACTATTGTGACAGATTACCTACATGCTCACACACACTGATGTGTCTGTGCCACCTGATGTACTGGGGTCCCACTTAGTCTACCTGTTCCACTAACCTGAACTCCCTCAACCCCGTCCTGCAGTGCCAGGACCTCAAGCCTCCTATAGCACACACAGGTAGGGCTACACTCAGCTGCAAAAGGACACAGACACTGAGATCAGCTCTGTGTAGGAAGACTCAGCTCTGGGATTTCCCAGCACTCAAATGCACACACCCTGTGGAGTGTAAACCCAAAATTATATTGTCTTGCTCTGCACAGAAATCTATACAGTATAAATTCATGAAATCCGCCCCCTTCCTAAAGGTGGAGGAGATATGCACACCTTCCCCCATCCCCCAGTTATAAATTACACGTACTTGATTTACAATCAATAGAAAACATGCTTATTACCTACAAAAGGTAGATTTTAAGTGATTATAAGTGATAGCAAACAGATTAAAGCACATTACTGAGCAAATAAAACAAACACGCAAACTAGGCTTAATACACTAAAGAAATTAGCTACAAATAGTAATTTCTCACCCTATATGCTGTTTTAGGCAGGTTGCAGAATTTCTTCAAGACAAACTGCTTTTGCTTACAGCTTAAAATTCCAGGTATATCTTTCACAGGCCAGACATCATTCCTAAGCCAGGTTCAGTAGTCCCCTCACCCACTTCCCCTTTGTCTTTGTTTCCCAGCTGTTTCCAGCTGTCATTCTGGATGGGGATTCAATGAAGATTGAACCAAGATTAACTCATTCTCCAGCCTTAAAAAGGATTTGCATATGGCGGGAATCCTTTGTTTCCCAGTTGACCCCCACCCTCTCTTAGTGGAAAAACACTAGAAGTCCAAGATGGTGCCCGATACTGGGTTACATGATCACCTGACCCTGAAGTGTCAAAGGAGCATCCAAGGCAACTTCTCAGGAAACATAGTGGATTTGAAGAAGGCAGACTTTTGCCAACTCAGGGAGTTGGTAGGTACATTTCATGGGATGCTAATCTAATGGGAGTTGGCAGTTTTTCAGAGAAACATTATTAAGGGCAAAAGAGCAAACTATCCCATTGCATAGGAAAGATAGGAAGTATGGGCCAGGGAGTTGGAGTGCAGGGGAGTGAGGTCTCCAGCTGGGGGTGGGGTCAGGGATGAGGGGTTTGAGGTACTTGAAATGGCTCCAAGTTGGACCAGGGGGTTGGAGTGTGGGGGGGAAGGGGGTTGGGGGTCCCGGTGGTGCTTACCATGAGTATGAGGAAGCATCTGCCAGGTCCGCAGCCGCTAGGTCCCTACAGCCTCTAGGTGCATGAGCGGCCAGGTGACTCTGCATAGTGCGTGCTGCCTTCACACCGGCAGGCACCGCTCCACTCAGCTCCCATTGGTCATGGTTCCTGGCCAATGGTAGCTACGGAACTGGTACTTGGGGTGAGGACAGTGTGCGGAGCCTCCCAGTCCCTATCTGACTCAGTGCCTAGGGATCACAGGGTCCTGGCAGCCACTCCCGGGAGCAGCACAGAACCAGGGCAGGTAGGCAGCCTGCCTTAGCCCCAGGCCCCTGCTGTGCTGCCGACCAGACTTTTAATGGAGCTGGAGATGCCAGGGTCCTTTTTTGAGTGGCTGTTCCAGTCAAAAACCGGACACCTGGCAAACATAATTACACATTGTGGGCTTCATATGTGGCACATAATTTGTTACCTGGGCCACAGGGGCTGGGTGGCAGGGCAGCAGCAGCAGCCTGGACCCTGATCCTGGATCCCCACCGCACAGCTGCCCCAGACTCCTCATGCATGGCTGCCCCAGATCTGGACCAGTTGGTTGCCCTGCATGGCCATCCAGTTGCCCTGACCCCTGCCACGCTGGACAGGATGGCTGCCCGGACCCCAAGTCTTATGGAGGCAGGTGGCTGCCCCAGACTCTGGAGCTCAAGGGGCTGGCCAAGAGCCCCAGACCCCGTGGGGCTGTCCAAATGCCCCAAATTGGACCACTGCCGCATGGCGGACATGGACTCTAGAGCTTATGGGGCAAGCGGCTGTCTGCTCCTGACCCTGCGGAGCCTTCTGGGAGTCCCAACCCTGAACTTCTGCCACATGGGGCAGGCCAACAGGCCTGACTCTGACCCCGACATACTGGGTAGTGTGGCAGCCTGGACTCCTCCGCTCCGGGCAACCAGGAACCTGGCAGACCCCATCATGTGGGCTGGCCTTTAGCATATAGCTGAGCTTGGCCGCAGCTGTGTGCTAATTGGGATGTATGCAGCCCACAGGCTGCGGGTTGAGAACCGCTAGTCTAGTGCAAAGAACCAGGAGGGACAAATCACAATCTATAAATACTTTCAAGGTATTATAAATTATTTGTTGTTTCTGGACAGGTTTCAGTCAGACATTGGCTTTCACTGTTAAGAACTTCCACTTTAAGCTATAGAACAAACTTGCCAATGAGATACATGGCTGCAGCCTATCAGAGCAAATAGTAACTCTGCAGCACATACTTGATCAGGGATCAGCAACCTTTGGCACGCGGCTTGCTGCAGGCCAAAGGTTTCCGATCCCTGTCATTGATTATCCAAAGATCTTGAAACCAAGGAAATGACACTGGGGACTGGGGATATACTCCTCATGAACAGTATCCCCCATTGCTCATAATATACCCCATCTGTCCTATATGGCCATTGGTTGGGGTGGATTAGCTGACTTTTTCCCTAATAAAGGGAAAATGAGATATGATAAGATTTTTAAAGGTATTTAGGTGCCTATAGATACAGATAGACAGGATTTCAAAAACACTCATCTACATCTTCAGGTGCCTTAATACTTTCAGTGACAGATATAAGTTTAATATTAAAAAGTAATGTATCAAATTGCAAATTTAGTTACTAAAAACAGTACCTAGACATTTTAAACTCTTGATGCTTCTTTGTTTTTCATGGTAGTGAAAGTTCAATTGATTATAAAATCAGAATTTTCATTTACCTCCTCCATATACATATATTCATACACTACTGAAAAAAAAATCTCCTTTCTAACTGAAATTTCTTATATTTGGTTTCACTGTAGAAGAATATTATTTTTTTTTACTTTAGAAGGAACTAACAAATTCTCCTCTGATGGGTCTGAGTTATGGAACTGTAGGAAAAACAGTGTTTTCCCACTGAAAATACTTTCAGAGTTTGTTTATTTGCTCACACATCACAAGTGTCTGAACATTGCAATTTCACATATTGAGAGCAGCTAGTGCACTGGAAGTGTAGGCCTTTGAGATATTGTTGAAAAACAAACATTTTAAACCATACATTTTTACATTTACAAAAGTAACTTCTGCTAATCATGGAAACTTGGATGTTCACAGCAGCCTCAGGCATCACGTCCAATATCTCCATAGGAAGTTTGACAGCTTTCCAAACTTTCTCTGCAGACTTTTCAATGCAGAAACAGATTATGCATGGGAATCTGTATGATCCTGTAGAGTCTATAGATTACCAGAGGAATATATTATCTCTATAAAAGCAAACAGAGTGTGGTCTTATAAACTCTGTTATTTAAGCCAGGTGAGCAGTTAAACTAGGAGAATACTATAATTACCATGCCCAGTAGTTCAGGATCTTTTCTCTAGTTTAGGTGATTTTCCACAGGAAAATTAAAAATATAAAAATGTATGTTAATGCAGCTTTAAAGTTACAGATTTAGGCCTTCATTCAGCAATAATGTGCATGTAAGCAGACTTCTTGCTCTCATGTACAGAGCCTGATTATTTTAATAAGGCTCTACATGAGTGCAGGGGACTGCTTGCATCCATCTTGTTATATAAGACTAGGGCAGGGATCAGCAACCTTTGGCATGCGGCTCACCAGGGTAAGCACCCTAGTTGGCCAGGACGGTTTCTTTACCTGCTGTGTCCACAGGTTCAGCCGATCATAGCTCCCACTGGCCATGGTTCGCCATCCCAGGCCAATGGGGACTATGGGAAGTGGCGCTGGTGAGGGATGTGCTGGCTGCTGCTTCCTGCCGGCCCCATTTTCCTGGGACGGCAAACCGCAGCCAGTGGAGCCACAGTCGGCCGAACCTGCGGACGCGGCAGGTAAACAAACTGGCCCAGCCCCCCAGGGTGCTTACTCTGGTGAGCCGCATGCCAAAGGTTGCCGATCCCTGCACTAGGGTCTTAACTCTCAAATGTCAGGAGAAATGAAAAAGTTAAACTTTCCATAGTAACTTCAGTTTGGCACATTTTAAATCCTACATGTTATTTTATCTCTTTCTGTACTCCTTTTTAAATATGCTTATTAATGTGTCTATCCCTAAATATATGTACTATTACCCATTGAAGTAATTAGCCAAAAATATGGAGTGTTGCAGGCTGAACTAGTTAGAAGGAGATTTTGAGGATGGAGTCAAGTATCTTTGACGCCTCCTTGTTTATTTACAAAGAATGTACAAAGAGCTGTTTCCCTGAACACTGCAGGAATCAAACAATAGGAAACAGTTTTTTGCTTAAAGTTCCAAGTTTCTTTCAGTCAGCACTCTACACACAAGTGCTTTCTCAGATTTTCTCAGAGCCATGTTCCCAGTGCTTTTCCAGACTTAGTCCTTGGTCTTCTGCATCCAACAAAGTGGGTATTCACCCACGAAAGCTCATGCTCTAATACGTCTGTTAGTCTAAAAGGTTCCACAGGACTCTTTGCTGCTTTTACAGATCCAGACTAACACAACTACCCCTCTGATGCTTCTTATCTGTATTCTGTATTCTGTCATCTTTACACCCCCCCCCGACTCCTTCTCTCACTATCCCTTCCCCCACTCAAAACAATAACCAGCCAAGCACCCTCTGCCTGCAAGGTTCAAATTCCCAAATGGCCTCACATATGCCTTTGCTTTAAATGTTGACATGTGCCTTTTGTTTGGGTTGAGGTTCCTATCTTCTTATCTACATGGTTCCATACAGGAGCTTACTGGCATCTTACAACGATCTTAAACGAAACACAGTGGTTGCATTCCCCGCCTCCCCCACAGTTTCAATTATACTTACCACACCTATTAAAATATTCAGAATGAGCAACAATGGTGCATAACTATTACTATAAAATGCTGATCGTTCTTATTTCTTGACTTCACAGTATTTAAATTGGTAACAATGTTATCTAACCATACATATTTGTATTTTAGTTCCTCATTAAAGTAGAGCAATCACTTTAGTTTGTTTCAGAATACAGTGACATCAAAACATATGGCTGAACTTAACCAATACAAAAACCAAAAACATCCCTTCCTGAAGTGAATTTTCTGTATGAACCATATGTGTTCTGTTTTTAGAATGGTTACTTACAATATATTTTAATGGATGTCTTGTATAACAGCTTTACTCAGAGGTTAATTTAAATCATTATTATACTGTGACAATAGCTGAAGAAATGAAAAGCTTTGTATAGTTATATCGCTACTATTTCTGTCCTACATTTATTCTGCCTTGAGATGAGTCAATTAAACAAGTTTTTGTTGTTTTTTTTTTCAAGAAAGGCCCATGCCTCCATTAAAATATTCTGTCTTTAGCAACTATATGATAGACACAACTAACATTACATTAAGTTGATTATTTTCACAAATATTTTCTGGGTACTTCTCTTAGATTCACCAGCAAATTGATTAAGGAAAATTAGGCTTTCAGTCTCTGATGACACAAATAGAAAACTTTGTGAGCTTCAGCCATAAAAGTGACCAAATGATATAGTTTCACCTGATTCTGCAAATGCTTACCAATTTCAGTAACTTTGCTTATGTGAACTGTGCTGCTGAATTCAGTGGCAGTACTCATGAGCAAAGCTACTTACATACTTAGGTGGTTGCAGTATTGGGACCTGAAAGTATCCATATAGCATAGATAACTTGATTTCGTAGTATGTTTACATTCATACCATTTTTGCTTATAAATGGTCATAAATGTCATTCTTTATAGTTGGTCCAGTAAAAGATATTACCTCACTTGCTTTGTCTCTCTAGTCTTTATAGACTACCATTTAAGCTACAAAAAAAGTATAGAAATGTAGATTAAATTTAAAAGTGCATCATGGAGTGTGGAAATTTCTAGTGGAGTAGGGGAAAATATTGTCATATTATGCACTCACAAGTTGCCACAAAAAAGTCAGCAGTTGCCAAGAGTCATAACATAATGGTATTTAAGAATACAAGATCTGTAGTAACCACTGACTAATGTCTTTTTAATGGCTTGTCCTGTAAATCAATGATTTACTGATGTGGTGTTTTAATAGATCTATACAGTTGACATTTCAGCTCTCCATATTATACAGTGGGAATATGAAGACTGAAGGCATAGTTTAATGGCCTGAGCACAAGACTGAGAGTTAGGAACTAATTCTAATCCCATTCATAAAAGAGTCTCTCTGTGACATTAGGAAATTCACTTAACATATCTGCATAATTTTTCCTTTTTATTAAATGCTGGCGATAAATATCTTATTACGTACATCCTAGTGATGTGTTCTGAGGATTATTTGGAGCCCAAATGAGGAACTATTGCTGAGAAACATTGATAAACACTTACTGAGGTAAGTAGTCCTATAAACTTCAATGGGACTGTTCTTGTAAGTAAGTGTTCCATATTGGCATCGTGAAGGCCTCATTCTGCATTTATGGAAGTCAGTGACAAATCTCCTTTGCTTTCAGTGTGTGCAGGATCTAGCCTTTGGTGAATATCTGTAAAGTACTTTTAAGATGACTTGTCAAGTATTATTGCTAAAACTCTTCCTAAAACGGTGCAGTTAATAATTGCTTAGCATATTTCAATACGATTTAAAGGAGCATAAAAGAACTCACCTGATGCTAGCTGAATTAGAAAATTGCTCCATGAGTGATGCATGCACATGTCTTTTGATTTAAAGTGAATGAACAACGCAATTACAGTCATGCAATTCTGAATTGAATTACCCTTATATTTAACCTATTCCCAGATCATTCTACAGTCCCATTATTGGCAGTGAATCAATCCAGAAATGTATGCAAAAGCATCGTTATCTTGAGATATGGAATATCTGTTTAAAGACAAATTCTTCTTTGTGCTAATCTAATGCCTCAGTAATGATAAGAATGATTTTAAAACCTAGAAAGATTGGACTAGATAAAATATAGATTTTTTTTATTAACGTCTCAGTGTTAAAAATTCAGCTCACAATATCACCTAAAAGGTACAGTGACTAATGGCACTACCAAATATGTAGGGGGAGAAAAGTAACTTTGCAAACATCCACCCCATAAACAAATTGTGAGTAGCTCTCAGCTTGTTAATAATACAGATATCCCTAGGTAGTGTGAATACCTCTGAGATTAGGGACTGTAATATCATGGAGTGAATCTGCTGATTTAGCAGCAAATAATAAATAACTTTAAAAAATAAAAGAATCCACTAGTAATATTTCCTCATAGTCTCAGTCTTGGGGAGGTTATAGGGCAAAGCATGTTGTAAAGCATCTTACATAACAAAATGGTTTAATATAATCTCTCTTGCTTAACACACATTCTTTACATTGGGTTATGCAACTAATTTACTAGGCAGTAATACTGGCAATTGGGTATTTTGGATTCTGTCTCTGGGAGAGAAGCATGGTTCATAGTGGTCAGAAATAAGAGAAGCCAAACTGGATTAATTACTTTAAGAGGCAGTATAATTCAATGGTTAAGATAGGAGTCTGAAATGTTAGCAACTTGGATTCTGGGCCTGGTGTGACCTTGAGTAAGCTCTCTGGTAATTTATTTTTAAAAACGGGGAGAGTATACAGTAGTGCTGCCCTAACTGTCTTCCAGGCTGGGGTTCATGGCAACAGTTTATAATAAAAGTAGTAAATTGAATTTAAACAGCATTCACAAGAGATGAAACATGAACTTTTAGCTACCACTTTTCCAGCTTAGGGACCATGCCCCTAGGCTACTGAGGAACTTGGTAAAGGAATCTGTCTTGATGTTAGCCTACCTGAGATGTGAGTGATAGTGTTCACACTGTGGTAGGGTTCTTGTGAAATTATGAGGGAGGGAGATATTCAGCTTTTCCCTTACGACCACAAAGTTATGAAATACTCTATAGACGTACATTTCCAATATATAATATACAATTGATTATCTAAGAATTGTCACATGAGGAGCAACATTTTTCAAAGGCCAAGTCCCAGAGCATGTTAGATTTCTTGCTTTATAGCTCCTGTTAAAACTGAATTCACTAACACAACCTAAACTATGGTGCAACAGTAGTTCCCTGCTCTCTGGCCTGCCTGACATCCGCATGGCCCTATCTCCAGTTTCTATAAGGATAACCTTCCCTGTCAACCTGATCATGCCATCTGAGTCTTCCATTAACTCCTCCTCCATTGCAACAAGCTCAAGCTTCCTCTTTTTCGTCAAGATCCTGCCTATCTCTGCCTTGCCCTAGGCATGCCTCTTTTTCTTTCTGCATTGTCCTCATTCCTGCTGTTCTGTTAAGGATGCCTTAATGCCCTGTCTACCTGCTGGTCCTGTTAATGTGTCTGTACTGTCTTACGTGCTACTTCCTAGTTACGAAACACCCTGCCACTTCTGATCTATTACATCCTTCCTAAAAAACTCACTTCCAAAATGATGCCTAAAAGTAGCAGATTGGCTAATTCTGGCTAGATTGTAGCTTTTTGGAGACAATACAGACATACATCCATTTGTTTGTTATTCATATATTACCTACCTTAGTCTCTTCATTTACATGCTATGCCCCATCACCTTTTGGCTGCCTATCTTTTTATTATTATTAGACTGAGCTCTTTGGGGCAGGGACACCTGTGTTTGACAAACCACTTGCATACTGTAGGCATTACAAAAAAAACCTTGTAATTATTATAATATAGATATTACATGGGGAATAATCTCTACTTCTGATTTTTTTTTCACGTTGCTAGATTCTACAGTACTGGCTTCTGAGGGAGTTTGAAATAAATATGCACTGTGTGTGTAGGCAGATTTACTATACTAGTATTACTTATATAAATAAATATATGTATAAAAAGTAAATGTATAATAGTGTCTGTCTCATATACATGTGTATGATAAAGAAAAAATATTAGCATAGTATCATCTGTGTTAGTGGTCTATGGGGATCAGTGGGATTTTTCAGCTGCCACTGAAATGAATATTAAAGCAAATAGCAAAGCACAACAGTGATTACACAGCATTGTCAATATTCCCTATGAACATTAAGCAGGGATATCTCATTTTTATACATTATTCACAACTAGCAGCAGTGTTTCCACAAAGTCAGTGCTCATCCTTAATGCAAAGAAAAGAAGAGAAACATTTTTTCCTGTTAAATTTAAGCAGAGTAGGCACAGATTATACTGCACGACATCACAACTTGTACTGATAGCAAGAAGTTCAATATCCTTAACTCAAAGTACAAAATAAAATATAAAACTGTTGTCTGAAAGATGTGTCCAAGAGTACATCAGTCATGGCTGGATTAAATTTTACAAGCAAAACACAACCTGCAGTGACACACAGAGAAGGGAAACATATGTCATTTGCTATTTAGAAATGTTCGTTAATAAAGGGGAGTACAAGCGGACTTCCTTCAGTTGATTGTTATAAAAGTAGTTATTTCACAAAGGTTGACTCTTACCTTACCTGACACAATACAATATAATCTGTTCTTACATATCACATTTCCTTCAACCAACCAAACAAACCACCTCTGTACGGGGAGACTTTGGCAAACTAGTAAAATGCCTAAAACCACTATTGCTTATTATTAAAGGCAGCCTAGTCAGCAAGCTGTAAATTGGCCATTCAGCAATCTCAGCTTGACCAAGGCAGGAGGGGAGGAGGTTTGAGATGCTACAGCAAGGGCAGCTTGACCCGATGTCCTTCCTGATAAGAATTGTGTTGAAGTTGCTGATACATGCATTTTAAAACAGCAGGATGTACCCTCAAGAATGTCTATTGGGGTCTCAAGGCTGCAGATTCTGGAAAAACCCACACCTGGTTATTCAATAATCAGAAGGAACCTCTTGCTGGATCATTGAAATTGCTTACTTAACAAGGTTTCTTTAAGGGACATGTCATTCTATTACTAATGCATAAATAGGGGAAAAGGCTTAAGATAGTTGGACTCATTTGGGGACTCTTTTGGACTCTCTTTGGACTCTCCCTCTGCATACATCTTGCGGTTCCCACTGGCAGATGGAGGATTTGGCCACCGGAAGCCTGCCGCTGTGTCACTCGAAAGTCACACTCAGCTTTGGTAATTATCAAGGGTTGGGAGTGTTTTACTAATCTTGGTGAGGACATGTGCAAGTGCTTGAGACTAGTAAAATTTAACTTTAAGTGAAAGCTCTTGTGTTGTCCTGTTTGTGCCAGCCATCTATCGGTCGGATGGCCGTGTCTCCCCTGATTTATTTCCTGACACCTCCTCAGACAGAGTAAAAGTTACCAAGAGCTTCGGGTTGAAAAAACCCCTGGTAACATCTCTTTGAATAGTGGGTAGTTGATTACACTTCTCATATCATTCATACCAGAAGTGAATGTAAATACAGTAGGTGGCATCCACAGTCACAGTTGGTCATAATGCAGTTACAAACTGTCATTGGAGGTTTTTAAGAACAGATTAGACCAACACTTGTCAGAGGTAATCAATATAATACTTAGTCCTGTGTCAGTGCAGCGGACTGGACAAGATGACCTATAGATGTCCTTTCTGGTCCTACATTTATATGAGTCTTGGATTTCTATATGGTATAGTACAGGGGTCAGCAATCTCTGGCATGCGGCTTGCCAAGTTAAGCACCCTGGCGGGCTGAGTCACTTTGTTTACCTACCACTTTGGCAGGTTTGGCTGATCGTGGCTCCCACTGGCTGTGGTTCACCGTCCCAGGCCAATGGGGGCGGTGGGAAGCACCATGGGCCAAGGGATGTCCTGGCTGCGGCTTCCTGCCACCTGCATTGGCCTAGGACACTAAAGTTTTATATTGGTTTGGTTTTGAGTGCAACTATTTTTAATGTTGTTTGGCAGCCACCTGCTTTGTGACTGCTTTTAGGCCCTGCTTTGTTTACTGGGGGAGGAAAGGAAGAGAGGGGATAATGTTAGAGTGTCCTCCTTCCCCCTGCTCCTGCACCCTACTTACCCCATCTTCCATAGAGCAAGGGGGACACACCAGGGCTCAAGATGCAGAGAGCTTGCAGCAGCTGGTCTCAGCAAGCTGATATAATTAACAAGGCAGTGTACTTAAAAGGGGAAATGTGCATATCTCTCTCGCACACATACCCCCTCCCTCCATTCCTGCTGCCTTGTAGAGTGAGAGAGTTAACCCTTGAGGGCTCAGCCAAATGCTAGTTCAACCTTTAGCAGTAAGGGAAATATCCCATCCTCTGACTCCTCCACCTCAACCAAGCTTCACAATCATCATCACTGTGTACCAGTATTAAATTGTTTGTTTAAAACTTAGACTGTGTATGTGTGTATATAGATATATAGATATAGATATAATATAATCTTTTGTCTGGTGAAAAAAATTTCCCTGGAACCTAACCACCTCATTTCCATTAATTCTTAAGGGGAAATTGGATTCGCTTAACATCGTTTTGTTTAAAGTCACATTTTTCAGGAACATAACTACAATGTTAAGTGAGTTACTGTAAAAAGTAAGAGACACTTCATGCCTCAAAGAGCTTACAATCTAAATAGAAAAGACGGAGGGATAGGAAAATGGATATAACCTACCAGCAGATTAAGCAATGTTAGGGGCTTCAAAAGCCAGGCTAGTTCCATAATATTTTGGTGGTTTGTTTCTTTGTGGGTGTGTTTTATTTGGAACTAATTAGCTAAATAGAGAAAAAAAGGACTGGAAAGTGGACACTGGAGTGAGAGGACAGGGAAAGAATAAGAGCAGGGGAAAAGAGAAACATAGAGGCAGACAGAGTGAGGCTGAAGTGAAGAGATTGTGAGGGAGATGGTGGGAAGTTGAAGCAAACAACCACCAGAGTAAAGTCCGTTAAAAAGAAAAAAAACCAAAAACACCCTAAAACAGTTGATCTCAAATCATTTCATCAGTGTCTAAAGGTTCCTGCTGCAGCTGCTTGTCTTTGCTCCTGCTGGCTACGTGTGTTTGTGTTCTATATCTACATGAAATATATTAGTATTTATATTCTATGCATCCTAATATTTTAGGTGGCCAGTCACCAGAGACTGATTATGGATGCCACCTACTGTATTTACATTCGCTTCTGGTATGAATGATATGAGAAGTGTAATCAACTACCCACTATTCAAAGAGGTATTACCCGGGGTTCTTTCAACCCAAAGCTCTTGGTAACTTTTATTCTGTGTGAGAAGGTTTGTGGCTTCTTCAGGGTGAGCCACTGGAAGGCCATAAGATGCTTTCTTTACCTGTCCATCCACAGGTACAGGCACTCACAGCTCCCAGTGGTATGGTAGCTTCAAAAATGATGAAGTGGTTAAAGATTCTGATTCAAAAGACTGTCCCAAGGAGTTCCCACTGTCTACAAGCCATAATAGGATTATTTGTTCCTTTAAGTCACTAGAAGTGCAACTCACAAGAGATATTCAGTCTACAGTTAGGACACTTCCTGGAGAGGTGGGAGTCCCTGCTTCAATTAATATGTAATTATTTATGCAAAGTGAACCAGCTTCAACAGGACAGAATAAGATCCACCCCCAAAATATCCCAGTGTTTAGGGCACTGAGATGGGAGATCCAAATTCATGTCTCTGTTCTGCATTGAGCTGAGAGGGAAATTGAATCTGGACCTCTTACATACTGAGTGAGTGCTCTAACTACTCAGCTAAAGGGTAAGAAGCAACCACCTCCTTCTTCTCTCACAAGTTTATGTAGATTTAGATGCACTTTGAGCATGACTATTGGATTGGATCCTGCATCAAGATAGGTGGAGGAAGGCCTTGTTTCTGAATACTTCTGAGGTATATGTGTAACATAGGCATTAAGCTTCTGGGCAGTGTGAGCATTTGGGTATCTGTGTACATGCCCAGTTGCTCATATTTAGATATCTCAGGGACTTTAATGGTGGAAAATTAGGCACCTGGAAACTAAAGTGGTAGGCAACAGCTGAAGGGAGGTTATGTGAATGCAGGTGGCACCTAAATGTTGAACTTAAGCATCTAAAGTGGCCATTAGCCACTGAAGTCCACCTTGAAAATTCTATCCTCATTTAATTTGCAAGGGAGTGGAGAGTTAACAGAAATGTGCTGGAGAGTGGGTACAACATGGTTGTCCTACTGATGTGCTGAGTTGGTGCATCCCCACTGCCACTCTGCCATCAGGATTCCCAAGAAGCTGCTTTCTTTTCCCAATCTACTCTTCAGTGGAATCCATGTTACTAGGAGACTACAGAATATTCATTGGTTAATAATTTGTAGAACTCTTATCTAAATGCCAAGCCATGCAATGTTACAGTGCTTTACTTAATGTGAGGTCAAAGTAAAAACAATCTATCTTTGTACTTATTAGGTCTCTATTTCCTTTTCTCCAGTTGCAGTAAAGGTATGTCAATGTTAAATTGGAGAGCACTTTTCAATTAAAAAGACATAGTAGCCAGTGAGTTGATAATACATACTGTGGGTCAGGAAGTCAAAGGACAAATGCCATTCAATACACTACCAATGAATTATTATCTATAATTCATATCCTGTCATATCATATTGTAATTACATTTTTTTCATTAAAATGCAATGATTCTGTAAGTATAGTTTTTTCTATCTCGTATGAGAAATAGATGAAGGCAGAAGCAAACAGATTAATATCAAGAAAACAAGTATAAAGATTTTTTTCCTGAAATTTTTCTTTTCTTTTCTTTTCTTTTCTTTTCTTTTCTTTTCTTTTCTTTTCTTGGCAGGGAGAGTATATGATGCTAAAGCACTTTTTGTTTGTTTCTTTGTTTGTTTTTTAAAATAAATTCAACTTTAAGGAGTGACTGAAGATCTCTCTCTAGCTTTTCCCTCCCACCCAAGGTGAAAATGAAGACGATTCCCTTGTGTGGGAATAAATGAAATACTTAGAAGCACAAGGATTTAGATTTGTTCCCACACTTCACTCTGCTGGAGCAGAACTGCAGGCAGAAATTTCTGAGATACAGTAGCTCCCCACTTAAGGTCCTCTCACTTAATGTTGTTTTAATCTTATGTCCCTGCTCCATTACAGAACATGCTCGTTTAAAGTTGTGCAATGTTCCGTTATAATGTCATTTGGCCACTTGCTTTGCCCAGAGCTGGCAGCCACCCAATCAGCTCCCTTACGTGGCCCCCCCTCGCGCCTCCCGCCAGCCGGTGGAAAGAAGTAACCTGAAACACCTGACCAGAGGACCAATCAGGAAACCAGACTTTTTCAAATCTGGGTGGAGGGAAGTTTGTGTCTGAGTTCTTTGTCTTCTGCCTGTCTCTCTCTCGGCTATGAGAGGATTTCTGTTTCCTGCCTTTCTAATCTCCTGTTTCCCAGTTGTAAGTACAAAAAGATAGGTTTGTTTTTTTGTATTTACATGTGTGTAGTTGCTGGAGTGCTTTGAATTGTATTCTTTTGGAATAAGGCTGTTTATTCAATATTTCTTTTAAGCAATTGACCCTGTATTTGTCACCTTAATACAGAGAGACCATTTTTATGTATTTTTTCTTTCTTTTTACATAAAGCTTTCTTTTTAAGACCTGTTGGAGTTTTTCTTTAGTAGGGAACTCCAGGGAATTGAGTCTGTGCTCACCAGGGAATTGATGGGAGGAAGAAGTCAGGGGGAAAGCTGTGTGTGTTAGATTTACTAGCCAGACTTTGCATTCCCTCTGGGTGAAGGAGGGGGGGGGCGAGATTGGCTCTCTCTCCTTGTGTTTCCAGGACTGGAAATAGAGAGGGTGGAGTCCCTCTCTTTAGATTCACGGAGTTTGCTTCTGTGTATCTCTCCAGGACCCCAGGCAGGGAACACCTGGAAGGGAGAAGGGAAGGGAAATGGTTTATTCCCCTTTGTTGTGAGACTCAAGGAATTTGGGTCTTGGGGTCCCCAGGGAAGGTTTTTGGGGGGACCAGAGTGCCCCAAAACACTCTAATTTTTTAGGTGGTGGCAGCTTTACCAGGTCCAAGCTGGTAACTAAGCTTGGAGGTTTTCATGCTAACCCCCATATTTTGGACGCTAAGGTCCAAATCTGGGAATAGACTCATAGACTCATAGACTCATAGGTCAAAAGGGACCAATCTGATCATCTAGTCTGACCTCCTGCACAAGGCAGGCCACAGAACCCCACCCATCCAATTTTATAACAACCCCTATCCCAGGACCGAGTTATTGAAATCCTCAAAAATGGTTTGAAGACCTCAAGCTGCAGAGACACCACCAGCAAGCGACCCGTGCCCCACGCTGCAGGGGAAGGCGAAAAACCTCCAGGGCACCTGCCAATCCGCCCTGGAGGAAAATTCCTTCCCGACCCCAAATATGGCGATCAGCTAAACCCTGAGCATGTGGGCAAGAGTCACCAGCCAGCACCCAAGAAGGAATTCTCCGCAGCAACTCAGTACCCATCGCATGCAACATCTCCCCGCAGACCATTGAGCAGACCTGTCTGGTGGTAATTCAAGATCAATTGCCCAAATTAACGATCCTATCATAACATCCCCTCCATATACTTATCAAGCTTTGTCTTAAAGCCAAGAAAGTCTTTTGCCCCTACTACTTCCCTCGGAAGGCTATTCCAGAACTTCACTCCCCTAATGGTCAGAAACCTTCGTCTAATTTCAAGTCTAAACTTCCTAATATCCAGTTTATACCCATTCGTCCTCGTGGCTACATTAGTACTAAACTTAAATAATTCCTCTCCCTCCCTAACGTTAACCCCCTTGATATATTTATATAGGGCGAGCATATCCCCCCTCAGCCTTCTTTTGGCCAGGCTAAACAAGCCAAGCTCTTTGAGTCTCCTTTCATAAGGCAGTTTTTCCATTCCTCGGATCATCCTAGTAGCCCGTCTCTGAACCTGTTCCAGTTTGAATTCATCCTTCTTGAACATGGGACACCAGAACTGCACACAGTATTCCAGATGGGGTCTCACCAACGCCGTATACAATGGTACTAACACATCCTTATCCTTGCAGGAAATACCCCGCCTGATGCATCCCAAAATCGCATTTGCTTTTTTAACAGCCGTATCACATTGGCGACTCATAGTCATCCTGCTATCAACCAGTACCCCAAGGTCCTTCTCTTCCTCCGTCGCTTCCAACTGATGCGCCCCCAACGTATATCCAAAATTCTTATTATTAATTCCTAAATGCATGACCTTGCACTTTTCACTATTGTATTTCATCCTATTTCTATTACTCCAGTTTACAAGGTGGTTCAGATCTTCCTGAATAGTATCCCTGTCCTTCTCCGTGTTAGCAATACCCCCCAGCTTCGTGTCATCCGCAAACTTTATTAGCACATTCCCGCTCTTTGTGCCAAGGTCAGTAATAAAAAGGTTAAATAAGATCGGTCCCAAAACCGATCCTTGAGGGACTCCACTGGTGACCTCCTTCCAGTCCGACAGTTCACCTTTCAATACGACCCTCTGGAGTCTCCCCTTTAACCAGTTCCTTATCCACCTTACAACTTTCATATTCACTCCCAGCTTTTCCAATTTAACTAACAGCTCCGTGTGCGGAACCGTGTCGAACGCCTTACTGAAATCTAGGTAAATTATATCTACCGCATTTCCTTTATCTAAGTAGTCCGTCACCTTCTCAAAGAAGGAGATCAGATTGGTTTGGCATGATCTACCTTTAGTAAATCCGTGTTGCAATTCGTCACAATTACCATTGACCTCTATGTCCTTAACTACTTTCTCCCTTAAAATTTTTTCCAAGACCTTACATACTACAGACGTCAAGCTAACAGGCCTATAATTACCCGGATCACTCTTATTCCCTTTCTTAAAAATAGGAACTACATTAGCAATCCTCCAGTCATATGGCACAACACCCGTGTTTATCGATTGCTTAAAAATTCTCGCTAACGGGCTCGCAATTTCACACGCCAGTTCCTTTAATATCCTTGGGTGGAGATTGTCCGGGCCCTCCGACTTCGTCCCATCAAGCTGTTCAAGTACGGCCTCTACCTCAGTTGCAGTAATATCCACTTCCATATCCACATTCCCGTTTATCATCCCTCCATCATCGCAAGGTTCCTCACTAGTCTTATTAAAAACTGAGGCAAAGTACTTGTTTAGATGTTGGGCCATGCCTAGGTTATCCTTAACCTCCATTCCATCCTCAGTGTATAGCGGCCCCACTTCTTCTTTCTTTGTTTTCTTCTTATTTATGTGGCTGTAGAACCTTTTACTATTGGTTTTGATTCCCTTTGCAAGTTCCAGTTCAATGTGGCTTTTAGCCTTCCTCACTTTATCCCTACATGTTCTGACCTCAGCAAGGTAGCTTTCTTTACTGATCCTGCCTTCCTTCCACTCCCTGTAAGCTTTCTGCTTTTGTCTAATCCCCTCTCTGAGTTGCTTGCTCATCCAGTTTGGCCTACAACTCCTGCCCATGAATAGGTTATGACATCCGCTATAATGTCATTTGGCCACTTGCTTTGCCCAGAGCTGGCAGCCACCCAATCAGCTCCCTTACGTGGCCCCCCCTCGCGCCTCCCTCCAGCCGGTGGACCCCATGGATCAGCGCCTTCTCTCTGTTCCTCCTGCCTCTTACCCACGTCAATCAGCTGGTTTACAGCATTCAGGAGGCAGGAAGGAAGCGGGAGGAGCGAGGACTTGGCGCACAGGCTCCCCCTGCCTCCTGAGTGCCACAAACCAGATGATAGCCGCAGGCAGGAGGCAGGGGAGGGAGTGGGGAGAAGTGAGGATGTGCATACGGAGTAAAGGGGGAGGAGGTGTGGGGGAGAAGAGGTGGGTTAAGGTGAGGGCTTGGGGGAAGGGGTGGAATGAGCGGGCCAAGGGTTGAGCCCCCAGCTCCTGGTACTTGCACAGTAGGGGAAGCTGCTGCTGCTGCTGTGCAACGTGCTTCTCCTAGCCTACGGCACCTTCAGCCTCCTTGCCCGCCTCATTGTCTGCAGTGCCAGTGGGCTGTGCCTGTGTGGGGTAAGGCAGGGGGCACCTCTCGTTGCTTCAGACGCAGCAATGATGATTGTAGTATTACATTGTTTCTTTAAAATTGTTTAAAACTTATACCTCTATTAAATTGCCTCTTTAAAAATGTTTAAAATGTGTATAATGCCTTTTGTCTGGCAAAAAAAAAAAATCCTTGGAACCTAACCCCCTCTCCCCCACATTTACATTAAATCTTATGGGGAAATTGGATTTGATCAACACTGTTTTGCTTAAAGTTGTATTTTTCAGAAACATAACTACAATGTTAAGTGAGGAGTTACTGTACAACTTGAACTCACAGAAAGGAATAACAAGACTCGGTCCTTCTACAAATTCATGGTAAATTTGTCGGGGGTGGCCTTGAGCAAATAATTGCTGTCACCTGATTCCTATAATGCATCCTATAGTGCTGGGGTCAGCAACCTCTGCCACGTGGCTCACCAGGGTAAGGACCCTGGCAGGCCGGGCCAGTTTATCTGCCGCGTTGGCAGGTTCGGCAGACCACGGCTCCCACTGGCCGCGGTTCGCCATCTCAGGCCAATGGGGGCAGCAGGAAGCACTGCGGGCCAAGGGATGTGCTGTCCGTGGCTTCCCACCTCCAGCATTGGCCTGGAACGGTGAACCGCGGCCAGTGGGAGCCGCAGTCCGCTGAACCTGCTGAAGCGGCAGGTAAACAAACTGGCCCGGCCAGCCAGGTTCCTTACCCTGGTGAGCCGCGTGCCAGAGGTTGCCGACCCCTGCTATAGTGCATATGAGTCAACAGTGTGCCCTTGTTGCCAAGAAGGCTAATAGCATATTGGGCTGTATTAGTAGGAGCATTGCCAGCAGATCGAGGGAAGTGATTATTCCCCTCTATTCGATATTGGTGAGGCCACACCTGTAGTATTGCATCCAGTTTTGAGCACCTCACTAGAGAAGAGATGTGGACAAATTGGAGAGAGTCCAGTGTAGAGCAACGAAAATAATTAGGGGCCGGGGCACATGACTTACAAGGGAGGCTGAGGGAACTGAGGTTATTTAGTCTGCAGAAGAGAAGAGTGAGAGGGGATTTGATAGCAGCCTTCAACTACCTGAAATGGGGTTCCAAAGAGGATGAGCTAAGCTGTTCTCATTGGTGGCACATGACAGAACAAGAAGCAATGGTCTCAAGTTGCAGTGAGGGAGGTCTAGATTGGATATTAGGAAACACTATTTCACTAGGAGGGTGGTGGGAAGCACTGGAATGGGTTACCTAGGGAGTGGTGGAATCTCCAGAGGTTTTAAAGGCCCGGCTTGACAAAGCCCTGGTTGGGATGATTTAGTTGGTGTTGGTCCTGCTTTGAGCAGGGGATTGGATTAGATGACCTCCTGAAGTCTCTTCCAACCCTAATCTTCTATGATTCTATGATCACATGGCTCAGTCACAGGGAAGACTATGTTGCATCATAGTAGGTGCAATCTGGCTAAATAACCCTGCTCTTAAGAGAGAATGGGGGCAAGTGGTGAGTTGCATTCACCACTTTGAGCATTTCCATGTGTCCAGGCATGGTGCTGCCATGATCTTCAAATCCTAGCATCCCTTGTAGGCTATCTTCCTGCCTCTGCAGGTATTCTGTGGCTCAGTCAGACAGTCTAAAACCCCTTCCAGGGTACAACAAACTCAAAACGGAAGAAATTCCTTGTTCTTCAGGGCCAATTGTAAGAAAAATAGTTTATCATCCTTCCGAGCTAAGTTTCCTCTTCAGGACTGGGTGATCAGGGCTTCTTCTGACTTCTTCAATTCATTCTGGTAAGCAGTGGGCCCTGGCCTAGCATTTTTCTTTTGGCTCAAGCCTAGAGAGTGTCTCTCCTCAGTCGTTTTTTTTCATACAGAAACTGTTAACAGCAGACAGCTTATTTTATTTTGCCCTTTAAATTTAAATTGCCCTTTGATTAACTGTTGCTAGTCCCCAGATTTCACTGTTTTCCAAAATGGCTGCTCCCAGGCTGCCTGTCTCAGCAAGCTGAGAGGTTAATATTCACTATACTTTTCTTCTCGGAGAACTATTTTCTGAGGCAGGGTGCAGCAGGGCCTTGGGTAGAGGCCATGAAGGCCTGGTACACCCTAAGTTACCATTCCCATGAGGCAATGCAGTAACAGAGGGAGCATTTCAAGTCAGTTCAACAAATCAACATATTGTTTCCATTTTTCCAATGGAAAGTCAAAACATTTTGGTCAATTTTACAGAAATCATATTGTCAATCAAAAATAATTTTGACTGAAAAGTCCCTTGCCAGCTCTACTTCTGAGTTTGGCTTGCCTTCTAGCAGCTGATCCAATATTAATGACAGTTAATAGAAGTTCTTCTTTATTTTAAATGGCACTGATCTGCACTATCTGAATAAGAAGCTGTACCCTGTTTCCTTATGCTGCATGTGTGCAAATTAGCTAACACTGGAGTGTGGGTGTGTATATATGTAAAAATTTGAATACTACCTTTATTAGAGGTAACAGCTGAAAGAACAACAGCTAGTAAGAGTTTACTCCTAACCATCTGCTAAGCTTTATTTTATTCCGGGAAGATCTAACTAATATAACAGAGTTAAGGGATAATATGACTCTCTGTGATGTTTAATACATTAGAGTGAGTATGGGCCTGGTCCAAACCTAATGAATTCTGTAGGCATCCTGTTACTAACTTAAATAGGGGATTGAATCAGGCCATATTTAAAATATTTCTTTTTGCTGACAGATACCACCACACTTGATTATGTCAGAGTCTAATACGGGTAATGAATCCCAAAAAGATAAGTGGCCCTCTCCAATACCTACTGAAGTGAATAGAAAGATTGTCTTTGACATTAATGGGTGATGGATTAGGTTTATGCTGAATTAATGCAGCTGTTTTGAATTCTTAGCCTATTTGTTATTACAGTAATCCTCAAATTTTGCATGAAAAGCTATACAGTTAGATTAAAAATTGTGTTTACTTGGTTTTTTGTAGCAAAATTAACAGAATGTCTTGCTATTTTTTATATTGATTCTTTTTTTGTCAACTAGATGAGGCTGGTCCTAGCATACTGCTCAAACATCCCTGGAAATATCTACTAATGAAGTCCATGACTGGAATAGCAGTGTTTTTTTTTCAGTTCAAGGTTGAAGTAGAGTGAAAGAGAGTTTATGGAATCATTTGATTTGTGCATGCTTGTACTAACTAAACTTGTCTCTATTCAGCACTGTTAGTCTTTGCTTCCTTTTAACAGTGTTTGCCCAGAATCAATTTTAAACAAAAAGAGTTAAAACCAACCAAACAAAATATTCTCCAGATATATAAGAAATCAGATATCTTGAAAACATGAGAATGATTTTAATGCTCTCATGTATGGTTCTCCAAAACTTGCTATTTTCCTCTGCTATTGATACCACAACAGATTCTCAGATGGTATAGCAAAGAGCAAGTTTTCAGGAGAGCATGTTCAGTTCTGGAGTGACGGCTTCCTATTGCTTACTAGGAATATGCTAATCAATTTAAAAGCCTCACGAATTAGCTCTTTATGGATATCTATCCAATTATTCTTCCTGTTGGAACAACAGTGGCTCTGAGATGGAGATTTGTGAGTAGCAGAAGTGAAGTGGGAGGAATAGAGAAATGAACAGGCTCTGCTTGGTGTGTGAGAGATTCTGTTCTCTACTTTGGGTCTTAAAGAAAAGAGCTGAAGACAAAGGAGCATTAGAAAGTTATGTGATTGTGTGGTCATGGGAATTTTTGGCATGACACTAATGCCCTGAAATCTCTTTATCTTGGCAATGCACAGAGAAGAACTGGGAAGTACTCCCTCTTTGAATTTTCTCAAGACATGAAATTGATATATAGGAAAAGATACATGGAAAGTCACAAATCATGACAGAATTTGCCACGCCAAACACAGAGGAGATATATTTCCAGTGAAACTCTATTCAAATAAGTAAAGTTATACCAGGGATAGACTTCACCCAAAGTCAGGAGGAACTAGGTCAGACAGGGTATCTTGCTCCAGGAAATAAATGTTTTCTCCTTCTAGGGCTTCCTGTAATAACTTCTAAGTGAAATATGCATAACATGAATAGTTTATGTAGTATCTGTGGGCACGCTTTTATATGTAACTCAGCTATTGATTGGATATTTCCAATTTAAAAGAAAAATGTTTCTGAAAATTCTTGAAGTTCAATTTAAAAGCAGATATGAAAGAAGCAGAAGCTCAGGAGTTTGACTCTGAATTTTTGAAGTAAGAAAAAGTAGTACTAGCTAGAAAGTAAAAAGAGAATCTCAGATACAGCCTGGAACAAAAATTAAAAAATAAATCCTCCCAAGGCCACGACCATATTGTCAGACCCAAATACTGCTTTTATTGATTGTGGGCTCCATTCAACTGCAGTTGAAAACAACTGGAATAATACCACTGAACTCCATGGGAGTTGGATCAAGCCCTGTATGTACTTCCGGTTACTCTAGTTCACAGGTTGAGACTACTGGTCAGTATACAGGTGCATCTGACACTTTGTGATAAGCAGTTTCTGAATTTCACACTGAAAGGTAAAAGAAGAGAAAAAAAGAAAAGAAAAGAAAGGCACAGATGTACACACAGAGATCAGAAAGGAGACTCAGATGACTTACCTTAAACTAGTTCTTTACTAACACAGCAATAACACATGAAAAGGAAGTAGTTCCATTTAAACAAATACAATAAGAGAATTAAATTTTGTCAGTTCAGCACTCAATATCAGAATTAAGCTTGCATGTGTAGGTAGTATGCTGCAACCTTCAGTTACACAATTGCATGTTATTTCTCTAATTCTATAAATTAAACATATGTAATCTTTGATGCAGATATAGCCCTTCCCTGACATGTACCTCAAACCTCCTCCTTCATTCTTAGTGTTTGGAGTGGCTTTTCACCTCTTCTCACATGGGTTGGGTCCTAGTTCTTTTTTTTTTCTTTTTTTCTTTTTTGGTGATGGTGCCTCCATCCAAGCTGATTCCTCACTGTGCCTCCAAGGAAAAGGGACCAGGTCTTGTATGTACTTATGATTACTCTAGTTCACAGGTTGAGACTACTGGGGAAATGAATGAAACCCTTGGGAAGGGTCCGCTGGCAAGGACAATAAAGGGGCCAGTACACAAAAGAAATAAAATACTTCAACACAAACCCCAGCAAAGAACTGGCACACCCAAAATTAACAGAACGAAGAGGATTTTACTGGGTACAGGATCTGGGGAAGGAAAGTATTAGGGTTCACTACTAAATACTAACAAATAAACAAATTTCTCACCTTCCAACACTCACAATCCCCATCTACTTCCCTGACACCTTCCCAGTTATATGGTACCCTGAGAATGGGTCCTGCAGTGTGTGCTGCCACTCCTTGAAGCTTAGCTAGCTTGAACAGAAATTGAACCTCTTACTGTGTCTTTGCTCCTGAGCGGGGCAGGATCCTTTGTTGACTCCCTGGTCTGGAGTACTCTGAAAGTCTTGGCTCACTCTTAGCAGCTAGCACTGGGTGGTCTCTACATTATATCCCACAGCAGCTGAAAGACTCACTTTGTGGTGAAGGGAAGCTAAGTAGAGACTCCCTGAGCTGTTCTGCTTCTGTTTCAAGTCCCAGTCGCTAGACCCAAACTTGAAACCAAAACTAAAGCTAGTCTCAAACTTTGTCTGAGTCAGGCTGTCCCACTGGGGGGCTGAGCAGACCTAGCTCAGCAAACTTCTTGTCCACATCACCCAATGCAGGCACCTCCATACTGGTCTCAGCAGGAGTTTTAGTCCATTCTGTCAATACCCCTGATTGAGAGCATTCTAAGCAATGTTGTCTGATAGCTATTATTGTTGTAATCCATAGAGCAGAACCTCACATGACTTTATGCTCATTCCAGAGTAGCAGGAGCTCCAGGTAGGGGGCGTTACATGTATTGCACAATAGAATATTGTTAAAATGCTGCTACCATTGTTCAAAAGAAACTAGTGCTCCTGCTGAAAATTATTTTCAAACAAAACAAAACTACTTTTCCCAGGACATTCAAAACTACTTTTCCTGAACAGGATCAATCTCCCTGCTAGAATTTAATTTTCTACCCTTAGTTGCTATAGTAATCATTGTTTTTGAAATGAATTAAATTGTAATAATTTTATAAGAGAAAGTGTATTCTTTTATCATTTCTCATACTTGAAAGTGGATCAAACTTTTTTTTATTCAAACTTTACCAGAGGAATCACCTGCAGGATCAGACATGGAAAACTTAAGCCTAATAAGAGAGTGTTTCAGAAACGTATATGTATCTCATGACTAATTATGATTTAGAGCTGAATTCTGCCACTTTTATGGCAAGTCTACACTTAAAATGCTGCAGTTGATGCTGCTGTAACACTCCAGTGAAGATGCTACTACCATGATGGCAAAGCTTCTCCCAGTTAATCTGCCTCCATGAGAGGCAATAGCTATGTTGATGGGAAAAGCCCTCCTGTTAACAGAGTGCTGTCTACCCTGGGGGTTAGATCAGTATAACTGTCACTGAAGGGGGTGATTTTTTCACATGCCTGAATGAGGTAGTTATATACGAATGTAAGTTTATAGCGTAGACCTGGCCATAGTGGTATTGATTAGTGCCTTACTCTGCAAGAAGCCTCACTGACTTGAGTGGGGTATATTGTGCTTTTACCTCTAACCCTAGATAAAGGATGGTTCAAACCTTGCTGGACTTGTGACTGAGAATTACTACTGCTATTATTATAGCTAGCAAATGGGGTATTTTTGCCCTGCTACTGAGAGTGTTTCCTCCATCATGGGTAGACAGACACCCGCTTCTTCTGCATAATGGGAATCAAAACTGAGGGGAAAAACAACTGAGGAGAGTTGGCAGTTTTTCAAAGGGACACTACTAAGGGCCCAAAAGCAAGCTATTCCAATGGGTAGGAAAGATAGAAAATGTGGCAAAAGATCACCTTGGCTTAACCACGAGATCTTTCATGACCTACAAAATACAAAAGAGTCATATAAAAAATGGAAACTAGGTCAGATTACAAAGGAGGAATATAGGCAAACAACACAGGAATGCAGGGGCAAGATTAGAAAGGCAAAGGCACAAAATGAGCTTAAACTAGCTATGGGAATAAAGGGAAACAAGAAGACTTTTTATCAATATATTAGAAGCAAGAGGAAGACCAAGGACAGGGTAGGCCCACTGCTCAGTGAGGAGGGAGAAACAGTAATAGGAAACTTGGAAATGGCAGAGATGCTTAATGACTTCTTTGTTTCGGTCTTCACTGAGAAGTCTGAAGGAATGTCTAACAAAGTGAATGCTTATGGGAAGGGGGTAGATTTAGAAGATAAAATTAAAAGAGAGCAAGTTAAAAATCACTTAGAAAAGTTAGATGCCTGCAAATCACCAGGGCCTGATGAAATGCATCCTAGAATACTCAAGGAGTTAATAGAGGAGGTATCTGAGCCTCTAGCTATTATCTTTGGAAAGTCAGGGGAGACGAGAGAGATTACAGAAGACTGGAAAAGGGCAAATATAGTGCCCATCTATAAAGGGAAATAAAAACAACCCAGGAAACTACAGACCAGCTAGTTTAACTTCTGTGCCAGGGAAGATAATGGACCAAGTAATTAAAGAAATCATCTGCAAACACTTGGAAGGTGGTAAGGTGATAGGGAATAGCCAGCCTGGATTTGTAAAGAACAAATTGTGTCAAACCAATCTGATAGCTTTCTTTGATAGGATAACAAGTCTTGTGGATAAGGGAGAAGCGATGGATGTGGTATACCTAGACTTTAGTAAGGCATTTGATACTGTCTCGCATGATATCCTTATTGATAAACTAGGCAAATACAATTTAGATGGAGCTTCTATAAGGTGGGTGCATAACTGGCTAGATAACTGTACTCAGAGAGTAGTTATTAATGGCTCCCAATCCTGGTGGAAAGGTATAACAAGTGGGGTTCCGCAGGGGCCTGTTTTGGGACCGGCTCTGTTCAATATCTTCATCAATGACTTAGATGTTGGCATAGAAAGTACGCTTATT
Source organism: Gopherus flavomarginatus (assembly GCF_025201925.1). Classification (NCBI taxonomy): domain Eukaryota; kingdom Metazoa; phylum Chordata; order Testudines; family Testudinidae; genus Gopherus; species Gopherus flavomarginatus. The sequence goes on along the minus strand of NC_066617.1, from coordinate 282,335,848 downwards.
AAATTTGCAGACCATACCAAACTGGGAGGGATTGCAACTGCTTTGGAGGACAGGGTCAAAATTCAAAATGATCTGGACAAATCGAAGAAATGGTCTGAGGTAAACCGGATGAAGTTCAATAAAGACAAATGCAAAATGCTCCACTTAGGAAGGAACAATCAGTTTCACACATACAGAATGGGAAGAGACTGTCTAGGAAGGAGTATGGCAGAAAGAGATCTAGGGGTCATAGTGGACCACAAGCTAAATATGAGTCAACAGTGTGATACTGTTGCAAAAAAAGCAAATGTGATTCTGGGATGCATTAACAGGTGTGTTGTAAACAAGACACAAGAAGTCATTCTTCTGCTTTACTCTGCGCTGGTTAGGCCTCAAGTGGAGTATTGTGTCCAGTTCTGGGCACCGCATTTCAAGAAAGATATGGAGAAATTGGAGAAGGTGCAGAGAAAAGCAATAAGAATGATTAAAGGTCTTGAGAACATGACCTGTGAAGGAAGGCTGAAAGAATTGGGTTTATTTAGTTTGGAAAAGAGAAGACTGAGAGGGAACATGATAGCAGTTTTCAGGTATCTAAAAGGGTGTCACCAGGAGGAGGGAGAAAACTTGTTCACCTTAACCTCTAATGATAGAACAAGAAGCAATGGGCTTAAACTGCAGCAAAGGAGATTTAGGTTGGACATTAGGAAAAAGTTCCTAACTGTCAGGGTAGTTAAACACTGGAATAAATTGCCTAGGGAGGTTGTGGAATCTCCATCAATCTACATACCCCTAGAGCCCCGACCAGGGTTATTGTATCTACTACCCAAGATCCACAAACCCGGAAATCCTGGACGCCCCATCATCTCGGGCATTGGCACTCTCACTGAAGGACTGTCTGGATATATGGACTCTCTACTCAGACCCTATGCCACCAGCACTCCCAGCTATCTCCGCGACACCACTGATTTCCTGAGGAAACTACAATGCATTGGTGACCTCCCAGAAAACACCATCCTAGCCACCATGGATGTAGAGGCTCTCTACACAAACATCCCACACACAGATGGAATACAAGCTGTCAGGAACACTATCCCTGATGATGCCACAGCACAACTGGCTGCTGAGCTCTGTGCCTTTATACTTACACACAACTATTTCAAATTTGATGACAATATATATCTCCAGATCAGTGGCACTGCTATGGGCACCCGCATGGCCCCACAATATGCCAATATCTTCATGGCCGACCTGGAGCAACGCTTCCTCAGCTCTCGTCCACTCACACCCCTTCTCTATCTACGCTACATTGATGACATCTTCATCATCTGGACCCATGGGAAGGAGACTCTGGAAAAATTCCACCATGATTTCAACAGCTTCCACCCCACCATCAACCTCAGCCTGGACCAATCTACACGGGAGGTCCACTTTCTTGACACCACGGTGCAAATAAGTGATGGTCACAGTAACACCACCCTATATCGAAAACCCACCGACCGCTATGCCTACCTTCATGCCTCCAGCTTCCATCCCGGGCACATCACACGATCCATTGTCTACAGCCAAGCACTGAGGTACATCCGCATCTGCTCTGACCCCTCAGACAGAGACCAACACCTACAAAATCTCCACCAAGCATTCTCAAAACTACAATACCCGCACGAGGAAATAAGGAAACAGATCAACAGAGCCAGACGTGTACCCAGAAGCCTCCTACTGCAAGACAAACCCAAGAGAGAAACCAACAGGACTCCACTGGCCATCACATACAGCCCCCAGCTAAAACCCCTCCAACGCATCATCAAGGATCTACAACCCATCCTGGACAATGATCCCACACTTTCACAGGCCTTGGGTGGCAGGCCAATCCTTGCCCACAGACAACCTGCCAACCTGAAACATATTCTCACCAGTAACTGCACACCACACCATAATAACTCTAGCTCAGGAACCAATCCATGCAACAAACCTCGATGCCAACTCTGCCCACACATCTACCCCAGCGACACCATCACAGGACCTAACCAGATCAGCCACACCATCACTGGTTCATTCACCTGCACATCCACCAATGTAATATACACCATCATATGCCAGCAATGCCCCTCTGCTATGTACATCGGCCAAACTGGACAGTCTCTACGGAAAAGGATAAATGGACACAAATCAGACATTAGGAATGGCAATATACAAAAACCTGTAGGAGAGCACTTCAACCTCCCTGGCCACACTATAGCAGACCTTAAGGTGGCCATCCTGCAGCAAAAAAACTTCAGGACCAGATTTCAAAGAGAAACTGCTGAGCTTCAGTTCATCTGCAAATTTGGCGCCATCAGCTCAGGATTGAACAAAGACTGTGAATGGCTTGCCAATTACAGAACCAGTTTCTCCTCTCTTGGTTTTCACACCTCAACTGCTAGAACAGGGCCTCACCCTCCCTGATTGAACTGACCTCGTTATCTCTAGCTTGCTTGCTAGCACACATATATATACCTGCCCCTGGATATTTCCATTACATGCATCTGAGGAAGTGGGTATTCACCCACGAAAGCTCATGCTCCAAAACGTCTGTTAGTCTATAAGGTGCCACAGGATTCTTTGCTGCTTTTCCATCTCTGGAGATATTTAAGAGTAGGTTAGATAAATGTCTATCAGGGATGGTCTAGACAGTATTTGGTCCTGCCATGAGGTCCCTTCCAGTCCTAGAGTCTATGAATCTATGAATCTATAAGCTAGCATGTTAAAAATAGAGTGTAAATGGGATAGTACGGGTAAAAACTTTCCCAGGCCCCGGGCGTCCTGCCTCAATGTTACTCTTAGCTACACTGTTATTTTTAGTGTGCTATCTCAAGCAGAGCTAGCATGTGTCTATCCATGCTGGGAAACACACTCACTCGCAGGTTAGGCATACCCATTGGAAGAACAGAACATAGGCTCCACCCATTTCTTATCCCTATGCATCCATTCCACATCCACTATCATAGAGCGTGGGGAAAGAGTGGGAAATTAGCAGGTGCACAGCCTCTGTTCTCCGACCTTGCTTGCAACTGAGATGTAGACATACTGAACAGAGAAATGCAGGGACATTTTACTCTTTCTTAAAGCTTCTAGGTGGCTGCATTGGGCTGGCTATATCGTGACCCTATCAGACTAACCTACAAAGTCAGGTTCTATTCTGTGTAAGGGTGGCAGAATTGAATTCAGGAAATACTCCAAGGGAGGTTACAAAGTCAATAGACAGTGAAAATTCTTCCAAAAGGTAGTCATGTGTTAAGAACAGTAAGATATTCTGATAATATTTTTTTCTGATGACCTCAGTTTTCAAGAGAGCTGGTTGGGAATTATTCAACTAAATATATATTTTTATAAGAAAATGTCAATTCATTGAAACCTAAACTTTTCAGAAGAATGGATCAGTTTAGACATTGTCAAAATGAAAAACTGGTTTTCCAGTTAACAACTGTTTTGAAATTTAAGCTAGTTATAGTTTAAAAAATTAAACTGTCAAAATCTTTTGAGCAGAACTGAGTTTTTTTCTGGGCAGGAGGGGTTCAGTATGTGCAAATTTTCAAGATTTTGTGTCATCACAAGTCATGACAGGACATTTTTTTCTCATAACTCAAATTTCAGAGGGATAGGAAAACTATTTGCAGTCCAACCCTAGTATTCATTTACAGCTAATGTTGATAACTGAATCATAAAGAGTGTGATTAGAAAACTGCGTCTATCTATTGAAACCTGGCTGAATAGATAACTTGTACTGTTTTTTAATGTAAGTCAGCTTGCATCCTGTCTTATTTAGCATTTAACGGATTAGTTACAACAGGGGATGTGATTATCCTTTAATAAGAGCAACAGAGAACTTCAGGAAGTATAGTTATGAGATAGTCACTGTGGATTTACATGGTACTAGTTGTAGCTGGATGTTCCTAATCCTCTAAGGTATTATGATTTCAAAATTACCGCACTCCCTGATGTTATCTAATCAGTAAGAAGTATGTTTAGTTTTGCATCTACAAATGAATAAAACAAATTACTTGAGTGGCTGGATATTGTCAGTATAATTCCAATTCACAGTCTGAGAAATCTATTTCTGCTTATGAAACGGTATAGCATGGTTTGTAACAATAAAAAAAACCCTGAATGATAAGGAATTATTCTGACGTGTTATAGGTTTTCCATACAAAAATATCAGAGGGGTAGCCGTGTTAGTCTGGATCTGTAAAAGCAGCAAAAAGTCTTGTGGCACCTTATAGACTAACAGACGTTTTGGAGCATGAGCTTTCGTGGGTGAATACCCGCTTCGTCGGATGCATGTAATGGAAATTTCTGGGGGCAGGTATACATAAGCAAGAAGCAGGCTAGAGATAATGAGGTTAGTTCAATCAGGGAGGATGAGGCCTTCTTCTAGCAGCTGAGGTGTGAAAACCAAGAGAGGAGAAACTGGTTCTGTAGTTGGCAAGCCATTCACAGTCTTTGTTTAATCCTGAGCTGATGGTGTCAAATTTACAGATGAACTGAAGCTCAGCAGTTTCTCTTTGAAGTCTGGTCCTGAAGTTTTTTTGCTGCAGGATGGCCACCTTAAGATCTGCTATTGTGTGGCCAGAGAGGTTGAAGTGTTCTCCTACAGGTTTTTGTATATTGCCATTCCTGATATCTGATTTGTGTCCATTTATCCTTTTCCGCAGAGACTGTCCAGTCTGGCCGATGTACATAGCAGAGGGGCATTGCTGGCATATGATGGCGTATATTACATTGGTGGACGTGCAGGTGAATGAACTGGTGATGGTGTGGCTAATATGGTTAGGTCCTGTGATGATGTCGCTGGAGTAGATATGTGGGCAGAGTTGGCATGGAGTTTTTTTGCATGGATTAGTTCCTGAGCTAGAGTTACTATGGTGCAGTGTGCAGTTACTGGTGAGAATATGCTTCAGGTTGGCAGGTTGCCTGTGGGTGAGGACTGGCCTGCCACCCAAGGCCTATGAAAATGTGGGATCATTGTCCAGGATGGGTTGTAGATCCTTGATGATGCGTTGGAGGGGTTTTAGCTGGGGACTGTATGTGATGGCCAGTGGAGTCCTGTTGGTTTCTTTCTTGGGTTTGTCTTGCAGTAGGAGGCTTCTGGGTACACGTCTGGCTCTGTTGATCTGTTTCCTTATTTTCTCATGCGGGTACTGTAGTTTTGAGAATGCTTGATGAAGATTTTGTAGGTGTTGAACTCTGTCTGAGGGGTTAGTGCAGATACAGTTGTACCTCAGTACTTGGCTGTAGACAATGGATCGTGTGGTGCACCCAGGATGGAAGCTGGAGGCATGAAGGTAGGCATAGTGGTCGGTAGGTTTTTGGTATAGGGTGGTGTTAATGTGACCATCACTTATTTGCACCGTGCTGTCTAGGACGTGGATCTCCTGTATAGATTGGTCCAGGCTGAGGTTGATGGTGGGGTGGAAGCTGTTGAAATCGTGGTGGAATTTTTCCACAGTCTCCTTCCCATGGGTCCAGATGATGAAAAAGTCATCAATGTAGCGCAGGTAGAGAAGGGGTGTGAGTGGACGAGAGCTTAGGAAGTGTTGTTCCAGATCAGCCATAAAAATGTTGGCATATTGTGGGCTATGAAGGTGCCCATAGCGGTGCCACTGATCTGGAGATATATATTATCATCAAATTTGAAATAGTTGTGTGTGAGAATAAAAGCACAGAGCTCAGCAACCGGTTGTGCTGTGGTATCATCAGAGATACTGTTCCTGACAGCTTGTATTCCATCAGTGTGTGGGATGTTTGTGTAGAAAGCCTCTACATCCATGGTGGCTAGGATGGTGTTTTCTGGAAGGTCACCAATGCATTGTAGTTTCCTCAGAAAATCAGTGGTGTCACGGCGATAGCTAGGAGTACTGGTGGCATAGGGTCTGAGTAGAGAGTCCACATATCCAGACAGTCCTTCAGTGAGAATGCCAATGCCAGAGATGATGGGGCGTCCAGGATTTCCGGGTTTATGGATCTTGGATAGTAGATAGAATAACCCTGGTCGGGGCTCTAAGGGTATGTTGATTTGTTCCGGTGTTAGTGACCTTGAACTTTCCCCTTGAATGTCCTATATCTTAAATTAAGGGAAAGAAATGAGAACAAAAGCAGAGTCTACAGTGGAAACATGCCATGTTGTCATAAACAGATAGCTAAGGGTTAATGTCTCTTTCATCTGGAAAAAAAGTAACCTGAAGCACCTGACCAGAGGACCAATCAGGAAACAGGATTTTTTCAACTCTGGGTGGAGGGAAGTTTGTGTCTGAGTTCTTTGTCTTCTGTCTGCCTCTCTCTCAGCTATGAGGAGTGATTTCTATTTCCTGCTCTCTAATCTTCTGTATCCAAGTTGTAAGTACAAAGATCATAAAAACAATAAGAGTTATTGTTTTTTTTCTTTTGTATTTACATGTCTATAGTTGCTGGAGTGCTTTAAATTGTATTCTTTTTAAATAAGGCTGTTTATTCATATTTCTCTTAAGCAATTGACCCTGTATTTGTCACCTTAATACAAAGGTGTATTTTTCTTTCTTTTTTATATAAAGCTTTCTTTTAAGACCTGTTGGAGTTTTTCTTTAGTGAGGGACTCCAGGGAATTGAGTCTGCAGCTCACCAGGTAATTGGTGGGAGGAAGAAGTCAGGTGGAGATCTGTGTGTGTTAGATTTACTAGCCTGACTTTGTATTCACTCTGGGTGAAGAGGGAAGTGCTTTTGTTTCCAGGACTGAAATTAGAGAGGGTGAACTCCCTCTGCTTAGGTTCATGGAGGTTGCTTCTGTGTATCTCTCCAGGAGCACCTGGAGGGGGGAAGGGAAAAAATTTATTTCCCTTTGTTGTGAGACTCAAGGGATTTGGGTCTTGGGGTCCCCAGGGAAGGTTTTTGTGGGGACCAGAGTGCCCCAAAACACTCTAATTTTTTGGGTGGTGGCAGCAGTACCAGGTCCAAGCTGGTAACAAAGCTTGGAGGTTTTCATGCTAACCCCCATATTTTGGACGCTAAGGTCCAAATCTGGGACTAGGTTATTGACACATGTAATGTGCTGTATCAACTCTCCCTCACAAATGAGCTATAACAGGCAGACTCCTCAGAAAGAGATGTGCAGTACAAAGTAAGCACCAAATTACACAGCTACTTTAGTTAAGCAATGTGTGTAGTCTCATGTTGTGATCCCCTCAGACATCACAAAATGTATACAGTTGGGTTAGGTCAGCATTTCAGATTGCTAATCTTCAAAAAGTCATAAATTTTCTGTCAAAAATAGTTCTCCAATCAGCTCTCTAAATAGTTATTTTCCCTGAGTTGGTATTGACTCAGTTCTGTAGCACAGTGCTAATAGAGGTGGTTTCTTAAGGATGATAGGTTCTGAATATCTGTGGTCATTAAAGATCCCATGACACTCTTTAGAAAAGCAGGTGATATTCTGGTCAAAATCCAGTTTTAGTAATTGGTTTTAATTCTGCAGATTTAAAATCTCCTTGCAATTTCAACTGGAAAAGGTACTGTGCACTAGATCATGTTCCAGGGGTCAAAAGAATTCTCTATGTTTCTATCCACAGTTCCCATATGGAAGAGAGGTCAGAAGAAGCAGTTCTTTCCTCTGTTCTTCATTCCTTCCAGATTCTCAACAAAGAAATCAGATAGCATTAAAGGAAGGTGGAATTATGCTTTTCACAACTTTTAAATTTCCAAAAACTACAAAGTCATCATCTGAAGCAGACACATTTATCTTCCACTTCTTAACACCTTGAAAAGAAAAAAAAAGTACCCCTTCTGATTTATGTGGAATTGACTTTCCTCAGCTATGACTTTCCTCCCCTGTGCCTAGGATGGAGCAGAAAACATGACTGTGTGTGTACAACGGTTTCAAAATACAGCACTTCACTTTGCCATGTAACACAGGTGACTGCGGTTTCAGGGGGGCCATGCTAAGGTTAATCAAGCAGGGCAAACTGCAAACAATGGGGCAGACAATCCCCAAGACTGGTAATTATTCTCATACTTGGATTCATCAAGCTAGCAACAAAACAGCTTCTATAATACCTTACTGTTTACTCAGAAACCAGAAATACAGTTCCCGTAAAGCAACCTAGCATTTGGGCTTCCACGCAGACATCCAAGTCAAATATGATGAGGATTACTGAAAATCTTGTTCATCATATAACAGGTTCTACCAATCCCAAAGGATCGGATACATTTTCTGCCAGGTCAATGAATATTTTAGATCTTTCCCAAATACATGCTCATAACCAATTCTTATTAACTAAACTAAAATGTATTAAAAATAGAAAAGCAAGAGAGTATTGGTTTAAAGATCCTTATACAGAAAGACATGAATAGAGTTCTTAGTTCAGTTTCATAGTAGAGATGGTAAGCTTTAGAGTTCTTTCAGAATTAGTCCAGGTTAAGTCCAATTTCCAATATCACGGTGATTGAGAATGGAATTGGAGACCTCAAGCTTCCCTTGATGGGCTAATGCAGATTTGAAATGATATGAAATACCTATCTCATAGACCTGGAAGGGACCCTGAAAGGTCACTGAGTCCAGCCCCCTGCCTTCACTAGCAGGGCCAAGTACTGATTTTGCCCCAGAACCCTAACTGGCCCCTTCAATGATTGAACTCACAACCCTGGGTTTAACAGGCCAATGCTAAAACCACTGAGCTATCCTCCTCCAAAAAAGTTTTTACAGAGATTACTGCCAGGCTATAATAGCCTCTTGACAGCATGAAGTCCTTTGGTGAACAATAATGTCTTTGAAGTAACCTCAGATTTCCTAAACAACACTGGTAATTAGCTAAATGGATTAACATAAGGCAATTGCCTATCTCCTGTCATTTGTAAGTGATTTACCACAAACTTCAAAGAGAAATTAAGAGATATTGCTATATTTTCAGTTCATTTAAAGGTTAACATATTTTGATCTCTGAGTTAACAAAATACAGAGATAGACAGGAACTGTTTGGTTACATTCTTAACCTCAAAAACACAAACATTATCTACTAATATATTTCTAAAGGTTGAATCTGGGTTGCGTAACCCTTTCTAGCCCTGTCACAACGTGTTCACTAGCATCACAGTATAGTCACCCTATTATAGATTTCCAAGCAGTTAGCTGTGGAGTGTATGTGTTTTCCGTTTTCTAGAGAAACAATACAGAAAGGTAAAGAGTTGTAGTCTTTTTTTCATTTGACTTTGCACACTAATTCATCCAGTACTACACAGCCAGCATGTGCAATTTACTGGGGCTTGTGCTTGCCCTGCAACACCATATATAGTTGTCCTAATACTGTACTAAATTATAATACAGTAACTCTTCAGACTAGGCTATATATCCATGGCAATTCCTTGTATGGGCAGTTTGTAACATGCTTTGTGATCCTTTGGAATGTAATATACCATCTAATAGTAAAATGTTCTTATTAGGATGACATCTTTCTTCAACTCGAGACAGGGACCAAAACACTTTCTCTATTGGATCATATGAACTGGAACCATAAACTCCCTGAACATTAAATTTCACCAAATGAGGGTCAAACCATCCTCATCATCATATCCACTCATTATACTCCACACCCGAACATAGATTATGTATTCCTTATGCCATCCAATCTTAAACCAAACTTTGCACCCTCGATAATCTGTATGTTATTCCCTGATAACCAGAAACTTCTATGCTTAAACTTTGTACCATTCACTTTTTTTTAAACATATCTTAATAAATTTTTTAATCTTAATTACAGAGGCTAGATTGTAGCATTTAATCACAGCTCAAAGAGCTCTACTGCCCAAACGGAGCACTGGGAAGTGTTCTCCTACAGAGAGGCAGAATATTCCCTGATACCTCATGTTGCATAGGTTGATGGTTGGAGAAAAGTAATTTGTGATATCCCTTTCTGAGATGGAATATTTTCTCCTTCTTTCACACACCCACACTCACGTGAGTGGACAACTTAATTGGCCAGTGCATAGATGGAGGAATGCATGTCTACCTATTCCCTCCCTCCAAGATCTGACCCTATAATATTACTAAAAATTGAAAATTAAATAAACAAAAGGGAAAACTATTTTCCCTACTATTTTCTTACACATGCAAAATAAAACATTTTAGGAGTTAATATAACACTTGTTTTTGTAGGAATCACCAAAATAAACAATATAGAAGTAGAGAATAAGAACTGAGTATTTAAAAGGAAATATGCACCTTGGCAATAAATTTCTCATGGTGAAAATATTTCCATATTTTCTTACTACAAACAAATTTAAATGGTAAGATCTTTTTCCCCTTGGAATTCTAAATGCAATCTGCCTCAGGGGACATGGGCTTGTTGCCTGTGCATTGTGCTGGTTGGAAAACAACCAGAGACTTTGAGAACTGTAGCTTTTACCTGTACACAACAAAGAAACAGACAGCAATGAATAGGTTGAGAATCAGGATGTGACAACTTCTGGGAATGATATTATTGTTGCTAAAAACTGACTATAACTATAGTTTCCAGAAGTCTCCAGGTAGCGGTCTTCAAATGGTCTCTATTTCTTGTTCTCCTCAAAGGAAGTTACCTGGGCTGAAAAAAAAAATTCAGGCCCTGCCACAATTATTTCTTAAAAAATATAATTATGTATTCAGGTGCATATAATTACACAGAAAATTGAAGCTGCAGACTCCATGTAATTGCATGCAAGTACTGACAGGCAGTTAGAAAACTCCATTCCCAATTGCAGAAATAAATAGTGTAATAAAATCCAATTCAAGATGTAAGTACATAGGTCAATTAGGGATTACACAGAAATAAGAGCTCTCTTTAAAATAGAATGTAGACATGTTGAACTTTGTAGGATTTTGTAGTAAATACATGCATCAAAATAATTTAATATCAGAATAATTGCAAACTGACTGCCATTTAGTTAATGTACTGGATGTTAAAAAACTTTAATTATAAGACTGTAAGGGCCACCATAAGTAACTCAGGCAGTGCATTAAACTTTGGGGCATATGAATTAGTGACCATTGCTAGTATCCCATGCAAACTGTATTGGAACTAATGCAATTATATTTTAAACTGTATCCAACTGTATGCAACTATATTCAAGGGTACATACCCAACATTACATTAGTTTTGAATGATAATGTCATAAAACTCCAGGGAGGAGGGATAAAAGGAAAAAATAGACTTTTTTAATAGAACAAAAGAACTATGGGAGATATTTTGTAAGACACAAATATTAGTTAGGCATTTAACTTCAAATGTCATTGAAAGTCAGTGGGAGTTAGACACGTAAATGAATTTGTGCCTTGGAAATCTCTCCCAGTGTTGTGTTTCTGAAAGAAAACACACCATTCTGCCACCTCACCAAAATCACAATCTTTTATTGATTTTTTGTTTTATTTTCCCCCACAAAACGTGCAATCTCAACCTTGGATTAAGAGAAATCAGGCTTGCTCCTACAGATAAAGATACTTTGCTGTGTTAGAAAAGGTTAGAGTCAGTAATAAATGTCAGAATCATAACCACTGTAATAAATGTCCTTGCACTGCCCTACACACATACCAAACAAGTGCGAGGAAGTAGGACAGTCACATTTCAGTTTGGTGTTCTGGTACTTAGCGTACTTGTATCTTATAAGTTACTGCACAAAGTTTCGGAGGGGGGAGAAACGCTAATTAAGAACTACAAGACAATGTAAAAATATATGAAGCTGTAGGCCTAATTTATCATAGCAGCTATCCATATTACTTACAAGATAAACAGCACAAATGGCAACTATCTAACATTACAAAACAACTCAGGTCTCAGCTATGCAGATAAGAAGATTTCATGAATCCTATTCTAAAGGCAGCACAATTAATAGGGCAGTCTTGCCTTGTTAAGGCAGAACAGTTGAAAACTCATTGGTTTTAAAAGGTACAGGACTTTCTGGAACTGAGTAATGTTGCATTTAGCTAATGTTACATAATTTGTAGAGGTTAACCACTGTGTAATGTTTGAGTATTCACTGTGTACTACCTATCCTTTCACATTATCTCAGGAAAAACTCCAGCAAAGCAAGGAATCTCAAACAATAACCAAAGAGCAATATGCTATCGTATCAAATAAATTAGGTCAGTGATCTCTGGTGAGTAAAACTGTGTTTCAGCTTCATGAATACAGGATCTGATGTAATTTATATTTCCATTAACTATGTCTGATTATATGTCTGCCTGTATCACAAAAGAACGGAACAAACTTGATGCATGTGTTTGTTTAATATACATGTTCAGTTGAACTGTATTTTAAATACTTTCAGTAGTGATTTCCTCCTCACCCGTGCTGATCTCACCATTGGCTGATCACCCAGCCAGGGTGTGTAGGTAGAAAGCTCCAAGGACACCTGGTCCCTAGAAGCCCACAGCAGTAGTGCACTATAACTGACTGACTTCTGCCTGAAGGCCTTCACTCTTTCAACTCAGCATCATACCTGCACACATCTGTGATTCCAGACTCCTTCAGCAATCATCAGTGATAGATACTGCCTTATGCTCTAGGATACAATGTGGCTGGCTGGAGTGAACTAACAAGATTGAAATAGAGCCAAGTTTTTTGGCACTCTCCCTACCCCCAGATTCCCTCAGAATGGATTTAACTCCCCATCAAAGTTTCCTTTGTACTGCTATCATAACCTTAGTCCCAGATTTGGACCTTAGCGTCCAAAATATGGGGGTTACATTTGGCTTCAATTTTTTCCGCCTCAGCGATATCTTTGGGATTTCCATTTTGTATGTATCGTGTGATGTTTTCAGGAACACCATTCAAGAACTGCTCCATTTGTATGAGGAGGTGCAGTTCTTCCAAGGTTTGAATGTTGTTTTCTGTTATTTAGGCCTCATAGTTTTTTGCAATGTAGTAGGCGTGTTTGGGAAATGACACCTCTGGTTTTCACTTTTGGGTTTTGAAACGCCGACGGGCATGATTTGGGGTTATCCCCATTCTGTATTTGGCCTTGGTTTGAAAAAGTTTATAGTTATTCATTTGCTGCTTAGGCATTTTAGCTGCCACCTTTGCTAAAGGTTCACTGAGCTGTGACCTTAATTCTACTATGTACTGGTTTTTGGGAATGCTGTACCCAAGACAGGCTTTTTTAAAATTTTTCAAGAAGGCCTCGGTGTTATCCCCTGCCTTGTAGGTGGGAAATTTTCTGTGCTGTGGAGCAATAATTGGCGCCGGGTTGTTAGGGTTGGCTGGAGTCTGTTGCTTAGCCTTTTCTAATTCCATGGCCTGTTGGTGGGCTTCCCTCTGGAGTTCTATCTGTCTTCTGTGGGCTGCCTCTTCTTCTGCTTGCTTCCTTCGGTGGGCCACCTCTTCTTCTTCTATTTTTCTTTTGTGTGCTGCCTCTTTGATTTGTTCTTCTCTTTCTTTCATCTCCATTTGTCGCCTGTGTTCAGCTTCTTTGAATTGCTCTTCGGCCTTAATTTTTGCCTTAGAAGTCATGATTCCTGTTTTCTTGTGTTGGGGTGCCCTCCAGTGTTTATCTTTTGAACTGCAGGTTCTCTGTTGCCTCCTGAAGTCTGCCTAGCAACAGTGCCTTTAGCTAATTTTCAATGTTAAGTAAACCTGAAAAACCACTTTATTTGCATTCATATAGTGCTGGTAATGACTCTCAATGGGAGTGCTATTGTGTGACAAAAGACCCTCAACAGTCTCTTAATGGCTTCTCGCTTAACATGCAAGCCACAAACTGCCAGAGAGAGCAGAAAAAAAAATTCTCTCTGGTTCCCTTTTTAAAACCAACTGTTTCTCTCTGCTAAAAAGCCCTTAGCAGAGAAAAGAAAAATATAATATTCCTACTGGCTTCTGGATTCTGTCTATATCCCACCACTGCTACACCATATCATAACCTTAGTCCCAGATTTGGACCTTAGCGTCCAAAATATGGGGGTTAGCATGAAAACCTCCAAGCTTAGTTACCAGCTTGGACCTGGTACTTGCTGCCACCACCCAAAAAATTAGAGTGTTTTGGGGCACTCTGGTCCCCCTGAAAAACCTTCCCTAGGGACCCCAAGACCCAAATCCCTTGAGTCTCACAACAAAGGGAAATAATCCTCTTTCCCTTCCCCCCTCCAGGTGCTCCTGGAGAGATACACAGACACAAGCTCTGTGAATCCAAACAGAGTGAATCTCCCTCTCTGTTCCCAATCCTGGAAACAAAAAGTACTTTCCTATTTCCCCAGAGGGAATGCAAAATCAGGCTAGCAAATCCAACACACACAGATCTCCCCCCCCTGATTTCTTCCTCCCACCAATTCCCTGGTGAGTACAGACTCAATTTCCCTGAAGTAAAGAAGAACTCCAACAGGTCTTAAAAGAAAGCTTTATATAAAAAGAAAGAAAAATACATACAAATGGTCTCTCTGTATTAAGATGATACAATACAGGGTCGATTGCTTAAAAGAATACTGAATAAACAGCCTTATTTAAAAGAATACAAATCAAAGCACTCCAGCACTTATATTCATGCAAATATCAAAGAAAAGAAACCATATAACTTACTAGCTGATCTCTTTGTCCTTACACTTAGAAACAGAAGACTAGAAAGTAGAAACTACTTCTCCAAAGCTCAGAGAAAGCAGGCAGACAGAAAACAAAGACTCAGACACAAACTTCCCTCCACCCAGAGTTGAAAAAATCCGGTTTCCTGATTGGTCCTCTGGTCAGGTGCTTCAGGTGGAAGAGACATTAACCCTTAGCTATATGTTTATGACAACTGCAAAGCAGCTGCACAAAAGCAGGATGATGCCCAGGCTCAACTTTGTAGGCCCGTGGTTCTCAATCTTTTTTTTTTCACAGACCACTTGAAAATTGCTGAGGGTCTTGGCTGACCACTTAAGGATCTTTCCAAATGTTGTTAGTATTGCTGGGTAACTATTGTAAAGCACTTTGGATAAAAGTGCTATATTAAATAATAATAATAATGAATAATTAATAATAAACTTGTTTTGTTCTACAAATAAAAGCACGCAACTCATATTTTAATATCAGTAGTCTTACATTTCTTTAGCAATGGATGTGCCCTCTCTCCCCTAGTGCGGCAACCTCCATGCTGGGTCTGGGAAGGAGTTGGGGGGTCTCTCCCCTTCCACAGCAGCCAGAGCTGAGGCTGGGAAGAAGGGCCATCTCTCCATGGCAGCTGCAGACCTGGAGCTGGGGAAAGTTGCCTCTTTCTCTGGCCACTTCAGCCCTGCACATCGGAAATTCCTTCCACTCCCTCTTCTCATCCCACTGCCCCCTCCCACCTACTCCCTATTCCCCCCAAGGCCACCACCTCACCTTACTTGTGCATCTTCTCTAGGGTCCAGGCACCTAATTAGTAGAGTCATGTCTGTGGCCTTTCATTCTCTTGTGTATGGCTGCCCAGGCACACACTTTAGAGGGAATTATCCACGGACCACCTGAATGGAGCTTGTGGACCACTGGTGCTCCACGGACCACAGTTTGAGAACCTCTGTTGTAGTAGGTGATATAGGTCTAAGTAAGCTGCTTTGGTCTGGGGATTTCTTAAATAAAAAGAAAAGGGGGTTGAACTGAGGTCAGGGAACAGCAGATTAAACCTTTTCCTGAGGTTTCTGTAGCAGGGAATTTCGCATGTGCAGTTTAACCTTTTCCAAATTCAGAGGACTTATGTACATTTTGTAGATAAGCAGAATCAGCAGGCGAATACACTGGTTCCATGTCACTGAATTCTCCCCCAAGACTATCAAATCTACTATCACTCAGCAAAAGGACCCCAATATTCTAGTTATTTCATATTCTCTATGTGGTTCCATTACATAAGGTTACCATACATTGGTGTTTCCCCAGACATGACCTTTTTTTGGTCCTTCAATTGCTGTCTGGGTGGATTTCTGAAATCTGAACACATCTGCGATTTTGAGCTGGGCGACTGTAGTGTGGCCACTGCTGTATCCTCCGTCCCCAAGGTCCCTCTCCCCACCACAGTGTCCTCTGTTTCAGAACTTAAAATAGGATAACGACACCATTAGAGCCACTTCTCCATATTACATATGACAATTTTAAAAATAATTTGTTACATTGTACAAACATTCCTTCCTGTCTGCCCTGATCCTCAAAAAGTATTTAGAAGCCCAACACCCTGAAATCAGTTGAGTTCTATGGAAGAGCTGGGCTTCAGTGTTTTCAAAAATCCCACCTGAATCAATTTGTAAGCTTCAGTTCCAGATGATTTTTTTTTAATGGTGCTAACATATTGTTACATGCTGCACTTAATTTAGCACATGTACTGAAGTTAGACAATTTCTTTCAATAGGGAGGAAACTGAGCCTTCTTTTTTGCAGATGAAATTAGCACCTACAACTGCAGTTTTGCACCTATAAAATTTTGCTCACTATTATGCACTTTGAAGTCTAATGTAATTCTATTGATTTCAATCATTTCCACATCTTTACACACATTTAACTGGGCAGAATTTGTCCAGGGTATGATATATATATCTAATATATAATCACAATAATGCTTTTTGCTTATCTGCGCACCACATTTCCAGTAAGGCAACTGTTCCCAGGGGTATATTCCTGGATGAAAGCTATTTGTCAGGAGAAATTAGATGGGTTTTCTCAAACTGATTGTTTCCAACAATCAGTTACTAATTATTATTTTTTATTAATGATAATAATTGTTTTGTTTTATGAGTCAAAATGATCCTTTAACAATAAGAGTCTCCACTAGGTACTAAGACTACCTAAATTCTGCCTTCATCTAACAGGAAGTTAGAATGAAACTTATATCTGAACATAGAAAGCCAATGCTTTGATCCATTTGATCCAATACAACTTTCAGTGAAAAGATGCTTTTGAGTTTTCACTTTAGGAATATTTATAACATATTTTCTCAATTTACTGCTGGTTTTAGTTGTGTTAAGTTGACCCAACTTTGGGAAAATAAGCCTCCTGCTTTATGTACCATTATCAATCACAGTCAGCATTGTTTAAAGAACAGAATTTGCCTTCTTATATTAGGATGAACCATGCTAACCAGGGGTCTGTTGATGATACTTCAACTGAAGTCAGTGGAGTTTTTTTTTCCCACCCATCACATTGTGATCATTACAAAGCTTCAGGTTTTTTACATTGACCCAAAACTTGATGTTATTATTCAGAAGTCTAGGCAAAACTGTCAATATCACTGTATACAGTGTAGTTCTAGAAATGTTGGTCCCAGGATATTACAGAGACAAGGTGGATGAGGTGATATCTTTTATTGGACCAACTTCTATTGCTGAAAGAGACAAGCTTTCAAGCCACAAAGAGCTCTAATACCTTTCCCAGACCTGAAGAAGAGCTCTGTATGGCTCAAAAGCTTGTCTCTCTCCAGTGATGCAAGTAAAATCCATGTCTTACCAGTATAGGTGGGGGCACAAGACCTCCCCAAGTGACTCTCCATGTGAGTTCTCACCACAACACCCCCAGACCTGGGCCCCCCATGCTTTCCCCATCCCCTCCCCATATTCATCTCATGTTACCTGTGGAGGTGTTGAAGGGCTCTGCTGTCCTCCTGCTGCACCAGAGACAGGACTGGGAGGGGCAGACTGGGGGCCGGCAGTACAGCCACCAGAGGAGTTGCCAGTGTTCTGCTCCTTTCCCCGCTTCCCCTACTTGGTGGGGCTGCTGCTGTGTCTTTCTGGTACTGGCTATAAATAGCTTGCTGGTATGGCATACCGGAGTGTACCGACCTACTTGCACTGCTGTCTCTCTCACCAACAGAAGTTGATCCTATAAAAGACTTTAATATTGGTGGAAGTTTTGACTGAGGAGGTACTAAGGACCGTTGGAGAGGGCCCATTATTTCTAGACAAACACACACTGCCTAGCACACACACACAAACAGAAAGGGTGCCCCTGAGAAAATGACAGAAATATCTCTATGGGACATTATACACTCCCAGTGAGGAGCTCTCTGGGACATGGACAACTGGATAGCTGTGGGAGTTGGAATAATTCAGCACCTCTGTAAATCAAGTCATTTCTATTTAGGTGTGGCACGGGGCTTACTCGCTGCAGGTGGCACCTCCTTCTGGCCACCCTGGAGATTAGTTCTACCAGATTGAACTCTTCTCTGGTATTGTCTGCACTCATCCTGTCTTGCCCTGTAGCTCTTCTTGCTCCAGAAACTGCAACCTCCTTTTCATGACTTGGCCAGGTCACCATACATGTTCTCCTTCTGAGAGTGATGTAACAAGTCTTTCCCGGACAAACCATCCCTAATCTACTGGCCTGTGCCACATCTTCAGTGGCTGGTAGGGGAACCCAGGTTCACCCTCCACTCCAGGTTCCAACGTAGAGGCCCTCCAGTCAGCATCCAGGGCTGCACTGTCCTACCTTGTTGCTTTCCTCCAAGCCTTTTCCTACCTTTCTGGCTCCACCACAGGTTCACCAGCCTTCCAGCTCTCTCCTTTCATTAAATGACTCCAGCCTACTTCCCTACAACCCCAGACACCCCTCCTTTCCCCCAGGGAGCGACTGAAAATTCCTTCCGTTCAATCCCTACTGTTGCCAGTTGCCCTGTCTCTTCCTGCTCAGCTGAGCCTCTTCTAACTAAATCCTTGCTCCATCTGCTTCTCCAAGCACAGCCTGGGCAGTTTATTGACCCTCTTAAACCTTCCAGCCTTGTTTTTGGGAGGACACTTCATTAAAAGGTGTCTAAATATGGATTTAGTGGCCCACTTTTAGACATCCAGATTTGAAAAATGTAATGAAATAAAATAATATAAAACCAATAAAAATACTTTTTAAAAATTAGAATTTGTATGTGGTCTGTTAAATATTCTATACCCTAACATACCCTATGGTACATACAGTAAACAATAGCCCATTTCTTGATATGTCACATATTTAAATAAAGTGATCAAATTGGTGTACATACTGTCTGTGTATATATAAACTGTGTATTATATGTGTATATAAAACATTATACATGTGTATATTTATATTTTTGTGTATTTATATTTAATATATTAAAATATTTTCATGATAAACAATGCTCATATAGATAACAGGCCCTATATGAATGTTATGTTTTAGGGTATTTCATAGCAATATATAAAATATTCTAAAAAGTGAGTACACTTGGTAACTCTTCTGTGTTTATTTTTCTTTTCCTTTTTTTTCCAACAATGGTCAAAGGTTCATTGCTAGAGAATACATTTCCAACAAGAAACTGAGAGTGACAATACTAACATTACAGATGTAATCTGATTGGGACCCCAGTTATTTTAGTAGAGCTTGGTATTAATATAGACACAAGTGGTTTTCTATTATACGAAACCATTACACCTGAAATCATTCAGCTGGCAGTAGCATCAACAGTAGCATAGTATTATTGCCCATGGAAGCCACTGATAAATTTAAGGATCAGCTGATACTTGATGAGTTCTGTAGCAGAAATATGCACTCAAGTTAGAAAAATGTGCTTTCTCTCAGTTCCAGTTTGAGAATACTTGCTTCAGAGTTGGGGAGAGACGGGAAAGCCAGATTGCAGTTTTTAATTCTTTAGCTATTAATGAACTTTCTTCTACTTAATTTACTGTGTTTATTAATAATTCACAAAACTGGTCAAGCCTTTAAAACTTTACACACAGCTTTCTGATAAGGAGAGAATAGCCTTACACTGGGTCTTTGAGCACTTAATAATGTAAATAGCAAAGGAAATTGCAGTACTCTAGTAATATAACAGTAAAATCTGAAGAATCCTAACAAAAATTGTGCTCATTTTGCACTGTTTTTGCTGTTTGTGACTGGCACTGTGACAATGAAAATGAATTCCTTGGGAGATAATGTCAAGGCAAAAAAGTGGAAAAACATATGATTTTGTACTTCCTCAAGCTAATGGCACACCAGATTTAAATAACTAATAATCGGATCTCTAAGATGATACACTTACAGAAAACTAAACAGCATTTCTTGTATTGTGTCTAGAATTTCAACTGTCACAAATTTCAAAAGAAGTCCAGCAGATGGAGATGTTTACTCTCAAATAAAGATAGTATTTTCCCTTCCAGCTAAATCTATTATTTTCAAACAAGCAGAATAAGGCTAAAAACTTTACTTGTTAAATATTCAAAAAATTGGGACATTAAGTCAATTATTTTAAAAAAATGCAACGCTATATTTCAGCTTCCATTTCTTTTTTCATATGCTTACTCTTACAGGGAATTTCATTGTGTTTATATAGATTTGTAGAAAATTCCTACTGATATATCCATCTATACATTAAAGGACTTGTTCCCAATAATCACTTTTTCTATTTTAAAGAAACATTATATTTTATTGAATTGTCATAAATAATTCAGAAAAGGCAGAAATGTTCATTAAATATTTATATTCTGTATTTGGGAAAAACAGATGATGTAATCATATCATATCATATCATGATGATTAAATACTTTCCATGCCAACAGTAACTCAGGAGGATGTTAAACAGCAGCTACTAAAGTTGGATATTTTTAAGTGAGCAGGTGCAGATAACTTGCATTCAACAGTTTTGAAAGAATAGATGAGGAGCTCTCTAGACTCCTAATGTTGATTATCAATAAGCTCTGGAACACTGGGGAAGTTCCAGGGGACTAGAAGAAAGCTAATGTTGCACCAATATTTTAAAAAGCACAAACGGGCAGCCTGGGAAAAATAGCAGGTGAAGAGGAGCTCAAAATTAATTATGCTAAAACAAATATCCTTGAAATGCAGACATAGGGTGACCAGATAGCAAGTGGGAAAAACTGGAAGTGGGAGTAGGGGGGTGTCAATAACCTAGTCCCAGATTTGGATCTTAGCGTCCAAAATATGGGGATTAGCATGAAAACCCCAAGCTTAGTTACCAGCTTGGACCTGGTAAGCTGCCACCACCCAAAAAATTAGAGTGTTTTGGGGCACTCTGGTCCCCCCAAAAACCTTCCCTGGGGACCCCAAGACCCAAATCCCTTGAGTCTCACAACAAAGGGAAATAAACCTTTTCCCTTCCCCCCTCCAGGTGCTCCTGGAGAGATACACAGAAGCAACCTCCGTGAATCTAAGCAGAGGGAGTCCACCCTCTCTAATTCCAGTCCTGGAAACAAAAGCACTTCCCTCTTCACCCAGAGGGAATGCAAAGTCAGGCTAGTAAATCTAACACCCACAGATCTCCCCCTGACTTCTTCCTCCCACCAATTCCCTGGGTGAGCTGCAAACCCAATTCCCTGGAGTCCCTCACTAAAGAAAAACTCCAACAGGTCTTAAAAGAAAGCTTTATATAAAAAAAGAAAGAAAAATACATACAAATGGTCTCTCTGTATTAAGGTGACAAATACAGGGTCAATTGCTTAAAAGAATATTGAATAAACAGCCTTATTCAAAAAGAATACAATTTAAAGCACTCCAGCAACTATAGACATGTAAATACAAAAGAAAAAAAACCATATAACTCACTATCTGATCTCTTTGTACTTACAGCTGGGAAACAGAAGATTAGAAAGCAGGAAACAGAAATCACTTCTCATCCGAGAGAGCATACAGGCAGAAGACAAAGAACTCAGACACAAACTTCCCTCCACCCAGAGTTGAAAAAATCCTGTTTCCTGATTGGTCCTCTGGTCAGGTGCTTCAGGTTACTTTTTTTTTTTCAGGTGAAAGAGACATTAACCCTTAGCTATCTGTTTATGACACGCCCCCCAAATTGCAGACAGTGGGGAAGCTCACTGGCGGCGATTTCCTTCTAGAACTTTAAAATAAACAGATTACTACAACACATGCACCTTTACATATACCACTAAGTATATAACTAACAGACTTCTACATTTTAAGAACACTTTTTAACTACTAGATTCTGGGAAACTCTCATGGGAGAGTGCATCAGCTACTTTGTTAGAAGCTCCTGAGATGTGCTGAATTTCAAAATCAAAATCTTGGAGAGCTAAACTCCAACGAAGAAGTTTCTTGTTGTTCCTATTGGCAATATGAAGCCACTTTAGTGCAGCATGGTCAGTTTGTAGCTGGAACCGCCGTCCCCAAACATATGGGCATAGCTTTTCCAGGGCGTACACAATGGCGTAGCATTCCTTTTCACTGACTGACCAGTGACTTTCCCTCTCAGACGGTATCTTGCTGAGAAACACGACAGGATGGAAGTTGTGATCTGTTGCTTCCTGCATGAGCACTGCTTCCTATACCATGCTCAGATGCATCCGTGGTTACTAGGAATGGCTTGTCAAAGTCCGGGGCCCTGAGCACAGGGTCAGACATGAGCGTCACCTTAAGTTGGGTAAAGGCCTTTTCACACTCATCAGTCCACTTAACTGCATTTGGCTGGGTCTTTTTGGTCAGGTCGGTCAGTGGGGCAGCGATTTGGCTGTAGTGTGGTACAAATTGCCTGTAGTACCCAGTCAAGCCTAAGAAGGATTGGACCTGTTTCTTTGACCTTGGGACAGGCCACTTTTGGATAGCATCCACCTTGGCCTGTAGGGGGTTTATGGTTCCTCGACCCACCTGGTGCCCCAGGTAAGTCACTCTGTTTTGGCCTATTTGACACTTTTTGGCCTTAACAGTTAGTCCGGCCTGCCTGATGCGCTCAAAGACCTTTTCCAGGTGTAGTAGGTGTTCGGGCCAGGAGTCTGAAAAAATGGCGACATCATCGAGGTAGGCAACTGCAAATTCTCCCAGTCCTGCTAGTAGACCATCTACCAGTCTCTGGAAGGTGGCGGGTGCATTTCGAAGGCCGAAAGGAAGGACATTAAATTCATACACCCCCGCATGGGTGACGAATGCTGACCTTTCCTTGGCAGGTTCATCTAGTGGTACTTGCCAGTACCCCTTGGTTAAGTCTATTGTAGAGATGAATTGAGCACGTCCCAACTTCTCCAATAGCTCATTGGTGCGTGGCATTGGATAGTTGTCTGGACGAGTTACCGCATTTAGCTTACGGTAGTCCATGCAAAAGCGTATTTCCCCATCTGGTTTGGGTACCAGAACCACTGGAGATGCCCATGCACTGGTAGATGAGCGGATTATACCCATCTGTAGCATGTTCTGGATCTCCCGTTCTATAGCAGCTTGGGCATGAGGAGACACCCGGTAGGGTGGGGTTCTGATTGGGTGAGCATTACCCATGTCAATGGAGTGGTATGCCCGTTCAGTCCATCCTGGGGTGGCTGAGAACAATGGGGCAAAGCTAGTGCACAGCTCCTTGATTTCTCGCCGCTGCAGACGTTCCAGGGTGGTTGAGAGGTTCACCTCTTCCACGCCACCGTCTTTTTTCCCTTCGTAGTAGATACCGTCAGGCCACTCAGCATCATCTCCCTGGACTGTAAACTGACAAACCTGTAAGTCTCTGGAATAGAAAGGCTTGAGAGAATTAACATGGTACACTCTAGGCTTTAGTGAGGACTTGGGAAATGCTATGAGGTAGTTCACAGTTCCCAGGCGCTCTTGGACCGTGAATGGCCCTTCCCATGATGCTTCCATCTTATGGGCCTGTTGCGCCTTCAAGACCATAACCTGGTCTCCTACCTTGAAGGAACGTTCTCTGGTATATTTGTCATACCAGGCCTTTTGCTCTTCCTGAGCATCCTTTAGGTTTTCTCTAGCAAGGGCTAAAGAGTGTCGGAGGGTGCTTTGTAGGTTGCTTACAAAGTCCAGAATGTTAGTTCCTGGAGAAGGCGTAAACCCCTCCCATTGCTGCTTCACCAACTGTAATGGCTCCTTAACCTCGTGACCATACACAAGTTCAAACGGTGAAAACCCTAAACTGGGATGTGGTACAGCCCTGTAGGCAAACAGCAACTGCTGCAACACTAGGTCCCAATTACTGAAGTATTCGTTGACGAATTTACGTATCATGGCCCCCAAAGTTCCATTAAACCTTTCCACCAGGCCATTGGTTTGATGGTGGTACGGGGTGGCAACCAAGTGGTTCACCCCATGAGATTCCCACAGTTTCTCCATGGTCCCTGCCAGGAAATTAGATCCTGAATCTGTAAGGATGTCGGAGGGCCAACCTACCCTGGCAAAGATGTCTGTTAGGGCCAAGCACACAGTGTTAGCCCTGGTGTTGCCTAGAGCTACTGCTTCCAGCCATCGGGTAGCAAAGTCCACTAAAGTCAGTACGTACTGCTTTCCTCTGGGTGTCTTTTTTGGGAAAGGACCCAAAATATCCACAGCTACTTGCTGAAATGGGACCTCAATTATGGGGAGTGGCTGGAGAGGGGCCTTGACCTGGTCTTGGGGTTTTCCCACTCTTTGGCATACCTCACAAGACCGGACATACTTGGCAATGTCCTTGTCCATCCTCTCCCAGTGGAAGGACTTCCCCAACCGGTCCTTGGTTCTGTTCACCCCAGCATGGCCACTGGGATGATCATGGGCTAAGCTTAAGAGCTTCCCCTGGTACTTAGTTGGAACCACCAACTGTTTTTGCGGCTGCCATTCTTCCCGGTGTCCACCAGAAAGAATCTCCTTGTATAAAAGTCCTTGGTCTATAACAAACCAGGATGGATTAGAAGAGCTGAGAGGCGGTGGGGTGCTCCGTGCCGCCGCCCACGCTTTCTGAAGGCTGTCATCTGCTTCCTGCTCAGTCTGGAACTGTTCCCTTGAGGCTGGGGTCACCAGTTCTTCCTCAGACTGTGTACTTGGGCTTGGTCCCTCTGGAAGCGATGTAGGTGATGGGGTGGTTTCCGTTGCTGGTGAACCGCTCTCCGCTGGTGCACCTGAGGGTATTTCAGGCTCGGGCTGAGCCTTTTGGGTATGGCTGTATGTTGCTTCTGCCAGTTTTAGCTCGCTGGCACCCTCTGGTGTTGAGTTTGAAGATGTGGTTGCAATTGCTGGTGCTGGTTGCTGTTCCAGTTCCGGGCCTGGGACTGGAGGTGCTGTGGCTGTTTCAGTGGTAGGCATGGAATCCGGGTCCACTACCTCTGTCTGGGTCTCTGGTAACACAGACGGGGCCCCTGTGGACGGCTCATGAACAGGAATGGGTCTGGAAGCTTGCCTGGTTTGGCTACGTGTAACCATTCCCACTTGCTTGGCCCGCTTCACCTGGTTGGCCAAGTCTTCCCCCAGTAGCATGGGGATAGGATAATTGTCATAGACTGCAAAAGTCCACCTTCCTGACCAGCCTTTGTACTGGACAGGCAGTTCAGCTGTAGGCAAGTCTACAGCTTGTGACATGAAGGGGTAAATTGTCACTTTGGCCTTTGGGTTGATGAATTTGGGGTCTACGAAGGATTGGTGGATAGGTGACACTTGTGCCCCCGTGTCTCTCCACGCAGTAACCTTCTTTCCGCCCACTCTCAAATTTTCCCTTGGCTCCAAGGGTATTTGAGAGGCATCCGGGCCTGGGGATCTTTGGTGTGATGGTGGTGTAATCAACTGCACTCGGATGGCGTTCTTTGGACAGTTGGCCTTGATATGACCCAGTTCATTACACTTAAAGCATCTTCCATCTGATGGGTCACTGGTCCGAGGTGAGTTACTGGAGACTGGTGAGGTGGAAGAATACTGTGTCTGTGGTTTTACTTGGGTTGTAGGTGGGGTTTTTGGCTGTCCTCGGTTGTATGGTTTATGGTCGGTGTGCCCCCTGGGGTATTCGTTCCCCTTGACAGTAGCTTTCTTGCTGTCTGCCACTTCCATCCATCTGGCTCCAATCTCCCCTGCCTCAGCGAGATTTTTGGGTTTTCCATCTTGTATGTACCGTGTTATGTCCTCAGGAACACCATCCAAGAACTGCTCCATTTGTATGAGGAGGTGCAGTTCTTCCAAGGATTTAACATTGTGTCCTGATATCCAGGCCTCATAATTTTTCCCAACGTAGTAGGCGTGTTTGGGAAATGACACATCTGGTTTCCACTTCTGGCTTCTGAAATGCCGATGGGCATGATCCGGGGTTATCCTCATTCTGTATCTGGCCTTGGTTTTAAAAAGTTTATAGTCGTTCATGTTCTCCTTAGGCATTTCAGCTGCCACCTCTGCTAAAGGTCCACTGAGCTGTGGCCTCAATTCTACCATGTACTGGTCTTCAGGGATGCGGTACCCAAGACAGGCCCTTTCAAAATTTTCTAAGAAGGCCTCAGTGTCATCACCTGCCTTGTAGGTGGGAAATTTCTTGGGATGTGGAACCATAATTGGCGCAGGGTTGTTAGGATTGGCTGTGGTTTGCTTAGCCTTTTCTAATTCCATGGCCTGTAGGTGGGCTTCCCTCTGGAGTTCCAGCTGTTTTTGGTGGTCGGCATCTTTGGCTGCTTGCTCTCTTTTGTAGGCTGCCTCTCTTTCTCTTTCTCTCAGCTCCATCTCTTGTAGTCTTTTTTCCAGTTCTCGCCTGTGTTCAACTTCTTTGATTTGTCCTTCGGCCTCCATTTTTGTCTTGGTAGGCATGGTTCCTGTTTTCTTGTGTTGGCGTCCCCTCCGGTGTTCATCTTCTGAACTGCAGGCTCTGTTGCCTCCTGGGGTCTGCCTAGCAACAGTGCCTTTTTCCCTTTCTTCCTAGCTAATTTTTTCAATGTAAAGTAAACCAGAAAAAACACTTTATTTGCATGTATATAGTGCTGGTATTTGCCTCCTAATGGGAGTGCTATTGTGTAACAAAAGACCCTTAACAGTCTCTTAATGGTTGCTTGCTTAATAGGCAAGCCACAGCTGCCAGAAAGAGCAGAGAAAAAAAAATTCTCTCTGGTTCCCTTTTAAAACCAAACTGTTTCTCTCTGCTAAAAAGCCCCTAGCAGAGAAAAGAAAAATATAATATTCCTACTGGCTTCTGGATTCTATCCCACCGCTGCCACTCATGTCAATAACCTAGTCCCAGATTTGGACCTTAGCATCCAAAATATGGGGATTAGCATGAAAACTTCCAAGCTTAGTTACCAGCTTGGACCTGGTAAGCTGCCACCACCCAAAAAATTAGAGTGTTTTGGGGCACTCTGGTCCCCCCAAAAACCTTCCCTGGGGACCCCAAGACCCAAATCCCTTGAGTCTCACAACAAAGGGAAATAAACCTTTTCCCTTCCCCCCTCCAGGTGCTCCTGGAGAGATACACAGAAGCAACCTCCGTGAATCTAAGCAGAGGGAGTCCACCCTCTCTAATTCCAGTCCTGGAAACAAAAGCACTTCCCTCTTCACCCAGAGGGAATGCAAAGTCAGGCTAGTAAATCTAACACCCACAGATCTCCCCCTGACTTCTTCCTCCCACCAATTCCCTGGGTGAGCTGCAAACCCAATTCCCTGGAGTCCCTCACTAAAGAAAAACTCCAACAGGTCTTAAAAGAAAGCTTTATATAAAAAAAGAAAGAAAAATACATACAAATGGTCTCTCTGTATTAAGGTGACAAATACAGGGTCAATTGCTTAAAAGAATATTGAATAAACAGCCTTATTCAAAAAGAATACAATTTAAAGCACTCCAGCAACTATAGACATGTAAATACAAAAGAAAAAAAAACCATATAACTCACTATCTGATCTCTTTGTACTTACAGCTGGGAAACAGAAGATTAGAAAGCAGGAAACAGAAATCACTTCTCATCCGAGAGAGCATACAGGCAGAAGACAAAGAACTCAGACACAAACTTCCCTCCACCCAGAGTTGAAAAAATCCTGTTTCCTGATTGGTCCTCTGGTCAGGTGCTTCAGGTTACTTTTTTTTTTTCAGGTGAAAGAGACATTAACCCTTAGCATTCTGTTTATGACAGGGGGTAATACGTGCCTATATAAGAAAAAGCCCCAAATACTGGGACTGTCCCTAAAAAGTCGGGACATCTGGTCACCCTGTGGAAACACCAAGCAGTCAGATCACATTAGAAGGCAAAAATATCAAGAAATTAGAAGAACTCATCTACCTGGACAACTCAATATTAGCCAAAGGAGACCTCAAGAAGGAAATGACATCAGGGACAGGAAATTTACTAAACTCAACAACATATAGAAATCAAAGATATACTGGACCAGAATGAAACTGAGAATTTTCAGTTCAAACGCAATATCAGTGCTAGCATATAACTATGAAAACTGGAGATCTACTAACATATTCAACATAAAACTAGACACCTTCAAAAATAAGTGCCTTCGAAAGATACTGAGCATTGGTTGGAAAGACTTCATCACCAACAAAGAGATTTGAGAAATCACCAACTAGCAGCTCATTTTCACCAGAATTGGAAGGAAGACCTGAATATATTTGCGCATATTGTCTGGATGCCAACACACAGACTACAACATGAAACCATGAAGTGGAAATAACTGGTATGAGGAAATGAGGAAGTCCAATAGAAACCAGAAGAACCCTTAAAAGAAAGGGCAGAGTAGTTGATTTCAGCACCATAGAGCAAATGGAAGCCTCAGAAAAATGACAGGAAGTGGAAAGTGGAAGATACACATTTCTACCCTGTGTACCATTATTTGTGTAGGAAGGATGTTAACAAATAAACAAAAACCATGGGATGACCACAGGTAATTATATACTTGTCAGCTAGATATCAGTCTCAGGAAAAATAACTGACATAGGACTTAATTAATAAATAATTTAATCAACGGCAATATAATTAATGTCAATCCACATGGATCTGTGGAAAACAGATCTTGTCATATTAACTTGATACCATTTTTTTATGAGAGTACAAGTTTGGTTGAAAAAGATATTTATGAAATATATTTAGACTACTGTAGGGCATTTGACTCAGGAACATAAGATGTAGGACTGGAAGGGACCTCCTGGGTCATTGAGTCTATGCCCCTGCTATCACAGACAATCCCATCATATAATCCCATTCTTAAATTTAAAATGTATGACATTCTGGTTAAGAAATTGGAATCATACAAATTAATGCATATGCATATGTTAAGGGTATTAAAAATTGGCTGTTAGGCCTCCAAAATGTAACTGGAAAATAACATCAAACTGGTTATGTTTCTAAGGGGTTCTCAGGAATTGGTTCTTGGTTCTACACTGTTTAACATTTTAATCAATGACCTGGAAGAAAACATTACTGATAAAGTTTGCATATAACACAAAGATTATAGGAGTGGTAAATAATGAAGAAGACAAGTCACTGATACAGAGTAGTTTGAATTGCCTGGTAAACTGGGCACAAAAAAAATATGCATTTTAATATTGCTAAATGTGTAAAAACAACGAATGTAAGCCATACTTATGGGATGGGGACTCTATCTTGGGAAACAGTGACTCTGACAAATATTTGTGGGTCATGGTGGATGATCAGCCAAACATGAGCTCCCAGTGTGACACTGGCTAAAAGGGCTAATGCAATCCTTGGATGTATTAACACAGGAATTTTGAGTAGGAGTGGGGAGGTTATGTTACCTCTGTATTTGGCACTGGTGTGACTGCTCTTGAAACACTGTCTGCAGTTTTAGTGTTCACAATTCAAAACAGATACTGATCAATTTTGGGGAGTTCAGAGAAGAGCCACAAGAATGAATAAAGGATTGGAAAAAGTGACTTATAGTGAAAGACTCAAGAAGTTCAAAGTATTTAACTTATCAAAGAGAAGATTGTCTATCAGTACCTACATGGTGAACAGAATGTTGATAATAAAGATCTCTTCTGTCTAGATCAAGTATAGCAAGTTCCAGTGGCTGGAAGTTGAAGCTAGACAAACACCTGTCAGGGATTGTCTAGGTATCCCTAATCCTGCCTCAGCAAAGACTTGATGACCTCCTGAGTCCCTTGCAGCCCTACATTTCTATGAAATTTATACTAGAAATGCAGTTCAATTTTTTTAACTATCAGAGTAATTAACCATTGGAACAATTTGCTAAGGGATGTAGCGAATTCTCCATCACTGGACATTTTTTAATCAAGTTTGGATGATTTTCCAAAAGAGGTGCCGTAGTTCAAACATGAATTAATTCAGAGAAGTTCTGTAGCCTTTGTTGTGTAACAGGTCAGACTTCATAATCACAATGGTTCATTTTGGCCTTTGTAATATACGAAACTATTAAAAATATAATAAAATAAGCAAACAAACACCCACATACCGTCTTTATTAACTACCCTTTGAAATATTGGAGCTATAGTAGTCTGGAGTATTTTATGAATATTGAATAAACACAAAACATATATTTGATTTTATAATTATGAGAATCTTTCTTGGTTTTCAGTTTCATTATATTTTCACAATAAAGAATTTGAGGGATAAAATTCTACCCAGATCAAAGGGCCAGTCAAAAAGCTATCACTTATGCCCTAATTTAAGAATGAAATTGTAAGTCAAATAGTGATAATATCTTGGATTGGCCCTTTACATGGAGGGAGAGTGCAGGACAGGGGGAAAGTGGTGGTGGTTTCAACCTAGATTATTAAATATGCTTAATCATGATTTTAAGTATATTGTGATCTTCCAGTGGTTAAGAATAGTGAAACTCAATGAGATGATGTCTCCTATTGCCATACGCTACAGAATACTTTGGAGGACAATGAAAATATGTGAAACTGTGGTAATGATTACCTACGTACCAGCAGATGATTACTTTTTCTGAATATCGGGACTGTCATTATAAAATCGGGACATCTGGTTACCCCAGTTTGAACTCATTGCTTCTTGTCCTGCCCTAGGTTGCAAGAAAGAACAACTTTTCTCCATCTTTTTATGGCAGCCTTTCAATAATTTGAAGACTGCTATCATGTTCCCCCTAAATTCAATATACCCAGTTTCTTCAGCCTTTGATCATCTTTGTCCCTTGCCTTGGATCCTTTCCAGTTTCTCCACTTCTGGTGTTAAACAACACAGGACCCAGAACAGTCCTAAAGGAATTCCACGTGATAGCTCCTTCCCATCTGACATCATTCCGTTAATAGTTATTGTTAGAAGAAAAAAGGAGGAGACTGACCTAGATGCAGATTTGAGTGGATGACCATTTTTTATTGCGGTACTTGTTCCCCTGGACCCAATTGTCCAGTAAGTGCTGGATTAGTTACATCACACTCTTTTTGTTTAGGTTAGTATGTACACACCTACATTTATTACAACACCTCAAAACCCATTATTAAGTAATAGAAACACTCACTGTTAGTAAACTCACCTCTATATATTGCTCATAGCATTACACATACTTTTACCTTGAAAATACATTTCTTTGCAACAATTTGTTGCCATAAATCTTTTTTTATTTTTTTTAGTAGTTCCCAGGGGAGGGAGGAAGGGGCCATGAACAGTTATCAAGGGAGGCGGGGGAAGGGGTCCTAAGCCCAGGCTGGTTCATAGAGCTGGGAAAAGAAGGGAGGGGATGATAACATTTCTTTTACTTTCTTCTGCACAAATGGCAATGTTCTGCAGCCTCATTTTTACTAATCTTTAGGAGCAACAGAGAAGGGAATAGTCTGGCAACATAGATTTTAAACAAAAAAATACTGAAAAAATTGCAACTTATGTATTAGTGGGGGGGGGCAGCTGCCCCACTCCCTGAGAGTGTGGGCTGCAGCAGGCCAGTGCACCTGTGCAGAGGGGCAGCCAATTAGAGAAGGGGTTATTAGGCACCAATCAGGGCCCAGATTGGAGGCAGCCAATCAGGGCCAGGCTCAGCCCTATAGAAAGGCTGCTCAAAGAGGGACCGTGGAATCTGTCCCAGATCTTCAGGGGGGAAGGGCTGTCTCCAGAGCAGGAGACTAGCACCAGGAACAGCGCAGTGCTGGGCAGGCTCAGAGGAGTAGAAGGAAACTCCAGCTGCTACCTGCCAGGCAGCAGGCCCTGAGGGAAGGGCCTAGCCAGTGCAAACAGGCCAAAGGGGAAGTGGCCCAGGGACAGATGGGAGAGAAGGAGGTCAGGGAGGCTGCCACTAAAGGGTCCCTGGGATGGGATCCAGAGTAGTGGGTGGGCCTGGGTACCCCCGCTTCCTCCTTGTACTGCACCTGGCCATGCAATAGGGGGCTGAAACAATCTGCAATCAGCCCTTGTGACAAGGAACTAGACTTTGGAGGTTGTGGTTAGCCATTGAGGCCAATGCAAAGACTGTTGCTCATCTCCCTCCCCCATCCCCCGCAGTAGGGGGTGAGGATGGACTAAGGGGCACTGCCGGAAGGAAGTGGTTTGAAGAGGATGCCGCAAGTTGGGAGCAACACGGGTCCACTCGCCAACTGAAGGTGCGATGACAGATGGAATATCACCAGAAGGGGGTGCTCCACTGGACTGAGCTAGTTCCTGGAGTCACCAGCGGGAGGCACTGTGGTGGTGAGTCCCAACACCATTACAATTATGTGTTTGTCCCCTAATACCAGCTTATTATTATACTTAACCCTACAAAATCCCAACAGTTACTTTTTTTTGCAGTTGTTTGACCAGTTCTGAATCCTCTTAATGGTAATTCTTCCCAAACCTGCATTTCTCCAACTTATTTATCAGAATGTCATGTTGTACTGTGTCAAAAACCATGCTGAAATCCAAGTATATTATGTTCACCTCATTTTCCCCTATCCACCAAACCAGTTACACTGTCAAAGAAGGAAATCAATCTGGCTTGGCATGATTTGTTCTTAGTAAATCCATGCTGCTAGTGAGTACCCTTTCATCCTCCAGGTATTCAAAAATTGAATTTTTTTATATTGCTGTAGTAGATTCCCAGGTATCGAAGTCAGGCTGACTGGTCTATAGCTTCCCAGCTTCTCCTTTTTGATATTTAATCTGTGATAGGTTCAACCTGAAAAAAAATCAGTTTCTTGAATTGAACTAAAACATCTCATTTTGAAAAGTTTAACATTAATTGGCATCTGACTATAGTGCTGTGGTGTGTCATGGGAACTGTAGTCCAAAAGTATTTTCATGCTGTATCTGGAAGCCTGCTTCCCAGCTTGGGTAAATAGAAATATGGTCAAGCTTGCACTCAAAAAATGGCAGCATAGCCAGGGGTAGCATGGGTGGTGGCCTCACAAAGATGTAACCAGGGGTCTAGGTGGGTTTGTACTCAGGTGGCTACCCCAAGTAGTCTCCTGTGCTACTCCTGGCTACACTACATATTAGCTAGTGCAGAGCTGGCTTGTGTTTGTCTCCCTGAACTGGGAGGCACACCCTGAACTACAGTGTAAACGTACACTTTAAAAGCAGCAAAGAGTCCTGTGGCATCTTATAGACTAACAGACGTTTTGGAGCATGAGCTTTCGTGGGTGAATACCCACTTCGTCAGATGCATGTAGTGGAAATTTCCAGGGGCAGGTATATATATGCAGGCAAGCTAAAGATAATGAGGTAGTTCAATCAGGGAGGATGAGGCCCTGTTCTAGCAGTTGAGGTGTGAAAACCAAGGGAGGAGAAACTGGTTCTGTAATTGGCAAGCCATTCACAGTCTTTGTTTAATCCTGAGCTGATGGTGTCAAATTTGCAGATGAACTGAAGCTCAGCAGTTTCTCTTTGAAGTCTAGTCCTGA
Organism: Gopherus flavomarginatus; assembly: GCF_025201925.1. Classification (NCBI taxonomy): domain Eukaryota; kingdom Metazoa; phylum Chordata; order Testudines; family Testudinidae; genus Gopherus; species Gopherus flavomarginatus. Next base: position 282,302,480 of record NC_066617.1, on the reverse strand, counting down.
AGTCTTTTTTGCTGCAGGATGGCCACATTAAGGTCTGCTACAGTGTGGCCAGGGAGGTTGAAGTGTTCTACAGGTTTTGTATATTGCCATTCCTAATATCTGATTTGTGTCCATTTATCCTTTTCCGTAGCGACTGTCCAGTTTGGCCGATGTACATAGCAGAGGGGCATTGCTGGCATATGATGGCGTATATTACATTGGTGGACGTGCAGGTGAATGAACCGGTGATGATGTGGCTGATCTGGTTAGGTCCTGTGATGGTGTCGCTGGTATAGATATGTGGGCAGAGTTGGCATTGAGGTTTGTTGCATGGATTGGTTCCTGAGCTAGAGTTACTATGGTGCGGTGTGCAGTTACTGGTGAGAATATGTTTCAGGTTGGCAGGTTGCCTGTGGGCGAGGACTGGCCTGCCACCCAAGGCCTGTGAAAGTGTGGGATCATTGTCCAGGATGGGTTGTAGGTCCCTGATGATGCGTTGGTGAGGTTTTAGCTGCGGACTGTATGTGATGGCCAGTGGAGTCCTGTTGGTTTCTTTTTTGGGTTTGTCTTGCAGTAGGAGGCTTCTGGGTACACGTCTGGCTCTGTTGATCTGTTTCCTTATTTCCTCATGCAGGTACTGTAGTTTTGAGAATGCTTGGTGGAGATTTTGTAGGTGCTGGTCTCTGTCTGAGGGGTTAGAGCAGATGCGGTTGTACCTCAGTGCTTGGCTGTAGACAATGGATCATGTGATGTGCCCGTGATGGAAGCTGCAGGCATGAAGGTAGGCATAGCGGTCGGTAGGTTTTTGGTATAGGGTGGTGTTAATGTGACCATCACTTATTTGCACTGCGGTGTCTAGGAAGTGGACCTTCCGTGTAGATTGGTCCAGGCTGAGGTTGATGGTGGGGTGGAAGCTGTTGAAATCGTGGTGGAATTTTTCCAGAGTCTCCTTCCCATGGGTCCAGATGATGAAGATGTCATCAATGTAGCGTAGGTAGAGAAGGGGCGTGAGTGGATGAGAGCTGAGGAAGCGTTGTTCCAAGTCGGCCATAAAAATATTGGCATATTGTGGGGCCATGCAGGTGCCCATAGCTGTGCCACTGATCTGGAGATATATATTGTCATTAAATTTGAAATAGTTTTGTGTGAGGATAAAGGCACAGAGCTCAGCAGCCAGTTGTGCTGTAGCATCATCAGGGATACTGTTCCTGACAGCTTGTATTCCATCTGTGTGTGGGATGTTCGTGTAGAGAGCCTCTACATCCATGGTGGCTAGAATGGTGTTTCCTGGAAGGTCACCAATACATTGTAGTTTCCTCAGGAAATCAGTGGTGTCACGGACATAGCTGGGAGTGCTGGTGGCATAGGGTCTGAGTAGAGAGTCCACATATCCAGACAGTCCTTCAGTGAGAGTGCCAATGCCCGAGATGATGGGGCGTCCAGGATTTCCGGGTTTGTGGATCTTGGGTAGTAGATAGAATAACCCTGGTCGGAGCTCTAAGGGTATGTTGATTTTTTCCGGTGTTAGTGTAGGGAGTGTCCTGAGTAGATGTTGCAGTTTCTTAGTGTATTCCTCAGTGGGATCTGAGGGAAGTGGCCTGTAGAATTTGGTGTTGGAGAGTTGTCTGGTAGTCTCTTTTTGGTAGTCAGACCTGTTCATGATGACAACAGCACCTTCTTTATCAGCCTCTTTGATGATAATGTCTAGGTGTTTTCTGAGGCTGTGGATGGCATTGCGTTCTGCACGACTTAGGTTATGAGGCAAGCGATGTTGTTTTTCCACAATTTCTGCCTGTGCACGTCGGCAGAAGCATTCAATGTAGAGGTCCAGACTGTCATTTTGACCCTCAGGAGGAGTCCATGTGGAGTTCTTCTTCTTGTGCTGTTGGTGGGAGGGTACCTGTGTATCAGTGCGCTGTTCAGTGTTGTCCTGAAAGTATTCTTTGAGTCGGAGACGGCGGAAGTAGACTTCCAGATCACCGCAGAACTGTATCATGTTGGTGGGGGTGGCAGGGCAGAAAGAGAGTCCCCGAGATAGGACAGACTTTTCTTCTGGGCTGAGTGTGTAGTTGGATAGATTGACAATATTGCTGGGTGGGTTGGGGGTACCACGGTTGTGGCCTCATGAGGCAGGTAGGAGTTTGGACAGCTTACAGTCCTTTTTCCTTTGTAGAGAGGTGAAGTGAGTAATGTAGATCTCCTGTCTTATTTTAGTGAAGTCTGTTTGTATGGAAGTTTGGTTATAAACACTATAGCAGACCTTAAGGTGGCCATCCTGCAGCAAAAAAACTTCAGGACCAGACTTCAAAGAGAAACTGCTGAGCTTCAGTTCATCTGTAAATTTGACACCATCAGCTCAGGATTAAACAAAGACTGTGAATGGCTTGCCAACTACAAAACTAGTTTCTCCTCTCTTGGTTTTCACACCACAGCTGCTAGAAGTAGGCCTCATCCTCCCTGATTGAACTAACCTCATTATCTCTAGCCTGCTTCTTGCTTGCTTATATATACCTGCCCCTGGAAATTTCCACTACATGCATCTGACAAAGTGGGTATTCACCCACGAAAGCTCATGCTCCAAAACGTCTGTTAGTCTATAAGGTGCCACAGGACTCTTTGCTGCTTTTACAGATCCAGACTAACACGGCAATCCCTCTGATACTTAACGTACACTTTGTGTTTCATGCCCCTAGTCTCTCTTATGGGCTGGGCTTCTTGGCTGGACTACATCTCCCACGATACACTCCAGTGTCCCCTCTGACCAAAATGTATGGTGCACCATGGAAATCACATGACTATGGTCTATCAAGGGACATGTAGGCCACCCAAGGTGCTCAACCCACAAGGATGTATGAGGTATGAGGCATGTGAACTACAACTCCCAGGAGGTACTGCAGCACCATAGGAACATGCAGCTAACTGTTGAGTTGAATCAAAACATTTAGATTTGAGTCAGGAATGTTGAAACATTTTCTTTGGATTGAAAATTTTGAAACAAAACATTTAGATATTTTGACAGCTTCAACAGGAGAGGCTAAGGAAGCCCCCACACCAGAATGTCCTTAGCACTCACTTGACAAGTGTTAGATCCCTGTTCAAATCTCTTCATCACGTCAGGTGGAGGAGGAACTTGAACCAATGGTCTCCCACATCCCAGGTGAGTACCCTAACCACTGGGCTAAAAGTTATAAGGGAACTTGCCCCTATCCCTGGCTTCTTGCAAAAACAGTATAGGTGCTTAGCACCAGGAGAGGGTTTGTAGCTGAGAATCCCAAGTGGAAAGAAGTGCCCCCCTGCAGCCCAAACTGAGGAGCTGAGCTCCCTGGAGCAGCAAGGCTGAGGATACACCCCTTCCCTTAGCATTTCCAATTAGGGTGACCAGATGTCCCAATTTTATAGGGACAGTCCCGATTTTTGGGTCTTTTTTCTTAAATAGGCTCCTATTACCCCCGTCCCAATTTTTCACACTTACTGTCTGGTCAACTTATTTCCAACTGGCTAGCCTAGGTGAGGAGCTGCCTAGTGTTCCTTCTGTGAATTCCATTCTAGGGTGCCCATCTCTCACCATTCATTGTATAGGATCCTAAGTGCAGAACTCAAGCTTTGTAAATCCCAATGACTTTCTAGGCCAGGGATCAGCAACCTTTGGCACACGGCTCACCAGGGTAAGCCCCCTGGCGGGCCGTGCCAGTTTGTTTACTTGCCGCATCCACAGGTTCGGCCGATTGCGGCTCCCGCTGCCCACAGATTGCTGTCTCAGGCCAATGGGGGCTGCAGGAAGCAGCATGGGCCGAGGGATGTGCTGGCCGCCATTTCCTGCAGTCCCCATTGGCCTGGGACAGCAAACCGCGGCCAGTGGGAGCTGCGATCGGCTTACCCTAGCTGGCTGCATGCCAAAGGTTGCCGATACCTGTTCTAGGCACTCAAAAGTTAGCCATGGCAACACTCAGCATCACCATGCTAAATTCTTTTATGAATCTAGCTCTTTGTGTCGTGCTCTTTTCTTTCCTCCCTGGGTGCTTTCATCTACTGCTTCCTGTTAATATGTGCTTCTGTTCACCAATAGTGGCTATGCGACTACTACGAGCTTCCTCACAATGGTACTTTGTCAGCACTAGCAGAGCCATTGGTACAAGAAGTCAGGAAAACAGGACTCTAGTGATAGGTTCCTTCCTTGCTGGAATACATCTCAGCATAGAGTTTTGAAGGTTGTTTTATTAAGTTTGACTCCTGAATCAATCTCAATTTTCTTACAGGGTCATTCAAAAACCAAAGTAGCAACAGTATTCTTATTTCAGATCATGAGTTCCCTACGTATAACACTACAGAAGGCAGCTTAATCTCCTGCTAAAGCCAATATAAAACAGGAAAAAATACCCTTGTCTAACAAGTTGACTCTGAATCTGAAATTTTTTTCAGATATGCTGATTTGTTTCCTCACAGTCTTTGAACCATCCCCTCCCCCTCATGCATCTTTCTTTTCATGAGTTAATTGCATCCCAAAGCAATGCCACTGCCTTGCATAGTGAAACCTGGGTATATTTGAAGTTTTGTAATTTCCAAGCTTGACCTGATTTCTGCAACTGTCGTGTGCAAAGTAACTGCAGTAACAACACCGCAACTCACCAATGTACATTGACATGCTTTTGTTCTTTTAATAACCAGAACATCTATTCAGCTGTTTCCTGTACTTAGCTTTTCCTGACCATGTGCAGATATGCAGATATATATTATTCACTAGAAAATCAGTCAACTGTTCATTAATACTCAAGAGTCTCACAGCAAGCTGTTCATTAACTTGATAACAAACTATTATATTTCTTAGTTGCTCAACCCAGTTGTTGATACAGACTAGAAAGTCTTAGAACTCAGTGGGAAAAGAAAGAAACATACATTCTTAAACGGCACAGGTTGGCAACTTCTGGCACGCGGCTCTCCAGGGAAAGCACCCTGGTGGGCTGGGCTAGTTTATTTACCTGCCGCATCGGCAGGTTCGTCCGACCATGGCTCCCACTGGCCGCAGTTAGCCGTCCCAGGCCAAGGGGGGCAGCAGGAAGTGGCACGGGCGAGGGATGTGCTTGCTGCTGCTTCCTGCCAGCCCCATTGGCCTGGGACTGTGAACCGCGGCCAGTGGGAGCCGCAGTCAGCTGAACCTGACAGGTAAACAAACTGGCCCAGCCCGCCAGGGTGCTTACCCTGGCGAGCTGCGTGCCAGAATTTGCCAACCCCTGTTATACAATATGGAATTGCCTAGACTGCGACTACGTTCCTTGTTTACTTTCACCTAACTTTTTAAAAATTAAAGCATCTTCTAAACATCTTCACTAATGGATTTTTCAGTTTAAATCGAGGATGAGGCAATGACTGATATCTGATTTGTACGTGAATCTTGATGTTTGAACACATTTGGTTCATCAAAGCCTGAACTGAGAATGGGTATAGATTTGGAGTACCACACTGAAGAGTTGCTTGGGTGTGGAGTTAAAGAAAGGGAAGATGGGCCAGTGTAATTGAAAATATACATTACACCGCACATTCATACATGTACTTAGGAAATTATCCTAATATTTTGTTTGATGATCCTAGCTACACTAAACTAGTATGATGTGATGGAGGCCATGGAAGTACACATAGTTTTATAAACTTTTCCAACTACATGAAATGTTCCCATTAAAAACATATAGAATAAATTATGGGAATCTGTGAAAAATCTCCCCCTTTGGATGCTGCTATTTATTATGTTCTCTTTATGTATCTTTTATTTGATGTCTATGATAATCTAAGAAAGAATCTGATAGGACTATGTCCATCAGGGTGGTGTTCATGCACTTTTTAAAAAAAAAAGGAGAAAGAGGTGTAAGTGTCATGCTCTCTGGAATACCTCGTGACCATGGGTGCCTATCTAATGGCAGACTGTCAAAATTAGGACAGACACTCCAAACGGGTGGTTTGTTCTATAATTAGATTTCACCAAGCCATTAACAAATGTGAACTCATGGAACACTATAACATTGACTCATGGGCAGTCTATCTTGCCACCAAGACAAACTGGATGGACTAAGTGATAAATGGTCACTTACACCAAAAAAATCATAACATTCAGGTTGCTTCCAGTCTCAAGACACCAGTCACTTACCTCACATCAGCTGGTACCCAAAATCTTGCACCAAAGACAACACCTGTAGCCAATCCTTTAAGAAACTATTTAAGGGTTTATTAACTAGGAAAGAGAAATAAGAGTTATTTACTGTTAAAGCAACCAAATATATATGCACGCACACAAATGAGTTATCTAAATTCTAAGAGGAACAGTGTTGTAATGGTCTGTCAGTTCAAAGTATCTTTCAGAATGGATCCGGGGGGAAACCCTGGGGATCTCTGTCAGTTTAGAGTCTCTGGCCCTGTGAGAGTTCAAACCGTGAAGACAGATGCAAAATTTTCCTGCGACTTTGTTTTATTTCTTTCATTTAGCTTCCAAATCTATAGAACAAGCTTCCTTGTATGTAACACTTCAAAGGTGTGATAGAATCATTAACCAATCCTTTGCATGGCCCATCTGATGTTGATAATCATTCTGGGTAGGCAGAGAACAGGGAAAGAAAGGGGAAGTGATTCCCATGCCCAGGTTCACAAGTTCAGATCAACAAACTATTTCATTATTATAAAGAAAAACCTCCATATTTTTGATAGCATGGAATAGAGACATTAAAAATTAGATTAATGAATGCAGCAACTCTGTAAACTATTTAAAACTTGGTTAACCAGACTCTGGAAGGTGGCTCCAGCATTAATTAATGAAAATGGTAACATTATGAACTCAGAGTCCCATATCAGTGAGGAAAGTGGATTTTTCTGTGTGCATTCTTATCTAAACCATGACAGAGTCCACTCACCAAAGTGGCACCACCTGCTAGCTGTTTCAGGGATTATCTCTCTCAGCCAGCACACCCTATCCTGGTGGTGCCTCTCTTGCCCTCGTTTCCACTTACAGACCTCAGTCCAGGAACCGCAGCATCATTTTCAGGACTCAACCCTTCGGTCATGCCACCCTCGGTGTTTTCTCCCTCCCAGAGAGAGAATCTCCCAGTTCTATAGTCCAGCCACTTCCCCAGTGGCAAGTGTATGTGGGGGGTAATCTAGGCCCGTCCACTATGGGTCCCAGCCCAGGGACCCTGTTGATAGCAGCATCCCGCTGTTTCTCCTTAACTTCTCCACCAATACTATTTCAATTCTCTGGCCACTTCCCCGCAGCCCCAACACCTTCTTCACCCTCTTCTCAGGGCCTCCACCCCACAAGTCCCATCAGGCAGCCAGGAGCTCCCACTTGCTTCCCCGATCCTGGCCAGCAACTGCTCGGTCCAAGGTGCTACCTTCCTGCAGCCCATGAGGAACACAATCCACTCTCCTTGGACTCGCTGCAGCAAGTGACTGTCTCTGGCCCTGCAGCTCCTTTTATATAAGCCTGTGGGACTCTGATTGTCTGCTCCTTGCTCAATATCCCTAGGCTGCTTTTAACCCCTTCCTTTCTGGTGTGCTGTGAACAGCCAAACACTAAAGGAATTTGCCAATAGCCTTGAGTTAAATCAAAAAAGCTGAGTTATTTAGCTTTGCTAAAAAGGGCCAGCATATCAAGTTCTAGTCATGGGATATACATCTGGTACTGAAACAGCACTGAGTTTTCTATAGTCAACACAAAGTCTTATAGTCTTGTCTACCTTAGGGACCAAAACCAAAGTTAACACCCAAGAGCTTAGGTCCAATGTGCTTTGTATTTCTGTACGAATTTGTTGTTTAACCTTGCAAATGGCTCTATAGGACCTGCTGGGAGGTTCTGTAAAGATTGTATGAGTTTACAAGTGTCTTCCCTGGCTTGTTAGAAAACACTTCTTTGTATTTTTGCAGCATTGACAATACGCCTGCCCTTTCATCTGGTGTTAATGCACTGCAGATATCAATGCTTTCCAGAGTTGAGTCAGTTTGGACTTCAGCCATTAAATCAGTGAGGTGGTGTACCTCAGTTTCCCCTTCTACACAGTAGATCATTTTTACCATTGCTTCTTGCTGTGGCAGGCTTTAAGTCTGTTTTCATATGCGAGCTGTGGGACAGACTCCTATGATGCTTTTTAACATGGTATGCTAAACAGTCCTTCCCAAGAACTTGCATTTTGTACTTTCTTACAGGGCATAATGTCTACACCAAGTCCTCTATTTCAAAAGTGTGTTTACACGTATTTTTATCACATCTCAGTTTGGACTGACTGTCTTTAAGGTTAGTTTGAACAAGATACATCATATCTTTTCATTCTTTTTTGAACATTTGTACATATTCAGTAACCAGCTATTTTTGCCTTAGTATCCCTGTCATGCTGTCTGGGGTGGCTCACAACTGTGAGTGTCTACCTCAGCGCAGACTGTCAGAAAACAAGGGCAGACAGCCCAAACTGGAGGTATGTTCTATAATTATATTTCCCCAAGCCAGTAACAAATGTGAATTCCTGGATCACTATCAGTCTTACCATGGAGTCACAAATAGTACACTTAGACACTCCAGCCTATCCTGCCACCCAGACAAACTGAACTTCATGATAAATGGTTACTGAAACCTCAAATCATATCACATCAGGTTGCTCTGAGTCCCAAGGACCAGCCACTTACCTGGTATCAATTAGTACTCCAGAACTTACACCAACGACAATGCTGGCAGCTAATTCTATAGTAAGCTAACTAAAGATTTATTAGCTAAGAAAAAATGGGAGTTATTAAGAGGTTAAAGCAGGTAGAAGATAATAACAGGTAAATCAGTTTGTAATTCCAAATAGTGTCAGTGACTTAATAAACTGTCAGTTTCCCAAAAGTCTATCAGGGTTATTCAGAATAACTCTGGGGATCTCCATCTTCTCGTTCAGTTATTCTGCCCTGTTAGAATCCAAACAGTCCAGTGATAAAGGATCTTTCTTTGAATTCATATTTATGGTATCTTCTCACAGAAAGCAAGCTAACAGTTTTGTGGGCTTTTCTTTTGACGGTATGTGAGGAATGCAGACAAAGGAGATCAGATGGGGAGAACCCCACTAACTCTTGATGTACTTCCCTATAAGCAAATAGCAAATATGATAATAACTCATCCCAATCTTGAACCGTCTTATCTGCATACATTCTCTGCATAGATTTTAGGGTCTCATTGAATCTTTCAACCAAAATTTGTTTCTAGGTGATATGAGGTAGCTTTTAGTTGTTTCACCCCACAACTTTCATAGCTCCCTATATAGCTGAGACATGAAATTTGACCCATGGTCAGATAACATCTCTTTAGGGAAACCCACTCTGCTAAAGACAGTGAGAAGTGCTTTCGCTACAGATTCTGCCTCAATGTTAGACAGAGCTACTTTTCAGGATATCTAGTGGCAAAATCCACAACGACCAAGATATATATTTTTCCTCTACCCTCAGACATGACTCTTGTATTACAGTCCAAGGGAGTAGAGGAACTTTCTGGGGTCCTGTAGGTCTTTTTTTTTTTTTTTGACATAATTCACAAGGACTGAAATAATTTCTCACATCATTCTGTGTTTCTGGCCAGTAGAACATTTTCTTTATCTTGTCATAGGTTCTTTGTGCCCCCAAGTGACCAGCAGAAAGACAATTATATGCTAACAACATTAATTTCTCACAGTGCTGGGTTGGCACAACTAATTGCTTATAGTCTTGCTCATGACTCCCCTGGACAGAAGCCTCTCATCTTCTTCAGAAACTTCTCCCTATTTTCCCTTCCTGCCCCCATCCCCCAGGAAACACTTTCTTATACTGTCTAGAGTGAAGGTCTATCCTTTGTTCAACAGCAAAACACTGGCAGTTGACGTCTGGGATAGCTCTTCAGTCCTAGGGGTCATCCCTTCCTCTGGCCCCAAAGGCCCCATGCTGCTTTTCTCTGCCCTGCAGGAGCCATCCTCAGCCCCTCTCATGCCTGGAAACACACCTTTTCCTTCTGCTGCAGAGGAGTTAGACAGACTTTCCTTTTCTCCCTCATCAGTTTCTTGGACTTTACCACTTCCCTCTGGGATCCCAGCATAATCTCTTTGTCATGGGTTATCATATTAATAGTCTTAGCCATATGCAGAATATTATTCCCAACAAGCATTTAAACTGGAATACTACCCAACACCCTTTCTCTCAAGACACCTTCTAAGCCTTTCCATTCTACATGCACCTTAGCTTAAAGTTCAGAAATTTTGTCCTCCCATTGCCAGAAGCTCACCTTTTGGTTAGGTAGCAGGTCAGTCTTTTAAACCATGTTTCCCTTGACCACAGAGATCTGGGTTCTGGTGTCTCTCCCCACAATGTTTTCCCTGTTATTTACTTTGGCAACCTTCAGTCTTCACAAAATTCATCATATAACCTGGGGGTGTCTCTGGAGCTCCTGTGTTAAGGACAATTGTATTAATATGGGTTGGATGGGGCTTAGTTTCTTGTAGCTTAGGGCATTTATTTCTTAGATGATAAGTGGAGTTACATTGGAAACACTTCATAGACTCTTCTGCTTCACAGGAAGTTTGTGATGGAGGATTCCCAGGAGGGGAACAATTCTGAGGAGGTGAGTGCTTGATCTCCCAATCACTCTCCTTCTTCCCAGGGTAAATCGAGATCCCCCATTTACAGTGGGTTTGTGACCCTCCTTTTGTGACATGCAATCACTGATATCTGTGCTTGCATAAAGTCATCCTCCAGAGTGGCCATTTCTAAAACAGATGTGGAAGACTTATCCCACAGGCTATTTCTTACATCTTCAGTGCATATGCTTAAGAAATGTTCTTGAGCAATGAGATCAAACATGTCACAATCTTCAGCCCCCTTCCCTGTTACCAGTTTCTCATTAGGGCCCACATCTTATAGGCATATTCACTATGACTCATGCCAGCACATTTCTTGAGATTTCTAAATTTTAACATATATACTTAAGGAGCAATTTAAAATCTTTGTTAAACAGCTTTCTTAAATTCAGAATAAGTCAAAGCTTCCTGGATTTGCATTTAATTAAATACATTCAAAGCTTTATCAGATAGTTTTGCAAAGTGTGGGGACTTTCATGATCTCAGGAATCTTATGAACCTCACATAGCCTTTCAAAAGTGGTAAGGTATTCTTCCTTGCAGTCTGATTCCTTGTATTCAGGGCATAACTTGTCCAAGCGAAGGGTTCCTTGAGTGGAGAGAGAGGTTGGTGACTCTGGCATCTGTCCACGTTTTTCCTCTCATGTCCTAATTATATTTCCTCTCCTTCTTCTTTTCGTGGTCTTTATCACAGCTCCATGACTCATTTATGAGCAGCTGTTTCTCTCTCTTCTTTCTGCTTCTCAGCTTCTACAGCTTGTTGGAGGGTGGCTGTTTCTTTCTCCTTCCACTCCACGGCTCACTTGTAGGCAGCTATTTCTCTCTCCTCTTTTCGTTTCTCAGGTTTCAGGGCTCTCTGATGGGCATCTTCCCGCTCCTTAATCCTCATCTCCATTTGCCATTTTTGGTGCTAGCGTTACCGGTCAATGTCTTCTTTCTCCAGTCTGGCCAATTGCAGCTTTGCAGTTGTCTCACTGTTGCTCATTTTTATGCTTTGTCTTTTACCCCTTACCCAAAATAAGCAAACAAAAAAACCCAACAAACTGTAAACTTTATTTGACTGTTTGCAGCCATTACATCTGAGACTCACTTAAAAATTGCTATACTGGTGCTTAAAGTGTAAACCTCATTTAAAATAATGCTGCCACTGTGACATACCCAAGGTGAAGTCTAGACTAATGAGTAGCTGTGTCACCATTGCCTTCTTACCTGGGGTGTCCTTTACATTGCTTTACTGCTGTAGCCTCCAGTAATGATGTCTCACAAACAGCCTTCAGAATGCAAGTCACTCCCAGCTTAGGGTATGTCTACATCTACAATTTTGCAGCGCTGGTTGTTACAGCTGTATTAGTACAGCTGTATAGGGCCAGCGCTGCAGAGTGGTCACACTTACAGCAACCAGCGCTGCAAGTGGTGTTAGATGTGGCCACACTGCAGCGCTGTTGGGCGGCTTCAAGGGGGGTTAGGGGAAAACGCGAGAGCAAACCGCGGGGAAGCAGGTCTCCTTCCCCGCGGTTTGCTCCAGTGTTCCCCGAACACCCCCCCCCCCAAGCAGGTCTCCTTCCCTGCGGTTTGTTCTCGCGTTCCCCAAACCCCCGTGCAAGCAGGTCTCCTTCCCAGCGGTTTGCTCCGGTTTTCCCCGAACCCCCGTGCAAGCATATCTCCTTCCCCGCGGTGTGCTGTCGCGTTCCCCGAACCCCCCTGCAAACCGTGGGGAAGGAGATCTGCTTGCACGGGGGTTAGGGGAACGCGAGAGCAAACCGCGGGGAAGGAGACCTGCTTCCCCGCGGTTTGCTCTCGCGTTCCCCGAACCCTCCTGCAAACCGCGGGGAAGGAGACCTGCTTGATTACCAGAGAGGCTTCCTCTGGTATGCTGGGATACCTGTTTATTCCACGGAGGTCAAGAAAAACGCTGGTGAGTGTTTACACCTGATGACCAGCGCTGGATCACCAGCGCTGGATCCTCTACACCCGAGTTTCAACGGGTGTACGGCCAGCGCTGCAAACAGGGAGTTGCAGCGCTGGTGATGCCCTGCAGATGTGTACACCTCCTAAGTTGCAGCGCTATAACTCCCTCACCAGCGCTGCAGCTTTGTGGTGTAGACAAGGCCTTAGTCTGTGTGTGTGCTGCAGCCAGCCAACCACACTTCGTTTGCATTGCAGAATGACCCCAACACACACCCAGTCCTAGATTTCCCCTCAAAAATGTATGCCCTGTATTCCCAGACCTCCCCTGGACAATGCAAGTTTAGATGAAGTATTTTATTAATAGTAATAACATGCAAACACTGTATTATCCCAAATGGAGTTTCCCATACACTTAAATTCAAGCACACTGGTTTAGAAATAAACAATGAAACAAGTGTATTAACTATAAAGACATAGGTTTTAAGTGACTACAAGTAATGAGGCATAAAAGTTGGAAATGGTTCAAGAAAAATAAAGATAAAACACAACTAATGCCTAACTTAACAAACTGTGTCAAATTCAAAGCAAAGTTTTCCCCACCACATGATGGGGAGAGAGAGAGAGGGGTATGTTGGGCTGTTTGTCACCTTTTTTATAGTGTCAGTTGGAAAAAAAATCTCTAGCTGAGATTCAGGAGACAGAGTCTACAAGAAGGGATCTTCCCTGCTGCTCTTACTCACCAGGTGGAGCTTCTTTTGTTTCCCTTTCTGACAGATGGCCAGAAAAGATTAAGCATCCTGTAGGATAAATGGTCCAAATTCCACCTTTAGGGATGGTGACAGACCCAGGCCAGTGGGGTACAGGAGTCTGGTAGAGGGCAAATATACTGGTCACTGGGTGAGTAGTTTTCTGTTCCCTGAGTGACCAGAGCAGGGGCTGCACTAGAGTAATCAGGAACCTGCTTGAACCAATTAAGGCAGACAGGCTGATTAGAACACCTGCAGCCAATCAAGGCAGGCTAATCAGACACCTGGGTTTAAAAAGGAGCTCATTCCAGTCAGGGAGGGGGAGCCAGAGGAGAGGAAGTGCGTGTGAGGAGCTGGGAGCAAGAGGTGCAAGGAGCTGAGAGTGAGAGAGTGTGCTGCTGGAGGACTAAGGAGTACAAGCGTTATCAGACACCAGGAGGAAGGTTCTGTGGTGAGGATAAAGAATGTGTTTGGAGGAGGCCATGGGGAAGTAGCCCAGGGAGGTGTGGCTGTCATGTAACTGTTACAAGAGGCACTATAGACTGCTGCAATCCACAGGGCTCTGGGCTGGAACCCAGAGTAGAGGGTGGGCCCGGGTTCCCTCCAAACCTCCCAACTCCTGATCAGACACAGGAGAAGTTGACCCAGACTGTGGGGAAGATCACTGAGGTGAGCAAATCTGCCAAATAAGCGCAGGACCCACCAAGGTAGAGGAGGAACTTTGTCACAGGACAAATTGGTAGATAATTGTGGTTTTGTGTGTTTACATATATATTGTTAGAGGTTAACAATGTAATCGAACAGTTCCTGTCTATATTATATTCAACTAATTCAGAGATCAAAAGGACATCTTAACATTTAAATCAGTGTTTCTCAAACTGGGGTCGCCACTTGTGCAGGGAAAGTCCCTGGCGGACCAGGCCAGTTTACCTGCTCTATCCACAGGTTCGGCTGATCACAGCTCCCACTGGCCATGGTTCATCGCTGCAGGCCAATGGGAGCTGCTGGAAGCAGTGGCCAGTACGTCCCTCAGCCCGCACCGCTTCCAGCAGCTCCCATTGGCCTGCAGCGATGAACCATGGCCAGTGGGAGCTGTGATCAGTCAGACCTGCGGACAGGGCAGGTAAACAAACTGGGCTGGCCGATCAGGGGCTTTTCCCTACACAAACGGTGATGCCAGTTTGAGCACTCATTTTAAATGAACTGAAAATATAGTGATATCACTGTATTGCTCCCTCTTCGAAGTATATAGCAAATCACCTGTGAATTGTGGAAAACAGGAAATTGCCTTATGTTAATTCATGTAGCTAATTACCAATGATACTTAGGAAATAAGTCTACTTCAAAGTCTCAATGATTACCTATTGTTCACCTAAGAACTCCAAGCTGTCAAGAGAAGGCCTGGAACTGTATTTTTTTTTAAAAAAAAACAACCCTTGGGTCCTGATCCTTTTATCTCAAGTCTGCTTGCTGCTTTATGCAGGGGAAGCTTGAGTCGTAAGCTGCATAAACATTGGACTACAACCTATGGACTAATTCTGAGAAGTCTTTGCAACTACAAAGCTCACTATCTCTACTATGAAATGGTTCTGTCAAAACTGTACTCATGTGATGTCTGTGTACTGATACTTTATGTATAGCAATGCTCTTTTCTTTTTTAATATCTTTTAGTTTTCTTAAGAATTGGCTGTAAGCTGGTATTTGGGTAAGATATGAAATATTAATGAACTTGGGCGGTAATGTGTCCAGTCTTTTGGGATTGGTAGAACTTTCTAATACTATTAAGATTTTCAGTAACCTTCATCATATTTGACGTGAGTGTCTGGGTGGAAGCCCAAGGCTGGGTTGCTAAAGTAAACTGTGTTTTGGCTAAATCTGCATAACCAGTAAGGTATTATAGAAGCTGTTTATGCTGGTTTGGTAAATCTGAGAATTGGAATACCCACCAACTTTGGGGATTGTCTGCTCCATTCTTTGCAGTTTGCCCTAATTGAGTAACCTAACTATAGCTTCTCTGAGATTTACGTCACACCTTTCCTGCTTGATTACTCTATTTATTGCTTAAATGTAAATTAAGCAGAGCACACAGTCCTGTCTTTGAGACAGCTCTAGTTGCCAGCCTCCATTTGGAACATGTGTCAAGATCATCATATCATGGTACTTATACAATGTTGCCACACATTTTACAAGGACGGTATTGACCAGCAAATTATGAGTTTCAGATGATACCTTACACAGCATACTTTGTACAAAGATTATTACAACAGAGTGTAGGGTGTAGACACGGGGTACATTATGTCAAGAGCTGGCATATGTGCCACAATAAGAAACAAATTGACAGCCATTGGCATACCTACCCTGTCACTTAGCCACTGGGCTTTGGCATTCACTAGCACCAATCTCTCTGCAACTGATATGAGGTATAGTAAAGTAATGTTTCAGAGTAGCAGCCATGTTAGTCTGCATCCACAAAAAGAACAGGAGTACTTGTGACACCTTAGAGACTAACAAATTTATTTGAGCATAAGCTTTCGTGGGCTACAGCCTACTTCTTCCGATGCATAGAATGGAACATATGGTAAGGAGATATATATAAACACATACATGAAAAGGTGGGAGTTGCCCTACCAACTCTAAGAGGCTAATTAAGAGAAAAAAAACTTTTGTCATTTGTAATAACACACATTATTTATTCAATAATCCAGTTTGTCATATGGAAGATGTTATAGACAAGTGACATCCTGATCTTCTTTGAGAAAGTGTTACAAAACTTTAGGCCTACCTCTGGCTCTTTTGAGCTTACAGCTGGGCACCATTGGTTGCAATTGTCATGCTTTCTAACATGGTCAGGCATCCAAGTGTATCTTCTTGTAAACTGCAGCCTCTGAACTTCAGGAACTCAGTTTGAGACCAGGGATATAAAATTTAAATCACAGCTCTCTTTTTTTTTAGTTACACAACAAGATGGCTCCTACAGACTCTAAGCATGAGACCCTGACTATGCCTGCATCATGTGAGAGATTCCTGATTATAAATGTCCTCCGGTGATTGCAGATGACTAATTTTAAAGAGACAAATTGACATCTCTTGGTATTGACACCCCCTCATCAATTATAGGGAGTGGACCACATCCGCCCTGATTGAATTGGACCTGACAACACTGTTTCTCCACTTGTAAGGTAACACCCTTCTCTTCATGTGTCAGTATATTTATGCCTGCATCAGTAATTTTCACTCCAGGCATCTGAAGAAGTGGGGTTTAAGCTTAGGCCCAAATTGCCACCGGACTCCTCGTTGTTTTTTTGACAATATACTACAGTACCATAAGGTACTATGTGACTGACTGTAGCTGCTTTGTGTGATCCTCTGTACCTTGAGTAGCAGTCTAGACCCTCCATATTCACCACTGCAATATGATTAGATATGTTTTATACAAAACATGCCTATGGGGTATCATTTGAAGTGTCTCGATCGGTTGAACATTAATATCCAGTTGGATTGTGTGAACTATCATTGTATGTGAAGTTACAAAGTATCGCTATGTGTTACTGAAATATCACAGTATGAGAGGCAATCCAGGTTGATGGGTTTGGAAAGCTCAGTGGTCCTACAGTCCAGTTCTTTTGATGAGCTGCTAGTAAAGTGTCCAGGAACAATAACATTCCACCATAGTGTCCTGGCTTCACACTAGCTTAACTGCTGATAGATAAATGATCTTGACTGATAGGGAGTTGGTGTATCTCAAAACGTCCTCTAAGTGTTTGTTCTGATTAGCATCATTTCAATTTTTTCATAAGTTCAGCTTTATGGCAGTTTTTTCATTTGGGCTCTAATTTCCTCTGCACAGTGAAATGCTGTCTGTTCTGGATGCAAAGAAGGTTGTGTCATCAGAGTAGTGCTGGCATTGTATCCTGTGTCATAGCATGATCATTCCTGTAGGTCAGATACTTATTTTTAAATTAAAATTGTGATGGGTTTGTGACCTGTGGGGTTCCACTTATCATAGCTCTTGGGGAGGTGGGATGGAAAAGCTGCTCATCATGACCCTTTGGAACCTGTTGGAAAGTAATGAAGAAAGTCAGTCTAGCTCACTTTCATTAACTGTTGCCAGCATATATATATATGGGTCAGCACCACCTAAACAGAAGTGTCAACAACAGCTGATTGTGTAGCATCAGCAGTGTCACTTCACCTGTGGCCACTGTTATGAGTTCATCCATCAGTGTGACAAGTGACATGATCTGTCCTAAGGCCTGACTGGGTGGGAGTCTAGGACACTGACAGACATCGGGTGATGCTGGAGACAGTTCCCTACCATCTTAATAATTTTGCACAGGAAGCAGGGCATGAGACCAGGCAATAATTGGTGTGGTTGTTGGTATCTAGTTTTTTTAAGAGTTTTCAAGATGGCTGTTAGCCAAGTATTCCCTGGAGGCTTTTATCAGCTAGCAGAAGCATATCTAGATTTCAAATGATAGCATGGACTTCTTTCAGCAGCTTTAGTACGTCTATTCTGCAGGACAGAACCCATTTTGTCAAAGAGGATAGTTGGCACACTGCTGTGTGCTTCAGAAAGTTTTTTGTAAGCACTTCAGTCTTCTGATTTCATGTTTCGATTGCTGAGATAATCGGAGAACTATGGTAATATGTGCAGGTGATGTGGTTATTAGGCCTGAATAAAGATATAGCAGACAAAACAGGTATGCCCACCTGACCAAAGTCAGGCTAATAGAGGTTTCTGGGTAATCCTTGTGTGGAAAATACCGAGAAGCAGCATGTCTCACAAAGAGCTGGAAAAAGTAAGATAAGAAAGGGCTGAATTCTTGTGTGCAATGTGCTGTGTCAAGAACAGCTAGTTTGTTTAAAGAACAGATAAGGAATATCCCATATCTCTCTCCCTATCTCATTTCTTGGTTCTGTTCTGTATCTGTTTATAGATTCATAGATTCTAGGGTCAGAAGAGACCAATGTGATCATCTAGTCCAACCCTCTGCACAAAGCAGGCCACAGAACCCTACCTATCCACTTCTATAACAAACCCCTAACCTATGCCTGAGTTATTGAAGTCTTCAAATTGTGGTCTGAAGACCTCAAGCTGCAGAGAATCCACCAGCAAGTGACCCATGCCCCACACTGCAGGGGAAGACGAAAAACCTCCAGGGCCTCTGCCAATCTGCCCTGGAGGAAAATTCCTTCCCGACCCCAAGTATGGCGATCAGCTAAACCCTGAGCATGTGGGCAAGACTCACCAGCCAGCACTCAGGAAAGAATTCTCTGCAGTAACTCAGATCCCATCCCATCCAACATCCCATCACCAACCACTGGGCATACTTATCTGGCGATAATCAAAGATCAATTGCCAAAATTAGGCTCTCCCATCATACCATCCCTTCCATAAACTTATCAAGCTTAATCTTAAAGCCAGATATGTCTTTTGCCCCCACTACTCCCCTTGGAAGGCTGTTCCAGAACTTCACTCCTCTAATGGTTAATTTCAAGTCTAAACTTCCTAGTGTCCAGTTTATACCCATTCGTTCTTGTGTCTACATTGGTACTAAGCTTAAATAATTCATCTCCCTCCCTAATATTAATCCCTCTGATATATTTATAAAGAGCAAGCATATCCCCCCTCAGCCTTCTTTTGGCTAGACTAAACAAGCCAAGCTCTTTGAGTCTCCTTTCATATGACAGGTTTTCCATTCCTCAGATCATCCTAGTAGCCCATCTCTGAACCTGTTCCAGTTTGAATTCATCCTTCTTAAACATGGGAGACCAGAACTGCACACAGTATTCCAGGTGGGGTCTCACCAGCGCCTTATATAACGGTACTAACACCTCCTTATCTTTGCTGGAAATACCTCGCCTAATGCATCGTAAAACCACATTAGCTTTTTTAACAGCCATATCACATTGGCGGCTCATAGTCATCCTGTGATCTACCAATACCCCAAGGTCCTTCTCCTCCTCTGTTGCTTCCAACTGATGCGTCCCCAATCTATATCTAAAGTTCTTATTATTAATCCCTAAGTGCATGACCTTGCACTTCTCAATATTAAATTTCATCCTATTACTATTACTCCAGTTTACAAGGTCGTCCAGATCTTCCTGTATGATATCCTGTGTTAGCAATACCCCCCAGCTTCATGTCATCCGTGAACTTTATTAGCACATTCCCGCTTTTTGTACCAAGGTCAGTAATAAAAAGGTTAAATAAGATTGGTCCCAGAACCGATCCTTGAGGAACTCCACTAGTAACCTCCTTCCAGCCTGACAGTTCACCCTTCAGTATGACCCGTTGTAGTCTCCCCTTTAACCAGTTCCTTATCCACCTTTCAATTCTCATATTGATCCCCATCTTTTCCAATTTGACTAATAATTCCGCATGTGGAACCGTGTCAAATGCCTTACTGAAATCTAGGTAAATTAGGTCTACTGCATTTCCATTGTCTAAATAGTCTGTCACCTTCTCAAAGAAGGAGATCAGGTTGGTTTGGCACGATCTACCTTTAGTAAAACCATGTTGTACTTTGTCCCAATTACCATTGACCTCAATGTCCTTAACTACTTTTTCCTTCAAAATTTTTTCCAAGACCTTACATACTACAGATGTCAAACTAACAGGCCTATAGTTACTCGGATCACTCTTTCTCCTTTTCTTCACTCCCTGTTCCTAACTTTTGGTGTTCATCACCATAATTGAAAAGAGTTTGTTAGGATGTCATGTTATTAATCACTTAATGTTGCTATAGGTACACACGTATGTATACAAAAGATTTTAGGGTTTAGTTGTTAGGAGAAGGGGGTGGGAAATTGCATAAATGAATAATCAATGACACGATGGAACTGTCTATATAAACCTATGTTATTTGTAGAGAGCAAGCTGGTTCTCTTTGGAGATGGGCTGCTCTCTATTGTTGTGTGCACTTTTCAATAAAGAGCTTTTTGATCGGACCTTGCTGGTGTTGCCTGTCTCTCTGCGGTCAGACAATGAACCTCGCTGTCTGGGTTCAGGTCCCCGACATGGTGATAAAGGACTTTGGGCCAGACAGAGTGTCAATTGCTGTAGACAGTAGGTGATCATCATATTTTAACAAGTCTTAGATCTCTTGATGCTTGGGGAAAATATGCCCAGCCAGGGAGTTTTGGAAACTTAGAGCCCAAGAGCTTCTGGTTTGTGGCTGCTCTGTATTTGGCTGTGTTTCTACTCAGGAAGGACTGAAGCCTCTGAAGGAAGTGCTGGTCAGACAAGATAAGGGGCATGGACGTTGTACCCAGTGTCTACCCTTCCATTCAGGTTCAGTTCTAATGTGTAACTTGCTGAATGAGTGAGATTTGGTGAGTCTTAAAGACGCTTTTATGGAGATGTGGATCTTTATAGCTTCCTACTAAACCATTCAATGGGAGGGGGAGTGGGCAGGTGAAGCTTCTCCTGGGGGAGGCTAGCCTCTGCCCAGCCACTTCTGACCAAGGCCCTGTCTCTGATGGCTGATGCCCTGCCCACTTATGTCACCTCATGGCCCCAGCCGGGATGGTGGAGCCACCACATAGCCCCACCCCACCCCGGCACCACCCCATTAATCCCCTTCCCCTGAGGCCCTGCCCCTGCTCATTCTTTTCCACGTCCTTTCCCCCACTGTTCCCCTGAGACCGGAAAAGCTCTGCGACCCCACCATGGAGAGCTTCTCCAGCCCCAGGGCTGTGGCACTGAAGCTTTCTGGGGACCCCAAATGGGCCAGAGCCCCTAGGCATAGGACCCATGGGCCCATGCAGTAATCCGACACTACTCCTCCTATGGAGTGTGACGTTTGGGGAGGCTTAGCATCCCCCAGTCTCCATTACATGCCACCCATGCATACAGTAACCATCTCCAGTTACATCAGGTAGTAATTCTACTTCATGCTGCAGAGTCAGGCACAGTTCACATGTGAATTCAGACATTTCCTTCCATACTAGGATTTTTACATCCAAACACTTCAGCAATGAGTGCCATAGAGATGCTTATAGTTAAATAAATGTATGTATGTCTATCTGTTCCTGGCAAAGAACAAAACCTCGCACATAACAAAATTTAACAGTTTTCATTGTGTCTTGCCTTTCATTACGCACATTTTATTTTTGTGCACACTCCATATCATACAATATGTAGAAGAACCCAAGATTAAAATATTTCTTGATTCACAGTAAAAGTAGATTATAATCAGTAACATCTGGCCCAGTCATATTTTTCAGAATATGGCAGAACTATCTCCGGCTGGCTAGAAAAAATGTAAATATATAAGTGCACCTTATTTTTTTACAGAATGTGACAATGATTTCTTTCAAATGACAGTTGCTACTATAGTGTTATCATTGCCATATTCAGTCTCCTCATTAGTGCTTCTTTTCAGCTGCAAGCCAGTCATACTACATCCACCTGTGCAGTTTAGTAGTCTTCTGAAAAAGTTGTCCAAACAATGAGATTGTTTTCTCAGTTGTTGTTTCCTTTGATATCTGCAAACATGATCGCTACTTATAATTCTGCTCAGAGCAATATCTTTCACATGCAAATTAAACTGTCATTTTGTAACAGTTAGTCTTATTAAAAATTATTATTCCCTCAGTGGGCAGAGGCAGCATGGCGGTGACATGTTCTCTAGGGGAAGGGATGGAACATTTGAATGCATGACAAATCTCTGCTTCAGGAAAATAAGTGCATCCTTATAACTAAAGTGAAACTAAGTGAATTTCATTCTCATCTCAGTTTCTAGGTGCCTTGAAGTGCATTCATGAACACACTATAAACATACAATGTTAATCCTATGGTAATAGCAGCAGTGTTTCTAACTAACTCCCTTGCACTCTGAGTAGGCCACTCTAGGAAATTCTGCCCCTAGCACCAAGTCAGGGCCAGCTCCAGGCATCAGCATTCCAAGCAGGTGCTTGGGGCAGCAATCTGCAAGGTGCGGCAGTCTGTGTGTTTTTGCCCCCAAGCAGTGTGCTGAATTGCCGCCACGGACGGCAGAGGCAGTCCTTGTGCCATTAGGGCGGCTCGCCCATTTCCACGGCAGTGGCAATTTGGTGGCAGCTTCTGTCTTCATCGGAAGACAGAAGCTGCACCGCCGTGGACAGTTGAACATAGAAGCTGCCACCGAATTGCTGCTGCAGCAGAAATCCATGTGCCACCCTAATGGCACACGGACTGCCTCCGCCATCCGCGGCGACAACTTGGCGTGCTGCTTGGAGCAACGAAAACAGAGCCGGTCCTGCTCCAAGTGTAGACATGCCCAAAGAGAAAGACAGACAGTATAGAATGTGTGCATGAAGTGTAGGCTGTAGTCCATGTCAGTTGTGTAGTTGTGAGTGTTCAGGGTCACTTTTAAAGCATAACTAAGAACTCTTGAGCCTTGCCCTGAGAAGCTATCAAATGCCATTAAAATTGGATTAAAGCTGAACAATGTTTGTCTGTAATAGACAGATTTGAGCTGCTAGGGAGAGCAACTTTTGTAAGCTGCTGAGACAGTACTCCTGAATGTTGAATTTTAACACTTTTCTTAGAAGCTTCATTCGTTGTTTAATAACATGTAAGCATTTGGGGTCATCCCTTTAGATCTTGTACAGCCAAAACTCTGAGAGTACTGGTTGCTCAGAAAAGTCGGATTGAGCCCTTTCAGTTGCTGGTCCAAAGCAGATCACTGCCATGAATAGACTGGGTCCCCCTTTATGAACATAATGATGTAATTCTTGTGGACTGTTTGTAGAGTTCCTGTTCACTTATACCATTCACCCTTTAGTTCACAGAAGTAATAAGTGAAACTCATTAGCAACACAGAAGTTAATCTGACACACAGAGCATTGTCAGATATAAAAAGTAAGCAATATGTGTGGGGGAGAAACAATATTTTGTCGCTACTCCTTTTTTAATCCTTTGTGTTCTTTTTAAAATTGCAAGTACATTTTGTTCAGACCAAAATGTGATTTTTTTTTTTAGCTGACTTTCTCCGTGTAAGAAATCCATGATCAGTGATTCTCTCAACACCTATACAGTCACATTGTCTCCTTGTTGTATTAGTTGGCAAAGATGCTGCCAGTGTTACTGACATGGAAATATAGAGAGCCAAAGGTCTGGAATATGGGTTTTTTATATACTTAAAAATTCAGACACTTAGGCAGTGCCAGAATACTGAGGAGGTTTAAAATGGATTAAACTAAAGTGACTAGTAACATCTTGTAAAACAGCCATCCAGCAGGAGACTATTTGTGAATCCTCCTTTAATACTAACCCTCATGAGGACATTTGCTTCAAATGCTTGCAGCGCAATTACCAAAGGGAAATATTGTAAATCCATGGATTGTTTGGTTTCAGTACATTCCATATCTTTCTAATACATTCTGAGCAAAGACATATTGTGGAGGTCACATTTCAGATTGAAACACTATGTGAAGCCAAAGTCACATAACTCTCATTAATAGGAGTTGTGCGATGGGATCTCCACACACTGCAATAAAAATGTTCAACTGCTGAATGAGTTAAGATATATTTCAACTGATGCTAAGGCCCAGTTGTTAAGCTCACTGCTTCTTACAGACTGGTTTGTGACTAAAAGGAGGTGAAGATTACAACAGCCTCTATTTTAAAGAAGGTGGTGGGAGGAATGGCTTGTAGCAGAACTAGAGAAAGAAAATGACCTTTTGGATGTATACTAAGCATCACATCTATAATATCTGGTCCATACTGCTTTTCTCTGATCATTCCAGAACATCTAATAAAGTTCTATGTCAAATTGTGTGTAAAGACCTTGATTCACTCCTGTACCTGAGGTGCACTCAGTACAGAAAAGGTGGGCTGTGAGGGAACTGTCTACATCTCCCCGATTCTGTGTAGTAGTCTGAGCAGGCCTGTTCTTGTCCTGGCAGCATGAGTTAAAGCAACCCAGGGTTTGCTCTAATGACAGAGGTGTATGCTGGCTGAGAATCAGTAAAGAGGAACTCTGTCCCATTCACTAAGTTTTTAACATACTCATAACGTTCCCTCTCCTCACCTCTGACATGCTCTCTACACTAGTGTAATGGGGTTGGTTGGAACAGGAGCCAGCTCTGGTGCCTTTACATGAGCTGAGAGTTCCCCCACATTGGGAGAACTTTCTGCTGATGAATTATGGACACGCAACCTGAGCGGATATAAGGAGTAGGCTCAGGATGAAGAATCTGGCCACCATTCCCCACAATTCATTAATATGCTAATTGTATATCTACATGCTAGTTAATAAGATTGTAAGCTCTTTGAGGCAGAGAGTCTTTTACTGCATATATGTACAGCTCCTAGTATGAGGGATCCTTGACTGGTAGCTTGAATGGGGCCACAATCCACCAGAATATAAACGTGATTATAGATAATATTTGTTCTTCGTAGTTTTGTGAACGTAAGTTATAGTGTCATTCTCTCACTTTTGTATGCTCCCTTCATGATAAGCATTTTTTATATTCATGTTCATGCTTATCCGGCAATCAAATGATACTGAGTGCAGTTTCCTCTGATTCTAAGGCTATTCCTGCATCTCTCAGACTCTACCTTCTAGGCTTCCTCTATTCTTTTGTAAAGTGTTTATTAACATTATCATGTAATGTAGGTGCCTAACTCTTCAAGTGAATGACTGCTCTGGGGTTTTTCAAAAGGCTGAATGGAAATGCTGTCAGACAAGTATTCCTCCCGTCACCCTCCGCCCCCTTAATATTTCTTCCTGATGCTTATCATTCTTGAGTTTCTGCTACTGTACCTTGAAAGGCTCTTGAGATGTATGGATAACATTATGAGCAGGAGGAGGCCATGATGGAAGGAATAATGACTTTCTGGAAACATTACCTTTCCCCTTTCTCCCTGATTTATTCTCACTATTTTCAGTTTAGCAAATTGTGAGCTTCAGTGAGTCCTTTCCTTATCTCCAGTCTATTAACATCTTCAGGTGTTTTAGTTCATCAGTTCAGGTAATGCAAGCATATGGAGGTTGAAGAATTGTTTTGTAGTCGAATGCATGCATCTATAACTGGAGCTGCAGCCACTGATAAAGGCTGAAGTTAGTAATGTAGCTACCTTCTTTATTACAGTAAAATGAATGAGCCTGATCAAATTGAAAACAATTAAACATAACTTTAACGAGAAAAGCTCTGTACAGGAGCAACAGACAGTGACAGAAAGCTAGTGAAGAACAAAGAAAAGTTGTTAAACAAAAGCTTCACTAAATTGTATTTCTTGATATAATGCTGTCTTTGTATATTTATAGAAAGACAGTGAACAAAATACTTTGCTAATAAAAGGAGGTACATCTTGACATTATGGGAAATATCCCCAAGTACTCAGGAGCGGCGCCAGGGTTTTTGGCGCCCTAGGCAGGGGTCCTTCCACGCTCCCAGTTGTTGGCAGCAACTCTGCGGCAGGGGGGGTCCTTCTGCGGCTCCCGGTCTTCAGGGCAATTTGGCGGTGGGTCCCGGAGTGAGTGAAGGACCCGCCACAGAATTGCCGCCGAAGACCCAGAGCGCGGAAGGACCCCCTGCCACCGAATTGCCGCCGAGGGTGGCAAAATGCCTCCCCCCAAATCCTAGTGTCCTAGGCGACTGCCTAAGTTGCCTAAATGGAAGTGCTGGTCCTGCAAGTACTCCAGAGCAGGACTCAATGTGCCTGGAAAAGGCATTTATTGGTCAGCATAGTAACACCATTTCTGCAAACAATAACTATGCCAACAAAACTTTGTAGCATACACCTGGCCCAAGTCCAAGAAGTAATGGTTACACTGATTCTAGTACGATTTGTGGTCATTCTTATCTACTCCATGGATGCATTCCAAAATCTTGGTGAGTGCTGAGAAAGTGCTGAGAAAGCCCTATGTCTGACTCTCATAGCCTGACAAGTGAAGCTTCTCATAGTTCCTGAGGAACATAGCTGTTGAGGGAGATAGTTGGAGGAAAGACAGGTGTTTTCAGATGTATTTTAGGCCAGGTCCAGGAATGGTGTTGAAGATTAACACCAAGACTTTGAATTTGACACTATGGGTAAAATTTTCCAATGTGCCTAAGTGATCTAGGAGCCCACGTCTCTTTTTCAAACATCACATAGCTATTTAGGAGCCTAATTCCCACTGAATTTCAATTAGACTTGGACTTCTACATGTCTAAGTTACTTTTGAAAATGGAGATTTAGGCAGTTTTGAAAATTTTACCCTAATACTACTTTTCTGACATGGAACATACACAGCATGAGTGAAGATGTGCTGACATCACACTATGTATCACTTGCACTCTCTTGAGTGGTTTAAATTGTTCAGAATATCTCCCCCAGTCTACTTCGCATGCAATAACTGGATTGGGAATGGGAGAGGTCTTTATCCTCACATTCATCACTTCTGTACCTTTATTGCCTTGCATCTGATATCCTCTCATGGTCTGGCTCTGATAGTGGCACTTACTATTATGCAGTCATCTGACTAATTATAGTGCATATTTTAGTTGTGAACTGCGGATCTCGAGCTAAAATCGTGAGCCTCCACAGCTTGAGCTAAAGGACTGAATCCTATAACTGGAGCTCTAACAGACTCATATCCTCTGTGGGTCAGTCAGAGGGGGAAATGCATCATCCACACTGATGGCTGGGTTATGCATGAACTTTTCATGTCAGCTTCCCCAAAACTGCAGTTTTCCTCAGGAGCACTTTGAACAATACTGCATTCTTTCTAATTTCCTGATGTGAATAACAGTTGACATAATCCTTTCAAACCCATTATATATACCCAAACAATAGCAATCTGGTGTGTTCTTTTCCTCCCATCTGTCTTGTACTATCATTCATGAACTCTTTTTTCCTCCTTTAATGTGCTTGAGAAGGGATTCTCCAAGTAGCCCTACAAACTGTAGGTAATTTTACTAAATTGACTAGATTTAGTCCCAATTACTTTGTATCAGTAGGAGCTGCCTCAAAGGCATTTGAAGAAGCAAACAAACAAAATCCACAACACCTACCTAAGCTTAATATGACTTTTTTCCAAAATGTAAAGAATAAAAGATTCATTTTCTTCTGCTCCTGCAGGGATCCACAGAGTACATCCACCACTCAGCAAAAATAATATAGAAGGCAGCTGGACCATCCCTACAGGAACTACATGAATTAAATAAAATAAATAAATGAAGCTCTATTACTTCTATTTCTACTTTGGTAACATCTAGAGCACTCAACTGAAATCAGAACTCCATTATACTAAGCACTCTAAAAACACAGGTTGCTCCTGCTCTAAAGAGTTTACAATGCACAGACATGTCAACACAAAAGTTGTACCATTTTAACTACCCACAGACAGCACTTCCCCTTTCCATGTTCAGATCCAATGGGCTTTCATTTGCTCTGTCTGTGGAGACAGGTGAGATGATCTAAATTAAAAATATTGTAATCCTCAGGGAAAAGTAATACAACTACGGCTGTCAATTAATCACAGCTAACTCTCGCGATTAAAAAAATTAACTGATTAATCACACTTTTCAACAATAGAATACCAATTGAAATGTGTTAAATATTTGAAGGTGTTTTCCACATTTTCAAATATATTGATTTCTATTACAACACAGAATACAAAGTGTACAGTGCTCACTTTATATTATTTTTATTACAAATATTTGCATTGTAAAAATGATAAACAAAAGAAATCATTTTTCAGTTCACCTCATACAAGTACTGTAGTGCAATCTCTTTATTGTGAAAGTGGAATTTACAAATGTAATTTTTTTTGTTACATAACTACACTCAAAAACGAAACAATGTAAAACTTTAGAGCCTACAAGTCTACTCAGTCCTTCTTGTTCAGCCAATTGCTAAGATGAACAAGTTTGTTTACATTTATGGGAAATATTGCTGCGTGCTTCTCCTACACAATGTCACCTGAAAATGAGAACAGGCATTGGCATGGCACTTTTATAGCTGGAATTGCAACGTATTTACGTGCCAGATATGATAAACATTCATATGCCCTTTCATGCTGTGGCCACCGTTCCAGAGGACATGCTTCCATGCTGATGATGCTCATTAAAAAAATAATGTATTAAATTTGTGACTGAACTCCTTGGGGGGTGAATTGTATGTCTCCTGTTCTGTTTGACCTGCATTCTGTCATATATTTCATGTTATAGCAGTCTTGGATGATGACCCAGCACATGTTCCTTTTAAGAATACTTTCACAGCAGATTTGACAAAATACAAAGAAGGCACCAATGAGAGATTGCTAAGGATAGATACAGCACTCAACCCAAGGTGTAAGAATATGAAGTGCCTTCCAAAGTCTGAGAGAGACAAAGTGTGGAGAGTGCTTTAAGATGTCTTAAAAGAGCAACACTCCAATGCAGAAACTACAGAACCCGAATCACCAAAATAGAAAATCAACCTTCTGCTGGTGGCATGTGACTCAGATGATGAAAATGAATATGTGTTGGTCTGCTCTGCTTTGGACTGTTATCGAGCAGAACCCATCATCAGCATGGATGCATGTAATCTGGAATGGTGTTTGAAGCATGAAGGGACATATGATTCTTTAGTGCATCTAGCATGTAAATATCTTGTGATGCCGGCTACAAAAGTGCCATGTGAATGCCTGTTCTCACTTGCAGCTGACATTGTAAACAAGATGTGGGCAGCATTATCTCTTGCAAATTGTTACCAAACTTGTTTTGAGCAGTTGGCTTAAGTAGGACTGAGTGGACTTGTAGGTTCTAAAGCTTTACATTGTTTCATTTTTGAATGCAGTTATTTATTGTATGTAATTCTACATTTGTAAGTTCAATTTTCATTATAAAGAGTTTGCATTACAGTACTTGTATTAGGTGACGTGAACTATACTATTTCTTTTGTTTTCTTAAGTTCAAATATTTGTAATAAAAATAAATATAAATAGAGAACTATATGCTTTGCATTCTGTGTTGTAATTGAAATCAATATATTTGAAAATGTAGAAAACATCCAAAATATTTAAATAAATGGTATTCTATCATTGTTTAACAGTGCAATTAATCATAATTATTTAAATTGCTTGACAGCCCTAAATACAACCCTTTCAATATTGTACATATTCTACAATTTCCACTTCTGATTATATTTTTAAATAAGAAAGGCCCTGCTGTCATTTAAAAATTAGGAATTACCAATTCTCTTTCTGTTTAAAAATTGTTCAGTTTTTTAGGTCATAGCTGTCAATTATCTCGAACTGACATTTAAAACAAAATCTCTGTGACCATTCACTGTTGTGGTTTTTTTTTAAAAAAAACAGGATAATTTATATGAGCTCTACTTTCTCCATTTTACCAATAATTTACTACCTCTACTGGTTCTGCCATGTAAGAATTCTGGTAATTAAGTGTCAGAAAACCAAATAATTAATCCATTATGATTAACTACAAGAATCACACCTTCACAACTGCAAGACTTAGTTAAGACTTACTTATACTCCATTCTAGTCTATGTTTTAACTAACAGTCTTTCTTTTAATATTATCGTAGTCATATCGTTCTTTTTCTTCAAAATTTTCTTACTTTAGCAAATTTAGCTATACAAACTGTATACTTTTGTCTTCCTGGAAACACAGATGGAGGCACACTCACATGGGAGTCCGAGAGAGAGAAAGGGAAAGAGACATGGAATTGCTCTATAAGCTAATGTGCGGAACTAAGCTCTGTGTTTTTGGATGAGACTGTGTTGCTGGAATATAAATTAACATTTGAGTCTAATGATACTATGTGCAAAGCCAACACAACTTCTAATTAATTATGGTTCTATCATGCCAAAATATTACTTTATTCTAAGGAGAACATTACAGTTGAAGAATAATGATTGCCCACACTACAAGCATCCATTACTTTTCCTTCTGCTTGGGT
Organism: Gopherus flavomarginatus; assembly: GCF_025201925.1. Lineage (NCBI taxonomy): Eukaryota > Metazoa > Chordata > Testudines > Testudinidae > Gopherus > Gopherus flavomarginatus. Next base: position 282,272,363 of record NC_066617.1, on the reverse strand, counting down.
CTAATTCATTAACATTTGCAGCAACTTTTATGCAGTAATTTTCATAATCCTTATTAATAAGCAGTAACAGTAGACATGGATGTTTTTCTCCCTGTGATGGATCTGAAGATGTACTTTATACTGTCACACAGTTGGTTTAAGATTAAATTCATTAAAGCAAGTTTCCTGAAAGTTAAGACAAGAGGGCTTTTAAAGATAATTTAATCAAAACCTGATTGGCAGAAACACAAATACTTTCAGCCTCCGCATATTACCTATTACTATGGCCATGTAATCACTGCAATTCTGTGGCCGCAGAACAAATTCAGAATTTATCAGATTTATCCACTTATCACAGAGGCTTCAGAAGTCATGCTATAGTCACAAAAGCTGGAACTGATCTACACTATGTGTTAACTAAACCAGGTTTCAGGAGACAGCCGTGAAAATTGCTTCAGATCACAAGTCATTCTATACAGTAGGCTGAGTCAAAGTGGTCAATGTCTCCTTGTCTGTCCTAATCTTTATGGCTGCAGCTGCTGCAGCAGCAATTCAAGAAGCCACAGTGCCATAAGGTTCCTTCTGCAGAGCCACCATCTTAACAGTGCTGCTTCTTTTTGTTTTTGATTTCTTTATTATACATGTAGCTCTTCTCTTGTTGTTGTTGTTGTTGCTGCTTTTTGACACAAAAAGAAAGTGCAGGACTCTGGAATGTTTCACTTAGGAGGAGAAATTGACAATAGTCAGGCATTTCTTTGGTACAATCTTGTCTATTTACAAAGAATGTACAAGTCCTGTATCTCTGAAGACAGAAGGAATCAAATAATAGGAAAAAGGCAGATTCTTTTTGCTCACAGCACCATTCAGACACAGGCACAACACACAGCAAGAACTGATGTCAAAGTGGAGAGAAAGTTTGTGTTTGTAGGGGTCAGTTATTTCTAATTGTTTCAGATAGAACTTCTGGCTGTGTTTCTATTTGATATCTTCATTTTTATTGCAAATACACATTTAAACACTTCATCATTCTATCTAGTAGTCTATATTTTCCCAAGTTCTTTCCTGGTTTTCAAGAATCTTCACTTTTCCAAGTAGATGACCCCTTAGTCTGTAACCTACTTTCTTTCCATGATCTTTTGTGTGTTTTGCTTGTGTATGTTTCTTCCATTTCCCCATTGTTTCTCCATATGATGTTGCCTGTACTCGTGCAGGGATTTACTTCCTAATGCAGTTCAGACAGTCTTTTCTTACTTTTCCCTGACTGACTTTGCTCACAACCACCATATGAGCTGCAAATTGCTGCCATTGTCATTTCCCATTCCAGGAATGAGCAGACAAAGGAGCACATTTTGCAACTCATGCACTTGAAATAGGAAGTGACAATGGTAGTTTTTTTTGCAGCCCATAAACGCTGGTAATGGGGATATTATTTTGCTGCACTGCAAATCAAGTAAGTTTGTGTTTCATATCTTCACAGACCAAGTATTCAAAAGGGGAAAATGTGATATCTGTTGATTGTGTGGTGAATTTAGACAGCAAATTTATATTATTAAAATCATATATTCTGGCATGATTTTGCTGTCAATTAACACTGCTGAAGAATTTTGATGTGGCTGCAGAATCTAGGATGATTGTACCTCCAAATATGTGGGACCCAATCTATCCCTAGAGAACTAGAAGATTCTCAGCATGTGTTTGAGCTAACAAGAGAAAATTTCATTAGAGCTCTTCTCATAAAAATGTTACTCATATAGCAGCTCATTTCCTTTTTTCTTAATCATAAGTTGAAGAATTTGTACAGAGCCTGACTCTGTTTGCAGCAGTCTCAATTGTTGCTCTTCAGAATTTGGAATATTGTTCTGTAGCATTGCAGGGGCTGTCAGCTGCCTCTGTATTTAATTGCTGACCCACTTGCATGCTTTCATTATCCAAACAGTATAGATTCCCAGACTCATGCTTTCTGTCTATTACAAAAGTAGTACAGCTTAGATAAAAGTGAGTTGTTTTAGCAAAATGCATAGATTATTCTATACCATCTCATACAGGAAGAGAAAACATGGTTTAGTTTTTACTTATTTATTTTTAACATTAATAGTGGCCACAAGTGCAGGACTGCCCAGAGGGGGAGGGCAAGAGGGGCAATTTGCCCCAGGCCCCACAGGTGGCCCCACGAGAGTTTTTTGGGGCCCCTGGAGCGGGGTCCTTCATTCGCTCCGGGGCCCCCTTGTCATAAACAGATAGTTAAGGGTTAATGTCTTTTTTTACCTGTAAAGGGTTAACAAACAGGGAACCAAACACCTGACTAGGGGACCAATCAGGAGACAAGATACTTTCAAATCTCGGTGGAGGGAAGCCTTTGTTTGTGTTTTTTGGGTTTGGCTTTGTTTTCTTTGGGCTCTGAGAGTGACCACAGTACCTACAGGCTTTCTAATCTTCTATTCCAATTTTGTAAGTACAAAGATAGAAAGGCGGTATAGTCTTCTTATTTGTTTTTCTTTATTTGCAAATGTGTATTTGGCTGGAAGTATTTTGTCGTGGAAAAGGACCACCAACGAGTTGAGTTGATCAGACAGCCTGAGGCTCCTTTATTGATTAATCAGAGAATACAAGCATATATGCAGGGAGAGACGACTGGGGAAGTCGCTCTACCTTACAGCAAAGATACCTGTGTTTATAAAGCCTAAAACCGCAAATTATCACATGAGCTTGTACATCTGTTATTACCTTATTTGGGTGATACATGACATGTTCTCAAAACAATTATTGCAAAAAGAGCTAAAAATGGCCAAGCTGTTCCTTTGTACTTCCTTTTAGGAAGCTCCTTCTATTGCCAAGACCTTGGCACCCCGGTTATCCTTCTCTTGCAGTTTGAGCAGCTGTTTTCTCAAGCAAATTTTGAGGAACTTGGGTCCAAAAATACATGTTTGTTCTTTTGGCCAAGTTATTAGGAGTTATCTTTTATGCTTGCATGAGCTACTTGATAAACTATAATGACCTGACAGCTGTTAATCTTTTGGCAGTGATGGATGGGTTATTTCAGGGACTTTTAGGTCAGTATGACCCCATATAGCAGCATATACTTATTTAGCAGCATTTAGTAATATAATAGTAGTGTATAGTGAAATCGGAGAGTGAGCCTCAGGAGGGTTAGTGGAAAATCAACTTTTCTTACTCTGCTATATGTTAGTATGATTGAGGCCTAAGGCCTTGATGTAATTATTAGCTTGATCAAGACCCGGCTTTTGGGCCTGGGGTTAGTTTTCTTTATCAATTTTAAATTGTATTTCTGCTGGAGGAGGCTTTTTCTCCAGTTTCTATAAGCTGACAGACCCTGTAATATTCCATCTTGAATTTACAGTGATTTTCTTTATTCTTTTTTCTTTTATTAAAAGTTTTGTTTTAAAAAAAAAAAGCACAAACAAAGGCTTCCTTCCACCGAGATTTGAAAGTATCTTGTCTCCTGATTGGTCCCCTGGTCAGGTGTTTGGTTCCCTGTTTGTTAACCCTTTACAGGTAAAAGAGACATTAACCCTTAACTATCTGTTTATGATACCCCTGAAAACTCTCGTGGGTCCCGGCTCCCGGAGCTTCTTCCACTCCCAGTCTTCGCCGGCGGGGGATCCTTCTGCTCCGGGGTGGAAGGACCCCCCGCCGGCAAATTACCGCAGAAGCGGGACCTGCCACCAAAGTGCAGCTGGGTCTTCGGTGGTAATTCAGCGGCAGGGGGCCCTTCTGTTCCAGGACTCACTGCTGAAGTGCCCCGACGACCTGTGGCGGGCGCCCCCCGCTGCCGAATTACTGCCAAAGACCCAGCTGCACTTTGGCGGCGGGTCCTGCTTCAGCGGTAATTCAGTGGCAGGGGGTCCCTGCTGTGGGTCTTCAGGCACTTTGGTGACGGGTCCCGAACGGAAGGACCCCTCGCCGTCGAATTACCGCTGAAGTGGGGCCCCCCGCCGCTGAAGACCCCAGGCCCCCAGAATCCTCTGGGTGGCCCTGCACAAATGTGCTATGTACTTCCTAGAAAACATACAGAAGATAGAACCCTGACCCAATGAATAGTGTTGATATCACTGGTCTACAATTTTTGAGAAGTCGTCTGCTTCAGAGATAAAATGTGATATTTATTATGTATTTTGATGTGCTGAATTCAAATATGACAATTAAAACAACTGATTGGCTACTGTTTCTAAGATATTCAAGTTTTTACATTTTATGTCTATGTATATTGTGTAGATAGTAGAGTTTTAAACATCAGTTGTATACCTAGGTCTTTTAATGTGTTTATGGTTGCTTTACATGATAATATTTCACCTGTCCTGTTTATGTAACACTTTAAAAATCAGCAAAAGGGTTATATAAATAAAATTGATTATGAAACAAAAGGCAAAAAACCATTATGTACATAGTTTAGTCCTATTCAATGTCTACTCGGCGCTTCTTGTTTTGTCTCTTGTATTCATTAAATGGAGCATCTTTTGTCACTGTCCAGCAATAGCCTGTAAGCATTGATGGGCTCCATTTGCCCTGATAGCCTGCCAGGAGATTCCACTGCTGTAGTCTGGAGCCTTACAGCTCTGCCTTACTCTTGGGTAGTTCCAAATCCCTGACAAGGTCATTCAGTTCACCTTGTCTTATGAGGTGTGGTTCAGAGGAGGAGGATGGGAGAATATGTGGGTCCTGTGACATTGATGGTTCAGGACCAGAAGTTTCATCCTCTTTCTCGTCTGACTCAAGTGAGAATGATTCTGGTGCATCAGGAACCGGCAGGCCTTCTCCTCGGGGTACTGGGCATATAGCTGATGGAATGTTTGGATAATGCACAGTCCACTTTTTCTTCTTTGACATACCTTTTCCAACTGGAGGCACCATGCAGAAGTAACAATTGCTTGTATGATCTGTTGGCTCTCTCCAAATCATTGGCACTGCGAAAGGCATAGATTTCCTTTTCCTGTTCAACCACTGGCCAAGATTTGTTGCACAAGTGTTGCAGCATATGTGTGGGGCCCACCTCTTGTCCTGATCTCCAATTTTGCAGCCAAAATAAAGGTGATAGGCTTTCTTAACCAGAGTGGTTATACTGTGCTTTTGGGATGCAAAAGTCACTTCACCACAAACATAGCAGAAGTTATCTGCACTGTTCACACAAGTACGAGGCATCTCTGCTCACTTTGGCTAAACAGAAATGTGTCCCTTTGCAAAATCAAACACTGACAAATAAGAGAGCACGACACTGTATGATTTCTAGAGCTGATATAGGGCAATTTGTTCAGCAGAGTGATGTAAACTTCATTATGATTGCATCATCCATGACTTCTAGGAATAACATGATTCAATTCATATCATGTATGATGCAATACCAGCTTCAGATTGCATCATTCATTGTTTTGCCTAAAAAGCAAGTACTGTCCAAACCCAGTCATAGATTTATTCATAGATCCAGTCAAAGATGTATTTTAGTCATTTCTGGTTTAAACTGAGATCCCTTCCCTTTATAACTCACTTATCCTCCGCCATTCCCAAGTCAAGGGTCGTATATACTGACCCAATAGCATATCTTGAAAACTAGAGACAATCAACAATTTTAAGCATCATTTTCATTCTCAGTGACTCAGAATTAGTAAAGTTGGACTACATTTATTTCAGAAGCATTTTGGCTGTAGAGCAGTGTATAATATACAATAGATTAAACTTAATAGCAACCTGAATATTAACAAGTTCCCCAACATTTTGGCAGGAACCAATCCCATTCCATTGATTTTAATGTTAATGAGATTTGAATTCTGACAATGCCATGGCGCTTATTAAGAATATTTTTTGGAAGAACCTCCCCTCCAGCTGTAGGCAGGTTTGCAAGGCTGCAGCCAGGGAAGGAAGTGCTAGGGTGTGTTTTCCTTGGATGCAGCCCTACAAAGCTGTGTGTGCTTGGTGCTCAGCATGTTTCCAGCACTCCCTTCTGGGGCTGCAGCCCCCCAAATGTACCTGTGCATAGGGACCACATAAGAGCGGAGGCTGTGGGCAGGGCAGCAGTGGGGAAGGGGCTGCAGCACAGATGCCAGAACTGTGTAGCACCACTGTTGCCATTTCTCATGATTTTGTCATAGGTATCATGATAATTATTGTTTTCCTTAAACCCCCAGCTCCTGGTGTCAAGTGTATGTGATTATTTCAGTCTTCATTCTTAAAGAAAAAGTAAGTTTCTAGCTCTTGTGGCTGTGGAGAAATCTTCAAAATGTGACCCCAGTGAACCTAAAGGCTCAACAAGCAGAAAGCAAATAAAAAGAACACCAAATCTTCTACATCCATAGCAACTAGGATGGTGTTTTCTGGAAGATCACCAATGGATTGTAGTTTCCTCAGGTGTCTCGAAGATAACTGGGAGTGCTGGTAGCATAGGGCCTGAGGAGAGTCCACATAGCCAGACAAATCTGCTGTCAGGGTGCCAATGCCTGAGATGATCGGGCATCCAGGATTCCCAGGTTTATGGATCTTGAATCGCAGATAGAATACCCCTGGTCGGGTCTCTAGAAGTGTGTCTGCGTAGATTTGTTCCTATGATTCTTCATGGCATTTCTTGAGCAGATGGTGCAGTTTCTTTTGCTAACCCTCAGTGGGATCAGAGAGTAATGGCCATGTGATGTCAGAGAGTATGCCATTATGTGCCAGCAATGCCCCTCTGCCATGTACATTAGCCAAACTGGACCGTCTCTATGCAAAAGAATAAATGGACACAAATCAGACATCAAGAATTGTAACATTCAAAAACCATTAGGAGAGCACTTCAATCTCCCTGGACAGTCAGTAACAGTCTTAAAAGTAGCCATTCTTAAAAAAAAAAACCTTCAAAAACAGACCAATGAGAAACTTCAAAACTGGAATTAATTTGCAAACTTGACACCATCAAATTAAGTCTGAATAAAGACTGGAAGTGGCCGGGTCGCTACTAAAAGTAATTTTCCCTCTGATACTTACACTTTCTTGTCAACTGTTGGGAATGGGCAACATCCACTCTGATTGAATTGGCCCCCGTTAGCACTGACTCCTCACTTGGTAAGGACACTCCCATCTTTTTCATGTGCTGTAATATATATACCTGACTACTGTATTTTTCATTCCATGCATCTGATGAAGTGGATTTTAGCTAACGAATGTTTATGCCCAAATAAATTTGTTAGTCTCTAAGGTGCCACAAGGACTCCTTGTTGTTTCTTCCTGAACAGCTGATGTTAGGTTGCTGGAATAATTCTTCCATGTACCTAGTGCTGTTCACTGGATTTTTCACACTCCAGAGAGACATAGCTATGCCAATGTAACTTTTCAGTATAGATCAGCGCTGACACTGTGGCCAAAAGGGCTAATGCAATCTATGGATGTATAAACAGAGTCATCTAGAGGTTATTTTACTTCTGTATTTGCCATTGGTGTTACCTCTGCTGGAATACTGTGTCCCAATTCTGATGGCTACAATTCAAAAGCATGCTGATAAATGAGAGGCATGAAAATGATTATAGGATTAGACAACGCCCAAGACAGACCCAAGGAGCTCAATCTATTTAGCTTAAACAAAGATAAGGTTAAGTGGTGATTTCAGTATAATCTATAAGTACCTACTGTAACCGTGCCTCAATGGGTCATAACTGAGGATGCCAAATTCAGGACAAACTGATGAGAAATAGGGAATATACACCTGTAGAGATATTAAAGGTACTAACAGTGATTCCCACAAGTGACAGTGACCCCCCCCACCCCAGTTTCGCCAAGTACAAAAATCTTTTAGTTCTTTTGTTAAAACTTGTAAGCTCCTGTCTGCAGAAAACATTGATTGTATCTGTCCTGTGAAAGATACTCTGTTACTATGTAAAACTAACAAACAAGTTAATTGACTTTGTTCTTGAAGTGGACACTATGTTGCCACCCCTGCTGTGAGCCTTAAGCTGTTAGTTGACTCTGCCTAAGATATGGAATGTATGTTGATGAATGCTTGATGTAAGTGAATGGTTAAGGAGGTGCCAGCCTAGAAAGGATCCATCAGCCGAAGAATGTGTCAAGTGGACCATCAGACAACCCCTGGAGGGTAAACTGGGATCCGCCCCAAACACCTGGAAGGAATGTGCCACTTTAGACAGTGTGGAGCCACCAGGAATGTGCCATCTGCTGACTGAGTCAGCAACAGCAGGATGAAACAGCTCCCATAGACTAACATAGGAATTAATTCCTATAAGAATGAACTCCAAAAACTGAGGAATTTGAGTCTCTGGTTCTGCTGCAAGCCTCCAGGAGCATCAGGTGCATCTGACACAGATTCGGATCCATCCTCATGACCAAGATACCTGGCCAGTAACTTGGCAAGAGCAACTTTTAGGCTGGTAACTATAACACCTATACAGAACTTGAATGAATGATTATGTGAATGAATATATATATACATATTGTGTGTGTGCATAAGGAATAAGTAGTAATAGGAATTAGTCAAATAACGTTGTTTACTTTTGTCTTTTGCTTTATTATATTTACAGTAAATGTGGCATCTTTGCCTTATCTCTCTTAATAAGATCCTGCTGGTTTTTATTATATTGGGTATAACACACCCCAACACCGGTGGCTATCCCCCATAAGATATACCAAACCAGCAACAAAAGTAAACTTCTGTTTCACCACACTGGCTAACAAGAAGTCATAAAAGCAGTTTCTTTGGGTATCCCAGTCCTTGTGTTACCACCGAAAACACTGGATTTAGAGATGAGTGGTTCTTTACAACCAGTCTCATCAAATAAAAGGTTCTTCTGATCCCAAAGGACAAGCCACACATCCAGATCAATATATAACTTAAATCTTACCCCAAAATCATGCTGATGCCAATCCTTTAGTATCTAGAATCTGAACGTTTATTCATAAAAAGAAAGAAAGACAGGTGAGAGTTAAAATTGGTTAAAAGAATCAAATACATACAGTAATTGCAAAGTTTTTGGTTTAGGCTCATAGCAGTAATGGAATAAACTTCCGGCTTAAGTCAAGTCTTTGGCTGCTTCTAAATCCTTGGACAGTCCTCTACCCATTGGTTAGAATGCTCCCATTAGTATAATCTAGAGGCTGGAGCAGAAAAGAGATTGAAGCAGGATAGAGGCTGGAGCAGGATAGAGGCAAAGTGGAGGGGTTTCTAGGGCCTTTTATATCTTCTGCCATGTGGAGGGAATCCCATTGGTCTTTCTGTGGAAAAGTACAGTAATAAGATGGTTGTTGAAGTCAAATGGACAAGTCACATGTCCATGCATTTCGTCTAGTCACAGCAGGAAATTCCATTAAGTGTAGATAGGCGTCTCCCATGCTTTTGTCAGTTAAAAGTTCTTTTGATGAGGCACTCAATTTGAACAGTCCCCCCAAGATGTGCTGGCTAGTTACCTTGTGGGTATTACCCCAGGAGCAAACATTTGAAATCAAGGTATAGAGCCAACATTCATAACTTCAAATACAAAAATGATACATGCATACAAATAGCAGAACTATATTCAGCGATTCATAACCTTTCCCTAGACACCTCACTTGACAATCTTTGCACAAGATTTGTTGCAAATATATAATAGTGGTTGCAACAGTGATCGAGATGGTCATATTTTAATCAGATAATATCACACCTATATTGGAGAAAATGTGTTATAATGGACTCTTCAATGTGGCAGAGAAAGGGCACAATCCAATGGATGGACGTTATGCTAGACAAATTCAAACTGGAAATAAGTTATATATTTTGAACAGTGAGGGTAATTAACCATTGGAACAACTTACCAAGGATCATGGTGGATTCTCCATCACAGACAATTTTTAAATTGAGATTAGGTTTTTATTCTAAAAGATATTCTCTGGGAATTTTGGGGGGAAGTTCTATGGCCTGTTTTAAGGAGGTGGTCAGACTAGATGATCACAACGGTCCCTTTTGGCCTTGGAATGTATGAAAGGGCTAGGCTGACATACCCTTACTCACATTGGCCCTATTTAGGCTCTTATTTAAGGCATGCTTAAAAAACATTTAGCTTAATTACTTTTAACTAGCACATTTTAATAGAGTAGCGTAGACAGGGTTTAACACCTTTAAAAACATGTTAGCTGATCAGAGACAATCCCAAACAGGCAGTCTAGGAAGGTCCATCAGTCAGCATAGCATAGGTGAAGAAGTTAGCAGGTGACACACATCAGAGGCAGAGAGAAAGCATGGTGGGTGGGAGATGGTGAGCACAAGGATGGGGTTGTGGAAGCACATGTTGTATTGAATTCATTTTATCTTTGATTAAATTGTCACGGTACTGGGAGTTTCTGGAGCATGCAAACCATATGGGTAGCTCTGTCATCTTTGGAGAGAATACAGTGTGTTCCCCACTTCACCTGGACAATGAGGAGGGGAGGCAGGATAATGGCTATGTCTTCATACCACCCTTCTTGGCCACCTTTCACAATAACAGAACACCACTATCTGTCACCTTCAGTCCCCAACTAAAACCTCTCCAGCACATCATCAAAGATCTACAACCTATCCTGAAAGATGATCCCTCACTCTCACAGATATTGGGAGACAGACCTGTCCTTGCTTACAGACAGTCCCCTAACCTGAAGCAAATACTCACCAGCAACCACACAGCACTGAACAAAAACACTGACCCAGGAACCTATCCTTGCAACAAAGCCCGATGCCAACTCTGTCCACATATCTATTCAAGTGACATCATCATAGGACCTAATCACATCAGCCGTGTCATCAGTGTCTCATTCACCTGCACATCTAGCAATGTGACATATGCCATCATGTGTCAGCAATGTCCCTCTGCCATGTACATTGGCCAAACCAGACAGTCTTTACACAAAAGAATAAATGGACACAAATCTGACATCAGGAATCATAACATTCAAAAACCAGTAGGAGAAAACTTTAACCTGTTTGGTCATTCAATAACAGACCTGAGGGTGGCAATTTTGCAACAGAAAACTTCAAAACCAGACTCCAACAAGAAACTGCTGAACTTGAATTGATATGCAAAATAGATACAATCAGCTTAGGCTTGAATAGAGACTGGGAGTGGCTGAGCCATTACAAACATTGAATCTGTCTCCCCATGTAAGTATTCTCACACTTCTTATCAAACTGTCTGTGCTGGGCTATCTTATCACTTCAAAAGTTTTTTTCTCTTACTTAATTGGCCTTTCAGAGTCGGTAAGACAACTCCCACCTTTTCATGCTCTCTGTATGTGTGTATATATATTTTTTCACTATGTGTTCCATTCTATGCAGCCGAAGAAGTGGGCTGTAGCCCATGAAAGCTTATGCTCAAATAAATGTTAGTCTCTAAGGTACTGCAAGTACTCCTGTTCTTTTCTCACAAAGCTAGCACCCATAAGGAGCTTCTGATGCTTTCCTTAATGTTATTCTGGCTAGCCTCAATAACCAAAAAAATCAAAAACCACTTGTACCCTTCCTTCTTTGAATTAGGGTCTGGCTAGAATCTGGCCTTGCATGTCTTGTTTTGACTCACACAGCAATATATCAAATTAGCTAATGAAGCTGACATCCTTTGTCAACTGCTTTGAAATCTACTGATGAAAAGTGATATATAAGAGCTAGGTATAACCAATATTACCATTTTCACAGTATTTTTCCCCTTTCTCCTTTTTTATGACTTCCTGAATGTTCCATGTCTATTTTATTTGTGGCACACTTCAGTCCTAACGTGGGGTTCAGATTCTCTCTCTCTCTCTCTCTGGCAATTCATCACTTTGGTATCTGAGCACGTTTTTATATACCACATTGTTGCACTGTAACTTCTGTCTGTACCACAAAGCTTCTATATTTTTTTTAAAAAAAGAATAAATTTCTGCACAGTCAATTGTCTGGGATCTATCCAATAGTTTCAGTGTATCTGTAGTGGCAACGATCATTCCAACCTCACTCTCTTAAGTTTTGTTAAAGTGAGCTGAGCTTCTGAGAGTAACCCTTTTTGGTTATATCCATTCCATAAGCCACAAACAAATCTATCTCACAAAGAGTCCGATAAAGTGTCTATTAAATCACAGTGTTCTGTGAAATTCCTTATCTCTGCTATGTAAGTGCTGCTGCTCTCTCCTTTCTAGGAAATCCAGGAGAAGCTTATGAAATCTGAATCTGTCTTTCTGCCATTTCCAAAGGCTTCCAACCTACGTGGTTTTACAAAATGTCTTCAAAGTTTATTTAAATGTCTTGTCTTAGTAGGTTTCTTTGGTTCTATTATTTCTTGAAGTAATTGTCTATTTCCGCCCACTATTAAGCTAAGCAGGGTGAGCACCTTTTTCTATTCCGGTGCTTCATTAGCAATAAACTGTAGATTCAGTCCTTCAGTGTAGGTACTGAATGATTTTCAGCATGGATTGAAGTGTTCTATTAATCCTGTAAGAGACTTTATTGTCTCACTGTAGTGACTGATTTACTTTGCAGGGTTTTTTTCCTTCCTTTTATTTTACCAAATGCTAGCTTGGTTATCTGTGTAGCTAGTAAATATTCATTTTCCCCATCACTAGAACTAATCAAAAACCTTTGAATGTTGATTTTTCAAAGACATTGTTGGAAAAATTGAATGTTAACAGAAGAATGAAAAAAAAAATCTAAAACTGCTCCCCCCATTTTAAGCAACTCCATTCATCTGTTTTTAGTGAGATACACTAGAAATTGAACAAAGAGATGTCTCCAACCTTCTAATTTAATACTGCATCACAGTTTTAACACCACTGGATTGCCTTACTAGCATATCAGTTAATCCATGACTTCTTAAACTGGTAAACATAGATTTGGTAGAAAAATGATGGGAGAGAATGTGAAAAGTCAACCAGAAATTGCAGAGAATGAGCAAAAGAGACCACTCCAAAACCTAGACAGATTAGGTATTTTAATACCTATCTAGCTCCTCTGGACAACTATTAAAGAACTGTGATGCATAATGCAAAGTTAACTGGAAAGAGTGCAATTAGTGCACTTGCAGAGCGGGCCAGGCCCAGCTGGGAAAAGACGCCTAGATGAGAAGGAGATTGCAGGAAGAGATAGAAAGAACTCCATAGTCCCTCTCTGGTTTCTGGAGAGTAAAGGAAAGGCCTAGAGAGAGGCAGATGTAGAGTAAGGCCAGAAATGGGCTGTGGAAAGGGGCCTGAAGGAAGGCCAAGGCAGGAAGAAGTCCAGGGAAGCAGAGAGGAACCCAGAAAATAAAAAGGGCCTGTTTTATCCTACAGGCCACTGGGAAAGGTGTTGCAGAAATTCCATGACACAAGGGAGAGAAGAACTTTGAGTCTGGAACCAGGTGTCCAGGGAGAAAACCCATGCAAGGCATTTCTCTGCACAAGAGAAAGAGATGTCTGCAAAGCCCACGAAGAGATGAAGAGTCCGTAGAAGCTGGATAGGAATGAAGAGTTATCTTTGAGCTTCGTTTATTGCACTATTTGTTTACCTCAGAAATGACCTGGCTGGAGGATGAGTCACAAGACAAGGCAGACCACTGAAGGGCTGGATCTTCTGTTGGCAGGAGGCACAAGAAGAGCTGAACTTGCTATACTGGTGACTCTACTCTTCTATGAACATTCTGCCCAGTTTCTATCTCAACTCAGAAAAAAAAAGAGTTAGGAACACTAACTTATAGACCAGTCAAATCTCACCCTCATTGGTTGGATGCTATTGTGTAGATATATATGCATGTTGTAGCTGTGACAGACTCAGGATATTAGAGAGACATGTGGCTGAGGTAATATCTTTTACTGGACCAATTTCTGTTGGTGAGAGAGATGAACTTCAAGCTCTTCTTCGGGATTGAGAAACTTACTCAGAGTGTCACAGCTAAATACAAGATGGAACAGATTGTTTAGCATTAACTCATTAACACATATTCAAGAGACCATTCAAGGGACATGATGTAGATAACAGCTAATAACAAAATCAGTCACCAGTGATTTCAGACAGCTAAATGGAAACAGATATTTTTTAACAATGTTGGACCGTGTCCTCTGAGGGTTCAGGTTCTCATCTAATTTACATTGTGTAAATCTAAAAGTTCTCAATTGAATTCAGTGGCATTCTTTCAGATTTACATCAGCATAACTTTTGCCTAAGCAAAAGTATGGAACAGGGATTGTCTTTTCATTCTGTGTTTGCTCCTAGGTACTACAATAGTACAAATAATATATAATGATAATAAAACAGGTTTATTATATAGAGCAAGATTAATCATATCTATTATTTTGCTGATTTAGTGCCTGATCCAACTCCCAATAAAACTGAGAGAAAAAGTCCTGCTAATTTCTATGGCATCTGAATCAAACTCTGGTCCTCAACTTTACTCAAGCAAAGTTTCCAATGAAGTAAATAGGAGTTTTGCCAGAGAAATGACTGCAAGATTGAAACATTATTTACACAAAATGTCTTTAGCAGAACTGTATATACTTGTCACTTGCACCGAACTGTTTTTAAGACCAGTACAAACTGACACAATGTCAATACCTTTCCAATGTAGATTAGAAAGACAGCCCAACACCCAGGACTATACACGAGAATGTAATGCTGACTACAAAAATATAGGTGTTAATATCAGCAAATCATTACCAAATGGTATTATGTTCCTGTTTAGTTACAAATGCCTTGAGAATGGTAATGTTTAAAATTCTCTGAGGCTGCATTTGCTGCATTCTGCATCTGAAGCATGAAATGTTTCTATTTTGGGAATATGATTTGTTTTGGTTTAATTCTCTGATTAGCCTTTTTAAAATAGGAAATGGTTCCCTTTAGTTCAATCTTAGTTAGTACTGTTTGTTAGAAAGGGGATATTTATGGGTATTTGAGCATGATGATTGTATTCAATCTTTTTGCATCATATAATGGCTACATGCTTTTTTAGAAAGCTGTTAACATGCATATTTTAGAAGATATTATAGCCTCCTATAGATCCTCTCTGAATAAAATCCAGATTAGTGACAGACTCTGAAAGGAAAACCAATAGCTGACACAAGATTGGATTAAGAAAGAAAAGCTCCTAGGGTTGGGAAGTTGTCATAATGATGACTGTTCTAATAAAAACAGAAAGAACCAAAGATCTGTGCAAATCTACTAACAAAGACAAAAAAAAGAAAACACTTAAGTCATTCTGTCTCTTCTACTGCTATCTGCAAGTGCATTTAGCATGAAATAGAGCAAAATATTTTAAGCTAATTTTCTTTAAAAGCATCTTCAGATGTCTTATTTTCTTCTGAAAGAGAAGAAAACCTTAAGATGACTTTTCCTAAATGCAATGAGATTCTGAGGTCTAGAATGTGCTATAAAAGGACAATTCCTTTCTCAGTTCTATTTTGTTCCCTCCTTTTCCAGAAGATAAAACAGTGTATAATGATTATTTATTCCTTTCTGGGTCAGGAAGAGTTAAATTTGTCTTTACACAAGCTGGCTGATGACATGGTGGATAATTAATGGCTCATTAATTTCTTAGGAACAATCTTTTTCATCCTTAATCTGATTTATCAGTCTGTAAGTACTATATTTTAGAGGGCTGATTCCTGTAATATCTAGGTCGTGATTTTTATTTATTTATCTTAAAAGGGAGAGGAATACAAGAGTCAAAAATGGACACTGTTTACACAGTTTTTTATGGGGCTCTGAAGGTGGTCAGATTAGAAATGCCCTGTCTCAACTCCCAGTATACTCCGTCTGAACCTTTTTAGTTTCCTACACAACTGCTGACTTTGTCATTTTCCTGAGGGTGCTAGATGCCTGCTCCGCCCCAGGCCCCACCCCCACTCCACCCCTTCCCCCCAAGGCTCCTGAACGGAAACTTTCCCTTCTCCCAAGGTCCCAACCACCCCGCCTCTTCCCACCCTTGTCCCGCCTCTTTCTGACCTGTATCCCCCCTTCCCCAGAGAGCATCCTGCCCTCACTCTGCCCCCTCCCCCAGTGCCTCCTGCATGCAGCTGAACAGCTGATTGTGGCAGGGTGGGGGATGAGCTGATCAGCAGGGCCACCAGTGGGTGCTCAACACCCAGTATTTATTTCCCATGGGTTCTCCATCCCCAGAGCACCCATGGAGTTGGTTTCAAGTCCTGGTTAAGCAGATGATGAGGTACTATCTGAGCTAATTTGGTCCGCAATTATCAAGGGCATCAGAAATTACCTCCTTCTTAAATTGTAACTCTCTGGGCCAAAGGACCATATATTGTTATCTCTGCATGGAATGCATTGCTCAGTGGGGCCCAACTCCCTGACTGGGGTCTCTAAGAATTTCCCCAATACGAAAAACACATTACTATTAATATTGTAAGAGGGGGCCCTTGTAAAGTTTCAAAGAGGGAGGTGAGGGAATGATACTTCTAACTGCAGCTACGTCTTCACTACCGGCAGTATCGGCAGGTAGCAATCAATTTCTCGGGGATCGATATATCGCGTCTCATCTAGACGTGATATTTCGATCCCGAACGCGCTCCTGTCAACTCCGGAACTCCACCAAAGCGAACAGCGGTAGCGGAGTCGACAGGGGGAGCCGCGGACGTCTATCCCACGCTGTGAGGACGGCAGGTAACTTGATCTAAGACATTTCCACTTCAGCTACGCTATTCACGTAGCTGAAGTTGCGTATCTTAGATCTATTTCCCCCCCTAGTGTAGACCAGCCCTGCATTTTGGCTGGGCTGGAGGAGATCAACAGGAGTTCTAGGGAGGCCAGAGAGGAGGAGATTTTAGCAGGTGAAGTGGGAAACAGAGGAGGCATGTGTGAGAAACTACGAGCTAGTCTACCTGTATTATTTTTATGAAAAATAAGGGTGACTTGGTTTCCTTGTTCACTTTTATATTGCTGTCTGCCTAAATGCATAGAATTAAATCAGAGAACTCTGCAAGGGGGTTGTTAAAGAAGTGAGCAGGAAAGGGTTACATATCTGCAAAGGAATTAAAATAACAATGGCTGGCTGCTCTAGGCTAAGTTGTTTTACCATTATAGAGGCTAGCCTGAAGAAAAGAGAGATTGTTTGTATGTTTTTGGAGAGCTGCCAGAGGCAGCCCAGGATGTGTCAGTGATAAAGCTGACAGACTGGGAAGTCTCAGAGAGAGCATGCTGCAAGCAGTGCAGGATGTTTCTCTGAACTCAGAGATGGGGAAAAAGCCAGGCCTGCCAAAGCTATGGCTAGAGGGGTTAAGCTTAGGCAATGAAATATGGGTGGGGGATTCTGCTTGGCCAAGTCTGCTTTGTATCTTTGGATGGGAAAAAAAAGTGTCATAGAATCATAGAGTTAGTAGGGCATGCAAGGGTCATGTAATCTAACTCCCTGTCAAGATGCAGGATTTGTTTTGTGTAAACTATCCAGCACAGATCATGCTGAAATTATTTTTGAGTCACTTTAATCAGCTACTGTTGCAGGCTCCTGATGGGAAACTTCTGCAGTGTCCAAACCTCAGTTGGACCTGCAGAAATAATCATGATTGGTACCCAGGGAGCTGTAACCCAGCTGCTGGTCTAAGATTGAGCATTCCTCCCCAGTTGAGAAGGCCTGAAGCCTGACACCTGTAAGGGTACAGTCGGCGAGGTTCTGAGAAAGCAGAGTGGTGCAGCTAGCCTGGTAACAGTGATAGCATAGCCAAGTGTTTTAGCTATCAGTGCAAAAATAAAAGATTGTATTTTTTTAAATATTGTCAAGACAGAAGCTGCAGGACGTGGTGTTCACCTGAGTATTTGAGTAGAAGGCGAGAACAAATATATATATAGTTCTGAAATATTGTTAATACATACATTTTTAAACTCTTTTCATCTGGAATTAGGGCATGTGCTCTGGGTCCTCTGTCTTAAGACTATTTCTCACTCTAAGGAAGTATTGGCTACAGACCCATCCTGGGCTACATAAAGTAACTGGGCTAGCTAGAAAGAGCTCAGTATCTCCATTATGGCACAACATAGTGCTCACTGATCTTGCAGTTGAAGAACCTCTTCAAGTGCAACTGGGATGCAGTTTGCACCTCCACATCTGTGGCAACAGTTGTAGTTGAGCAATGAGTCACCCCAGGGAAGAGCGAGATGGTGGCAACACATTTTGGTCTCTGCCAGGGAGGGAAGCTTTGAATGCTAATTGGGGCTTTATCTGCTAAGATCCCTACACATGGAGGCTACCCAAGGCTTGTCACTAGCTAATGATGCGAATAAAAGGTGCCTAGTTGGCGTTAAAGTAATCCTCTTTAAACAGGACTAAGTTAATATGATCTAGATACCTTTTAGTTCGTGCCCATGCATCTACATGGAGAGTTACACTACAGCATTCTAGAGCGATGCTGCAGGTCACACCCCCATAATGTGAACTGCAGGGCTGTGTAAACAAGCCTATAAAGTGCCTTTTGTGCATTAGCTACACTTTGGAAGCATACTAAGCTAAATCACCTGAGGACACTTAAGGCTTGTCTATGCTACTGCTTAAGTCAATGTAACTTACATCGCTCGGGGTGTGAAAAAAAACACCCTCTCTGAGCAACGTAGGTTACATTGACTTTAAGTGTTATCTATTCCACTCTACCTCGGCAGGAGACACTCTCCTGCCAACATAGCTTCCACCTCTTGTTGATGTACAGTAATTACATCCATGGGAGAGAGCTCTTCGGTCAATGTAGCATGTCTTCCAGATGCTGCAGGTAGTGAGGACAAGCCCTTAGTGTGCACTAAGAGGGTCCACTCAGGAAGTTAATATAGAGTAGCTCAGGGATCAGTAACCTTTGGTATGCGACCCAGGCTGGTTTGTTTACCTGTTGTGTCTGCAAGTTCGGCCAATTGCGGCTCCCACTGCCCGTGGTTTGCTGCTCCAGGCCAATGGGGGCTGTGGGAAGCAGCAGGCACATCTCTCAGCCTGCACTGCTTCCTGAAGCCCCCATTGGCCTGGAGTGGCAAACAGCGGCCAGTGGGAGCCACGATCAGCAGAACCTGCAGATGTGGCAGTTAAAAAAAACCGGGTTGCATGCCAATAGTTGCTGATCCCTGAAGTAGCTAGTGTGCTTTAAAAATCATACTTACCTTAGTGCACTTGTAGAGAAGCCCTTACTTCTCATAACAGTATTTATTTGCTTAGGAAATTGTTGCTAAATATGGCTCACTTATACCACACTAACACAACAAGGGGTAGAAAAAAAGACAGAAGAAGCAATGATCACGCTACCACAAAACAGGCAGAGAAACATAGAGGACTTAATGTGGTGGAACCTGTCCCTTCTTCTTTACTGCAAAATCTCACAATTTTGGTTTATTTCCAAACTACCTGCATACCATGAGGATAAATTGCTATTGCTATAAATTATATTGCTATTGTTTTAAAGAAAGTCCTTTTCTTTAGAATAAATTATCCCATAAAGTAATATTCTGTATTGTTGTGGTTGTAGGGTTTTTTGTTGTTGTTGTTGTTGTTTTTATGTTTTACTGTCAATTAAGGAGTTAACAGAATTTAGAGGGAAATAAAGTTTACACTCTGTGTAAACACTCTGGACCTGATTCTTTGCTGTGTCCAGCATCCACTGTTCAGTGAAGTGGAGTAAAAATGGGGGCCCTGGGTATATGTTAGAGATGCTCTATTTACTGAATGTGTGCCAGCTGGCAGTGATACTATTGACCTCCTAGGGATTGTTGAAGCACAATACAATCAGGCTATTCTCGTTTCTCACCCTCCACATTCCAGCTTCATCCTGTGGCTGTGGGAACTGTGATGTAGGAGTAAGTATCACTGGCTCTGCACCCAGTGGAGACATTCCCCCCTCCCCCTGCCTCCATGCCAGGGGACTCCCCACAGGAAGGCTTGGGAACCAGTTTCCATTCCCTTTGTAACATCTGAGTGATGCTGAGTTATTGGAAAGGTAGAGAATCTTTCATATTAGCAGCATTAATTATTGTAAAACAGCAGCGATAGTCTGTAGTCAGTTATCCTCTTTTACTGAACCCTTTTGCTTTATGGAAAAAAACCCAATAAAAATCATGAACTCAGTCCCAGTGCTGGACTACGTACAAGAGTGTGCAAGCTTTCTAAGATCAATGCTATGCAATGATATGCAAAGTTCCTCTTGGATTTCCAAATTCCTTGAATGCTTCTGATCCCTTTCTGTTTCCTGAAACATCTCTGGGTGAAAAGCTTGACCATACCACTCTCACCCTAAACACTAAATTCCATAGGTGCTGGAACTAGGGGGGGAAAGGGAGTGCTGCTGCACCCCCTGGCTTGCAGCAGTTTTCATCATATACCGGGTTTACAGTTTGTCTCAATAGCTTTCAGTGCCCCCACTATACAAATTGTTTCAGCACCCCTGCTAAAGGCTTCATTCAGCTCTAACTTTCAGTGTTTTTCACCAATATAAATCAATAACTTAAGTGGATTTACTCGTAATTTACAATGAGACACAGAATCCGGTCCATAATAGGTCATGGAGCTCTCCCAGACCCAAAGAATGTGTAGAAAAGAATCTAACTTCATAGCCGACAAATATTCATTCATACAGGTCACATGTTGATACAATTGTAGATTATATTATTGAACATAATAGCATTTTGTGATTTCTTAATTCCAATAAGTATACATTAGGTGCAAATTTGCTTGGATTTTTTTTGTTTATTTTCCCATCATTATAACACACTAATATGGACATGATTTAATTTTACTACATCAAATAACTATTAACTTGATACTGGAAGCTGTGCACTGGGCCTGTGGCTGCTTCCTCATCTCACTCTTTAGACTTTTTCTTCCAAATTCATTGCAGCTTTATTTTCTAAGGAGGACCCCATGAAAATGCCTACTATCATTGAGAAAAAGATTAGTTACCACCTGTGACCCAGTGAGCCTAGAGCAGCTCTCACTGGAAATGCCAAGGTCAGGGCAGGTTGCAAAAAGGAGAGCAGTGGGTAATACTGAACTTAAACTCTCCAACCAGTCACAAACAGGTGAAGCAAAGGAAGAAATCACACAGACTCCTTATTGCATTCCAGTTCTCTGGCTCCCAGTCAGCACTTAGGTCCAGTACAGTGAGAAGTTATTTTAAAATTCTGCTCTCATATACAAAATGTTCTTCTGACCCCAAAGGGTCAGCCATGTTACCAGATCAATATGAGTTTGGATCTTACTCAAAAACCACACTGCCAGGCCAATCCTTTAGCATCTAAAACTAAAGACTTATTATAAACAAAAAAGAAAGAACAAGAGAGACTTGTAAATGGTAAAGCACTCACATACATACAAAGACTTCAAAGTCCAAATATCAGGTTCTTAGCAGTATTGGTGAGTTTGCTGGCTTGAAATTACCTCTGGAATACATCCACAGCTTGTACTGGTCATTCAGTCCTTTGTTCAGAGCTTCAGTTTGTAGCAAAGTTCCTTCAGAGATAAGAAGTAGGATTGAAGACAAAATGGGGAAGATGCAGCTGCCTTTTATAGTCTTCTGCCACATGGCCTGTGCTTCCGTTGTTCTAGACACAAGCTGCCCAGCGCCTGGCCTGGAAATCTTAGAGTTCTGTCCATAGGCATGTCCCTGCCTGCCTTGCTGGGTCATAAGATGTATCTCTGACCCTTTCAATGAGTTCACTGTACAGTTGATGTCCCTTGATAGGCCACCAAACAGAGCTGATGCCAATCTGTCTGAGAGTATCACTCAGTTTCACAACATACATTTGAAATACAGATATATCCTACATATCTATAACTCATAATATAAGGTGATGTAAACATATAAACAAGATTATCATATCTGGCAAATTATAACACTTTTGCAGATACTTCACACAGCATATCTGACAGAACTCACTCCCGTTTTACAATATTGGTATTCATAATATCCTTAGGTGTCCCCCAGATTCCATACAGTGTCACACCACCACAGTACAGTAAATGTGAACATGAGTGGTGGATGGAGCCCCCCTTCGGGGAGACTAGCCCCCAGCTCTGCCCCTTTCACCTGCAACCCATTTCCCCCGTGGCCAGATCCCCAAGACCCCCCACCCACGGCAGGAGCCCTGAGATCCCCTGCTCTTCCTCTGGCAGAGGAGCTCCAATTCCCCTCTCCCCTGCAGCCCTGGGCCAGCTGGAGCTGCACTGCAGGAAAAGCAGGAAAAGCTCTTTTTTTCTTCTCTTCCAGGAGAAGAACTTGAGCGTTTGATGTGCTGGAGTTGTCCAGGGAGATTACTGATTAACCCAGGAAGCTGAATAGCCAATACTGCCTCCTCAGCCACCCCAGAACCTGCATGAGGCATAATAATAAGCAAAAAGTTCCCCCACCAAAACCACAACTGGCATCTGGCAGCCACAGCTGTGCCAGGGCAGATTTAGCCTACCCTGACATATTATACCCGCCACCCTTGAGTGTGAAATATAAATGTGAGGAAGGGACTGGAACTGTAGAATACTTTCAGCTTTCCCGCCCCACTGCCATATTATCAATCCCAAGAGATCAAAAATCATGAGTTCAACCACCAAAAAATCATGACATTTGACCCCTCAAATAAACCTAGCCAATCATGTTTCTTAGTCTATCTTTTGGCTTTTTAACTTTCCTCTACTCCTCTGCCAGTGAGCAGCAGCAAAGGTGGCACAAGTGGCAAGCAGAGACAAAGACAGCAGTGATGGCAATAGAAGGGGGGGCACTGATTGACCCACTCTCCACAGAGTGCAAATTGGACCCACTTACATGCACTCTTTGGACAGCAAACTGAGTGGAGTGTGGGAAAGGGAAAGGGGAGTGGTGTGTTAAAGCGCCATTTGTTTGTCATACTTTCATGCTTCAAGATGCGAAACTGAGGTAAAGGACACTGCCCTGCATTCTGTGAGGCAGGTATTTACTCATGGCTTCCAGGCTTCTGAATCTTTGTTGCAGATTTACCAAATTAATGCTGAGCTGCCTTTCCTTTTAATAAAGGGTGTTCTTTTGTTATACACAGACTCAGTGCGTGCAAATGGGGAAGTATTGTCTCTTCCAGGTGTTCAGGGGTTTGTTTTTCGCTCACCCAGAAATTTGGGCGGGGGCTCAAACCAGCTCTATTTTCTAACATTAAGAGGAATCTCTAGATATTGAGCCCAACCTTTGTTGCTGCAAACATCATCTGATAGATGGATTTTATATATATAAACATAAGATAACAAATATAGGAATTGTCATACCAGGGCAGATCAATGGCTCAATTAGTCTTATCCCTTTTCTCTGACATTGGTCAATGTTGGATGCTTCAGAAGAAGGCATAAAACTCATAATCTACCTAGCTGTGTAATATAACACCATGGAAGGAAATTGCTTGTGGATCACAGCTGGTGATCAGCTTATGCCCTAAAGCATGAAGACTGATAATTTTATCCTAGTCCATGTAACTGCAGATGTTATTTGTTATTATTTGTAACCATAGTTATTTATACTTTCAGCAGTAAGTCTAGAGTGTTTCAGTGAGAATCTTAAACACTTCATCCAACCCCCTCTACTTTGAGTTATTATGAAAATCTTGTCCATTTTTAATCACTTTTTTGTTTTACAAATTATGAACCAAAATGGGGGGTGGAGGAAGCATAACAATAGCATTTATCCAAATGTAGTTTATCTGAATGAGGTGTTCAACGCTTTTCTGACAGATTACTTTGCCAAGGTATTAACTTGCTGCATAACAAGGCATGCAAAATAATTTCTGTGCCTATCTAGCTCTTCCATCAGCTTTTCTTCCATCAGCTTTTCAGTTTCTTAAATATTGCACTGCAAATTTAAGATCATACACAGATATGATAGGGAACAATAAATAGCAATAGCCTGAACTTTTTTGCATTAGGAATAGTGCTAACAAAATGATATCCCCTTCTCTCCTATGCACTATTGTAGCAAATGCTAAATTATGCCCATTTACTAAGGCTATGTGTACATTGGAAACACTGCAGTAGCATAGCTGTGCTGCTGTACTACATACATTTACTACAGTGACAGAAAGGATTCTTCCATCACTACAGCAAATTCACGTCTCCAAGAGGCAGCAGATAGGTCGATGGAAGAATTCTTCCATCGACCTAGTGGTGTTTACATCAGAGTTTAGGTCAGCTTATTTACAATCACTCAGGCTGTGAAATTTTTCACAACCATGAAGGATGTAATTAAGCTGACCTAACTTTGTACTTTACACCCAAGGTTCCTGTTGGGGTACAGCCCAGCTCAGTTATTTTCATCCCGTTTTTCTTTTGCCACTTTTTGGGGGTTCCCACTACAGGGGGAGCCAAGTACACACAAGGAGGGTCTCTGGACCTTTTCACTCACCCGCTAGCAAACCTCCCCATTTTAGGGGTGAGGGAAGAGGGGACCTTGACTCCTAGCCAGCACTACCACCAAGTCCCGCCCCCCCCAACTAGTGCTACAGCATTTACCCCAGGGGGTTAAATATGACACTCCCATCTAGTAAGGAGATATTCACAAGATGCCCACTATTAATTTTTTGGATTTGCAGTCTAAATCAGCAAGTTCCTGCCACAAGGAGGCTCAAACATCAGCTTGGTTGCCTCCACCCCACCCTTCATGAGCTATCTAGAAGTTAATCCAGCCCAATACTGAGATAATCCAGGAACAAATCGGGACCTATATCAGAGAGGTGTACTCTGTCCTCCTGATAAAATCAGTCCAGGGAGTGCAGCTGAACAGCAGCAATATCTTTTCCATTTGGCCTTTCTCCAGGTCCTATCCACCTTTTTTGTGGGTGTACTGCAGTCTGCCAGAGGCTGCAGGCTAGTATCTCCAACCATACTATCCCACCACTGGCAAAAGTGTCCACCAGCAGTCCAACATCCCACTTAGACTTTCATATCTGTTGGGCCCAGTGGCATGTTCCTGGGTTTTTCACCCATAAGTGGATAACAATGATGTCTAGAGTGTCCCATGGGGCATTAGCCCATGCAAAACAGGCATGAGCTAGTCCAGCGCATGCCTTATCTGCTGTGCCAAAAAAAAAAGAGAAAAGTTACATCCAGCGAGGCCAACTGCAAACACTTTGTTGAATTACACTTTCTTGTAAGCCGAGTGCACAAAGGTGTGCCCACAAATCCATATCCCCAGCCATAGGCTTGCTCCAATACATTCTATATGATAGACATGGGGAAGGAAGCAGACGTGGTTAAAGCCTGTGGTGCTTATGGCCCACCACCTGCATCTGCCTCTCTTCAAACAGCCACATGTAGGATGTATAGGCCTTGCATCACCCAAGCCCTTTAGCCTAGACTTCTGATTCACCCCCTTACTTCCCCAACCCAACTGTGTAGCTATCGTGGTCCGTATACAGAACAAATGGGAGCCATACTGTCATGGTGGCAAGCCCAAGAATGGCAGCCTCTTCCTATACACCCCTACAAACTGGAATTTAGTTTGCAGGAACAGTGCTACCTCCCAGGGAGGTCCGCAGTGCCCATACAGGACACAGGTCTCTCTCACCAGAGTAGCTCAGCTTGTGAAAAGCTGCTGTGCCCCATGCTAGGAAGGGACATTTCTCTTCCACAGGGCAGGGGGAGAGACATGAGATAGAATATGTCCTGATGCCCTGCTCTTAAATAATTCCATCAAAAGTTGAGTTAAGTGCATTCTAGTTCCTGTCCGGGTGGACAGGATGGACGGAGGAGACAGAAAAAAAAACCTCTGTTCATAGCACAATGTGCACTTATCACAGAGTGTGAACCATTTGGGGCAAGTAGGATTCCATCCGAGGGGTGACTTTGCTCATCTCAGAACTTGATCTGCTCTCCCCATGCCCACCTGAGGGCACACAAGGAGAGATATGGAAGAAATTCCAAAGCTGAGCCATTTCCTGTTTTCAGGAATCTGGTAATGAATATTCAGTTCATCCAATGAGAGACTGGTGAACTTACACTGTAGCCAGTCTGTGGGTCCCTGAAAGACCCTACTGACTGTAAGAATTCTTCACTGGCATTGGCTGGTGTGCTTGGGCAGGACTGATATGAAGGACAGGGGTATACCCACTGAAAGTCATTTGAAGGATAGTCTAATAATCCAGACAGTCGATGGAGAGGGGGGTTAAACTCTCACCTACACCAATGCCTTTCAGTCCCAGTCAGAACATGGATCTCAGGGGAGATGCCTTCAGATTCTCCCATTTAACAGACCAGCCTGCAACCCTGCAGAGCTGAAGACTGCATTATGTTTGAGGACATGGTTCAGTCTCATGAGGTCTGAGAGACAGAGGTACATCAATGGTTGCCACATTTATCCATATCCAGCATGGCAGAGATTCTAAGTGAGGGTTAGTGGGGAATGTCTCTGCTGAGACATTACACAGCCAAAATAAGTTAGCAACCAGATCGATTCTGCACAGCCTCATGTACAAGCCCCTTCCTGCATCTCATGCCACTGTTTGCCCAATTTATGGATAGAACAGATTTTTACTGGTGTTGCTCTGGATTTGAGGGGTGTGTATACCCCAAAATATGATTAAGCTAATTGTAATCATATTATATGCACTCAGTCACTATGAATTAATTAAATAGAGCACCACATAGTTAAGGGTTATTTTGAAGATAGGTTTTCAGAAGCAAGATCAAAACTAGCTATAGTTTCTGCTAATCAGAATGGGAGGAGGGGAAAGACAAGTCAACAACTGAGACTGAAATAAGATAAGTGGGTGGAAGACCTTGAGACTGAGCACCTCTGATATTAGAAGTTTATTGAAAGTTAGGAAAAGTGATGATTTTGTAGGGGTCATTATGACCTATGTGTCTTGCAAAAGTTAGTGATAAAAGATTAGATAATATAGTGTATTTTGGAGCAGTGTTCTACCTTGGCGGGAGAAACTGGCCACTGCGAACTGGCTGTTAATTACTCAATATCATTTCTCATGTTAGGTAAATATCTGGGATGTTCTAAACCTATTGCTTATGTTTGTATATGCTTAAATCTAATAAACTGCCATGTTAGACAAGAACATGCTTACTTGCATTTAATCTTTGATCAGACAGAATTGCTGTTTTCCTGTTGATTTATTCTTGACACCGCTTGGAGTGAAATAGTTGTATTAACTCTGTTGGGGGTCCTAAAAACCCCAGGTAACACAAACACCTTTCCCTAATTTTCTATTCACTCCCCCATTGTGTTGGCTTCCCTTGGGAGAGGTAGGGATCAGCAAGGTGTAGGAATACTAATTTGCCTAGATAACAAGACTCTCAATTGAGTCTAAATGAGTTATTTTATTATACCATGAAGAGAGAAAGGGTTAAATGGTGCCTAGGACTCTTAAACAGCCCCCCCCAGGTACAAGTACCTGTCCCCACCCTCTCTCCGCTGATTGGGAGAGCTAGTTTGGAACCCATGTCCCCTGTCTAGAGAATGTTGTTCAGTTGAGGGTGAGTCCCTCCATTGGGGTATGCCAGGTACAGTTGTGCCTCCCTCAGTTCACACAACAAGGATAACAACCCTTCTGCAGTCTTTTTCTAAGCTCACCACTAGATGTCAGAGGAAAGCTCATCCAGACTCCGTTTACATCATTTGCAACTCTCTGCTCATTTTATTAGTTTCACCTGGATTCTGGGGTTGTGTCAGTGATTGTTTCGTATCAGTTCTATGAAAATAAGGTCAGAGCAGAGCTGGCAAGGAATTGTTCCATTAAACATTTTTTTCTTCATCAAATACTGATTTGTCAAAAACAAAGCTTTTGACAGGATTGGGCCAGTTTTGACAATTTTCCTATTTTGAATTTTAAAGAGTTTTAAAGAGTTTTAAAGCTTCCCATTTCAACATTTTCTAAATGACGAGTTCCATTTTTTGGTTCAGAACAACTTTTCATTCCAAAATGTAAGTTAAGGTATGGCTTTTATGTAAATAAAAATGGTCAAAAATGAAATGAAATACTTTGATTTTATCCAAATGAAAGTTTTGATTTGATAATTATATAGGAGGATGGGAAAGTTATTTGCTGATCAGCTCTAGTCAGGAGTCTGGTGGTATAAATGGGCTGTCAATTACCCACATTGTTGGACAAGAGCTGATCAGTCAATACTGGTACAGAAACGAAATGTATACAAAATTCCACTTTGAGTCCTTACTCATTTCAGTGCACATACTTCAGTGAATACCCTGATTTTGTATGCTGTTCGTGGTTATCTACAAAGAGCAAAAGGGGCATTAGATCATGATGAAATGTGTCTCCATAGAATACTAAGCATTTTGAGTACTACTGACCTTGATAGAAATCAACCAAAAGCTCAATCGTTTTCTCATATAAAGGGCAAAGCTGTTGCTAAGATTATCGATTGCAGGCAGGATACCATTTGCATACTCCCAGCAGTCATGCAAGAACCTATTTGTTAATTTTTAATCAAAAACTTAATGGCTAAAGTAAATAAGAGTAAGAGGGTAGCTCAGGAATTCTAGGTGATGTTGACATATGGCGAAGTAATGTAGCATCAGCTTGCAGGAGAAGATATGGCAGGAGGAACAGAACAAGGGATAAAGGAATTCCATGCCTTCAAGCAGCCTATAGCCAGCCAAAGAAAAGAATTTGGCGGAAATCCTGGCCCAATTAAATCAATGGAAAAACTCTTATTGACTTCCATGGGACCTGGTTTATACCATGTGTGCACACAGAGCGTGGAGTTGTTTAGGGGAACAAATCTTGTGCTCATAACCATTATTTCCAGTATGGAGAGTCAGGATGGTACAAGAAACTGGCAAAGCCATTCTGTTTTTCTTGATAATTACATATATTTAAATGTACTTAACCTGGAATTTAAAATCATGTTTTAATTAAATAAAATAACTTAAATATAGAGTAGACCCCAATGTGAATCATGCCTATGTTCCCTGGACTCATGGATGGCTGACTATTTCCATGTGCTTTTTGTAGTTGTTGACTCTGTTGCTTTGGGTACCCAGTTGCCATTTAGAAGGTTATAGTAGGGATTTTTTTAAATCTTGAAACTTCTAAGAACTCTAATCTGTTTTGCTGAGATTTACTTGACCTAGCAGATAGCCTGCAGTGCTTTGTTTTTCAGAAATATACTTCTAAAGACCCTGTGATCTCTCTACTCTATCAAAATAATTATTTCAATTTTGCTTTCAATCTCACAATCCAACTCTCACATTCTTTGCTGTCAAATGTTTCACTTAGCATAGAGTTTGCAGTTATTATCACTGTTCCTTTAAAACAAAAAAGCCAGGCTGACATTTCCTCAAGCAGAAGGGCAGTCAGATTACTGATCAGTACATAGCCTAGTACAAAATGTGCTGCCAGTACTGACTTTCTGATTTGCCTCCCTCTATTTCTTCTTTAACAATCTGGATACTTGTGTATATGCAAGGAGACTGGCTCATAGGTGGTCAGGCCTAGTGGTCAGAGTCCAAATCCCAGAGCTTAAGGTCAAGACAAAGTCAGTGCCAGGGGTCAGAGCCGAAGGTGAAAACCAAAGTCAGAGTCTGAATGCCAGAGCCACAGATCAGGACAGAGCTGGAGCCAGGAATCAGAGTCAAGGGTCAGAGCTGGGTAATCTGGAGTCAGAGATAGGGTTGCCAATTTTGGCTGGACATATTCCTGGAGTTTCATCACATGATATAATCTTTAATTAAAGATTAATCTTTATTTCGGGAGACTCCAGGACAATTCTGGAGGGTTGGAAAACCTAGCTCAGAGAAGACAAGAGCAGGGATGGTTCCAAGGCAGGATCAGGGCTGGAATGAGGCAGGACACAGGGCAGGAGCAGGACTTTGAGTGAGGCAGGCACAAGGATGCTGATAACACACAGGCATGTGCATTGAACAGCCACTGATCCTCTGCAGTGGCTAGGCTTAATAGCAAGCCACCTGACAGCCGTATCCAATCAGTTGGTTCTTCTGTGTCCCAGCTGTGCTCCTTGGCTGTCTGAAGACTGGGCAGGCACAACTGCAGGCCTTCATCCAACAGCATGAGAAGAAACTGGCATATGCCCATCATTTTCCATTATTTCAAATGGCATGCAGGATAATAAGTGCCATCCATAGGTTGGAAGGTATAGCACTTATACTCTTAAATGAGGACTGAATTATCTTGGCACTTTTTGGCAAAAGTTTACTATGAGAGTGAAGTTATATGTCAAAGAGCTTTTGCTACCTCTGGTGCAATGGTTGGTTACTTTTAGAGCAAACCAAGGACTAAGCCTGAATATGCACTTTTAAAAACAACTTCATCTGTAACCATTTTAAGAGCTATGAATATAATGCAATCGAATGTGCAGCATTTGGGGCACAATGGAGGGAAAAATAATGAGGTCAAAGCACATTACTCTGTATTGGTGTGGGATAAGATAATTAGAAAAGATGCTGACACCCATTCCCTTTTCTTTGGGCTGTTTCATGAGTGTAAGAATGTGGGGAAGGAGGAGACTCAAGAAACGTACTCATTCTGTGCCCAAGGCTTAGACTGCTTCTCTACCAATTTTGCCCATTGGAATGCATATTGCAAATATTGGCAGAACAGTATACATAATCATATTATGGGAAAAAAATGAACTAATAAATGATGTAAAAAAAGCTCCTGACTTGACATTAGAAATGTTCACAGCCTACGAGCTTCCAGACATTTCACAGCTAGACATTAAAACCAAAACCTCTCACGCAGTGTCTGTGGCAATTAGTGGAGCAATAGATTTGTTTTTTATTTATTACTAAATGACTTGTGCAATGTAAACTTTCTTTTGAAAAGACAAAAAAACAAGCAAAAAAAAAGTACTATATAAGTGTTATTTATATAAGGGTTTCAGAATCAAAAGCAGTGGTAACTTTACTTTTTCTCTCCAGGAGGAGTCAGGAATAAATCAGTGGGGACACAGCTTCTCCACCTGATGCATGATTGATACAAACCAGAGTGTTTTTATCTAAAACTACTTTTCATGGCATCTCAAGTGCACACACACACATGCACATCTATATTATAGCAACCGGGTTTGAGCATTTCAAGACATAATTACCAAAGTCTGAAATGGTTTCAATAAGTGACAGTAGGTCATCGATGGCCAGTTGCCTTCCCACTAGGGAGTTTGGGGTGTCAGCTCCTTGCCCGAAGAAAAGCTTCCTCGAACTGCTCCAAAGTGTATCCTTTTGCCTAATCTTTTATAGCTAACTTCAACAAAGCACATAACTCATAGTGACTCAAAGAGGGTCACCATTATTACCCCTACTGTGTCACCAATACTCCTAATATCAGCAAACTACTCAGCATCTCTATTATTAAATCATTTCCAGTATTTTTTGTAATAACAACAATAAAACTTGTATGTCGGGACACTTAACCAAGGTCAACTGTCCGAACATTCCTTCCATTCTCATGGAACATTAACTCCCTGTCCAATCCTCCCATTCTGATTAGCAAACTGTAAACAGGCAGATGCATAGCCTTGCCTCTGAGGGCCTAAGATTATTTCCAACTATGTGGTATTTGTTTTTTAGCCAGAAGTGGACACTATTGCAGTACTGTCATGTCCTGAACTTACATGAGGAATGGCAAATTCGGGGGTTACAGAAGCACAAGCTGCTTTGAAGAATGTTTGTGTTTTCAAACTGTGTGGTCTTTGGAAGTGGGACTGTCATTTATTATGTGTTCGTAAATTGCCCAATACTATGGGGACCAATCTGGGTAAATAATAATAAAAGACATATGGAAATAAAGTGGAGTCCACCATCTTAAATGACATATTGCATTTCTTTCAAAACTAGCTCTAAATCTGAACAGAAAAGGTTTAGGTCCTGCAAAGTCTTATACACTTGCTTAACTTTGACTTCACTGGAACTATTCATACAGGTAATGAGACTAGTTACATGCATAAAATTGACCATCTGGAGAAGTACCCTGCAAGGGTTTGCATAGGTTGTGACTTCTGTCATGGGAGGACAAGTAAGGGTTGTGTCTTGGTAATCCTACCCTATATGTAAGTGTTTAGGGAGGAAGTGAAAAAGGTGTATAGCTGGAGAACTCTTGGATTTTACCTCTAGTCACTAGCCAGAGTAGTAGTTTGGGCAAACAGAAGTAGGTGGTAATAAGCTGGTTCATGAAAAAACATGAAATAACTTATTCCACCCCACAAAGTAAAGGTAGGAGCAGTGGAGGAATTGTGACTCTAAATCATAAATCATTTCCTGGTCTGCTCTGTCCAGAACAGTTATGCAATGTTTTCCCCAGGAATTGAAATTAGAGGGTGTGTTCGAATTTAGGGGGAAAGGCGGTCAGGGCTGATGAGGTGTGAGACCGTGAGGGCAAAGGAGGGCTGTATGGCACCACAGTAAAAACTGAAAAATATTTCATGGCCATTTTATTAGATTTAACTCCTGTTCTAAAATCATCACACAAAGTAAAGTTGGCTACTCAAGCCTTCTATGAAGCACAACATCTACATCCTTCTTGGTTTCTTGTTATAATTTTGCACAACTCTGTTAATGAATTTCTTGAATGCAATGTGTTCATATTTGGTGGCTTCTCATGTGTCCGATACTTCCATTCCTTCAATTGATATGCTCATTAGTTCATTCACATGATCAGGCAGAAGGCGACTTCTTTCAGAACACAAAATTCTATTCAATAATGAAAAAGAACACTAAACTGTAGCTGTTGTGACTGAGAGTAGAAAGAGATGAATTCTTACTTCTTTCATCCCAGGAAACATAGCACAAAGATCAGGTCGAGCCACTAGAGATGATAAAAAAGAAATTGAAGTCAAATCTTCATTCATTCATCGTATGATATTCCACTCTGTGTTCAAATCCTCTATTCTGTCCTGAGCACATGGCAGCCCCATTGCTGGTAGTGCCTCACTCCATGTAACTGTCAGTGTTTTATAGGACAGGGATATATAAAGTTACATAGAGGTTGAGTAGAATCTAGAAGTCACTGTTGTGAAACAAGAATCAAGTCTGTGTACTTTTTCAGTTGCCTTAACAAACACTTCTTGTCCTCTTCACTTAAGGATTCAATATAAATGCCTTCATAGTCAACTTCTGGACTGAAGTCTTTGCTTCTTCCAGTACTTTTTCAGTGGATAGCTCTCTGATTCATCCAAAAGTAGCTTCTATTTCTGGACAAAGATCTACTACTGCTGTAGTAGATGCCCGGATGGCATTGTTTAATGACCCAAGTGGTTTCAACAATAGACTTAAAAGAGAGAGAGTAGCAATAGTCTTCTCTGGACATAGTAGCAAAAGTAATCCACCAGCCTCCCTACTTAGATCCATCCCATCTTGATAGATACTTTTCAAAGCCGGTAATAATGGCTGGAGTAATTTTAAGACAACAGCCAAGGATCGCTCATGAGAAAACCAGAGGGTTTTCCCAGGTTGGACTAATTTGAACTTCATTCCTAATGTATCTTCTATAGTTTCCAAGGTATTCAGTCTTTTTGGATTCTTGCTGAAAAAAGAACATAATGAAGACATTAAATTTATAGATTTTTAATGTTTTTTGAAGAGTCTGCAGCTCATAATAGTGCTATTTGGAGTCGATGGCCTCTACAGTGTGTACAGGATAGATTAGGATTACACTTTTCTCTGAGCAAAGCTTGTACTCCACCATGTCTTCCAGAGAAGTTTTCAGCTCCATCAAATGCCATCTGTTTCGGGTCCAATTGAGAAGCATTAAACTCTTCTAAGATGTGGGTTGTCACAGATGCAGCCAATGTGTCTTCTATAACTTGAACATTTAGAAATGCATCTACTGGCCTACCACTGACATCAAGATAACATCCACAATGACGTAATTAATACTTGATGCCCATTTGCATCAGTGCATTCATCAGCCATGTATGCAAATTTTTTGAATGTGCTGAGAGAGTTCTTCACTTTCTCAACTGTTGAGTCTTTCACTGTTACATCACATGCTTCTAGCTAGTCACTTGAGTTTCTTGCAGAAAGATAGTGAGTATTTGTTGGTCTTGTTCAGAACTAGTATTCAACTTCAGGATGAACAAGTGACAATGCACTTAGCATTGGCCTCCAATTTGTAGTGTATGATATCTCTTGCTCAAATAGAAAGTATCATGCCACAGCCATATTTGTTTGCATGAATGCTGTTGTGTCTCCAGGATTCTTAACAGCCTCATTAACACTCATGGTTGTTGTCTTTGGTCAGTGGAGATTCAGATTTCAGAAGTTCTTTCACATGAGTTCACCTCCAGCTACTCATTGTTCGCTCTGGCCACTGTTGTTCATTGTGCCACCGTTCACTCCATTGCTCTGTTGCCAATGGCCCTGCACTATCATCTTCTGCTGCCACCTGTGACCTCTGCGAGTTCGTCTCCTGAGGTTCCACCCAATTCTCAGTGATTTCAGCTGAGCTCTCAGTGGGGGAACCTTGCTGCTAGTGCAGACTGGGTCATCTCTTCCACAGAAACACTGTCCCACAACAGGTCTAAGCACTTAGACTTGATTATCAGTGATTTCAGCTGTAGTGGTCACTTAACAAAACAAGAAACTAAGGGTGTGTCTACACTACGGGATTATTCCAATTTTACATAAACCGGTTTTGTAAAACAAATTGTATAAAGTTGAGTGCACACGGTCACACTAAGTACATTAATTCGGTGGTGTGTGTCCTTGTACCGAGGCTAGCGTCGATTTCTGGAACATTGCACTGTGGGTAGCTATCCCGTAGCTATCCCATAGTTCCCGCAATCTCCCCCGCCCATTGGAATTCTGGGTTGAGATCCCAATGCATGATGGTGCAAAGACAGTGTTGCAGGTGATTCTGGGTAAATGTCGTCACTCAATCCTTCCTCCGTGAAAGCAACGGCAGACGATCATTTCGCGCCCTTTTTCCCTGGATTGCCCTGGCAGACACCATAGCATGGCAACCATGGAGCCTGTTTTGCCTTTTGCCACTGTCACCGTATGTGTACTGGATGCTGCTGACAGAGGCGGTACTGTAGCGCTACACAGCAGCATTAATTTGCCTTTGCAAGGTAGCAGAGATGGTTACCATCCCTATTGCACGGTCTGCCATTGTAAATTGGTGATTAGATGATGGTTATCAGTCATTTTTGTCCATGACTGAGGTCCTCACTGAGGTCTGCCAGGGGCACATGGACAAAAATGGGAATGACTCCCCGGGTCATTCCCTTCTTTATGTTTTGTCTAAAAATAGAGTCAGTCCTGCTTAGAATATGGGGCAAGTCTACTAGAGAGCCAGAGAGCACAGCTGCTCTGGGTCAGAGCCCCAGAGATCCCGCAGAAATGATGAGCTGCATGCCATTCTAGGGGGTGCCTCTGCAACAACCCCACCTGTTGCTTCCCTCCTCCCACATCCCTCCTGGGCTACTGTGGCAGTGTCCCCCCATTTGTGTGATGAAGTAATAACGAATGCAGGAATAAGAAACGCTGACTTTTTAGCGAGATAAAATGGGGAGGCAGCCTCCAGCTGCTATGATAGTCCAGGCAGGACATTAAAGGGTGAGGGGGAGAGAAGCGCAGTCTCCCGCTGCTATGATAGTCCAGGGAATACAGAATCTTTTCTTTAGACACAAAAGGGGGAGGGGATGATGGAGCTCAGCCTCCAGCTGCTATGATAAGGACGGTTACCCAGCATTTTGTACCGTCTGTCAGGAATGACAAGGAGTCATTCCCATTCTTACGCAGGTGCCCCCGGCCGACCTCACCGAGGCCAGCCAGCAGCACTCATGGGCTGATGATGGTTTTCCACCATTTTGTACCATCTGCTATCAGGAAAGGAAGGGGAGGGGATGCTGCTGTTCAGCGCCACAGCACTGCATCTACCAGCGGCATCGAGTAGACATACGGTGACATTGAAAAATGGCAAGAAACGATTTTTTTCCCTTTTCTTTCACAGGGAGAAAGGGGGGTAAATTGACGAAATATACCTGAACCACCCCAGACAAAGTTTTTGACCCTTCAGGCATTGGGAGCTCAGCCAAGAATGCAAATATTTTCAAAGACTACGGGGACTGTGGGATAGCTGAAGTCCTCAGTCCCCCCTCCCACCCTCCATAAGCGTCCATTTGATTCTTTGGCTTTCCGTTACACTTGTCACGCAGCACTGTGCTGAGTCCCTGCTGTGCCTCTGCCTGGAGATTTTTTCAAATGCTTTGTCATTTTGTCTTCTGTAACGGAGCTCTGATAGAACAGATTTGTCTCCCCATATGATCAGATCCTGTATCTCCCATATGGTCCATGCTAGAGCTCTTTTTGGATTTGGGTCTGCATCGCCACCCGTGCTGATCAGAGCTCCAAGCTGGGCAAACAGGAAATGAAATTCAAAAGTTCGCGGGGCTTTTCCTGTCCACCTGGCCAGTGCATCCGAGTTCAGATTGCAGAGCAGTCACACCATCGATTTGCAGCCACACTAACCCTAATCCAACATGGCAATGCCAATTTCAACGCTACTCCTCTCATCAGGGAGGAGTACAGAAACTGGTTTAAAGAGCCCTTTATATCGATATAAAGGGCCTTGTTGTGTGGACGGGTGCAGGGTTAAATTGGTTTAACGCTGCTAAATTCGGTTTAAACGCGTAGTGTAGACCAGGCCTAACATGGAGCCTAATCAGTTCTGTCTTTAAACAGTGGAGAAGGGCTGGTCAAATAGTACTTGTAACTCAGGCAGACCATCAAGCAAAACACATGTTCTCAACCTCTCTCTTGATTCTCAATCTGCATAGGCTAAGTACAGTTCTACAGCCCTTTACTCATACAATAAGAATAACAACATTTCATACCTCCCTCCCGCACACACACACACCACATTCAAGTGATTTGTAACTCAACCTCAGCCAAAATCTATCACTTGGGCAACACAGCTCTGTTTGCTGTATACCTAGGTAGATTAAGTGTGAAGATAAGTACAATCTGGTTCTAAAGCCTTTCCCCTCAGCTACCACCTCATCACTAGCTGTCAGGGAGAGCTCATTAAGACTTTGCTTACAAATCATAATTTGAAATTATTCGGTTGGCCACCATCACCGAAATGAATACACTGACATTGTCATAAAAAACAACAGCTGTATAAGGAAGCTAGTCCATGTTCCTACTTTTCAAATCTATTATACTTTTTCAGATACATGTATTTTATCATACGCTTTATATGCTTTTAAAGTGTGTATTAATGTTTCAATTTCAATTCAAATATCCAAACAATCCACTCAATTGGCAACACTGTATGTAACTATTTCACAAAAGTGGGTGAGTGTTGGGAAAATTCAGGGGGAGTGTACGGAAATCCATGCAGCTATGCACTGCTTCTTACTCAGGGTAGATCACAAAGTTAGTCAAGCCTATGAGGAATAGCTCTGATGCTTTCATTCATTAATATTCCAGCACTATAACTTAACAGACTTCAATAGAGTTATTGAGCTAAACAAATGAAGTGTTAATGAGAGGAGAACCAGGCCCAATAGCTCCACAGCTGTAGTAACAAGCCCAATTATAAACTAGGTCATATATGTTTTCTAACATCTTTAGGTCTCTGATGTACCTCTGTAGTCTCATTATAGTGACCAGTGTGACCTTTCTAGTTTTAAAAATTCAAATTATTGCTGCTCTGCTGTGGCAGTTTTTTTCTGCATTTAAAAACACAGACTTCTTTGCCTGAAGCTGTACTGCTACTGTGCACACATGCACACTCATACACACACACACAAAGAAACATGTTTTTATTGTTTCTTAAAAGTTTGCATACATGCTTCTTTATTTTCAGTTTAATATTTATTGCACCATGCAGGCGGTATGAAAAACCCCTTAAAGGAACATTAGCAGACATCAAATGTTTTAATGAGCAATTGGAAAACCTTTACAGGTTATTTACCAGGAAAATAGAAAAGAAACTGTGTGTAATTAGTGCATCAAGCCTTCCTAAATTGGTTGAATGAATAATGTGAGAACATTTTCTCTTCAAAGTTGAAAAAATGCATTTGTTCACTATCATAACCTTAGTCCCAGATTTGGACCTTAGCGTCCAAAATATGGGGGTTAGTATGAAAACCTCCAAGCTTAGTTACCAGCTTGGACCTGGTACCTGCTGCCACCACCCAAAAAATTAGAGTGTTTTGGGGCACTCTGGTCCCCCTGAAAAACCTTCCCTGGGGACCCCAAGACCCAAATCCCTTGAGTCTCACAACAAAGGGAAATAATCCTTTTCCCCTTCCCCCCTCCAGGTGCTCCTGGAGAGATACACAGACACAAGCTCTGTGAAACTACACAGAGACTCCCCCCTCTCTGTTCCCAATCCTGGAAACAAAAAGTACTTTCCTATTCCCCCAGAGGGAATGCAAAATTAGGCTAGCAATCCAACACACAGATCTCCCCGATTTCTTCCTCCCACCAATTCCCTGGTGAGTACAGACTCAATTTCCCTGAAGTAAAGAAAACTTCAACAGGTCTTAAAAGAAAGCTTTATATAAAAAGAAAGAAAAATACATACAAATGTGCTCTCTGTATTAAGATGATACAACACAGGGTTAATTGCTTAAAAGAATATTGAA
This sequence comes from Gopherus flavomarginatus, assembly GCF_025201925.1. Lineage (NCBI taxonomy): Eukaryota > Metazoa > Chordata > Testudines > Testudinidae > Gopherus > Gopherus flavomarginatus. The sequence goes on along the minus strand of NC_066617.1, from coordinate 282,233,946 downwards.
TAAACAGCCTTATTCAAAAAGAAGACAAATCAAAGCACTCCAGCACTTATATTCATGCAAATACCAAAGAAAAGAAACCATAGAACTTACTATCTGATCTCTTTGTCCTTACACTTAGAAACAGAAAATTAGAAAGTAGAACTACTTCTCCAAAGCTCAGAGAAAGCAGGCAGGCAGAAAACAAAAGACCTTAGACACAAAATTCCCTCCACCCAAAGTTGAAAAAATCCGGTTTCCTGATTGGTCCTCTGGTCAGGTGCTTCAGGTGAAAGAGACATTAACCCTTAGCTATCTGTTTATGACACGCCCCCCAAATTGCAGATAGTGGGGAAGCTCACTGGCGGCGATTTCCTTCTAGAACTTGAAAATAAACAGATTAATACAACACATACACCTTTACATATACTCCTAAGTATATAACTAACAGACTTCTACATTTTAAGAACACTTTTTAACTACTGAATTCTGGGAAACTCTCACGGGAGAGTGCATCAGCTACTTTGTTAGAAGCTCCTGTGATGTGTTGAATTTCAAAATCAAAATCTTGGAGAGCTAAACTCCAAGGAAGAAGTTTCTTGTTGTTCCCCTTGGCAGTATGAAGCCACTTTAGTGCAGCATGGTCAGTTTGTAGTTGGAACCGCCGTCCCCAAACATATGGGCGTAGCTTTTCCAGGGCGTACACAATGGCATAGCATTCCTTTTCACTGACTGACCAGTGACTTTCCCTCTCAGACAGTTTCTTACTGAGAAACACAACAGGATGGAAGTTGTGATCTGTTGCTTCCTGCATGAGCACTGCTCCTATACCACGCTCAGATGCATCTGTGGTTACTAGGAATGGCTTGTCAAAGTCCGGGGCCCTGAGCACAGGATCAGACATGAGCATCGCCTTAAGCTGGGTAAAGGCCTTTTGACACTCATCAGTCCACTTAACTGCATTTGGCTGGGTCTTTTTGGTCAGGTCGGTCAGTGGGGCAGCGATTTGGCTGTAGTTTGGTACAAATCGCCTGTAGTATCCGGCCAAGCCTAAGAAGGATTGGACCTGCTTCTTTGACTTTGGGACAGGCCACTTTTGGATAGCATCCACCTTGGCCTGTAGGGGGTTTATGGTTCCTCGACCCACCTGGTGCCCCAGGTAAGTCACTCTGTTTTGGCCTATTTGACACTTTTTGGCCTTAACAGTTAGTCCTGCCTGCCTGATGCGCTCAAAGACCTTTTCCAGGTGTAGTAGGTGTTCGGGCCAGGAGTCTGAAAAAATGGCCACATCATCGAGGTAGGCAACTGCAAATTCTCCCAGTCCAGCTAGTAGACCATCTACCAGCCTCTGGAAGGTGGCGGGTGCATTTCGAAGGCCGAAAGGAAGGACATTGAATTCATACACCCCCGCATGGGTGACGAATGCTGACCTCTCCTTGGCAGGTTCATCTAGCTGTACTTGCCAGTACCCCTTGGTTAAGTCTATTGTAGAGATGAACTGGGCACGTCCCAACTTCTCCAATAGCTCATCGGTGCGTGGCATTGGGTAGTTGTCCGGACGAGTTACCGCATTTAGCTTACGGTAGTCCACGCAAAAGCGTATTTCCCCATCTGGTTTGGGTACCAGAACCACTGGAGATGCCCATGCACTGGTAGATGGGCGGATTATACCCATCTGTAGCATGTTCTGGATCTCCCGTTCTATAGCAGCTTGGGCATGAGGAGACACCCGGTAGGGTGGGGTTCTGATTGGGTGAGCATTACCTGTATCAATGGAGTGGTATGCCCGTTCAGTCCGTCCTGGGGTGGCTGAGAACAATGGGGCAAAGCTAGTGCACAGCTCCTTGATTTGTTGCCGCTGCAGACGTTCCAGGGTGGTTGAGAGGTTCACCTCTTCCACGCCACCGTCTTTTTTCCCGTCGTAGTAGACACCGTCAGGCCACTCAGCATCCTCTCCCTGGACTGTAAACTGACAAACCTGTAAGTCTCTGGAATAGAAAGGCTTGAGAGAATTAACATGGTACACTTTAGGCTTTAGTGAGGAATTGGGAAATGCTATGAGGTAGTTTACAGCTCCCAGGCGCTCTTGGACCGTGAATGGCCCTTCCCATGATGCTTCCATTTTATGGGCCTGTTGCGCCTTCAAGACCATAACCTGGTCTCCTACCTTGAAGGAACGTTCTCTGGCATGTCTGTCATACCAGGCCTTTTGCTCTTCTTGAGCATCCTTTAGGTTCTCTCTAGCAAGGGCTAAAGAGTGTTGGAGGGTGCTTTGTAGGTTGCTTACAAAGTCCAGAATGTTAGTTCCTGGAGAAGGCGTAAACCCCTCCCATTGCTGCTTCACCAACTGTAATGGCCCCTTAACCTCGTGACCATACACAAGTTCAAATGGTGAAAACCCTAAACTGGGATGTGGTACAGCCCTGTAGGCAAACAGCAACTGCTGCAACATTAGGTCCCAATTATTGGAGAATTCGTTGATGAATTTTCGTATCATGGCCCCCAAAGTTCCATTGAACCTTTCCACCAGGCCATTGGTTTGATGGTGGTACGGGGTGGCAACCAAGTGATTCACCCCATGAGTTTCCCACAGTTTTTCCATGGTCCCTGCCAGGAAATTAGACCCTGAATCTGTAAGGATGTCGGAGGGCCAACCTACCCTGGCAAAGATGTCTGTTAAGGCCAGGCACACAGTGTTAGCCCGGGTGTTACCTAGAGCTACTGCTTCCGGCCATCGGGTAGCAAAGTCCACTAAAGTCAGTACGTACTGCTTTCCTCTGGGCGTCTTTTTTGGGAAAGGGCCCAGAATATCCACAGCTACTCGCTGAAATGGGACCTCAATTATGGGGAGTGGCTGGAGAGGGGCCTTGACCTGGTCTTGAGGCTTACCCACTCTTTGGCATACCTCACAAGACCGGACATACTTGGCAACATCCTTGCCCATCCCCTCCCAGTGGAAGGACTTCCCCAACCGGTCCTTGGTTCTGTTCACCCCAGCATGGCCACTGGGATGATCATGGGCTAAGCTTAAGAGCTTCCCCCGGTACTTAGTTGGAACCACCAACTGTTTTTGCGGCTGCCATTCTTCCCGATGTCCACCAGAAAGAATTTCCTTGTATAAAAGTCCTTGGTCTATAACAAACCGGGATCGATTAGAAGAGCTGAGAGGCGGTGGGGTGCTCCGTGCCGCCGCCCACGCTTTCTGAAGGCTGTCATCTGCTTCCTGCTCAGTCTGGAACTGTTCCCTTGAGGCTGGGGTCACCAGTTCTTCCTCAGACTGTGGACTTGGGCTTGGTCCCTCTGGAAGCGATGTAGGTGATGGGGTTGTTTCCGTTGCTGGTGAACCGCTCTCCGCTGGTGCACCTGAGGGTATTTCAGGCTCTGGCTGAGCCTTTTGGGTATGGCTGTCTGTTGCTTCTGCCAGTTTTGGCTCGCTGGCGCCCTCTGGCGTTGAGTTTGAAGATGGGGTTGCACTTGCTGGTGCTGGTTGCTGTTCCAGTTCCGGGCCTGGGACTGGAGGTGCTGTGGCTGTTTCAGTGGTTGGCATGGAATCCGGGTCCACTACCTCTGTCTGGGTCTCTGGTAACACAGACGGGGCCTCTGTGGACGGCTCAGGAACAGGAATGGGTCTGGAAGCTTGCCTGGTTTGGCTACGTGTAACCATTCCCACTCTCTTGGCCCGCCTCACCTGGTTGGCCAAGTCTTCCCCCAGTAGCATGGGGATAGGATAATTGTCATAGACTGCAAAAGTCCACATTCCTGACCAGCCTTTGTACTGGACAGGCAGTTGAGCTGTAGGCAAGTCTACAGCTTGTGACATGAAGGGGTAAATTGTAACTTTGGCCTTTGGGTTGATGAATTTGGGGTCAACGAAGGATTGGTGGATAGCTGACACTTGTGCCCCCGTGTCTCTCCACGCAGTAACCTTCTTTCCGCCCACTCTCAAATTTTCCCTTCGCTCCAAGGGTATTTGAGGGGCATCCGGGCCTGGGGATCTTTGGTGTGATGGTGGTGTAATGAATTGCACTCGCATGGTGTTCTTGGGACAGTTGGCCTTGATATGTCCCAGTTCATTACACTTAAAGCATCTTCCATCTGATGGGTCACTGGGCCGAGGTGAGTTACTGGAGACTGGTGAGGTTGAAGGGTAGGGTATCTGTGGCTTTACTTGGGTGGTATGTGGGGTCTTTGGCTGTCCTCGGTTGTAGGGTTTATGGTCTGTGTGCCCCCTGGGGTAATCGTTCCCCTTGACAGTAGCTTTCTTGCTTTCTGCCAGTTCCATCCATTTGGCTCCAATCTCCCCCGCCTCAGCGATATCTTTGGGATTTCCATCTTGTATGTACCGTGTGATGTCTTCAGGAACACCATCCAAGAACTGCTCCATTTGTATGAGGAGGTTTAGTTCTTCCAAGGTTTTAATGTTGTTTCCTGTTATCCAGGCCTCATAGTTTTTTGCAATGTAGTAGGCGTGTTTGGGAAATGACACCTCGGGTTTCCACTTTTGGGTTCTGAAGCGCCGACGGGCATGATCTGGGGTTATCCCCATCCTGTATCTGGCCTTGGTTTGAAAAAGTTTATAGTCATTCATTTGCTGCTTAGGCATTTCAGCTGCCACCTCTGCTAAAGGTCCACTGAGCTGTGACCTCAATTCTACCATGTACTGGTCTTCGGGAATGCTGTACCCAAGACAGGCTCTTTCAAAATTTTCCAAGAAGGCCTCGGTGTCATCACCTGCCTTGTAGGTGGGAAATTTCCTGTGCTGTGGAGCAATAATTGGCGCCGGGTTGTTAGGGTTGGCTGGCACATGCAACCCAGCTTTTGCCATCTCCAGTTCATGTTTTCTCTGTTTTTCCTTCTCTTCATTCTCTTTTTGTTGTTTTTCCATTTCTTTTTGTTGTTTTTCCATTTCTTTTTGGTGTTTTTCCATTTCTTTTTGGTGTTTTTCCATGTCTCGGCGGTGGGCCGCCTCTTCTTCTGCTTGTTTCCTTCGGTAGGCCAACTCTTCTTCTTCTAGTTTTCTTTTCTGTGCTGCCTCTTGGGCTGCCTGTTCTCTTTGGAAGGCTGCCAGTTTCATGCTTTCTTCCTTTTCTTTCATCTCCATCTGTCGCCTGTGTTCAGCTTCTTTGATTTGTTTTTCGGCCTCAATTTTTGCCTTAGAAGTCATGGTTCCTGTTTTCTTGTGTTGGGGTGCCCTCCGGTGTTTATCTTCTGAACTGCAGGCTCTCTGTTGCCTCCTGAAGTCTGCCTAGCAACAGTGCCTTTAGCTAATCTTCAATGTTAAGTAAACCTGAAAAACCACTTTATTTGCATGCCTATAGTGCTGGACTTGCCTCCTAATGGGAGGGCTATTGCATGACAAAAGACCCTTAACAGTCTGGTAATGGCTTCTCGCTTAACATGCAAGCCACAAACTGCCAGAGAGAGCAGAAAAAAAAAAATTTCCTTTGGTTCCCTTTTAAAACCAAACTGTTTCTCTCTGCTAAAAAGCCCCTAGCAGAGAAAAGAAAAATAAAATATTTCCACTGGCTTCTGGATTCTGTCTATCCCGTAACCGCTGCTACACCATATCATAACCTTAGTCCCAGATTGGACCTTAGCGTCCAAAATATGGGGGTTAGTATGAAAACCTCCAAGCTTAGTTACCAGCTTGGACCTGGTACCTGCTGCCACCACCCAAAAAATTAGAGTGTTTTGGGGCACTCTGGTCCCCCTGAAAAACCTTCCCTGGGGACCCCAAGACCCAAATCCCTTGAGTCTCACAACAAAGGGAAATAATCCTTTTCCCCTTCCCCCCTCCAGGTGCTCCTGGAGAGATACACAGACACAAGCTCTGTGAAACTACACAGAGACTCCCCCCTCTCTGTTCCCAATCCTGGAACAAAAAGTACTTTCCTATTCCCCCAGAGGGAATGCAAAATTAGGCTAGCAATCCAACACACAGATCTCCCCGATTTCTTCCTCCCACCAATTCCCTGGTGAGTACAGACTCAATTTCCCTGAAGTAAAGAAAACTTCAACAGGTCTTAAAAGAAAGCTTTATATAAAAAGAAAGAAAAATACATACAAATGTGCTCTCTGTATTAAGATGATACAACACAGGGTTAATTGCTTAAAAGAATATTGAATAAACAGCCTTATTCAAAAAGAAGACAAATCAAAGCACTCCAGCACTTATATTCATGCAAATACCAAAGAAAAGAAACCATAGAACTTACTATCTGATCTCTTTGTCCTTACACTTAGAAACAGAAAATTAGAAAGTAGAACTACTTCTCCAAAGCTCAGAGAAAGCAGGCAGGCAGAAAACAAAAGACCTTAGACACAAAATTCCCTCCACCCAAAGTTGAAAAAATCCGGTTTCCCGATTGGTCCTCTGGTCAGGTGCTTCAGGTGAAAGAGACATTAACCCTTAGCTATCTGTTTATGACATTCACAAAATAACTTACAGGCTTGATCATTTAAAGGAGAGAGGAGTTTGGTGAGCTGATGATGTAACACCAATAAACAAAGGCTTTAGTCACTAAACAGACTTCTGAGGTTTTGTGCTTGGGCCAGCTGCCCTGTTGAGTGGCTTTATTATTATGGAGTCTAAAATGTCACTGAAAAAGCTCAAATACTCTTCACATCTCTTTTATGACACATAGAATCTCAGGAATCTCCCAAAACAGTGCACAAAGTCTGCTTCCCACCCATATCTGTATTATAACAGGAGCTGTAATGAGGACCAGTGTTTAAGGTTACATAATAGCTTCCATTCTAATCCATTGTTTTCAATTACTAATAATCTGAAATTTTCACCATCTGTGCTAAAATTTTCTAAACTTAGTCTCTGACAAAAATACATTTTTTTCTGTTTTAGGCAATAATAATCCATGTTGTGAGTCTGAGGAGATTAAAAAAAACTATATAAAAATCTTGTGACTGTGACTAGTTCTAGTGCAAAATGTTTGTGACTAGCTCTAGCGGGGGCAGTATAGTGAAATTTGGCAGTGTAAGAGTGCTTATTAGGGAGATGTGTATTTGAATGTTCTGGTAGAAACTGATTTTGATTTGACTTAATTATGAATATGGGATTCTGAAAATGTGCAGTATTTTTTAAAAAATGATAGCTGTGGATGTTACAAGTTTAAGCAAACACTGGCAACGCTAATTCTTGTGTGGCTAGCTTACCTACATTTGGAAAATTGCACAAGGTGTGCAGTGAATGAGAAAAGGGCTTATCTGGATTTTAGTGAGACCAAGTGTTAAAATTTAGTCTCTCATATATCCCTTGCATTTTGGAGTATTTACTAAATTATACCAGATTGTCCAACAACCTGTTTTATTGTTATGTCCAACATGAAACTGAATTACATGCATTCAAATAAATTAATATGGATCATATACAGCGCCTTTGGAAGAATGCATTCTGCAGTATCCTACATTCATGTGTTTGTTGCCCTAGTTGACCTAAGTGGCCAGTCAGATTTCAGGGTCCTGGGAATGTTCCTGTTGGAAGTAGAAATTGATGGAGTCTGATTTTTTTTTGTGATTAATTTTTGTTTATTTGCAAAGAATGTACAAAGTCTATGTCTCTGTATACAGATAGAACCAAGAATAAAAGGAAAAGTTTCTAATCTTGTAGCTCCAAGTCTCTGTAGCAAAGAGATCCAAAAGTTTGCTCTCTAGCTTTTTCCAGTCGAACTGTGCTCAGAGGCTTTCTTGCTTTTCCCCCCCTTTGTCCCTCTCTGTTCTTGTCCATGTCCTCAGTTTTTGTGTGTTCTCTCACACACCCACATTCACCTATCCAAAATAATACCCAGCCCAAAAGCTCCTTAATGGGTTCACACACACCTTTTGTCTTAAGTGATGTTCATGTTTACAGTTATGTAAAGCAAAGAGTGAGTTCACACGTACCAACGTCAATGGGATTTTAATCCTACCTATAACAATGTTTCACTCAGCTCATAATAGTATTTTAGTTTTGACTTGCTCCCTGCCTTCTAGGGACTTGCTTTCACACAATTCAGCTGCTGTCACTCACTGTGTAGTCTTACTAGGTTTCACATGCACCAGCTGAAATGCAACCTTTCTGGCAACTACAATTGCCTGCAAATACTTTGTTTTCCTCCTTATTCACTGCACATTTTTTGGAATAAAAATGCCAAAATTATCATTCAATAAAAAGATATGTAGCACTGATATGGCAGCATTGCCACTGCAGAGAGATTTGGTTTCAGAAAATATAGGGTACTTCTTAAAGTTTTATGTAGGTTACCTATCTAAACTCATCATTGCTCAGCACCTTTATTCTGATGGCATGGACAGACCAATTTATAAGGATGCACACTTGCTTAAATTAACATTGTCATAAACAGATAGCTAAGGGTTAATGTCTCTTCCACCTGAAGCACCTGACCAGAGGACCAATCAGGAAACCGGATTTTTCAACTCTGGGTGGAGGGAGTTTGTGTCTGAGTCTTTTGTCTGTCTTCCTGCTTTCTCTGAGCTTTGGAGAAGTAGTTTCTACGTTCTAGTCTTCTGTTTCTAAGTGTAAGGACAAAGAGATCAGATAGTAAGTTCTATGGTTTCTTTTCTTTGGTATTTGCATGAATATAAGTGCTGGAGTGCTTTGATTTGTATTCTTTTTGAATAAGGCTGTTTATTCAATATTCTTTTAAGCAATTGACCCTGTATTGTATCATCTTAATACAGAGAGAACATTTGTATGTATTTTTCTTTCTTTTTATATAAAGCTTTCTTTTAAGACCTGTTGGAGTTCTTTCTTTACTTCAGGGAAATTGAGTCTGTACTCACCAGGGAATTGGTGGGAGGAAGAAGCGGGGAGATCTGTGTGTTGGATTTGCTAGCCTGATTTTGCACTCCCTCTGGGGGAATAGGAAAGTACTTTTTTTGTTTCCAGGACTGGAAACAGAGAGGGGGAGTCACTCTGTGTAGTTTCACAGAGCTTGTGTCTGTGTATCTCTCCAGGAGCACCTGGAGGGGGGAAGGGGAAAAGGATTATTTCCCTTTGTTGTGAGACTCAAGGGATTTGGGTCTTGGGGTCCCCAGGGAAGGTTTTTTCAGAGGGACCAGAGTGCCCCAAAACACTCTAATTTTTTGGGTGGTGGCAGCAAGTACCAGGTCCAAGCTGGTAACTAAGCTTGGAGGTTTTCATGCTAACCCCCATATTTTGGACGCTAAGGTCCAAATCTGGGACTAAGGTTATGATATGGTGTGCAGCGGTTAAGGGATAGAAAGAATCCAGAAGCCAGTAGGAATATTATATTTTTCTCTTCTCTGCTAAGGGCTTTTTAGCAGAGAGAAACAGTTGGTTTTAAAAGGGAACCAGAGAGAATTTTTTTTTCTGCTCTCTCTGGCAGTTGTGGCTTGCATGTTAAGCAAGAAGCCATTACCAGACTGTTAAGGGTCTTTTGTCATGCAATAGCCCTCCCATTAGGAGGCAAGTTCCAGCACTATATGCATGCAAATAAAGTGGTTTTTCAGGTTTACTTAACATTGAAGATTAGCTAAAGGCACTGTTGCTAGGCAGACTTCAGGAGGCAAGAGAACCTGCAGTTCAGAAGATAAACACCGGAGGGCACCCCAACACAAGAAAACAGGAACCATGACTTCTAAGGCAAAAATTGAGGCCGAAGAACAAATCAAAGAAGCTGAAAACCGGCGAGAGATGGAAAAACACAAACAGGAACTGGAAATAAAACAAAAAGAGATGGAGATGAAAGAAAGAGAAGAACAAATCAAACAGGCAGCACACAAAAGAAAACTAGAGGAAGAAGAGTTCGCCCACCGAAGGAAACAAGAAGAAGAAGAGTTGGCCCACCGCCGAGAAATGGAAAAGCACCAAAAAGAAATGGAAAAACAACAAAAAGAAATGGAAAAACAACAAAAAGAGAATGAAGAGAAGGAAAAACAGAGAAAACATGAACTGGAGTTGGCAAAAGCTGGGCTGCATGTGCCAGCCAACCCTAACAACCCGGCACCCATTATTGCTCCACAGCACAGGAAATTTCCCACCTACAAGGCAGGTGATGACACCGAGGCCTTCTTGGAAAATTTTGAAAGAGCCTGTCTTGGGTACAGCATCCCCGAAGACCAGTACATGGTAGAATTGAGGTCACAGCTCAGTGGACCTTTAGCAGAGGTGGCAGCTGAAATGCCTAAGCAGCAAATGAATGACTATAAACTTTTTCAAACCAAGGCCAGATACAGAATGGGGATAACCCCAGATCATGCCCGTCGGCGTTTCAGAACCCAAAAGTGGAAACCCGAGGTGTCATTTCCCAAACACGCCTACTACATTGCAAAAAACTATGAGGCCTGGATAACAGGAAACAACATTAAAACCTTGGAAGAACTAAACCTCCTCATACAAATGGAGCAGTTCTTGGATGGTGTTCCTGAAGACATCACACGGTACATACAAGATGGAAATCCCAAAGATATCGCTGAGGCGGGGGAGATTGGAGCCAAATGGATGGAACTGGCAGAAAGCAAGAAAGCTACTGTCAAGGGGAACGATTACCCCAGGGGGCACACAGACCATAAACCCTACAACCGAGGACAGCCAAAGACCCCACATACCACCCAAGTAAAGCCACAGATACCCTACCCTTCAACCTCACCAGTCTCCAGTAACTCACCTCGGCCCAGTGACCCATCAGATGGAAGATGCTTTAAGTGTAATGAACTGGGACATATCAAGGCCAACTGTCCCAAGAACACCATGCGAGTGCAATTCATTACACCACCATCACTCCAAAGATCCCCAGGCCCGGATGCCTCTCAAATACCCTTGGAGCGAAGGGAAAATTTGAGAGTGGGCGGAAAGAAGGTTACTGCGTGGAGAGACACGGGGGCACAAGTGTCAGCTATCCACCAATCCTTCGTTGACCCCAAATTCATCAACCCAAAGGCCAAAGTTACAATTTACCCCTTCATGTCACAAGCTGTAGACTTGCCTACAGCTCAACTGCCTGTCCAGTACAAAGGCTGGTCAGGAATGTGGACTTTTGCAGTCTATGACAATTATCCTATCCCCATGCTACTGGGGGAAGACTTGGCCAACCAGGTGAGGCGGGCCAAGAGAGTGGGAATGGTTACACGTAGCCAAACCAGGCAAGCTTCCAGACCCATTCCTGTTCCTGAGCCGTCCACAGAGGCCCCGTCTGTGTTACCAGAGACCCAGACAGAGGTAGTGGACCCGGATTCCATGCCTACCACTGAAACAGCCACAGCATCTCCAGTCCCAGGCCCGGAACTGGAACAGCAACCAGCACCAGCAAGTGCAACTACATCTTCAAACTCAACGCCAGAGGGCGCCAGCGAGCCAAAACTGGCAGAAGCAACAGACAGCCATACCCAAAAGGCTCAGCCAGAGCCTGAAATACCCTCAGGTGCACCAGCGGAGAGCAGTTCACCAGCAACGGAAACAACCCCATCACCTACATCGCTTCCAGAGGGACCAAGCCCAAGTCCACAGTCTGAGGAAGAACTGGTGACCCCAGCCTCAAGGGAACAGTTCCAGGCTGAGCAGGAAGCAGATGACAGCCTTCAGAAAGCTTGGGCGGCGGCACGGAGCACCCCACCGCCTCTCAGCTCTTCTAATCGATCCCGGTTTGTTATAGACCAAGGACTTTTATACAAGGAAATTCTTTCTGGTGGACATCGGGAAGAATGGCAGCCGCAAAAACAGTTGGTGGTTCCAACTAAGTACCGGGGGAAGCTCTTAAGCTTAGCCCATGATCATCCCAGTGGCCATGCTGGGGTGAACAGAACCAAGGACCGGTTGGGGAAGTCCTTCCACTGGGAGGGGATGGGCAAGGATGTTGCCAAGTATGTCCGGTCTTGTGAGGTATGCCAAAGAGTGGGAAAGCCTCAAGACCAGGTCAAGGCCCCTCTCCAGCCACTCCCCATAATTGAGGTCCCATTTCAGCGAGTAGCTGTGGATATTCTGGGCCTTTCCCAAAAAAGACGCCCAGAGGAAAGCAGTACGTACTGACTTTAGTGGACTTTGCTACCCGATGGCCGGAAGCAGTAGCTCTAGGCAACACCCGGGCTAACACTGTGTGCCTGGCCTTAACAGACATCTTTGCCAGGGTAGGTTGGCCCTCCGACATCCTTACAGATTCAGGGTCTAATTTCCTGGCAGGGACCATGGAAAAACTGTGGGAAACTCATGGGGTGAATCACTTGGTTGCCACCCCGTACCACCATCAAACCAATGGCCTGGTGGAAAGGTTCAATGGAACTTTGGGGGCCATGATACGAAAATTCATCAACGAATTCTCCAATAATTGGGACCTAGTGTTGCAGCAGTTGCTGTTTGCCTACAGGGCTGTACCACATCCCAGTTTAGGGTTTTCACCATTTGAACTTGTGTATGGTCACGAGGTTAAGGGGCCATTACAGTTGGTGAAGCAGCAATGGGAGGGGTTTACGCCTTCTCCAGGAACTAACATTCTGGACTTTGTAAGCAACCTACAAAGCACCCTCCGACACTCTTTAGCCCTTGCTAGAGAGAACCTAAAGGATGCTCAAGAAGAGCAAAAGGCCTGGTATGACAGACATGCCAGAGAACGTTCCTTCAAGGTAGGAGACCAGGTTATGGTCTTGAAGGCGCAACAGGCCCATAAGATGGAAGCATCATGGGAAGGGCCATTCACGGTCCAAGAGCGCCTGGGAGCTGTAAACTACCTCATAGCATTTCCCAATTCCTCACTAAAGCCTAAAGTGTACCATGTTAATTCTCTCAAGCCTTTCTATTCCAGAGACTTAGAATGTATATGACTGAGATACCAATTTGTACACTGAAGTCCATAGGTGTTGACTTTTGGTTTTGCCAGCGGGTGCCCCATTCTGGCTCTGCTCCCTCCCTTGAGGCACCACCTCACTCTGTCCCCTAAAACCCATCCCCACTCCACCTCTTCCTGCCCTCCACTCTGCCCCCAATCACTAGATCCCTTCCCCTGAGCTGAGAAGCTGCCTGCCCACCTCTCCCTAGTCCCAGTCCCAGCCCTATACTGCCAGCCAAGCTTGCAGAGCTTTACTTTGTCTTGTTTGGGGTTTCATCTTTATCTTTTAAGTATCTCCATGAGGGACAAAACACAAAGTGTGATCCTACAACATGTTATTAATGGATGTTTGTATTTGTTTTATTGGTACATAATTTAATTACTGAGTATGGTATGAAATATTCTGAACAGTAATAAATGAATACTAAAAAGCAGAGTTTTAATGAAGCTCAAAACTGTTCCCTCGGGGAACATGTCTGTGTCCAAATATGAATTCCTGTTTTATGGTATTTACTTGTAACCTTCAGAGTGGATTTAACTTCCTTTTTTTGTAGCAGAAAACAGGCTACGTCTGGAAACTGAACCCTGGTCATTAACAAGTCATCAACATTAATTCGCTCTACCCTTGAGTTAGAGGCAGATATCTTTACTTCTAACAGCATCATTGCCAGCAATCCCATACAAGGTTTCAGGATGGAAATCCCAGCAGAAGGACAGGACCAGGGCCAATCAGAGGGGAGACCAGGAGGGCCATTAGGCCTGGTTCTCAAGCTCAAAGGGGGCCTCAAATGTAGACACTTGTCAATTTTGTGGCATTTGATAAGTTTTGCAACTTGTTTTTATGTGCATCCCTATTGGACCAAAAAGTGACACACTCTCTCAGCTTAGAGCTGCAAATTTAAGCAAATAAGAGATGTGATTTGGTAAAAGACATTTTTGTTGTTGTTGTTGTTAACTGATATAGATGTTGTCATATTAAAAGGTTAAAAATGTTCATAAATATTAATAAAAATATATCGGTTCTCATGGCACAAGGTTAGACCGTGATGAACATGTCCTCTCAGATCAGCTGATTATATAAACAAACCACTACTAGTGGCTGATGCTGGATCAAGTGCGTGTTGGAAGGTAGAGAATTGTTACATTTTAGTGTCTTTATAGTTTTACGTCTAGTTGACTAAGGAATTATTTATGTGTGAGAATTCCTCATTATTATCTTCATATGGTAGCTAAAAGAGGTGACAGGTTGGTTGGTTGGTTGAGCCCTAGCTTGGCAGCTTGACCATCACCATAGGCTTTTGTAGGCTATAGGCCCAGATGCAAGGCGAAAATTTGCGAGGACAATCTTGTACAGTGAATTTTGTGAGGACACGTTTGAAATTTTTGGACATTATCCCTCTGTCTGTATCCATGTTTACTATATACATGTCATCCCTTTGTCTTCAGCTCTGCCTGTTATATTATACCGTGCATGCTTGAGTTTTGATTCAGTGATAAGGATAATGACCTGTCTGACTGTTTCATTCTGTGTTCTTAATTTTTCTTTCCTTTTAAAGTCTTTTCAGCATTTATGTACATGTTTACAGCAGAAGATTTCAAGTGTAGTTAAGCTACTTATTTACAGCAAAATATTTCCAGTGTGGCTAGGCTACATATTGACCAGATAGATCACTATGAAGAGGAGATTTTATAGTGGTGCAAGCAAGAGACTGAGTGAAGCAGCAGCTAAGAGCTCAAAGCCAATAACTTCGCTTTTCAAACCACTGGAAAACACACCTTACCCAACAAACAATACTATAGATGATGAAAACTCCACAACTGCAACAGGTGATATTTCAATGCCAATACCCGAACATGAGGACAGTAGTCAAGAAAGTGTGCCAATATAACAGATGCAGCAGGAGGTCATGTGTATGATCAAGAAACTCAACAGCAATCCCACAGGAAGATGTAGATCTTAGTCAGCAAGAGCAATTCATGAGTACTACAGGTTTGACTGTGACTGACTTTGGAATTATTGATAAGAGCAATGCTGCCCAAATGCAATCTTTTCTTCAAATTAGTTGTTTTGAAATTCCAAGTAACATTCCACGAGATGCTGATAATCATACTTGCGCTATTCGTCTGCTGACAAAGACTTCCAAATGGTTAGACGTGCACAAGATACTGGTTATGCTGGAGTACAGAAAAACAATCTCTGTACTGTGCACCCTGCTTCATTTTGAACAAAAGGGCTTCAAGCACATCAGTTCTCTCTGATCAGTCAGGATGGACCATCAACAGAGACTAGAGGAAGGTGAAAGACTGAATACCATCACATAAGAGTTCAGCGTCACACAAAGAAAACTCTGTTGCATGGAAATCAGCCAGTATGGCAGCATCAGCTGAAAGTTCAATTAAGAATTTACTCTTGACTGAGCTTTCTACCGAAACTAATAACTGGAAAAAAACTTCTCGAGCACATACTGAATGTCTTCCTTTTTCTTTCTGATCGGGGATTGGCTTTCTTTGGTTCCAGTCAATGTATTGGTGATCGTGCAAATGGAAACTTTCTGGGCATAGTTGAGTTCCTCAGAAAACATGACTCACTTTTATCAGAGCATGTTAAACATGTTTGAGAATCATAAGAGAGTGAAAAGCACATGCAAGTCCATTATCTCTCCAAACACATACAAAACAAGTTTATCGAGCTATGTGAGTAATTCATACAAACAAAAATTCTTGATGAGATTCAAAAAGCAAAGTATTTTTCAATCATTGTTGATGACACTCAGGATTTATTCTCATAAAGAGCAGACTACTATGGTTATTCAATATGTTAAGATTGTAGACAGCTCATTTTTTATTTTTATTATGGCTAGAAGCTCCAAAAGCAGGAAGTGGCCCAGGCCTCTCTGGACCTCTGAGAAGGCCTGGACAAGATCAAAGAAAAATTGTCACTGTTTCTAAAAAATGACATGCTCTTTAAGCAAGAGGAGCTGAGATAAATGAAGTAGGGGGGAGGGGGGAAGAGCTTCCTTTTATGGACACCCAGCCAGTCAGTTAGCTACAAAATCCCTCTTCATACTTATTGGAAACCCCCAGATATGTACGTAGATCAGGAAATGTCTAGGAAGACACAATTAGGTTTATCTCATTTTTTTTCCTTGTTGGCTTGTAAAGAATCCTCTGTGCTAACCCACAAATACCTTTGTTTTGCTTGTAACCATAAGCTGGACTTCAAGTAAACCATTCTTGATGCTTAATTATTATATTTGCTCTTCTTAAATCTAGCAATAACTTACATTCCAGATGTATTTTCTTTCTTTTTGCTTTTTAATAAAATTTATCTTTTTAAAGAAAAAGATTGTTTTTTTGGTGTCCTAAGAGGTTTGTTCATATGTTCTTTAATTAGCTGGTGGCAACAGCTGATTTCCTTTGTTTTTTTTTTTTCTCAGCTCTTCCCTGGGGGCGGGAGGGAGAGATGAAAAGACTTAAGGGGACCTCACAGAAAGGAATTCCGAAGTGCGCCATCCTGGGTCCAAAGGGTTTTTTTGCACTTGGGTGCTGGCAGCATCTACCCATCCAAAGTCAGAAAGAAGCTGTGACCTTGGGAGTTTAATACCAGCTGCAGTGGCCAGTATTAGTTTTCTGAATCCTTGCGGGCCCCCACCTTCTGCACTCAAGTGTGGGGAATCAGCCTTGACAGGGGAATCAGCCTTGACAGGAGCCAGGTCATTGCCAGAACCAGAAGTCTCACCAGAAAGAATGGAGGCAGGAGGGACCTGGCCTCCCTTAAGGACTTGAACCAAACCCAGAGACTCACAACAGGGGTGCAACCAGTCTAAGGAGGACTGTATTCAGAAGCTTTGTTTTGCCTAGCTCTAACTCTTGTGCTGTCTGGGTAAAGTGCATGTGTGTGTGTGTGTTTAAGGTTTTGCAAAGGAACTTGGGTTCCTTGCTTTAATGTCATGTGGTTCCAATATAGTTAAACTATAAGCCAGAGTGCCTGTAGGGGTAGACTGTGGGATAGTGCATAAGCTCCTGGGTTGTCTTGGGAGGTTCAAGATGGGTCTCAGGGTGGAGGAAAGTTGGGATTTTGAGGTCTTCACACCAAAGAGGGGTTCAAGACACCTCATCTACTTAACTACCTGCCTGTCATCCCTCAGCAGGGCCGTCCTTAGGCATAGGCAGAATAGGCAGCAGCGTAGGGCCTCATTCTCCCTGGGGGCACCACGCTGCAGGGAGCCCAGACAGTGTAGAAGCAGGGCTGCTGGGTCCTAGAGAGAGCCAAATGCAGCACAGTCTGAGGAATGGGATTGGCTGCTGGGGTCTCTGGGAAGGGGAGGAAGTAGGGTTGGGATAGGAGCTCACCTGTGAGTGTGACTCTTTCCCCCTGGCTGAGGTGAGGTGAGGCAGGCTCTGTGGCTCTGGAACCAGTATCCTTTGTTGTCCCCCATAACATCCATTCTTCTCCCCCCCGCCCCTTGGAGCACCCCCTCCTTTCTCCCTCCTCCCAGGAGCACCCCTCTCTCTCTCCTCCCTCCCCTCCGTCAGGGCTGGGTTGGGTGAGGTGCTGCAGGGGTGGGGAGAGGAGGCAGCTGGCTGGCTGCCTGCTGAGGAATGAAAGTGAAAGTAACTCACTTCCTCGGCAGGCAGCCAGAATTGGAATGTCACACAGGGCTTGGCTGGGGTTAGCCAGATGTGTGAAAAATCAGGACTTGGGGTGGGGTGAGCAGATATTCCTATTTTATAGGGACAGTCCCAATTTTGGGGTCTTTTTCTTATATAGGCTCCTTTTACCCCCTCTCCTCCCCACCCCCACTGCCTGTCCTGATTTTTCACACTTGCTGTCTGGTCACTCTAGGTGGGGGTAATTGGTGCCTATATAAGACAAAGCCCCAAATATCAGGACTCGCCCTATAAAGTCAGGACATCTGGATCTGGCCACCCTAGCTGGGAAGTGCGTCTCCCCGGGCTGGCAGCTGCCAGCAATCCATCTCATCCGGGGGGAGCTGCACAGGGCAAGATGAGCTGCTGTGGCTCCATGGGTGACCTGTCTGAGATCAGATGCTGTGCTAACTTCATCATGGTCCGTAAGGCTGGTGGTGGTGCCCATTGGCGTGTGATTGCACCTGAGGGTTTGCTGCTTCTGTTGCCACTCTGCACCCCAAGAGGTGGATTTTGGGGTCTAATGCAGCTGTTGGACCAGCAGGTTGGGGGGTGAGCCAAGCATGAAAGCAGTACTGTGTTGCCATTTAGATTGTCATTTAACAACTTTGCCAAAAATTCTTGCTAACAATCCTGAATCCAATTTCAATATTTTTTTTTTAAAAAATCAATATCTTAGCCAAAAACAGAAAATTAAGTTGTTGACAATTATTAGTGACAGGTTTGGTTAAAGGCAGGGAGTGGGCCAGTTTTCATCAGAGAAACAAAAAATGTTGACTGACTTTCCTATAGCCTGTTACTCCTGATAAGAACCCTCCAACAACTGTAATATGCTCATTTTCTTACTAGTGTATAAAGCAGGGGTCGGCAACCTATGGCACACATGTCAAAGGTGGCAGGTGAGCTGATTTTTGATAGTATGCAGCAGCAGGCTGAGTGGCTCAGCCCATCTCTGCTCTGGGGTTCCGGCTGCTGCCCTATTGCCAGCTGGGATACCAGCCATCGGCCCCATTCAGCACCTGCTGCTGGCCTGAGGACCCTCAAGGAACCCCAGGCTGGCAGTGGACTGAGCAGGCCAGCTGAACCACTCAACCTGCTGTCAGCCTAGGGTTCCATTCACTCAGCCGGCAGCGGGCTGAGTGGGCTGGTGGCGGGCTGAGCAGGGCCGGTGGAGGGTTGAGTGGCTCAGTCTGCTGCCAGTCTGGGGTGCCAGCAGCACTCAGCCTACTGCTACTCCGGGGTTCCGGCTGCCGGCCCCTTTCCAGTCAGGAGCTCAGCAGCCAGCCCCACTCTGCCTCCTGCCAGCCTGGGTGAGCAGAATCCCAGGCTGGTAGCGGGCTGAGGGGGCGTTGGCGGGCGGGATCCTGGCTGGCAGGAGTTGGTGGTCAGAACTCCAGACCAGTAGCGGGCTGAGCAGGGCCTGGGATCCTTGTCTAGGGTTCCAGCCACCAGCCCGCTGCCAGTTTGGGGTTTCATTTACTCAGCTGGCAGTGGCCTGAGCAGGACCGGTGGCCAAGACCTCAGATAATAACAATAGTTTATTTATATAATATAGACATAGAGAGAAACCTTCTTGTGACGAACTGGGAATGTTCTTGATGTTTCCTCTGAATACTGTGTTGGTGCCTCAGTGTCCCCTATGCAATTCTGAAGTATCTAGGTGGTGGGATAAGGGCATGTGATTGCTGAAGAGCAAAGGGACAGTGCACCTAAATGCCTGGCACTCTGTCTCGTAGCAACTGATGGCCTGGGCCCCTTCTCTGCAAAGGTGCCAGCTGAAGGTGTTGGAGACAAAGGGATCAGGTGACCTCCTGGCCCGGGAAAGGGGCTGAGGAGAGAGGAGGGGCTGGGAGGGGTTGTTAGTCTGGAGCTGGCTGGGGTCGAGGAGTGAAGTGCAGACATGGGGAGTCTGGTTCACTGCCCCCCAGAATGGACCCGGCCGAGGGGTCTGGTTCGCTGTATCTACAAGCTCTGTTTTAGACCTGTTCCTGTCATCGAATAAACCTCTGTTTTACTGACTGGCTAAGAGTCACATCTGACTGCAAAGTGGGGGTGCAGGACCCGGTGGCTTCCCCAGAACCCCACTAAGGCGGGCTCGCTGTGGGAAGCGCACGGAGGGGCAGAGGATGCTGAATGCTCCAAGGAGAGACCCAGGAGGTGAAGACGTGTGAGCATCTTGCCCTGAACAAGTCTGCTCCAAGGGACAGGAGGCTCCCCAAAGTCCTGACTGGCTTTGTGGGGAGCAGTTCCAGAGCATCACCCGGTGACTCCGTGACACTTCTACAAACATTAAAATGTATTACTGGCACGAGAAAACTTAAATTACAGTGAACTTGGCACACCGCTTCTGAAAGGTTGCTGACCCCTGGTATAAAGTGACCATATGTTGTACTAAGATTCTCCTGCTTTTTTTTCCCTGTGAGTCAGTATAACTTTTGCCAGCCCAGAAGTTGGGCAGCCAATGTTTTACGTTTTCACAATGTTTTCTCCAACTTTCATAAAGTAAATACATAGTTAATATGAGTTTAAAAGGCCAGGGACACTTCTTTGTGAAGAATCTGTACAGCAGATCATGCCCATAGACGATCCAGAAAAGAAATTTGAGGTTGAATTTTTTAATGTTGTGATGGATAAAGCAGTATCTGCTGTTGATGAAAGGTTTAATACCTTGCAAGTACACCATGAACAGTTTGGATTTTTGTATGACATAACTAAATTCAACGAAATAGGAAAACAAGAGCAACTAATGACAAAGTGCAAGAACCTAGAGAGCCTCCTGAAGCACGGTGATAGTTTTGATTTAAATGGACTTGAACTGTACGAAGAATTGAGTACACTGTCATCAATGTTGCCACATGGAAAATTGGTGATGGACATTGTACAGTTTATTCATACCCGCAAACTTGTTGACATACCTAATGTGTATATTGCCACTCGTATTCTGCTGACAATTCCTATAACAGTAGCATCAGGAGAACGGAGTTTCTCAAAACTAAAGCTCATTAAAAACTATCTCCACTCTACCATGAGTCAGGAACGCTTAACTGGTCTTGCTATTCTTGCAATCGAACAAGACACGACTTTGTCTTTGTCATACGAAGACATTATTACTGATTTTGCAGCCAAAAAAGCCAGAAAGATTGCTTTTAATTAAAAACAAATCTTTGTTTCAATACCTTTTCATATACATTTCCAATAAAATTTTGATAAATTAAAAAAAATTATTTGCATCATTCTGTCATATTAGAATTTTTTCTATAGTGCTGCTTCTTTAGTGCTAGTCCATCAGCATTAAAGTGTGCTTCATTAAGTTAAACTGGTTTTAATAACGTGAATGTGGCAAGTTTTCCAATACTGTAAGCTTATGTTTGTGTTGCTAAGAGCAGATCAGGCACAGGGGCACCAGTTTAATAATCTCGCCTAGGGCACCATAAATCCTAAGGCCGGCCCTG
Source organism: Gopherus flavomarginatus (assembly GCF_025201925.1). Lineage (NCBI taxonomy): Eukaryota > Metazoa > Chordata > Testudines > Testudinidae > Gopherus > Gopherus flavomarginatus. The sequence continues at coordinate 282,213,074 of NC_066617.1, read as the reverse complement.
TCCCCCAGTCCTAGCCCCAGCTCCCTGCGGCCAGCCGAGAAGCTGTCAGCCTGCCCAGGCTGTCTCCCCCCAGCCCTATCCCCCTGCGGCCAGCTGAGAAGCTTACAGCCTGCCCAGGCTCTCTTCCTCCAGCCCCATCCCCCTAAGGCCCTCTCAGAAGCTGCCTGTGTTGCTGCTTGCAGCAGCCCGGCTCCCTCTGCCCTGGAAAAAGACTCACCTGCCTGCAGACACAGCCGTGCTGGGAACTGCAGCCACCACAACCGGTGGGAACCTGGCTGCCTTCCAGCCAAAAGAGCTGAAGATAGCTTTTCAGTGTGAAGCTGCCTGATTGACCAGATGGGGAGAGCTGATTGGCTGCAGTGGAACAAATGGCTGATGCACTCTGCCCATGCAATAGCTGATTGGATGCCAACAGCTGATCATTTGGATGGTGCTAAGCCCTCACTATTGTTTTTTCCATGGGTGCACCAACCCCGGAGCACCCACAGAGTCAGTGCCTGTGCTGAAGTCAGAAATCCCAGCAAGGGTAATTCACCCAGTTTTCCACCCTCATATAATAGTTCATTTCAGCAACCAGAAAATAGTTCCTGCTCTGTGTCTGTCGGTCTACTTAATTTTAACATCTATAAAAATATACACATTCTCTGACAGCAGCACTATTATATCGATATCAGAATATTGTTTGTTAATAAGCACTTTTTAAGTTATATTGTACATCATTTTCAAATATGGCAAAGAAAATACAATACAGAGTACTGAGCTTCATTTACTCCTGGTTATTTTCCTGTCATGCTATTTTGTTTAAACACTTATGATGTCTTTGAAGTATCACACTAATGATTTTCTGCTAGATTTTAATACCTACTTTTTGTATATCCATTTTTTTTCTGAGCATAATTATTCATTGTATGTTAGTTCAAAGGAAAAACAATATAACCCAAATTAAACAATAAAATTAAACATGATAATTCACAAAAAAAGGAATAGCAGCGTGTCTTGAGGAAAATGTACATTTGGACAGAAATCAGTTTTGAGAAAAAGAACTAAACTGTTGCCTACAAGAGCTAAAAGTTGTAAAGAGATTATATTATAATTAATTATAATGAGTTTTACTGTATCTATTACAACTGTTCTATAACTTTGCAATCCAAGAGCAAATGTTTCACTGATTTTTTTCCCCAAAAACCAACCAAGTCAGCATTTTTTTTATTATAGGAATAATCAATTATTTTTGTCAAGATCCAAGTTTCTTGATTAAGGTACAGTCAAGGTTTGGGCTCAAGAGAAAATAATAATAATAAGAAGAAGTAGTAGTAGTAGTAGTAGTAGTCAATAAAAAGATTTCACGATCTGTTCAAAAGTCTCTGGTGGTCCACAATGCGTCCGTGGTCTGCCTATTGACTACCTCTGCTTTATTATATCCTTTACAGAAATTCTTTTCCATTAGTTAAACGCTGAATCTGACAACAGAATATTTTTCACCACCTCTTTGTTGTGACTAAACTTATTTTCTCTCTTTCTCACTCTCTCATTTCTGCCCCAGTATCACAATTCCTACATGGGAGAGTATACTCTTGATTGTGAGTTTGTAAAAGCATTATTATTGCCTGGACATCAGTAGTAGGATCACAGGAAAGTGGTGGGATGGAGAGGAGCTAAAATTGGAGAGTAACAGGAGAGTTTGTTATTTTGCTCTAGTCGCAAGTAAAATGTAGTTGCTTCATGTAACATTAAATAGAAGGGGAAAAAAAGATGTAACTGTGTTTAAAAATTGCTGGGAATGAATACATGCTGTGAAGGACTGTCTAGGTCCTTCAAGTGCTTTCTAACTGTGAATAATATTAGCAGTTATTTTTTACTTGCATTGATGAGCTAGTCTGAGGCTCAGAGACAATACCATATACTCAGATATTACCTCAGCATCAGTTTGAAGTGTAAAGAGAAACATTTCACTGTTTGGTATATGTTAAAAAACAAAATGATAACAACAACAACAACAAAAACCAACCAACAGAAAACAGACTTCAAATAATAAAAAATGGATTGCCCTTCCCTTCAATACCCATTGTGTGAATATCTTGACATAGGATGATTAAAATATAAAATTATTGAGAATAACTTCTGGAATGTAAATACGAGTTTTAAGCAAGCTAACAGGCATCTTAAGCAAATATTACATTGCCTTTATATTTTATTAGCTCTGTGTACAGCAGCCCAGGAGAAATTATGATATTATTTTTAGAGACCATTTGACAAGCTTCTTATTCTGTTTGCTATAATATCTATATTTTACAGTACTCTAACACAGGAATAGTGACAAACTTTTCCACCAGTTAAGCACAGCTGACACTGACACTGTCTAAGAACAATTGCATGCAAAGCAAGAGCACACTGACTTACAGAACATGTTCTGCATGGAAGACAGGTTGTATTATTGATAGTCCAGTGCAAAACAGTGAATCTACAAAATATAACCCAGACAAAAATGAAGAGATATTAGAAGTGGAACATTTTGCTGACCACAGCATAAAGAGGGAATGAAAAAAAGTACAAACAGAAGGGCGGGTGAGAGCGGAGGCATCTTGTTATTGGTCCATAAGAAAAGTTGCTGGTGTTAAATTAATTATTTGAAGCCTTGGTTCATCAAGGTACTTAATCACAAGCTTAATTCTAAGCTAAGTGAAGCCAATGGGAGTGTTAACGTGCTTAAAGTTAGACTTGTGTTTAAGTTGTCTACTGAATTGGTGCTTCAAGAAGGACTGAGGCTGCTGTCAGCAAAAGCTGGTTCACTCTGATGTGTCTGAGACTGTTTCTGGTTCATGGATTGATGATTTCAATCAATCAAACAATAAAACCCTAAACTGAGGCAAACTTAGAGCACTTATTTTTATTTCTTATATTTCACTCAGACTGTATTTCTAATTAAGTATTACTAAAATATAAAATACAATAATTAATAAAATATAATAAATTATTTGCATATATACATTTTCCATCCTAAACTCTCAATGAGATTATCAGGCGTGATTTTACAGCTTAATGCTACCCGTGGGATGAGTACATTGAGAATTCATTAGCATGAGGTTTGCAGATGAGGTACTATCATTAATTTTGTCTTCTCTTCCTCTTTAATTTCCTCCATCTCTACCAAGAAACAGTAGGCCTGGCTGATCTTTTATTCTGGTGTAAATCAGGAATAACTTTATTTATATCAACGGTGGTACATCAGTGCAAAAGTACTGTGTGCAAGATAAGAATGGGACCCGGTGTATCTTTTCCTTTCACTGCTCCACTTTTTCTTTATTATTATTATGTTTTTAAGGGTTAGTGGGAATCTATTTTCTTGCCCTTAATCTTGCTTGCACTTATTAGGCCAGTCCATCCTTCTACCTAAGGAGCACTGGAAAGGGGTCTATGAGTACTGTAACTGCAGAACCAGAGGAAATCCCCGGAGTGTAGTAGTAGGATTTTATGTTTGTATTTTATATGATTTAGAATGAAGGATAAAGAATAATGAGATAATAATGTAGTGTGTATTAAATGTATTGGTGTATGATTTGATCATATCCTGCCAGTCACACTTTTTGAACAGCAGAAAGGAATGGCCAAATGGGCCATTTGGTAAAGATGCATCAGCCAGAATCTGTATCTGTGCTGATTTCAAGGCAGTAACAGATGTTTTAAGGTCATTTATTTTGTTGTAGGTTTATCATTTTAAAATAAGTAAAAGAATGCCATGATTGTATTTTGTGTATTGAAATTTGATGTTCCTGTTCAAAATGTTCCATGTACATTAATTCTGTTTTGTGTGTGAATGAGGAAGGCCATCGCTGAGTCAAATGTACGAGGGAGAAACTAGAAACAGACGCAAGGGTGCAAGGAGGCTGCAACATGCCCTTATTGAAATGTCAGAGGAGGGCAGATTGATGACTAAATAAGAGACAGGCATCTATCAATGGGGACAAGATAGTTGTGATAAAGAATGAGAAGGATAATTTAAGAAAACAAGCACTCATCAAACAATTGATTACAGCATAAGGGTGCAAAAGTCATTGGTCCCAGCGAAGGAAAATCCCTATATAAACAGGATGCCTTGCCATGAAACTTTGGGTCAGTCCTGCCAAGACTTCCCTGGAGCATTGCGTTGCGACTGACAGAACCCGGCTACTCCCTACCCATGATCAACCTAGCTGCCCACTAGATTGATTCGGACTCTGGACTGGTAACTATAACATCAACTTGCGGGACAGTGTGTGTGTGTGGTGTGACTGAATGCATATACAAATTGTTGTATTTTCAATAAATGTGGCGTATTGCCCTTTCCTCTGAAAAAGTTCCTGTGTGCTTCTTATAAGCATAGCACGAGTAGGTTATAAAGTGCTCCAGCCACAGCTTGGATCTGAGACTCTGGTCCCCTTTTTGTCAACACGCAATCAAGTCTGGCTTACTGTTTTGTTTTACTTATTTCCATTCATTCCCACGTATCTGTTTATTCTCTTTCAGTTTATGGCAGTGGTGAGAAATGTAGGAGGGCAAATAAATTCATAGAGTTGCAAACAATCATTCTGAAGATAGATTTTTTTTGGTACCAAAGCTCTCATGCTATTTTTAAGTACTTAATTACTCAAATTTTATGTACTCATTTCTGTAATTGAATTATATATGATGGTGTGGTACAAAAGATTTATTGACATGAGTTTGGGATTCTTGTATTGCAAGGGGTTTTATGATCTGATCAAACATTTGCCACACCATCATGTGGCATAACCATCATGGGTTATGTTTATGTCATAGATGTAACTGAACAACTATTTTAAGAATGTTTTAGAGAGTTGTTTTTTTTTGTTTTTGTTTTAAATTACATGGAACTTAAGGAGGCATTTTTCTCATAGTTACTGCACTTATTTAATGCCAATTGCAGTAACAACTGTATTAAACTTCTTGGCTATACTGTTATGTTCATTTGTATTATGAAGGCATTTTACAATATTCAACTGAATGCAAATAGCTATAATGGCTTTGTTGTTTGTTGCTTTAGGTACATTTTAATGTGTTTTTTAAACTTTATTTCATACTTGCTTACTAATATGTGATAAATCTATTAACAGAAAGTCCACTCTTAAGTTTAGGGTAAAGTGTAAATGTAAGCAAAATACATTTTATAATCTAATAATGTCATGCTTCAAGACAAATTTATAGAGCAAATGCATAATCTGGAAAATGAATTTTGCCCAAAGGCTCTTTTAAAGCAGTTACAATTTTCTTCTATTGTATTGCTTGAGCAGCTGGAAATGAGTTGTTTATTAGAAGAGCATGATCCCACTGGCTTTCTTTGAGCCATTTTTTTTTCATTTTGCTGAATTAGGATCTCTTAACTAATAATCAATTAGACATTAGGTAGTATAAAGGCATAGCTATAATACGCACAAGTGCTGAGCAAGGGAAGAACTGTTGCTGATAATTAGTACATAATTCTTTCTTAAGAACTATAAAGTCAAAACATTCACTCAAAACATTCAGTTATATACTTTATAAGATTTTAAAGGGATAAAATGGGATTTATTAGTTGAAAAGTAAAATTCAACTCCAGATTAATAGCAAATAAAAAATGTGTGTGTGTAATTAGAATGATAGTTTGCTTTTGTTGTTTTTTGATGTTTGTTTGCTTTGTTTTATTTCCACAAAAGGAGAAAATGAATAAAACAGTGGACACCAGAGGTGTCTGGGAACTGGAATTTCTATTTCATGGAGAATTCCACAATTTTTTAATTTGTTTTCATTCTGAATAATATCAAATTTTAAATTTTCCTACCAAACAAATTTTCAGTTTCATTTTGTCTAGGGTCAATCAAGATGTTTTATTTGGAAAATAAATACCTGAACTATTTTGTTTTGATGTAGATTTATTTAAGAATATGAAATAAGAAAAATCTTGAAACAGTCTTTTGAAACAAAAAATCACGATTTCTATTTAAAACTGTCAAACAGAATTGTTAACATTAACAGAATGCTTCCTTTTGTTTTCTCATTTCAAAATGAAATTTTGTTGAAATCAACATTTTCCTGCAGAAAGTTTAGATTTCAGTAAAATGGCAATGTCCAATGGAAAAACATTTTGTTAGAAAATGTTCAGCTGTCTGCAGCGGAGAATAAGAGAGTAGAGATTCCATCTGTAACCTTTGCAGCAAGAAAGGCCTGATTCACTGTTTAGGGGTTCCTCTTTAAATTATAAAACAAAATCTCTTGAGCCCCCACTCAAAACATGGGAAAGCTAAATATCATGGGCACTTTTAACAGGCAACATTTTCCCCTCACTGAGTTAACATATAATGTAAGAAAAGAATTATTAAAGTGTATCTATTGGGTTTCCTGGAAGTGGGCGGGAGAAGCCCACCCACTGCTAAAGGATCCTCCCCCAGCTTAAGGGGAGGACTCACAGGACCACAGAACCCACTGATTACGGGGGACAAATAATAAAAGAACAGGGACAGGAGTGCGGTCAAAGGGTCATAAAAAGGGAACCTGACGGGGACACCGAGCAGAGAACCCCGGACAGCGCCCACTGCTCCTCGAAGGCGTCAAGGGAGCCAGCAGACGCCACCCAAAGGAACTCCGCCCGGATTCATGAATGGACCATGGAGCGGAAACAAGCCCCATAGTCATCGGAGTCTCCATCGGCAAACCTCCTCTCCCTGGTCGTGTAGATGGCCTTTTTAGCCAGGGCGAGGAGGAGGTTGACCAGGAGGTCCCGGGCCTTTGTGGGGCCACAGATAGGGAGTGCGTAGAGAAGGAGGTGAGGGGAAAAGTGCAGCCAGAAACGCAAAAGGAGATTGGTGAGGAGCCGGTGTAGGGGCTGCAGCCTGGCGCACTCTAAGTAAACATGCGCCAGGGTCTCCCTCAAACCGCAGAAAAGGCAGGTGTCCGGGACAGGGGTAAACCGCCCGTGCTTACAGCCCCATGAAGGAGTCGCCAACTGATATCCCCGGCGGGCCTCGGGACCAGGGTAGAGTATAGGCTGGCCCACCGGGGCTCCTCACCCTCCAGAGGTGGCAGAAGGTCCCACCACTTTATATCGGGGTGGGACACGAGACAGAGGAAGTGAAGGGTGTGGAGCATGAGTGTGTAGAGTTGCTTCCTTGGCGCGGTTTGAAAATGGACTGGCTGCAGATCGTGCAGCCGGCTTGCGGAGAAGGGGCGGGGGGGCCAGTCGGGTCTACGGGGCAGGGGTCCGATGAAAAGGTCTGGAGGGCTTGGGGTGGAGGGTGGGCGGGGCGTGCCCTCCCGCAGGACCCGGTCGAGGTAGGCCCGAGCAGCGGGCGGCAAAGCGGCCTCCACCTCCTGGAGTACGCGCCGGGGAGTACAGGGTCTGGAGAGCCCCATGCATTGAGCGAGCGTCAGGGGATCCAGCCAGCCTCCCTGATCGTAGTCCAGGAGGTCTCCGACCCTGGTAGCTTCTGCCAGGACCAACCTCTGGCGCACCGCAGGGGACTCCGCCACCTGCACACGGAGCTGGGGATTGTGTAGCAGGGGCTCCGCGAGGAGATCTGCCCCCTCAGTGGCCGCCACGGACCTGGTGGCGAAGAACAGCCTCCAGGTCCGGAGGAGGTTCTGGTAGAAGACCGGCAGCCCGGAGAGGTCTCGCGGAAGACCCCTCGGATCGAGATAAAGGAGCTGCCGGTCGTATCGGAGCTCTCGGAAGCGGTGCAGGAAGGCGTGCGCCAGTGCTCTGCACGCCAGACTACTTGCACCATAAAGAAGCCTCTGCAGTGCCTGGAGGCAGAAGACGTGAACCTGAGTGTGCAGGCACTTCAGGTCCTGCCCTCCCTCCTCCAGGGGCAGGTGGAGTACTCCTGCAGGGACCCAGTGCAGTCCTGGCCAAAAGAACTCCAGCACCACCCTCTGGAGGTTGCCCAGGAAGCCCGGGGCCGGGACCAGTGTGTTGAGCCGGTACCAGAGCATGGACATGACTAGTTGGTTGAGCACCAGTGCCCTCCCTCGAAGAGAAAGGCACCGGAGGGGTCCTGTCCACTTCCGGAGCCGCTCCACCATCCTGCCCTGCAAACCTTGCCAGTTCTCCGGCGGAGACGGATGCGTGGCGGAAAGGTAAACGCCGAGATAGAGCAGCGGACCCGCGCTCAACCGGATGGCCTGAAGCGTGGGTGGGAGGGAGCCTGCCTGCCACCTGTCCCTGATCACCAGGCCAGAGCTCTTCACCCAGTTGACCCGGGCGGAGGAGGCCGCTGAGTACACCGCCTGGCAAGCCTCCACCCGCGCCAGGTCGCCCGGGTCCTGGACCACAAGGATCACATCGTCGGCGTATGCCGACAGGACCAGCCGCAGCTCCGGCTCCTAGAGCACCAACCCCGTCAACCTCCGGTGGAGGAGACAGAGGAAGAGCTCGATTGCCAGCGCATACAGCTGGCCCGAGAAGGGGCACCCCTGCCGCACTCCCCGGCCAAAGCTGACCAGTTCGGTCAGGGTCCAGTTGAGCCTGACCAGACACTCCACGGAAGCGTACAGCACCTGGAGAAAACCCACAAACTGGGACCTGAAGCCCAACGCTCGCAGAGTGCCCAGGCGATGCCCATGGTCCACCCTGTTGAACGCCTTCTCCTGATCCAGGGACAGGAGGGCGAACGACAGACCATCCCTGCACCCAAGCTCCAGGAGATCCCGGACCAGATAGAGGTTATCAAAGATGCTACGGCCCGGGATGGTGTAGGTCTGGTCTGAGTGGATCATGTCCTCCAGCACGGCCCCCAGCTGCAGTGAGATGGCCTTGGTGACAATTTTATAGTCCGTGCTGAGGAGCGAGATTGGACACCAATTCCATAAATCACGGAGGTCCTCCTCCTTCGGTAATAAGGCGAGCACAGCTCGCCTACAAGAGAAAGGGAGGACCCCGCTCTGCAAGGACTCGGCCCTGACGCTGGCCAGATCCGGGCCGAGGACGTCCCAGAACACATGGTAGAACTCCACGGTCAGCCCGTCCATGCCCGGAGACTTGTTGGTGGGCATGCGATGGAGGGCTTCCGAGAACTTGGCCAGAGAGAGAGGCAGCTCTAGCCAGTCCCGGTCGCCCGCGCTGAGCGTCGGGAGCCCGTCCCAGAGCACTCTGCGAGTGGCAGGATCGTTCGGATCCGGGGAGAAAAGGTGCGCGTAGAAGGGCCGGGCCCTCTCGCACATCTCCACCGGATCTGTGAGGGGGGTGCCATCCTCCGCCAGAAGGCAGGTGACATGCTTCTTGACCCAACTCCGTTTCTCCAGGGCGTAGAAGAAGCGGGAGCCTCAATCCATCTCCCGAAGGAGGTGGATGCGGGAGCAAACAAAAGCGCCCCGAGCCCGATGGTCCTCGAGGGCCCGGAGCTCCTCCCGCCTCTCCCGGCACACTCTGCAAAGGGATGGATCCTCGGGGCTGGCGGCCAGACGCCTCTCCAGCTCTAAGACCTCCCGTTCCAACTGCCCTATCGCCGCATCCCTCCGTCGGCTGACGACCCAGGTGTAGTCACGGTAGAAGAGCTGGGCGCACACCTTCCCCACATCCCACCAGCGCCGTGCCGAGGGAAAGGCACGCCGCTGCCCTCGCCAGGCCAGCCAGAACTCCCGGAAGGACGCCACGAAGCCCGCATCCTCCAGCAAGCTGTTGTTGAAGTGCCAATAGGCCGGCCCTGGCCTCTCCGCACTGAGAGAGGCCGTCACGGTGAAGAGGTGGTGATCGGAAAAAGAGGCCAGCCAGACGCTGGAGGACTGGGCCCGTGAAAGGTGGAAGCATGACATGTAGATGCTGTCCAACCGGGAGTGGCACGACCGATGGGCCCCCTCCCAGTCATAGGTGAACGTGGAGACATCGTCTGGGTGGTGGTCGCACCAGATGTCCACCAGGGAGTGATGGTTGACGATCTCCTGGAGGACATCCGCAGCGGCCGGGCTCTGCTCGGTCCCCGAGCGGTCCCGCTCCTCTAGGACGATGTTGAAGTCCCCGCCCAGGACCAGGCACTCACGAGGATCCAAGGAGCCGAGGAAGGCAGACGCTTGCTGATAGAATGGCAGACGCTCCAGGGCCGATGTCGGGGCGTAGACGTTCACGAGGTTCACCACGAGACCCTCCATGCAGACTCGGAGCTGCAGCAGGCGGCCCGTCACAGCCTCGGCAACTCCCAGCACCTAGGGCTGTAGGTCGGGGGAGAACAGGGTAGCTACTCCAGCCCGACGGGTTGTGAGATGGCTGAAGTAGACCCCGTCCCCCCACTCCAGCCGCCAGCTAGCTTTGGCGGCCAGATCCGTGTGGGTCTCCTGCAGGAAAACCACAGAGTACCCCCTCTCCCGAAGGAAGGAGAGCACCTGGCTCCTGTGGAAACCCACCCTACAGCTCCAGGTGTTCAAGGTGGCAAAGGTGATGAGTGCCAGGAGGAGGGCTGGGGGGGATCCTCACCAGCAGGGGCGCTCACGGCCCCTGTTGGGCCGCTCAGCAAACCATGACCCACTCCGAAGGTGAGCAAGGAGTCACAGAAGCTGCGGACTCGGTGGTAAGTCGCAGCACCCTGCTTCCCGGTCCTCTTGCCCTCCTCCATGAGGGCCCTCGCGGCCCGGAGGATCTGGTGGAAATCCCCCTATGCTGGAGAGCAAGCGCTACCTTGTTGCGGGAGCCCCTGACGTCTTCCAGGAACTCCCGCAGCTCCTCTCGTAGTGTATGGGGGGGGTAGGGTCGCTGGCCTCCGGCGATCCACCGGTGGGGCCTCTGGGACAGCCCCGTGGCTTACTGAGACGGGCAGGCAAGGGGCGGACACGTGACGTGGCGCCCTATGGGCAGGCGCCACGCGCTCCGCCTCAGACCCCGGCTCGATGGGGGGCGGCAGAGGGAAGAGTACAGCCCTTAGGGGGTCGGGACTGTGAAACCTAAAGGCCACTCCCTGGGGGTCACCATCTGGGAAAGGGAAGGAGACAGCCCCAGGGGCGGCAATAACATCGTGGGAGGTGGAGGGGACAGGGACCGGGTCAGGAGTAAGGGTAGCACTGGGGTCAGGAACAGGCTTCGGAGGAGGGACAGAGATGGGACCTTTGGCCGCAGGAGCTGAAACATCAGGAGGCGTCTCCTCGCTGCCAAGCACAGGGGTTTGAGATGTAGGGGGGGGGGTCCCCGGGAAAACTGGGTTCAGGCTCAACTGCAGGCAGGGCAGCCTCAGCGGTGAGGAATGCAGAACCCTCAGTGGGGTCCCCGCCCAGGAAGGAAACCGGTTGCCCCGCGCCAACGAAGGATACACCTGATGGCTCGCCTCCCGGCTGTGAGGCACCAGCCATCGCCTCCACAGGCTCGGCGGCCGTCAGCGGGGTGCCATCCGCGGCCGGGCAGGCGGAAGAGTCCAGAAGGCCCCTGGAGGTGGGAGTGGACGCAGCAGTCGGGGCGATGGGACACAGGGAGGGGGAATCTGGGGTGAGGTTGGCTAGCTCAGGGCCCACTGACAGAGGGTCATTCTCCCCCAGGGTAACTGGGGTCAGACCCAGGGCCTCGATCTCCTCAAAGAGGGAGGGGAGCTCACCGCCCACCACCCCGGGGTCGTCCCCACTCGCACCCAAGGTGACGCTCACCGCGGGTGTTTTAGGGGGCACAGGCGTCACGGGGATATGAATGGACTCATCACGGGCCTCCGCCGGGAGGGACTGCAGAGGAGGGACGGTGGTACTCTCCAGTGCTACCACGTCTTCCCCAGCTGGGACTGGCATATGGTCCGATCCCGTGGGCATGGGGGAAGGCTCGGTGTCTGCGGCCCCCTTCCTGGTCTTACGGGGGGCTTCCGCATCAGATGGCGAAAGCGGAGCCCGAGGCTTCCGCTTGCCCCGCCTGCCCTGTACTAGAGTCCAGCCCTCCATGGCGTCACCTGTGGGCTGGTTGACAGGGGTGGGGTTGGAGGGCAAGGATGTCGGTTCGTGGACTTGGAGGGGAACTGGTAGGACAGCCGGAGGAAGGGAAGATACCCCCTGGGGAGGGCCCTCTCCCACGCTCGGCGGTACCCCTGATGCACCCTCCTCCACAGGTCCCGCCAGAGTGCAGGCAGCGGAGGCGGGGCTCTCCCGCTCGTCTGGGCATGCCGAGGGAGGTACCCCTGCAGCCCGAGCAGGAGCAGTGATGGATTGAGGAGGAGGAGGGGCGGCCCTGGGCACTGGGCGGCCAGGCGCGCCAGCGATGACGGGGCCGGCACTCTACTGGCGCTCGGGGGTCCCGGGTGCTCCTCCGAGCTGGGCCAAGGGGCAGTCCCTCCGGACATGCCCCGTCGCCCGGCAGAGGTAACACCAGGCCTCCCCCATAGAATAGTGCACCCGGTAATGGGCCCCCTGATAGGGGACCAGGAAGGACCCCTCGAGAGCCTCTCCACCACGCGCCGCAGGCGGCAGTTGAAGCTGCACCTGCCGGCGGAATGAGAGGACTTGACGGAGGGCGGGGTCCTTGCAGCCCAAGGTGAGAGGGCTCACTCTAGAGATGGGCTTCCCCAGAGTCGAGAAGGCGGGTAGCAGGGTGGCATTGGGAAGGAAGGGAGGGACGGATGTCAGAACAACATGGACACCCAGGTCCTCCAGAGGCTCCAGGGGGACGAACACGCCCCCCACCGCCAGGCCCTTCTCCACCGCCTCCTGGGCGGCGGCCTCCGAGGCAAGGAAGAAGACCACCTTGCCATACATCTTGGAGGCGGCCACAATGGCCGTGGGCCCCACCACCCTGGCCAACGCCCGCACGTAGGTCTCCACGTGGGGCGAGGCAGGCACCAGGAGGCAATGGACGCCGTGCTTCCTGGTCAAGGTGGGGAAGGGTCCACGGCCGCCGTAGGTGATAGTGGAGGCGGTGGTCAGGTGAGATGACATAGCGGTGGGCGGGGGGGCTGCCGCCACCTGGGTGTATGCTCTGGGGTCCGGGGAAGAGGCACCCACAGAGCTGCTGGAGGGAACAGCGGGGAGGGGCGCCACTGCTGATGGCGGAGCCGCGGCAGCAGTGGCAGCCACTGCCATGGAGGGCTTAGTCTTCCGAGCGGGGCTCTTCCCCTTCTTCTTGCCCTGGCCTTTTCTGCCAGCTGGGGGGGATCCCCCAGAATCGGAGGGAGCGAGGGAAGTGGCAGCAGCAGAGGTCACCCCGGTACCTGGCGCTGCCGGTGCTTTAGCGGGAGCGGTGGCAAGCGGTCCGGTAGTGGCGGTTGAGGCTGAGACTGGGGGTTTTTGGGGGACAGCGGGGGGGAGGGGGGACAGGGGTTGTCCCAGGAGTCCCACCCGTTGCGTCTCCCGCCATGGAGAGTAGGGAGGGAGGGAAATACCCGAGAAGGGGAGGGGAGGGAAAGCAGGTCAACCACTCCTCCCTGCTAGGCTGTAGGCAGGGGAGGAGGCTGCCAAAATGGGGGAAGGGGCATAGAAGGGGACTATTAAGGACTTGTGGCGGGGGGGTCAGTCACCGACACAAGAGTGAAATCCGGCTCCTCTAGCTGCACTAGGGGAAGGAGGGATACAACAGCAATTGGGGGGTGCAGTGCAAGAGGGGCAAACTCAAACAGGGGGGAAGCACAAGTGCACTAAAAGGGCATGGGTGCATGAGGGAAGAGGCCGATTAGGACAAAGAGGCCATAGGGAAGGGGAGCAACCAGGCTGGGAGTGGGGCAGAGGGACCAAGGGGCTAGCTGCAGGGCTGGGGCAGGACAAACAAAGCTGCAAAGGGAGACGGGCGGGGCAGGCAAACAAACTGAAGCTGCGGGGGGGGGGCAAAATGCTACAAGGGGCAATGGGGCAGGCAACAAGGGGCAAAGCTAGGGGGCCTGTTGCAGAGGGGAAGGGGTCAGTCCAGGAGAGAGGGGGTGCATGCACCCACGAGCACTTGTGCAAAGTCAGTATGGGTGGCTGGCTGCTGCTGGAGGCCCAAATAGTGGCAATAGGGCGTGGCAAGCCAGGCATGCAGCTGAGTCCCAGAAGTGGGGACCAAGGCAGATGGCAAGCAGTCTGTGGGGGTGGTGGAGGGGGCAGCGGTGGTGGTGGGGGTTGGGGGGGGGACACAGATGGACCAAGGGGCAGGCTCCACGCCACACCCCTTGTGCCCCCATAAACACAGTCTACACCCCCACCACTAGAGCACAAAGAGTTACTCAGTTCCTGAGTGTCCCTCCACAGTGGTCTGCAGAGTCTTTCTGTGTGCTCCCCCAGCAGCTGGTGGTCTTCTCAGTCCTCACCTTCCTCCAGGCTCCAGCAGCTCCCCAGGCAAACACAGCTCCAGCAGCAGCAGCAGCTCCTTCTCCAGCAACCCTGGTGGCCAGGCAGGAAGGACTCCACATAGGTGGTAGCAGCAGTGGTGGTGATGGGGTCCTGGCTTCTCCCCTCGGAGATGGAGGAGTGGGGGCTGGCCATCAAGGCCCCCCCACCCACCCCTCGCCCAGCAGCAGTGGCAGCAAGCAGCAGCAGCAGTCCAGCAAAGGAGCACTCCAGCCAGCAGCAGCAGCCCAGGAAGGGAGAAAGGGCTCTAGCCAGCAAGGCAGCCAGAGAAGGGGGAGCACTCCAGCCAGCAGGGCAGCCCAAGCAGAGAGAATGCTCCCGGTATCTATTGGATTTCTGCTAAAGGATCCTCCCCCAGTCTAAGGGGACGACCCAAAGGACAACAGAACCCACTGATTACGGGGGACAACTAATAAAAAAACAGGGACAGGAGTGCGGTCAAAGGGTCATAAAAAGGGAACCTGACGGGGACACCGAGCAGAGAACCCCGGACAGTGCCCACTGCTCCTCAAAGGCGTCAAGGGAGCCAGCGGACGCCGCCCAAAGGAACTCCGCCCGGATGCGTGAACGGACCATAGAGCGGAAACAAGCCCCACAGTCACCGGAGTCTCCATCGGCCAACCTCCTCTCCCTGGTCGTGTAGATGGCCTTTTTAGCCAGGGCGAGGAGGAGGTTGACCAGGAGGTCCCGGGCCTTTGTGGGGCCACAGATAGGGAGTGCGTAGAGAAGGAGGTGAGGGGAAAAGTGCAGCCAGAAACGTAAGAGGATGTTAATGAGGAGCCGGTGTAGGGGCTACAACCTGGCGCACTCTAAGTAAACATGCGCCAGGGTCTCTCTCATGCTGCAAAAAGGGCAGGTGTCTGGGACAGGGGTAAACCGTGCCAAGTACACGCCCGGGCTTACGACCCCATGAAGGAGCCGCCAACTGATATCCCCGGCGGGCCTCAGGACCAGGGTAGAGTATAGGCTGGCCCACCGGGGCTCTTCACTCTCCAGAGGTGGAAGGAGGTCCGCAACTTTGTATCGGGGAGGGACACGAGAGTGAGGAAGTGAAGAGTGTGGAGCATGAGTGTGTAGAGTTGTTTCCTCGGCGCGGTTTGAAAACGGACCGGCTGCAGATCGTGCAGCCGGCTTGTGGAGAAGGGGCAGGGGGGCCGGTCGGGTCTATGGGGTGGGGGCCTGATGAAAAGGTCCAGAGGGCTTGGGGTGGTGGGTGGGCGGGGCATGCCCTCCCGCAGGACCCGGTCGAGGTAGGCCTGAGCAGCGGGCGGCAAAGCGGCCTCCACCTCCTGGAGTACGTGCCGGGGAGTACAAGGTCTGGAGAGCCCCATGCGTTGAGCGAGCATCAGGGGATCCAGCCAGCCTCCCCGGTCATAGTCCAGGAGATCTCCGACCCTGGTAGCTTCCACCAGGACCATCCTCTGGCGCACCGTGGGGGACTCTGCCACCTGCACACGAAGCTGGGGATTGTGTAGCAGGGGCTCCGCGAGGAGGTCGGCCCCCTCGGAGGCCGCCACGCACCTGGTCGCAGAGAACAGCTTCCAGGTCTGGAGGAGGTCCTGGTAGAAGACCGGCAGCCCGGAGAGATCTCACAGAAGACCCCTCGGTTTGAGATAAAGGAGCTGCCGGTCGTATCGGAGCCCTCGGAAGCGGTGCAGGAAGGCGTGCGTCAGGGCTTTCCACGCTGGACTACCCGCACCATAAAGGAGCCTCTGCAGAGCCTGGAGGCGGAAGACGTGGACCTGAGTGCGCAGGCACTTCAGGCCCTGCCCTCCCTCCTCCAGGGGCAGGTGGAGTACCCCTACAGGGACCCAGTGCAGTCCTGGACAAAAGAACTCCAGAACCACCTTCCGGAGGTCGGCCAGAAAACCTGGGGCCGGGGCCAGGGTGTTGAGCCGGTACCAGAGCATGGACAGGACCATCTGGTTGAGCACCAGTGCCCTCCCTCGAAGGGAAAGGCACTGGAGGAGTCCTGTCCATTTCCGGAGCCGCTCCGCCACCCTGCCCTGCAAACCTTGCCAGTTCTCCGGCGGAGACGGATGCGTGGTGGAAAGGTAAACGCCGAGATAGAGCAGCGGACCCGCGCTCCACCGGATGGCCTGAAGCGCGGGTGGGAGGGAGCCAGCCTCCACCCGTCCCCGACCACCAGGCCAGAGTTCTTGACCCAGTTGACCCGGCGGAAGAGGCCGCCGAGTACACCGCCTGGCAAGCCTCCACCCACGCCAAGTCGCCCGGGTCCTGGGCCACGAGAAGCACATCGTCGGCGTACGTCGACAGGACCAGCCGCAGCTCCGGCTCCCGAAGCACCAACCCCGTCAACCTTCTGTGGAGGAGACAGAGGAAGGGCTCGATGGCCAGAGCGTACACCTGGCCCGAGAGGGGGCACCCCTGCCGCACTCACCACCCGAAGTTGACCGGCTCGGTCAGGGTCCAGTTGAGCCTGACCAGACACTCTGCGGAAGCATACAGCACCTGGAGAAAACCCACAAACTGGGACCCGAAGCCCAACGCTCGCAGAGTGCCCAGGAGATGCCCGTGGTCCACCCTGTCAAACGCCTTCTCCTGATCCAGGGACAGGAGGGCGAACGACAGACCATCCCTGCACCCAAGCTCCAAGAGATCCCAGACCAGATAGAGGTTTTCAAAGATGCTACGGCCCAGGACGGTGTAGGTCTGGTCTGGGTGGATCACGTCCTCCAGCACACACCCCAGCAGCAGCGAGATGGCCTTGGCGATGATTTTGTAGTCCGTGCTGAGGAGCGAGATGGGACGCCAATTCCGTAAATAGCGGAGGTCCCCCTTCTTCGGCAATAAGGCGATCACAGCTCGCCTGCACGAGAGAGGGAGGACCCCGCCCTGCAAGGACTCGGCCCAGACGTTGGCCAGGTCTGGGCTGAGGACGTCCCAGAACACGCGGTAGAACTCCACGGTCAGCCCGTCCATGCCCGGAGACCTGTTGGTGGGCATGCGACGGAGGGCGTCCGAGAACTCTGGCCAGAGAGAGAGGCAGCTCTAGCCGGTCCTGGGCACCCGCGCTGAGCGTCGGGAGCCTGTCCCAAAGCACTCTGCGAGCGGCAGAATCGGTCGGATCCGGGGAGAAAAGGTGCGCCTAGAAGGTCCGGGCCCTCTCGCACATATCCGCCGGATCCGTGAGGGGGTGCCGTCCTCCGCCAGAAGGCAGATGACGTGCTTCTTGGCCCCCCTCCGTTTCTCCAGGGCGTAGAAGAAGCAGGAGCCGTGATCCATCTCCCTAATGAGGCGGATGCGGGAGCGAACAAAGGCACCCCGAGCCCGATGGTCCTCGAGGACCCGGAGCTCCTCCTGCTTCTCCTGGCACGCTCCACAAAGGGATAGATCCTCGGGGCTGGCGGCCAGATGCCTCTCCAGCTCTAAGACCTCCCGTTCCAACTGCCCTATCGCCGCATCCCTCCGTCGGCTGACGCCCCTGGTGTAGTCACGGCAGAAGAGCTGGGCGCGCACCTTCCCCACATTCCACCAGCGCCGTGCCGAGGGAAAGGTGCGCCGCTGCCCTCGCCAGGCCAGCCAGAACTCCCGGAAGGATGCCACGAAGCCTGCATACTCCAGCAAGCTGTTGTTGAAGTGCCAATAGGCCGGCCCCGGCCTCTCCACACTGAGAGAGGCCGTTACGGTGACGAGGTGGTGATCGGAAGAAGGGACCGGCCGGAGGCTGGAGGACTGGGCCCGTGAAAGGTGGAAGTGTGACATGTAGATGCAGTCCAAACGGGAGTGGCACGACCGGTGCGCCCCCACCCGGACATAGGTGAACCTTGGGACATCGTCCGGGTGGTGGTCGCGCCAGACGTCCACCAGGGAGTGATGGTTGACGATCTCCTGGAGGACATCCGCAGCGGCTGGGCTCCGCTCGGTCCCCGAGCGGTCCCGCTCCTCTAGGACGATGTTGAAATCCCCGCCCAGGACCAGGCACTCACGAGGATCCAAGGAGCCGAGGAAGGTGGATGCCTGCTGATAGAATGGCAGACACTCCGGGGCCGATGTCGGGGCATAGACGTTCACGAGGTTGACCACGAGCCCCTCCATGCGGACCCGGAGGTGCAGCAGGTGGCCCGGCAGAGCCTCGGCAACCCCCAGCACCTCGGGCCGTAGGTCGGGGGAGAACAGGGTAGCTACTCCAGCCCGATGGGTTGTGAGATGGCTGAAGTAGACCCCGTCCCCCCACTCCAGCCGCCAGCTGGCTTCGGCGGCAGGATCCGTGTGGGTCTCCTGCAGGAAAACCACAGAGTACCCCTCCTCCCGAAGGAAGGAGAGCACCTGGCTCCTGCGGAATCCCACCCTACAGCTCCGGGTGTTCAAGGTGGCAAAGGTGACGAGCGCCATGAGGAGGGCTGAGGGGGATGCTCGCCAGCAGGGGCGCTCACGGCCCCCGTTGGGCCGCGCAGCAAACCGTGACCCACCCCGAAGGTGAGCAAGGAGTCACGGAAGCTGCGGACCCGGTGGTAAGTCGCGGCACCCTGCTTCCCAGTCCTCCTGCCCTCCCCCATGAGGGCCCTCGCGGCCCGGAGGATCTGGTGGAAATCCCCCCAGCGCTGGAGAGCAAGCGCTACCTTGTTGCGGGAGCCCCTGACGTCTTCCAGGAACTCCCGTAGCTCCTCTCGTAGCGTATGGGGAGGTGAGGTCACTGTCCTCCAGCGATCCACCGGCGGGGCCTCTGGGACAGCCCCATGGCCTACTGACACGGGCAGGCAAGGGGCGGACCCGCGACGTGGCGCCCGATGGTCCGGCGCCACGTGCTCCGCCTCAGACCCTGGCTCGATGGGGGGCGGCAGAGGGAAGAATGCAGCCCTGAGGGGGTCGGGACTGTGAAACGTAAAGGCCGCTCCCTGGGGGTCTCCCTCCGGGAAAGGGAAGGAGACAGCCCCAGGGGCGGCAAAAACAGCGTGGGAGGTGGAGGGGACAGGGACGGGGTCAGGAGTAAGGGCAGGGCTGGGGTCAGGAGCAGGGTCGGGAGGAGGGACAGACATGGGACTCTGGGCCGCAGGAGCTGAAACGTCAGGAGGCGGCTCCTCGTGGCCAGGCGCAGGGGTTTGAGGGGCAGGGAAGGGGGTCCCCGGGGACACCAGGTTCAGGCTCAACCGCTGGCAGGGCAGCCTCAGCGGTGAGGGATGCAGAACCCTCAGTGGGGCCCCCTCCCAGGACGGAAACCGGTTGCCCCGCGCCACCGGGGGATACCCCTGGTGGCTCGCCTCCCGGCCGTGAGGCACCGGCCCTTGCCTCAACAGGCTCGGCAGCTGTCAGCGGGGTGCCTTCCGCGGCCGGGCAGGCAGAACAGTCCAGGGGGCCCCCGGAGGCGGGAGTGGACGCAGCAGTCGGGGCGATGGGACACAGGGAGGGGGAATCCGGGGTGAGGTTGTCTAGGTCGGGGCCCGCTGACAGAGGGTTGTTCTCCCCCAGGGTAACTGGGGTCAGACCCAGGGCCTCGATCTCCTCAAAGAGGGAGGGGAGCTCACCGCCCACCACCCCAGGGTCGTCCCCACTCGCACCCGAGGTGACGCTCACCACGGGTGTTGTAGGGGGCACAGGCGGCACGGGGATAGGAGGGGACTCATCGGGGCCTCCGCCGGGAGGGACTCCGGTAGAGGGACGGTGGTACTCTCCAGTGCTGCCACGTCTTCCCCAGCTGGGACTGGCATATGGTCCGATCCCATGGGCATGGCGGAAGGCTCGGTGTCTGCGGCCCCCTTCCTGGTCTTACGGGGGGCTTCCGCATCTGATGGCGCGAGCAGAGCCCGAGCCTTCCGCTTGCCCCGCCTGCCCTGTACTAGGGTCCAGCCCTCCATGGCGTCACCTGTGGGCTGGTCGACAGGGGTTGGGTCGGAGGGCAGGGATGTTGGTTCATGGACTTGGAGGGGCACTGGTGGGACAGCCGGAGGAAGGGAAGATACCTCCTGGGGAGGGCCCTCTCCCACGCCCGGCAGTACCCCTGCCGCACCCTCCTCCACAGGCCCCGCCAGGGCGCAGGCGGGGCTCTCCCGCTCGTCTGGGCATGCCGAGGGAGGTACCCCTGCAGCCTGAGTGGGAGCAGTGATGGATTGAGGAGGAGGAGGGGCAGCCCTGGGCACCAGGCGGTCAGGCGCGCTGACGATGATGGGGCCGGCACTCTACCGGGGCTCGGGGGTCCCGGGTGCTCCTCCGAGCTGGGCCAAGGGGCAGTCCCTCTGGACGTGCCCCGTCGCCCGGCCGAGGTAACACTGGGCCTCCCCCATAGAATAGTGCACCCGGTAATGGGCCCCCTGATAGGGGACCAGGAAGGACCCCTCGAGAGCCTCTCCACCACGCGCCACCGGCGGCAGTTGAAGCTGCACCTGGCGGCGGAATGAGAGGACGTGACGGAGAGCGGGATCCTTGCAGCCCAAGGGGAGAGGGCTCACTATAGAGATGAGCTTCCCCAGAGTCAAGAGGGCGGGTAGCAGGGCGGCATTGGGAAGGAAGGGAGGGATGGATGTCAGAACAACACGGACACCCAGGTCCTCCAGCGGCTCCAGGGGGATGAACACGCCCCCCACCGCCAGGCTCTTCTCCACCGCCTTCTGGGCGGCAGCCTCAGAGGCAAGGAAGAAGACCACCTTGCCATACATCTTGGAGGCCGCCACGATGGCCGTGGGCCCCACCACCCTTGCCAACGCCCGCACGTAGGTCTCCACGTGGGTCGAGGCGGGCACCAGGAGGCAACGTACGCCGTGCTTCCTGGTCAAGGTGGGGAACGGGCCCCGGCCGCCGTAGGTGGTACTGGAGGCGGCGGTCGGGGGAGATGACGTAGCGGTGGGCTGAGGGGCCGCCGCCACCTGTGCGTATGCCCTGGGGGCCGGGGGAGGGGCACCCGCAGAGCTGGTGGAGGGAACAGGGGGGAGGGGCGCTGCGGCCGGTGGCGGAGCCGTGGCAGCCACTGCCATGGAGGGCTTACTCTTCCGAGTGGGGCCCTTCTCCTTCTTCTTGCCCTGGCCCTTTCTGCCAGCTGGGGGGGATCCCCCAGAATCGGAGCGGGCGAGGGACGTGGCAGCAGTGGAGGTCACCCCGGCGCTTGGCGCTGCCGGCGCTTTAGTAGGAGCGGTGGCAAGCGGTCCGTCAGCGGCGGTTGAGGCTGAGACTGGGGGGTTTTGGGAGAGAGCAGGCAGGGGAGGGGGGACAAGGGTTGTCCCAGGAGTCCCACCTGCTGCATCTCCCGCCATGGTGAGTAGGGAGGGAGGGGAAATACCCGAGAAGGGGAGGGGAGGGAAAGCAGGTCAACCAATCCTCCCTGCTAGGCTGTAGGCAGAGGAGGAGGGTGCCAAAATGGGGAGGGGGCAGAGAAGGGGACTATCAAGGACTTGGGGTGGGGGGGGTCAGGCACCGACACAAGATCGAAATCCGGCTCCTCTAGCTGCACTAGGGGAGGGAGGGATACAACAGCAATTGGGGGGTGCAGTGCAAGAGGGACAAACTCAAACAGGGGGGAAGCACAAGTGCACTAAAGGGGCATGGGCGCACGAGGAGGGGGGCAATCAGGACGAAGGGGCCGTAGGGAAGGGGAGCAGCCAGGCTGGGAGTGGGGCAGAGGGACCAAGGGGCTAGCTGCAGGGCTGGGGCAGGACAAACAAAGCTGCAAAGGGAGACAGGCGGGGGAGGCAAACAAACTGAAGCTGGGTGGGGGGGAAATGCTACAAGGGGCAATGGGGCAGGTAACAGGGAGCTAAGCTAGGGGGCCGGTTGCAGAGGGGAAGGGGTCAGTCCAGGGGAGGGGGGGTGCGTGCACCCACGAGCACTTGTGCAAAGTCAGTATGGGGGCTGGCTGCTGTTGGAGGCCCAAATGGTGGCAATAGAGCGTGGCAAGCCAGGCAAGCAGCTGAGTCCCAGAGGTGGGGACCAAGGCAGATGGCAAGCAGTCTGTGGGGGTGGTGGAGGAGGCAGCGGTGGTGGTGGGGGTTGGGGGGAACACAGATGGACCAAGGGGCAGGCTCCACACCACACCCCTTGTGCCCCCACAAACACAGTCTACACCCCCACCACTAGAGCACAGTCAAAGAGTTACTCAGTTCCTGAGGGCCCCCTCCACAGTGGTCTCCAGAGTCTTCCTGTGCGCTCCCCCAGCAGCCGGTGGTCTTCTCAGTCCTCACCTTCCTCCAGGCTCCAGCAGCTCCCCAGGCAAACACAGCTCCAGCAGCAGCAGCAGCTCCTTCTCCAGCAACCCTGGTGGCCAGGCAGGAAGGACCCCACGTAGGTGGTAGCAGCAGTGGTGGTGGTGATGGGGTCCTGGCTTCTCCCCCCGGAGGTGGAGGAGTGGAGTCTGGCCAGCAAGGCCCCCCCACCCCTCGCCCAGCAGCAGTGGCAGCAAGCAGCAGCAGCAGCAGTCCAGCAAAGGAGCACTCCAGCCAGCAGCAGCAGCAGCCCAGGAAGGGAGAAGGGGCTCTAGCCAGCAAGGCAGCCAGAGAAGGGGGGGGAACGCTCCAGCCAGCAAGGCAGCCCAAGCAGAGAGAGCGCTCCCGGTAGCAGAGTGCTGACCCTCCTCCTGCCCTGAAGGGGTGAAATCAGCCCTGGGGGAAGGTTGTGGCTGGGAGCTACTAAGCTGGGCTGATTGGGAGGTGGCTGTAGCTGGGCCATGCCCCAATCAGGCCACAGCTGGCCTGTATAAAGAGGCTGGGAGCCAGGTGCTCAGCAGTCTCTCTCTAGTTGTAGAGTGAGATGGGCCTGGCTGCAGGGAGCTGGAGAGAAGGTCCCTAGAGTGAAGTGGGGCTGGGGACAGGCTGAAGAGCTGGGGAGCTCTAGCTTCGAATGCTCCAGGCTGTGGCCTAGCAGGAGGCCAAGGGGTACTAGGCATTGCAGAAGTCAGCCCAGGGTTAGACCAAGACAGCAGGTCCAAACCCTCTTTGGCAGTGATGAGTAGGTTGATATTGCAGTCTGACCCAGGGTGTGGGGCTAGATGATGACTGGTGGTAGCCATACACTGAGGTGAGTTGGGGATGGGAGGGGTTCCCCTGGGAGGGGGAGACCCAGAGAGAGAGGGGTTACTGCCAGGGGGCAGCACCCTAGGTAAAAGGGTACTGGGGTCCAGGGAGGGACACTGGGGCCAGAAGAGAGGTGGACCACTGGCCTGCAGAGGGTGCTTTGGAGCTGGAATGAGCTAATTCCTGACAGCAACCAGCAGGAGGTGCTGCAGGGGTGAATCTGCTCGTCTACATAAGGGAAAAGGAGACACAACATGAATTTGGGAAAACATTGCAGCAATGACTCAACAGCATTCAAATAATAAGTAAAACACCCACCCACACAGTATCTTTTGGCAATATCTTTCATCTCAGTTTCCCCATCTGCTGGGGTGAGCATCTAATCAATAAGTGTGTCTTAACACAAAAGCCTCTTTTCTCTGCTGCACCTCACTCACAAGTTGTTGCGACAGGGTAGCAAAATGCCAAAGTTTAGGGATGCAATCAGTCACAGTTACCTCCAGCCCCTCAGGGTAGTGGGAATGCTGCCTTGCTTCCACTCTGCTGCCATCTCTTTTTTTGCTGCTGCTACCACGCTTCCTCATCAAGGAGCCACTATCACCTAGCCCTGCTATTAATGAATACAGCTTTTAGGTTTCTGAGTCCCTAGTGCCTTCTTGTTGCTGATTCTCCTGTATTGTCTCTCACTGCCATGCTGTTATCAGCCACAATGCCAAGTCTGGGTTCTGAAGCTCTGATGCCTAGCCCAGATATTAGTGGTTTCAGTTCTATTGGTTACTAGGTAGGAGGAGAAGGATACTCAGTGGAATTTATTCACATCCACTCTTACACTCTGAGGCCCCAGCAAGGAATGGCATGGAAGAGGATTCAAATGGCATTTAGGATCCTTAATCAGAGTCCTCATTTTACCTCACAATTTAGTGATTCGAGACTGAGGTCTTGGTTCTGGGTACCCCTTGCTCAGGGCATGTTAAATACAGTTCTGATACCCTTTTGTCATACTATAAGGATAATAACAATTGATTATTACTACATTATAATTGTAACCAAAATGGCCAAAAATGTTAATACCAGCACGAGAAGAGTCACCTACACAAACGAGGGAGGTCTGCTTATTTTGTGTCTTCCACTGATTCACTAATAAATGGATCAGAAAGCTCCTTCTCTCTAGAGCCCTAGCCACAAGCTTATACATCCGTATTTTTATTCAGATAAAAGGCATGTGCCTTATTCTGATCTCACTCATGCTAGGGTAAGTCAGGACTAATTAGACTCAAATCCATGGAGTTACTCCTGGGCAAATCAGTATAAATAAAAATCAGAATCTAGTCTTAAATGAATATTAGCAAAGAAATGTTTAAACTTAGACTCCTGCAGGGAACTTAAGCACTCAGTTTTGGATGCTTTGGAAATGAAAGAAATGTTCAAAGGTGAGCATGAGTGGTGTTGGAAATCTGAACTGTCTCATATAATGTATCTCAGCAAGCTTCTTCTCAGCATATGCGCGACATGACTTAGGTGGCATGAGACCAGGATTCATCACCGAATTTGGTCCACTGGTTGGATCATTAGCTTCCCCAGCCCAGCCTGGGTACTGATGGGGAGTGCAACGTGAACGCTGATCCTGGCCCCCCACCTCAGCATGCTGAATGATGATATACAATACTGTCTCTTGAGTTATGGACTCTGTTGCCTGAATCTTTGCCTATGGCCAAGGATCACAGAGCAGAGCTTGTGGTGTGTGTGTATGTGTGTGTAAAAGTATGGATGTAGGACCCTAGCTTTTAGGCACCCAAGATTGTGGCACTTGTGAGCAGAGAAGAGAGAAGGTCTCCTGTAGGCACTCCTGGACTCT
The DNA here is from genome assembly GCF_025201925.1 of Gopherus flavomarginatus. NCBI lineage: Eukaryota > Metazoa > Chordata > Testudines > Testudinidae > Gopherus > Gopherus flavomarginatus. The sequence goes on along the minus strand of NC_066617.1, from coordinate 282,188,024 downwards.
GAAAAGGATTTTAGAAGATGTTCGTTGTCCATGTATGCTTGAAGGATGGTGGAGATATGGCTTTCTTCCACTGTCATGCCCATAGGTCATATGATGGACCTCTTTGAGCTGCCTCATCCTCCTAGCAATAGTCTGATTTTGGTAAGTTCACCGAAGAGGCAATAGAGAATAGTCACCACTAAAATTTTCTATTAGTAGACTCTTCACATTTTTTCTGTTGGTGAACATGTGGTGACTGAATCTTTATTGGATATATGGTAACAGAATATATTAAATAGATATAGATTATTACAGATATTAAATAGACACAGATTATGATGTCAGTATTCCACCCTGTGATTGGGGCAATTTTTGAAATGCTGGATTACTTCTAAAAGAAAAGTCAGAGAAACCAAGGGGGGAAGAAACTGGAAAATTAAAGATGCAATACGTTCTGGTGAGCACAGTAACAAATATACTTTCCTATTGATTATGCAAGAATTTGGGGCTTTGGGATCTAGGATGCTGCTACATGCACTACTCATACCAATAAATGTCTGGACATCATCAGTAACATAGCACCGACATTTAACTGAGCTCCAAATTCCTTTTTTTGAGAAAAGCACAATCATTTAACCCTTTGGCCCTTGCGCCAGGTCTACCCTGTCAAGTGTAAACTTCTCATTCTTCGTTTTGGAGCTGCATGGATTGTAAGTCAGTACAGCTTGGTCCCCGTCTGGATCTTTTTTATGATACTTATTTCTGCTTCCTTCCCACATGTTACAGTATGTCTCTCTTCCCCACCCCCCATCTCATCTTTTCCTGTTTCCTTGGTGGTGATTGAGATGTGACTCTTAGATACTGCCTGTCAGATTTTGCAACTCCTGGGCTAGACCTACTCTGACATGTATAAATGTGCATAAAGTAACTGTATCTTAGATTTAAAAACAGGGTAAAAATTATCCTCTTTGAACCATTTTCTACTTAGTGCTCACACACATTTCCTAAAGGAACATTCCTGCAGGTAATCCAAGATAAGGAGAACATAAATTTGCTACTCATTGTCAGAAGATCCATTGTACAAATATGTGATGTGACTGATTTCTTGAACCTTCAGGGATCCCAGGTAAAGGCTAGCTAAAAACTTACTTGGTACTGCAGTGTAAATGGAAATCAGAAGAAATAGATCTGTTAATACAGATTTCAGCCCTCTTAAAGGTATTGTCTGCTTCTAGGCAAGACCATTTTGCTATTTATCTGTGTTCCTTTGTAGTCAGTAGTCTCACTGTGAACTCTGTGGATCTTCTGCAGTCCCCAGACTCAGTATCTGTTATCACAATGCCTAGTCTTAAGGATAAGTGGAGGGAGAGGGAAATCAGGAACCTTCTCTTCTATTTCTGCCATGCCACGGGCTCCATGGGAGGCTTTAGGAAAGTCACCTAACATCTTTGTGGCTTAGTTTCCCAATTTGTAAAATGAGAGTGCTAATATTTACTTCATAGGAGGATTTTTTCTACACTTCCCCTCCTCCAGTCATGTTTCAGTCCCTGACAAAACTAGCAGCCTGAGTTACCTGCTACACTCCAGCACAAACATTGTACTTTGATGAGAATAAGACCCAGTGTTTTCCAATCTGCTGTTTAGCATGCTTGTAAAACTTTCAAGGGCCTACCCTCTCATTAGCTTGATTTGAAGGTCTTTTTAAGGCTCCCTCCTCATCTCAGTCCTGTGGGATGCATTGAGGCTGTTGATAATATAGAGTGAGTGTACCAGAAAAATGACAGCAAGTTTGTGAGTTGGAGGGGTTTGTTCACTCAAATACATCAGAGGCATGAAGTGTAGCTCCAATTTAATTGTTACTGTGATGCACAGAATATAATTGTATTGGAATTTTCTCAGTTAGCAATGATTGTATTATTGCACAATAATAAAATCAAAGGCTTCAACAGACAATGACAAATATAGCATTACAGATATAAGTAAAACAGCTACACATATGCACAAATATAATATGGCTAAGGGTTGTTCAACTTGTAATCTGTATTTCTCTAGATGCCCTTAAACCACTAGAGCCAAATGGGACCTTCCCTGTGCATAGCATCTGGGCAGTGTTCCTAAATGGCATTTTGTCACATGTCATGCTCTCCTGTGACTTGAGTCTCCCTCTGGCTCAACAGCAGTTATCACTCCTATTGCTGCTGATGTAATAATCATTTAGCCAAGCACTGTGTTTCTTCACTGCAACCCATTACTTTACTGAGATTCTATGCAAATTGTCTCTTTAATCATAATAAAAATATTTTATGTGAAAATATTTATTTTCAGATGTCTTTGCTAGCAATGGCAGGACTGAACACTTTCAGGGAAGACAGAGGATAGAATGTTTCCTACATTTCTTTATTTAGAGGGACATAATTTGCATCACATCAATGTTTGTCATCAGTTGAAATAATACTTCCTCTAGCACTGAGGTGGGTCAGAGCTGAGATTGCCAAACTTAGGACAGACTATCAGAAAAAGGGCAGACACCCCACTCCCAATGGTATATTTTATGATTAGATTTAACCAAACCATCAACAACTGTGCACTCTTGTATTGCTAACACTAGCTTAATATGAGGTCACAAAAAGTCTGCCTCAGGCACTCCAGCCCATCTTGCCACCCAGACAAACTGGACTTCTGTGTTAAATGATAATTAACACCAGAAATCACATATACTAGCTTCTTCCAGTTCCAAAGAACCAGACGCTCACCCCAGGTCAGAATATACTTCAGATCTTACCCAAAAATCATGCTGAAGCCAATTTCCAGTACACTAACTAAAGATTTATTAATGAAAAAGAGAAGGGGAGAATTATTAAAAGGTTAAGGAGAATCATATACATTACAGCCAATTTCAGAGTCTGTAGATCAGGGTAATAGCAGTGATGTTAAATCTGTTAGCTTTCAATAAGTCTCTCTAGTTCATCCAAAACACTGGGGTCCCCAATCCACTGTTCAAAACTCCTCTGGTTAGAAACCAGGGTCCACAGATGTGAGTCAGGAATGAGGAAACAAGATAATGTTCAGTCCACGAGCCTGGAAAAATATTGACTTAAATACTGAGCCATGCATGACATGTTCTCTGTGCCTTGCTAAGTCATGGAGCATCCATTATTTACATGCTCTCTGCTGCGTCCTCAGGAGGGGCCCACTAGAAGAGATGATTTTCCTTAATGGCCCATCAATACATGGCTGATTAGGCTTGATGTAAATCTGTCTTGTGTGTGTTACCCAAGAACCCCACATGTTTAGTAAGAAGCATATAATAAAATTTCATAGCTTCATGCCCACATTCATATGTTCATACACACATTTCATTGAGATACCACGGTTCCATAGATTACAATTTTTCTAATGCCTTACAAGGTATACTTTGTACATGATTTATTGCAATTGTGTAACAGTGTGACAATATTAGTGTAGGTGGTCACCTTCCCCTTTACACAGCGTCACACTGTACACTCATCTCATTCTCAAAAATCTGCAAACCCACATCATAGCAGGATATCAGGATTATCAGGATTATTAATATCTAATGCTGTAATGTGGTGCTACTATCTGTCATTTACCAACTTGCGCACGTTTGGCCTCTTCTGCTTCCTAATATATTTGAAGTCTGTGAGAATATAAGTTTCCAAAGGGAAACTTTTGTTATGAGTTCTTGGAGATAGCTGGGAAACATTCTAAAATTGTTATAGTTCTGAATTTAACATGAATGGAATTTAAAAACAGAGCAGTGACATATTTGCACAGTGTACATAAGAGTAAAGAGAAACTGTGCATCAAACAAGAGTAAGACATTATTAGAAAGAGACAGAGTCTGATCTCACCATCTTTAATTTTAATGAAATCCCCTAACTCTAAAACCTGCCTGAAATTATATTTAATGCACAATGAAACAGGTCAACAATTTGGCTCTTTTAATGGCTATCATAAAGCTGGAAAGATGTTGACATTAATTTGTCCTCAGTACACTATTAGAATCATTCAGTTGCTAACATGCAATCAGACTGTATCAGAGAATGCTCACTGTATGTGAGCAGGAGAGGAAAATAAGACAAAAATCTGCGAACAGTAGCAGGGTGAAATAAATGATGCTATTTTATGTGTTAGAAAGATGTAATCTGATTAAAACCATACTTGAGTTTATCAGCTCTGACTGGTTGCAAATGGGAGGGGGAAGGTTTGGATCTCAGGTGAGTAATTAAATGGCTCTTCTTCATTACAAAAATGTGCCATAACTGCTGGAAAAAAAGCCATGTAAGTAGTACATCCAATTGCCCTGAAAGGCAAAGAGAGAGAAACTGACATAATAAAATAAGTCCCCCTAGGTTAACATGAGAATTAAAATAAATGAAAAAGTCCTTGTAAAAATTGCAGAAACCCTACAGATGAGTGGAAAAAAGAGATAGTGACAATTACTTCATTTAGCTGCAATTGCGATTTAAGTACTGGGTATATTCTGCAATTCTTTAGGGGAAATGACTTGGACGGTTCAGTAGCTGACTGTTTCAACCACAGAACACAATCCATTTATCTTGTCTAGGTCCACTGCTACTTAGCAGGAGATAAAGTTGAAATATGAAGGGGAACACAAGTTCTGTATGATTTTTTGTCCACTGTTACTGTGTCAATGGACATCCTAATGCTGGTATAATTAGTTTCATTCACGAAATTTAATAGTGTGTGTGTGTGTACCAGATTACTCTTGAAATATGTTTAGACCTGAAAATACAGGACTGTAATTATGAGCCTACCTAACTTTAGTTCATCTACCAGAAGATTCAAGTAACGAACTCCTAGTAAAATCCTATTTGGGTAACAGGTAAAAAATAATCATAATGTAATACTGTAACTGAATTTTAAAACTGGACAATTTTATGACCAGTAATGATGCATGTAGTTATACTGCATATGTTAAAGCAGAAGTAAGCAAATGGCCCATTTCAGGTTGTTAACTGACTACCACGAGGATCAACAGAGTATGCCTGGCCTTTCCACTATATGCACAAAACAGCTTAATTGTCAAAGTGGCTTATGGGAAGTTGTCACCTCATGTATGTAAGGGTGATGTGCTTGATGGAGCGTTAGTCTTAACTGGTTCAGTAGGGCAAATTTTATGTTTGTAACAATTCTAGTTAACATAATTATAAAGGTCTGACTTAACCTTAAAAAAAGCAAGGAATTTAAGTATGCCAATCTTTTTCTATAGTATTCCATTACAGGCTGACACTTACAACACTGGGTGAATTTATACCAGGGCAGCATATGTGCTACAATAGCAGGGTACAGTGTAGTAAATTAGGTTCCAACTTCACAAACACTGAACTTGCTTAGCTTTAAGCACATGAGTAATTTCATTGACTAAGGTGTAAGTTTTTGCAGCATTGGGGCCTTAAGCCCTGATTCATTACTGTGATTATTATTTGTAATACCAAAGCACCTAGGAGCCCCAGTCATGGACCAGGACCCCAAAGTATAAACACAGAATAAAAAGACAGTCTCTGTATCTATCTGTTGTTTCGTCTTATACTTATGTTGTAAGCTCTTTGGGGTAAACAGATGGGAGAGCACAAGGAAACAATGAGACAATAGTCAGCATGACAGGCAGTGGTCTGAGCCCACAGCAGTCTAATCATTGTAGAAGGCTTTCCATGGACTTCAGTGGGCTTGAGATGCGTCTTTTTGTCAGAAAACGCTGATTCATCAAAACAAAAACTTTTCATGAAAACCTACAAGTTTTGAAGGTCTCTCGAGCACCATATGAAATCCCTGGTGACAGAGACCTAAAGTCCTCTGCAAGTAGGGCACTTCTTCTTAGCATATGTGCAACATGCCACAAGTGGCACGTGACCAGGATTTATCACCGAATTTGGTCTGCTGGTTGGATCATGAGCTTCCCCTGGTCAGGCTGGATACTGACAGAGAATGCGACATGAACGCTGATCCATGCTCCCCAGTAGGGCACTCACCTGGGATGTAGAAGAAGAGAGTCTGAAACTGGCAGAGGAGGGACTTCTTACAGCCCAGGTAAGGGCCTCAGTCACTGGGCTATCCTAAGTTGTGTTGCTTAAGCGTCTGCGGATTTACTGTGAACATTTTAAAAAGGTCTCAGTTTTGTTGTGGAACAAAAACAAATTTTAAAACCTTAACATATTTTTTGTGAAAATAATACTTGTTTTCCAGTCAGACCTACCTATGAAATATGGAAAAATATCTTTTTTTTTTGTAAATCATAAAAAGCTAAACTCATTTGAATACAACTGTGAAAAAAGCAGCCAGATTTTTTTTATATTTCGTGAGTATAAAGTTTCAGTCTGAAGCCTGATGTGATTTGAAATAGGAAAATTATAAATACCTAGAAATATAAAAGGTAACTATTGTAAAATAACTGACAGTCCTTTGTCAGAGCAGCATTACTTGGGATTGCTAAATAAACTAGCTTCAAACGATCTTTTATTTTTTAGAATGACACTATTGATGAAAAATTGTCTTAGCTCTGAAAATAATGCACCCAGGTCACAGTTAATTTACTCCATCTATCTCTTCTACTCCAACAACAAGCACATAACCTGAAAGTATATTTATCTTCTTTTGTTTCAATTTGTTTTATCCTACACTGGGGAATTTTTTTCTAGAATTAATACTTCCTCTTTTACAGCACTTTATTTATAATGTGGTCAATATACACCACGGATCGGCAACCTTTGGCATGCGGCCAGTCAGACAAATCTGCTGGCAGGCCGGAACGGTTTGTGTGCCTGCCATGTCTGCAAGTTTGGCCCATTGTGGGTCCCACTGGCTGTGGTTTGCTGTTCCAAGCCAATGGGGGCTGCGGGAAGCGACGTGGGCCGAGGGATGTGCTGGCTGCCTTTTCCTGCAGCCCCCACTGGCCTGGAACGGCGAGACGCAGCCAGTGGGAGGTGCGATCAGCCAAACTTGTGGACGCAGCAGGCAAACAAGTTATAGAGTGATTCCCTTGACTGTGTAAGTGTATTTAAGCTAGTTTAATGAAAGCTAGAGTGAGTATAAATAGTACTGTAGCTGTGGTAACATGGGAAGTGGCAGTGGAGGCAAGGTTGAGTCATGCCAAGTACAAACTGCCTGAAAAGGGTATGTGTGTACTCAGCATGGTTTAGCTGTGCATCTTCTGCCACTGACCATGCTTCTGTTTCTACACTACTATTTATACTTGCACTAGGTCCTATCAAGCTAATGCAAGTATGTGTACATCAGCAGGCAGAAAGAGCTGTGCTGAGGCTATCCTCCCCCAGCCTGTAGTTCATGTGCCGCCCATGCTGGCAGCAGAGAAAGGCTCTAGCTGGAGGGAGTCCTTTCCCCACTCAGCCTTTCCCTGCTGCCTCCCTCCACCAGAGCCTTTCCTCATCACAGTGAAAGTATCCAGCCCAGCTCAGCCAGCCCAACCATCAGCCTGAGCACTGAGCCACCAGCCCAACCATCAGCCTGAGCACTGAGCCACCAGCTGACCCAAGCACCGGGCTGCACGAACCTCCCGGGCCACTGGCCTGACCCCCGGGCTAGCCCAAACCACTCTGGGCCACTGATCTGACACTCATGCTGGCATGATCTGCCCTGGGCTGCCGGCTGGTTCAAGCTGCCCCTAGTTGCCCCATGCCCTGGCCATCAGGCAGATCCCAGACCTGTGGCAGCCCAAGCCCCAAGAGCCAGGCAGCTGGATGGAGCTAAGCCCTCGCTGGAGCCTGGACAGGGCCATGGCCTGGGTTAATATATGCTTAGCTTCCCCTGGCCTACAATAACCGCCACTCATGCTTCTCTCCATTGTGAAAACTGACCATTCATTCCTGTCTTCCTAGCTTTCCTATCTCTTGTTATCCAGTTACTGATCCATTAGAGGACCTTCCCTCTTATCCAATGACCTGCTTATTTTGCTTAAGAACCTTTGGTTTGGGACCTAGGCAAAGACTTTCTGAAATTCCAAGTACACTATATTGACTGAATCACCCTTGTACACATGCTCGTTAATACCCTCAAAGAATTGTAATAAATCAGTGAGGCAAGATTTCTCTTTACAGAAGCCAAGTTGACTCTTCCCCCAACATATCATGTTCATCTATGTGTCTGATAATTCTGTTCTTTACTATAGTTTCAGCCAGTTTGCCTTATACAGAAGATCGGCTTACCATCCTGTTATTGCCAGGATCACAGTGCTTAATTTATAATAAAAGAGGTATCAGGGCTCAGGTGTGGAAATTGCCCTCATAGTCTCTTCAGTGAAAGGTCAATGCAAGGAATTCATTTAGCTTCTCTGCAACAGCGTTGTCTTTTTTACTGCTCTTTTAGCACCTCATGCTGGTTCTGTTTTGTATTGCTAAGATAAACACCTAGATATTGAACCTGCCAACTATATCTGGCAGAAAGGTTTCAGCAGGGGTTGGAAACCTCTGGCACACGGCTCACAAGAGTAAGCATCCTGGCGGGCCGGGCCAGTTTGTTTACCTGCAGCATCCTCAGGTTTGGCCGATTGCAGCTCCCGCTGTTCACTGTTCCAGGCCAATGTGGGCTGTGGGAAGCGGCGTGGGCAGAGGGATGTGCTGGCCGCGGCTTCCTGCCGCCCCCATTGGCCTTGATTTTTTCCTTGTTTTAAGATCCGAGGGGTTTGGATCGGTGTTCACCAGGAAATTGGTGGAAAAATCTCTCAAGGTTACCCAGGGAAGGGTTACAGTACTTGGGAGGGAGAGAGTTTCCCAAATGATTCATAAACAGCTGTTTTGAACAATTTGGGTGGTGGCAGCAACCAGATCTAAGCTGATAATTAAGCTTAGGGGTTCTCATACAGGTCCCCACATCTGTACCCTAAAGTTCAGAGTGGGGGTGAAACCTATGACAATTATGTTTACTAAAAATATTTTAAACCTTCTATCAGTATTACCATATATACTCATTCATTAGCATGTTCGATTATAAGCCGACTCCCCCCAAGATGGTTAGGTAAAAATAGCAAAAACTGTATGACCTTTTCATAAGCAGACCCTATATTTCAGGGGTTGGCAAACTTTGATTTCTGGCCCATCAGGATAAGCTGCTGTCTGGTCGGAATGTTTTGTTTACCTGGAGCATTCACAGGCATGGAGGCCCTCAGCTCCCAGTGGCCGTAGTTTGCTGCTCCCAGCCAATGGAAGCTGTGGGAAATGGCGCGCCTTCCCACTATGGGAAGGGAGCTGAGGGGCTCCATGCCTGCAGATGCTCCAGGTAAACAAAATGACAATGTGTTAGATATTCAATTCAATGATTCCACAGAGTTTAAAATCATCAGAGTTTGGCATAGACCTGTTTATAAGCTGACCTCTGTTCTTTGATGCATCACATTTTTACCAAAAATATTCTGCTTATGAAAGAATATATATGGTACATATGCTCCATATGGTACATAGGCTGTATTTTTAATGTCTCCTGTACAACTCACATAAGCTTGCTCTGTTACAAAGGACAGCCATTTGCTGCAAAACATACTGGGGCAGATTATCTGCCTTGCTCTGCTCCTTTGTGCTACTCAGATGCTATGAAGGGAGAGGAGACTAGCCACAAATACCTAGCTCAGGCAGTCCCCGGCAATTACAGAGCTGGCTGCTATGCTGCCTTCCGTACAGGGAGGGCAGAGAAGGATGGGAAGGAGGGGTGGCCATGGCATAATGTCAAAACAAGGCTAACACTTAACAGAGAATTAGGAAGTTAGTCCTGCTACATCCAATGGAAACTCTTCTGTGCCTCTCACTCTCTGTTGCACCCAGCAGAGCTGGACCACTGTTCCATACAGAATCAGGACCACTGTATTGAGAGGAATAAGGCCATGGGAGTAGTTTTGGTGAGGCTGGGGAATGTTGCCCTTTCAAACTGCAAACCTTGAAGAGGCATAGAATCCCCACCCTCCCTTATTGTGGCCCATTTGCCTTAACTAGAGATGCTCCTCAAATATAGAAGTTAAACTACGCTTATGGGTGGGGCTAGTAGCTACCCTTTAACAGTTTATTTAGGCTACCTAAACTTTTTCATGATGAAAGATTATTGATACCTTCTTTTTGAGAATCACTCACATCTCCACTGTTTACAGCAGTGTTTGGTATTTGGCAGGGGCAATACCCTCAGATTACATAATTTCCTTTCTTTGGCTATGGCTACACACAGTTTTTGTACCAATTTAGCTATTTTGGTTCAGGGTGATATTTTTTAACTGAAGTAGTTAAATTGATACAACCTACCTAGTGTGGATGCTCATATAATAGTATCAAGGTGTCTTGTACCAATATAGTTTACTCCCTGAAATTTACATGAATAAGGCATACTGCTATAGGCACTTTGATACCAATGTATCAGCATCTATACTAGGGATTTGTGTTGATTTAACTACCAGTATAGTTAAAGTAGTACTTTTTTTTGTTTGTAGATGAGGCCTTTGTCCCATGAAATTCTGTTACGCTTTTGCTGAGATATAAATATATATATTTTTAAATCATCTTTTCCATTCTTTCACTTGAGTTGTTCAGGAAATTTTTGGCCACATGCAAAAAGAAACAAAACAAAAAAACAAAACAAAAAAAAATCAACCAAACAAAAACCCCCAAAACAAACAACACATTTCTAAGACACTAAACCAGCAGCAGAAACTGTACTGGGACTATCTGGCACTGCCAAAACACCTTTAGTTGGTGATAAATCTGGGACTGGTTTCCTCACTCTAGTATCAGTACATTGCCCTGGTGGCTAATGTCCCTGTCTTGGTGCATCACATAGATCAGGAATCCCTCACCTCCTGTAAGATGTTGAGCACCAAGCGTGGTGGATTCTCCCCTCCCATCCACCCCAGACTAACTGTCAAGACTCAGTTGTCTACTCTGAGCCTCTGCTCAAGGGCCCCAAGTCCTGGCAAATAAGAGAGAGCAGGACAAGGTTTCCCCTAACCACCTCCTGAACCCAGCACATCCCTCCAGTGGCCCATCTCTTTTTTTGGGAGCACCATATGGAGCAGGTATCAGAGGGTAGCCGTGTTAGTCTGGATCTGTAAAAGCAGCAAAGAATCCTGTGGCACCTAATAGACTAACAGACGTTTTGGAGCATGAGCTTTCGTGGGTGAATACCCACTTCCTCAGATGCATGGAGCAGGAATCAATCCCCACCTCCCAATTTCAGGAGAGAGAGAGAGAGAGAAAAATAAACTGAGTCCCATCCTGACTCCCCCAAGACTCCACCCCTTCTCTGGAATAATAGACTTCATCTGTTGGCACGTAGTCCTTTAGCTCAAGTGGTAGCAGTCTGTACTAGACAGGACAGTTGTGCTGTACAGGACGGTTCAGTGTTCAAACAGAGAATGATGTATGATGAGGGCTTGTTAGAGATGCAGATAGTGGAATTTGCTGTTACCTTTTTCCTTCAAAAAGGACCTGGGAAATTAAATTTAAAAATATGTTAAAATAATGATATTTCAGTTATAAAGTTAAATCACTGAAAGTTAGGAAAAGCAGATGTACTGTTGCTTGTGAAAGCTTAATTCTTCCCCCATGTGCATGTGTCTTTAAATAACATGACCACATACTATTTTGTCTCACTGTGCAACAGGATGGATACACAAGGGGGAGGAAATTAAGATTGCTCCTTTGGCATTTCCTATCTTTTGAGTACTTTGTGTCAGCAACAGAGTCATGGGCCAATTTGCCTACAGTTTCAAGCAACAGTCCAGCCTACCCGTTAACACTAAGTCCAGATGGGACAGTCCAGAAGCAATGCCAAGGATTGTTGCTGGATGTCAGAAACCAAAGCCTAAACTGAAGCACCAGCAAGGGTCATAGCCACAAGGTGGAGCCCAGAGTGTGAGCCAGGAGTCAGAGGTCAGGAAGGAGCTGAGACCTGGTGCAGGTACAGGCTGTGTGAGGAGCAAGACCAAGGCTAGAGACAGTTGAGGTAAGGAAAAGCACAGCTGCAGGCTAGGAATGCAGGCTGAAATTCTGCTGCTACTGAGCTTAAGTATCAGCCTGCAGACTCCTGCAGCCAGTCAGAGCATGTTGTCAATCAGTCAGTTTCTGTTAGGTTTCTAGGAGACTGGCTCTGCTGCAGTCTGGTCTCTGATACTTTGCAAACTTAATAACAGTCTTAACATTTGTTTGTTCGTTTGTTTGTTTAACATATAGGGGTCCTGTCTTGCAATCCCATATTCGCACAAATATCCTTCACTCATATAAACTGCTCCACAGACTTCAATGGAATATATTGTGTGACTAATCTCTGTCAGGATCAGAGTCTAGGCTGAACTGAGCACTTAGAAAGGGCAAAATGGAATTAGACTTTCAATTGTCATTGAAAGTCACTGGAAATTGAGTAAGGGCTTGTCTACATCAGAAAGTTGCAGCGCTGGTGAGGGAGTTACAGCGCTGCAACTTAGGAAGTGTACACATCTGCAGGGCACCACCAGCGCTGCAACTCCCTGTTTGCAGCGCTGGCCGTACTCCCGTTTTGTCTCGGGTGTAGAGGATCCAGCGCTGGTGATCCAGCGCTGGTAATCAAGTATAGTCACTTACCAGTGCTTTTCTTGACCTCCGTGGAATAAGCAGGTATCCCAGCATACCTGAGGAAGCCTCTGGTAATCAAGCTGGTCTCCTTCCCCGGTTTGCTCTCGCGTTCGCCGAACCCCCGAACAAGCAGGTCTCCTTCCCTGCGGTTTGCAGGGTGGTTCGCGGAACGCGAGAGCAAACCGTGGCGAAGCTGGTCTCCTTCCCCGGTTTGCTCTCGCCTTCCCCAAAACCCCTTGAAGCCGCCCAACAGCGCTGCAGTGTGGCCACATCTAACACCACTTGCAGCGCTGGTTGCTGTAAGTGTGGCCACTCTGCAGCGCTGGCCCTATACAGCTGTACTAATACAGCTGTAACAACCAGCGCTGCAAAATTTTAGATGTAGACATGGCCTAAGTTCTTCTCTTAGTTCTCTTTGAAGAGTCAACCCAGAGCACTTAAACAGCTCATTTCTGCAGCCTTCTCTCAGGAAAGTAATTCCACTGAAGTCAATGTATTTAATCCAGTGAGGATTTATGAGTGACATAAATCAAAGTTATAGAAATTAGCCCTAAGTGAGCAATTAAATTACTCTTGGTGTTTAAAATCTACAAAGAACTGCAGAAACATTAATGAATTCATCCTCACAACACCCCAGTGACAAAAGTACAGTAGAATGGTTTTATTAAAAAAGCCTGGAACACCTCCATTCCCAAAGAAACTGATGGCAATGGAAGATTCTCAGGACCTCAGAACCAAGATTAGGTCAAATTTTTTTCTCATGCATGTTGGATAGCTTGTTTTTTATTTGTCATCTTGTGAGAAAATATAGTCCTTTGGTAGTATCTATGTAAAAGATACTCAGGTCAGCTTTCAGCAAAGGGAAAATAAAAAATAGGCGTAACTCTCAACAGTAACAGACCTTGTGCATCTAATGTAATTTCTCAACAAAAGATTTGCAATGTAGTCCATTTTCAAAAAAAAAGTTATCAATAAAATAGTACACTTGTTATACTTCTGTTAAAATGGTTTACAATACACCATGTTCTGTTAAGAATGATTCCTCCCTGAAAAGCTGTACTAAAAAAAGGTACTACATTTTTTGTTCAGGAATTATTAATAAAACCTCTTTCTCCGCAGATACATTTGTAACAAAGAAATCTGATAGTCTGGGATAAGCATTGGCATTTATATGAAGAAAAAAAATCTCTGTAATATATAAAAAAGGTACATCTACAATAATATTTCTTCAAAATTTGCCCAATAAGACATGATGATGCAGTCTAGTAAGAGAATCTGTAAGCCCTTTCAAAACATTAAAGATGTAACCATTCCTGGCTATGAGGTAATTTAAGTTATGCACTGCCCACATATCTCTAGGAATACTCTGTATGAATTACTATTAGGGTAAATCTGGGGAATTGTAAAGAAGCAATGCAATTGAATTAATGACAGCATGAGGGCAACACAATATCATGGATATATAGTCTTCTCATCACATGGACTGCTATCTGAAAGCAGCTTGTGAGCTTATGTCCATGTATTCATATAAAAACAGCTTTTAGTGTTCATCTCTCTATTACATTATGGCTGCCATAGAGACCATTAGGACACCTATTTTGGAAAAAAAAAACTCTATTGCTGATACCTTGTTCGTAGAGTAATTTATTTGCACTCTAATTTATTAACACATAAACAGAAGCTTGCTCACAGCTTTATTCACTGAAACCACTCCAAATATTTGTAGCATATTTAGGATCACTTTGTATGTATGTGAATTACTTCAAAATACAAGTTTCTTTTCAAAAGGACTTTAATTCCTTAAGTAATGTATATTTGTCATTACTCAAAAAGCTCTTAGTTAAAGCATTTCTCTTGTTAAATATCAATAACCAACCCACTGATAACTTGAACATAATGTATAGTTCTGTCATAAAAAAGGAATAGTAATACAATTGGTTTGCTTTGCTTTGAAAACAGTTGGAGTCAATTTCTTTCCAAAAAGAAATCCCAACACTTCCTGCACATTTTTAGATTATGAAGGGAGAAAAACTCATGATAAGGAAGTAGCAAGGTTAGAAGCTTTAAACTGTGTGGTCCCCGGCCTTGAACTCACACTCTAGTACCATGCACCCCACATACAGCCATTGCCTTCCTACCTTCTGTCTGCGTCCTTCAGCCCATATTTCCCTGACTCTTCTTGATATATGTCCTTGGTTTTTTTTCACACATTCCCACCAGCTTGTTCTCAGCTAACCTTTCAGTCCCACTCTCAACTCCCATTATCTTGTTGCCTGAACAGGCCCCGACATGGTGACACAGGGGCACCCTCTTCCTTGAGAAAAGCCTAGCTTCAACCCTACTGGTAACAATGTGAGATGGTGCCCTCATTTTTACCTCAAAAGCTAAAAGGTTGTGGCAGCCACCTTGTGATGGCCAACCTATTGCTTCAGTGCCACTGACAGTAATGGGAGATGGCTGTCATTTTAGATAAGGGCAAAATTTCACAAGACTGAAGACAAAAAAATCAGAAATTAATGAGAACCCCTTAAAAAAGTGTGAGACTCATGATAAAATAATGTCAGTTGGCAATAATATTACACTATTCTGCTCTCTCACTTATAGAATCATAGAATCGTATGGTTAGAAGGGACTGCAAGCCAGTTATTCCCCATTCTGCATTTGGTTTTTCTTCCCTTAGTGTAGCACCTAACATTTGTCTTTGTTGACTTTCATTTTGTTGTCTATAGGCCAGTTCTCCAATTTATCAAAATCCCTCTGAATCTTTGTTCTATCATCCAAAGTGTTTGCAACCCTCTCTAGTTTTGTGTCATCAGCAAGTTTGACCAGTATGCTTTCTATTCCTACATCCAGGTCATTAATAAAGATGTTAAATAAAACTGGACCCAAAACTGATCCTGTGGAGCACCACTTGAGACCTCCTTCCAATCTGACATCCCTCCATTAATAGTTACTCTTTGTTTATGATTGTTTAATCAAGTATGTATCCACTTAATGGTAGTTCTGCCAAGCCAGCAACTCTCCAGCTTACTTATCAGAATGTCATGTGTGACTGTGTCGAAAATCAGGTATATTATGTCTACCACATTCCCACTATCCACCAAAGTAGCTGTCAAAGAAAAGCATTATATCTCCATCACATACTATCAATTTCTTTTTACCTCATACACTACCCACATCTCCAAACAAGCTGACACTCTTTCATTTTTTTACCCCAGCTTTAATGAATTGCATTGCTGTGGTCTGCTCCTTAGGTCACTTACTCCCAGTCTGTTCAACACTTCAGATCTGCAATACATAGCAGGACTCTGTGAAAGATCTGTTGCTCTCTTCTTATATGCTTCACAAATAAAGACAAACACAGCGTATGTCTACACTGCATCTAAGACCATACTTCCTAACATGGGCTGACACACACTAACTGAGCTTGAGCTAGCAAGCTAGAAATAGGAGGGTGGCCATAGAAGCATGGCATAGCCTCCCAAGTACAAGCTCACCCTCTCGCAGGGTCCATACTGAGGCGACTAGCCCATGCCATTGCTCTTGGTGGTGCAGCCGCACTGCTATTTTTAGCAGGCTAGCTGGAGAAGAGCTAGGGCATGTCTTTCTACCCATGCAGGAAAGCATGTTCCCGGCTGAAGGGGAGACATGCCCACTAGGTGCTTTAGCACTATTAGGGGGCATCCCTAAAAATATAGGACTTCACTAGGAGTTAGGGTGAACAGCATCTATCAGTAGGTCTTCAGGAGCTCATGAGTTTGGTACCTATATATAGGAGTCACTTGGCCCACCACTGAAGTGCAGCTGCCTCTGGGAAGAAACATCATAACTATTTAACAAAGCACTCCAAGCCACGCCCATCTCAGAAATCTGAGGATCCTCTATTTTTTCTTTATCTCCATATTCTGGGTTTCACACTATAAAACTCTCACCTTTTGCATCAAGGACTATCTATCTAGATGTCAAGTATCAGAGGGGTAGCCGTGTTAGTCTGGATCTGTAAAAGCAGCAAAGAATCCTGTGGCACCTTATAGACTAACAGACGTTTTGGAGCATGAGCTTTCGTGGGTGAATACCCACTTCTTCAGATGCATGTGGTGGAAATTTCCAGGGGCAGGTATATATATGCTAGCAAGCAAGCTAGAGATAACGAGGTCAGTTCAATCAGGGAGGATGAGGCCCTGTTCTAGCAGTTGAGGTGTGAAATTTGACACCATCAGCTCAGGATTGAACAAAGACTGTGAATGGCTTGCCAACTACAGAACCAGTTTCTCCTCTCTTGGTTTTCACACCTCAGCTGCTAGAACAGGGCCTCATCCTCCCTGATTGAACTGACCTCGTTATCTCTAGCTTGCTTGCTAGCATATATATACCTGCCCCTGGAAACTTCCATCACATGCATCTGAAGAAGTGGGTATTCACCCACAAAAGCTCATGCTCCAAAACGTCTGTTAGTCTATAAGGTGCCACAGGATTCTTTGCTGCTTTTATCTATCTAGATAACTTTTATAGACCTCATTACTTATAGTACCTGTATGCTTCAGAATCTTTGAAGTATTTATCTTCACAATACCCCTATAAAGTAGGGAAGTACCTTTCTTCTCATTTTTACAGACAAGGAATGGAGGCACAGACAGATTAACTGATTTGTTCCAGGTCACACAAGAAATATATGGTGGCGCGTGGGGTGGAACCCAAGTTTCTGAAATCACAGGTTAGTTCCCTAACATTGGACCTGCTTTCCTCTAACCACTCTCCATTAAACAGTCTGCTAATTAAGTGATATTGTAAAAAAACATTCTGTTCCTGAGTGATACAAGACTCTCTCCTTCCCCCTATGGGTTGAGTAGCTACTTCTTTATTGCTCCTAGCCTCAAAGGGACTAGGGAGAATAGAAGGGGGTTGGGAAATCAATATGCTCTTCTACATTTATAACACAGAACCAGCTTTCACATAAGACTTAGAATTTTCTGATGACATCTATTTTGCAGATCCTCATAAAATCAAAAGAAAGGCTTTTTCTACCTGACACTATCAGCATAGTTAAGAAACCCAACACATTCATGAAAATGTAGCAGCATGATTCTAGCACCAAACACAGCAAGGAAGATTATATTTCAAACATTTATCCCCCATGAGACTGCAAAATTAGACAGTGCACCATTTAGCTGGAACACTTTGCTCTGTTATTGTAGAGCACCGACGGGTATAGTAGATTGCACAATGACCTAGGAAAAGAACTGTTTCTTCTATGGGGGGCTCATGCATGCAGAACCATTCAATATTTTCTGAAATTGTCTAGCCCTGTCTGTAGCTTTCATGAGATTTTTATTTTGTATCTTATAGATATATTAATATATTTTGGGCTTATATTTAATTTAAAACTAGAAAAAAAGAAGCTATCACTACTTCAGGACGTCCAAAGTATACTTTCCTTGAACAATGATAAGTCCTGAAAAAAGGTTAATAGATAATGTAGATATATGATAAACAGTCGTCGGGAGTGAAACAGGGAATTTTCCTTGCTTTAAGGAAAGCACATTTTTTACACTTTGCTTCTCTCCACCACATCGATTATCCATTTTCAAATCTCATTTGAAAACGTATATTTTCTCTGTTGTCTATAACTCTTAATTAGTCTCTCCTTCTGCTGTTATGGTTTTTATTTTTAACTTTGGACTGTGAGTCAAAGCTAAGGCCCTGCTATTACCTTGGTACAGATGAATCCAGAGCCATAAACAGCTAGTGTACTGAAAGGGAGATAACCCCAGTCTCTGAAGTGACTGTGGAATGTATAAATGGGTGCGTGAAGATCGGGTAGGAGAGAAGAAAGTAGAACGACTGAGCGAAAGTGGAGTGAATGAAGGGAGACAGAAAGATATTAGATATCATAAGCTCTTTGGGGCATTTTAAGCACTAGATCATCTAATCCTTCTCAGAACAGGCTTACACAACATGATACTTGAAATAATGCAGTCATCAACCTTGTTTACATGAACACTTTCACCATTGCTACACTTCCTCTGCTCTAGAGGAGAAGAGGGACTTGAATAGCCATTTATCTATATTTCATTAGCATCTAGAAGACTTCACCAAGACTGAAGCCCTATCATGCTTCACTGCAGAAACACTTAGTAAAAGACAGTCCTTGCTCTAAAGAGCTGAAAATCTAAATAGAGAAGATACATAAAGCGTGAATCAGAGGTACAGATTCTTGCCCAAGGTCACACAATGGGTTAGTGGCATAGTCAGGAACCGAACTCAGATTGCCTGACTCGCTTTCAATTAAACCAAACTGCTTCTCTTTTTTTTAGTATGAGATGTTACTAAACCATTAAAAAATAAAATTACAAAATCCCTGTCAGAAGGGAATATAATAAATATGAAGTAGCAGTATTTGAAAAAGGATGTGGTGATATCTTGTTTTACATAAAAAAAAATTCATGTTGAGTTGGATACGAACACTGTCATGTGAACTGAAAATGATGGGGAGATCATAAACAAAGGTAGTAAAAAATGAGAAAGTAATTAAATTGATAGGGTGTGTTTAGAGGATACCAAATATGAGGTCTAGTACAGGTGAGGTCTAGTCCAATTTAAGATTTTCATTAGTCCTTGGGAGGCTGAAGTAAACAACACATTAGTGAATGCACAGATAAGGATAGAAAATAAAGTACAGAAGGGACAAGAGAAATTAGAAATTTGGGCAGGGAATAAAAAAATTATATTCCGCTTTGGAAAGTGAAAGCTAACGTGCCCTGTGTAGCAAAGTGTACTATGAAAGACAGATATGCAATGTGATTGACACTTCTGGAAAGCATTAATATCCCAAAGGTTGTAGGGGTGAAATTGTACAACAAATTAGACATGGCAGTGACAGACATGACAGAGACCACTGCCTACCATGTTGATCAATATTGTTTCATTACTTACTTGTTCTCCCGCATCTGTCTATATCAATCTGTTGCTTCTTATGCTTAATTTGAAAGCCCCTTGTAGCAGGGACTGTCTTTTTGTTCTGTGTTTGTACAATGTACAATGCTAGCACAACGGAGTCCGTGACTAGGCATTACAGGAATGCAAATAATAAATAATAACTGTGGGATGTGATATAGAACATAGGAACATACCAGATCTGTGATCTATATAATCCAGTAGCCTATCTTTGGCAGTGGTTTATTCAAGATGCTTCAAGCTAAGGTGCAAGGAAACCTGTAATGGACAGATATGTAAACAGCATGCTGATAGGGGAAGTTTATTCTAACCCTTGGGAGTTAGCCATTATTTTCTTATCTGAAGCATGATGGTTTATATTAACTATACATTTTTATGGTATGTAATAGCAGTCAAAAAATTCCAATGAAATTTTGGGTGTAATTTATAAAGTCTCCTTATTTGACTTTGATCTGATTTACATTGTTTTTAAACCTCTGCTACTCTACTGAGCCTAACTGAGTCACTCCTGAATTTACTTGGGTGTGAGTGAGATCAGAATCATGTCTTCATGATATGAGACAGAGATGGAATAGTTCCTCTCTTTTTGCTTCATTGTCACTGAAACTAGAATATTTTGATCATTTCCTGGGCTCCTCATCACCAGAAAGCTAGTGATAAAGGAAAGGAAGTTTGGAGAACAAGAGAAATTATTAGAGGTCTTAAAGACCTGATCTAAATGAAAAATTAAAAAAGGTCTAAATCTGAATGGCTTTGCTAAGAGACAATTAAGGTAGGACATAATTTTGCTTAATTTATTTATAGTAATTTCTATAGCATGCATCACTGTAGTGTCTGAGCGCCAAAGAGGGAGAATTATTTAACATAATAAAAGGGATAATTGGAGTAATGGGATGAAATCAAGAAATAGAAAATGCATATCAGGGACAACTTTATGTCATTTAGCTCTATTAGGCTGTGAAAAAATTACCTAAAGGAAGTACATGTTTTTATATAGAATGGATTAAAACATTAATAAATGTACAACACTGAATAATCTTGCATTTTCTGGGTGATGGATTAGAGTCATAAAAGGATTTTTCAATCTGCAGATTCTGTGGGTCAGGCTCCGCTACTCTTACTTGAATAGGACATTTTATGCAGCAGCATAGTACTCAGTTGGAATGTGAATGACAGAATTAAGCCATAAGAAAGAGTGGGACTTGTTATTTAGTAAAAGGAACAGTACAGACACTGCAAAACAGAGCAGAGAACTCTTTTTCCCCAAGGATAATCACACACACACACACAAATCTCAAAATACCTTTCATGTGGTAAAAGGAATAATGAAGAGTGGTATCTGGTGGATCCAGATCTTTGCTAAAATTGAACTTTGGTAGTCTTTTGTGAGAATTTTAGTTGTTAAGTATCCTAGGAGTAGTTGTTAAAGGAGCTTTTTCATGCTGTGGAATGCTTGATCTGGAATTTTCATAGGTGTACTCCTTAAGGACTATTACAGATAATTTGAGGTGTGTAGTAATTTTTCTCAAGATAAAGCTGGAGTTAAAAGCAGGAAGCTTTTTAAGTTGAGGAGGATATTTCAAATCCAATCACCAAATGCCATTTCTCTGGTTAATTGGAAGGGAATGAATCAGCTTTGAAAGCACCAGGAATTCCGAGAAATCTTTAAATATCTTTTAAACTACAAAAGCCAACATATTTTATATTGGTAATAAATACAATGAAAAAAAATCTATGCTGTACGTGAGTCACCTTTCTCCAATGATACACAGATGTGAAAACCTAAACAAGTTGACAGTATTTCTTCCATACATGTGTAATAAAATAATTTTCCCCTTTTTATATTCATTATGTCAACATGAGGGCTTTGGTGTCTTTGATCATGGGATGCTGTTCTGGGGAGAAGGATGCTGATAATTATAAAATCATACAAATGCAGGGCTGGAAGGGACCTTGAGAGGTCTTCAAGTTCAGTCCCCTTAGCTGAGGAAGGACCAAATAAACCTAGGCCATTTCTGACAAGTGTTTACCCAGCTTGTTAAAAACCCGCAATGATCAGGATGCCGTAAAGGAAACCTACTCCAGAGCTTAACTACCCTTATAGTTAGAAAGTTTTTATTAATAGCTAACGTAAATCTCCCTTAAGCCCCTTACTTCTTGTCCTATCTTCACTGGATGTGGAGAACAATTGACAACTGTCCTCTTGATAACAGCCATTAACATATTTGAAGTCTATCATCAGGTTCCTGCTCAGTCATCTTTTCTCAAGCCTAAAGATGTCCAATTTTTGTAATTTTTTCCAGATAGGTCAGGTTTTGTAAACCGGTGGTTTTCAAACTTTAGTACTGGTGATCCCTTTCACATAGCAAGCCTCTGAGTGCAACCCCCTCCCCCCTTATAAATTAAAACCACTTTTTTATATATTTAACACCATTATAAATGCTAGAGGCAAAGCGGGGTTTGCAGTGGATGCGGACAGCTTGCGACCTCCCATGTAATAACATTGTGACCCCCTGAAGGGTCCCAAACCCCAGTTTGAGAACCCTTGTTTCAAACCTTTTATAATTTTTGTTGCTCTCCTCTGGACTCCCTCCAATTTGTCCAAATCTTTCTTAAAGAGTGATGTGCAGAACTGGACACAGTACTCCAGCTGACACCTCACCAAAGCAGAGTAGACTGGGACATCTACAGGTCTCCAATATTAGACTAAAACTTAACTCAACAGTTGTTTTGTCTTTAACACTTAAATAACTACACTTAAACCCTTTCTTTCTTTCCCTGCGTCCACACTAAGCATAGTACTTTGCACTTGGCTAAGTGGTAGTACTACAGAAAAGTCTTAAGAAAAGATGACTGAAGGGAGACCTGATAACAATCTTCAAATATGGTAAGGGCTGTTATAAAGAAAACTGTGATACACTGAAGGTAGAAAAAGAAGCAATTGGTTTAATCTGTGGCAAGGAAGATTTAGGTTAGATATTGGATAAAAAACTTTCTAATGAAAAGGGTAGTTCACCTGTCAGGGACAATCTAGTTTTACTTGGACCTGCCTCACCTGAGGGCGCTGAATTTGATAACCTTTTTTTTTATTCTATAAATTGATAAAAGTTCTAAAATAATATTTTATCATTAAATTATGTACTCTGACTACAAAAAAAATTTGTTATCTTAGTGGAGCAAAAGGCTGTTTTAAGGACTATATATGTGAACACATATATAGATAGATATAATTTAGATTTTTTACTATTACTCTATTATATATTTCACCAATACTTAAAGTATTTAATGGTGTGGGCATAAATAATAATGAGAGTTCCAATTTAGCAGATAGTTACTTTTTAGTCACTGATATAAAAGACATTCTCATTGCAGTCTTATTTTCAAACATACTAATCTTAATAGGGAGTTACTTCAACAGTTGAAGGAAATGACTGACAGATGGCATTGTTTCATTCTTTCATAAACACAGTTGGAATGAAGCTTGAAGGCGAAAAGTAGTTTTTCTCAGTAACAGAATGAAGAGTGTGAAAGGGAGTCTGTACAGCCTGTAACCATTCGGAAGAGTATCAGAGGGGTAGCCGTGTTAGTCTGGATCTGTAAAAGCAGCAGAGAATCCTGTGGCACCTTATAGACTAACAGACGTTTTGGAGCATGAGCTTTCGTGGGTGAATACCCACTTCTTCAGATGCATGTGGTGGAAATATCCAGGGGCAGGTATATATACGCTAGCAAGCAAGCTAGAGAAAACGAGGTCAGTTCAATCAGGGAGGATGAGGCCCTGTTCTAGCAGTTGAGGTGTGAAAACCAAGAGAGGAGAAACTGGTTCTGTAGTTGGCAAGCCATTCACAGTCTTTGTCAATCCGGAGCTGATGGTGTCAAATTTGCAGATGAACTGAAGCTCAGCAGTTTCTCTTTGAAGTCTGGTCCTGAAGTTTTTTTGCTGCAGGATGGCCACCTTAAGGTCTGCTATAGTGTGGCCAGGAAGGTTGAAGTGCTCTCCTACAGGTTTTTATATATTGCCTTCCCTAATGTCTGATTTGTGTCCATTTATCCTTTTCCGTAGAGACTGTCCAGTTTGGCCGATGTACATAGCAGAGGGGCATTGCTGGCATATGATGGCGTATATTACATTGGTGGATGTGCAGGTGAATGAACCAGTGATGGTGTGGCTGATCTGGTTAGGTCCTGTGGTGGTGTCGCTGGTGTAGATATGCGGGCAGAGTTGGCATCGAGGTTTGTTGCATGGATTGGTTCCTGAGCTAGAGTTATTATGGTGCGGTGTGCAGTTACTGGTGAGAATATGTTTCAGGTTGGCAGGTTGTCTGTGGGCAAGGACTGGCCTGCCACCCAAGGCCTGTGAAAGTGTGGGATCATTGTCCAGGATGGGTAGTAAATCCTTGATGATGCGTTGGAGGGGTTTTAGCTGGGGGCTGTATGTGATGGCCAGTGGAGTCCTGTTGGTTTCTTTCTTGAGTTTGTCTTGCAGTAGGAGGCTTCTGGGTACACGTCTGGCTCTGTTGATCTGTTTCCTTATTTCCTCGTGCGGGTATTGTAGTTTTGAGAATGCTTGGTGGAGATTTTGTAGGTGTTGGTCTCTGTCTGAGGGGTTAGAGCAGATGCGGTTGTACCTCAGTGCTTGGCTGTAGACAATGGATCGTGTGATGTGTCCAGGATGGAAGCTGGAGGCATGAAGGTAGGCATAGCGGTCGGTAGGTTTTCGATATAGGGTGGTGTTAATGTGACCATCACTTATTTGCACCGTGGTGTCAAGAAAGTGGACCTCCCGTGTAGATTGGTCCAGGCTGAGGTTGATGGTGGGGTGGAAGCTGTTGAAATCATGGTGGAATTTTTCCAGAGTCTCCTTCCCATGGGTCCAGATGATGAAGATGTCATCAGTGTAGCGTAGGTAGAGAAGGGGCGTGAGTGGACGAGAGCTGAGGAAGCGTTGTTCCAGGTCGGCCATAAAGATATTGGCATATTGTGGGGCCATGCGGGTGCCCATAGCAGTGCCACTGATCTGGAGATATATATTGTCATCAAATTTGAAATAGTTGTGTGTAAGTATAAAGGCACAGAGCTCAGCAGCCAGTTGTGCTGTGGCATCATCAGGGATAGTGTTCCTGACAGCTTGTATTCCATCTGTGTGTGGGATAGTGTTCCTGACAGCGTGTATTCCATCTGTGTGTAGAGAGCCTCTACATCCATGGTGGCTAGGATGGTGTTTTCTGGGAGGTGACCAATGCATTGTAGTTTCCTCAGGAAATCAGTGGTGTCACGGAGATAGCTGGGAGTGCTGGTGGCATAGGGTCTGAGTAGAGAGTCCATATATCCAGACAGTCCTTCAGTGAGAGTGCCAATGCCCGAGATGATGGGGCTTCCAGGATTTCCGGGTTTGTGGATCTTGGGTAGTAGATAGAATAACCCTGGTCGGGGCTCTAGGGGTATGTTGATTTCTTCTGGTGTTAGTGTTGGGAGTGTCCTGAGTAGATGCTGTAGTTTCTTAGTGTATTCCTCAGTGGGATTTGAGGGAAGTGGCCTGTAGAATTTGGTATTGGAGAGTTGTCTGGCGGCCTCCTTTTGGTAGTCAGACCTGTTCATGATGACAACGGCACCTCCTTTATCAACCTCTTTGATGATAATGTCAGGGTGGTTTCTGAGGCTGTGGATGGCATTGCATTCTGCACGACTTAGGTTGTGAGGCAAGCGATGTTGTTGTTCCACGATTTCTGCCTGTGCACGCCGGCGGAAGCATTCAATGTATAGGTCGGAAGAGTGTTAACTCATGCTCCACAAGTTTTGTCCTTTTCTTAAAAACATGACTATTTACAGAAAAGAAAATAATTGATTACCAGCACTGCCACATTTCAAGTTAGAAGAAATGTTGTGCATGTCAAGAAAGGTCAGTTCAAGATTCCATAGAGACTTACTGTAGTTAATGGACTACAAAATTTTAAAAAGTTCATTTGGGGGGAAAAATACCACAATGTCTGAAAACATAAAGTCATAAAATAACATTGAGTTAAATATATTGATGTATAGCTTTGAAGCTGGGCACAGCCAGTGAAGCCATGAGACTGTTTATCAGTGCTTGAGTAATAAATATTTAGCATAATAGGCTGCCCTTGATGTACATGTGGTTGTGAATGCGCTTGCAGTTTAACAGGACCTAAAAGTTTCCAGAAGACTCCAAGGGAGAATGCTGTTCTACTGACAGACCATTCTACTGATGGTGTTGTTGAAGTTGAAGTTATTGAAGTTCAAAATATTTTTTCCCATAACCATTAACTCAGTAATCATAGACTCGTAGACTTAAGGTCAGAAGGGATCATTATGGTTATCTAGTCTGACCTCCTGCACAGTGCAGGCCACAAAATCTCACCCACCCACTCCTGTAACAAACCCCTAACTTATGTCTGAGTTACTGAAGTCCTCAAATCATGGTTTAAAGACCTCAAGGTGCCAAGAATCTTCCAGCATGTAACACGTGATCTCATGCTGCAGAAGAAGGCGAAAAACCTCCAGGGCCTCTGCCAATCTTCCCTGAAGGAAAATTGCTTCCCAACCCCCAAAATGGTGATCAGTTAAACCCTGAGCATGTGGGCGAGACTCACCAGCCAGCACTCAGGAAAGAATTCTCTGTAGTAAGTCAGATCCCACCCCATCTAACATGCCATCACAGATCATTGGACATATTTACCTGCTAATAATCAAAGATCAATTAATTATCAAAATTAGGTTATCCCATCATACTATCCCCTGCATAAACTTATCAAGCTTAGTCTTGAAGCCAGATGTGTCTTTTGCCCTCACTACTCTCCTTGGAAGGCTGTTCCAGAACGTCACTCCTCTAATGGTTGGAAACCTTCGTCTAATTTCAAGTCTAAACCTCCTAGTGTCCACTTTATATCCATTTGTTCTTGTGTCCACATTGGTACTAAGCTTAAATAATTCCTCTCCCTCCGTGTTATTTATCCTTCTAATATATTTATAAAGAGCAATCATATCTCCTTTCAGCCTTCTTTTGGTTAGGCTAAACAAGCCAAGCTCTTTGAGTCTCCTTTCATAAGATAGGTTTTCCATTCCTCGGATCATCCTAATAGCCCGTTTCTGAACCTGTTTCAGTTCAAATTCATTCTTCTTAAACATGGGAGACCAGAACTGCACACAGTATTCCAAATGAGGTCTCACCAGTGCCTTGCATAACAGTACTAACACCTCCTTATCTTTACTGGAAATACCTCACCTGATGCATCCCAAGATCGGATTATCATTTTTTAATGGCCATATTACATTGGCAGCTCATAGTCATTCTATGATCAACCAATACTCCAAGGTCCTTGTCTTCCTCTGTTACTTCCAACTGATGTGTCCCATTTTATAACCAAAATTCTTGTTATTAATCCCTAAATGTATGACCTTGTACTTTTCACTATTAAATTTCATCCTAGTACTATTACTCCAATTTACAAGGTCATCCAGATCTTTCTGTATGATATCCTGGTCCTTCTCTGTGTTAGCAGTACCTCCCAGCTTTGTGTCATCTGCAGACTTTATTAGCACATTCCAACTTTTTGTGCCAAGGTCAGTAATAAAAAGATTAAATAAGATTGGTCCCAAAACCGATCCCTGAGGAACTCCGCTAGTAACCTCCTTACAGCCTGACAGTTCACCTTTCAGTATGACCCGTTGTAGTCTCCCCTTTAACTAGTTTCTTATCCACCTTTCAATTTTCATATTGATCCCCATCTTTTCCAAGTTAACTAATAATTCCCCATGTGGAACTGTATCAAATTCCTTACTGAAATCGAGGTAAATTAGATCCACTGCGTTTCCTTTGTCTAAAAAATCTGTTACTTTCTCAAAGAAGGCGATCAGGTTAGTTTGGCATGATCTACCTTTTGTAAAATCATGTTGTATATTGTTCCAATTACCATTGACCTCAATGTCCTTAACTACTTTCTCCTTCAAATTTTTTTCCAAGACCTTGCATCCTACAGATGTCAAAGTAACAGGCCTGTAGTTACTTGGATAACGTTTTTTTTCCTTTCTGAAAAATAGGAACTATATTAGCAATTCTCCAGTCCTACAGTACAACCCCTGAGTTTACTGATTCATTAAAAATTCTTGCTAATGGGCTTGCAATTTCATGGGCCAATTCCTTTAATATTCTTGGATGAAGATTGTCTGGTCCCTCGATTTCATCCCATTAAGCTGTTTGAGTTTGGCTTCTACCTCGGATGTGGTAATATCTACCTCTATAGTCTTGGCCTTCACTACATCCTCTGGCAAGGAGTTCCACAGGTTGACTGTGCATTGTGCGAAAAAATACTTCCTTTTGTTTGTTATAAACCTGCTGCCTATTAGCAGCTAACAGCTAATTTAGATCCCATCATTTTATATGTATAGTTGGGATTATGTTTTCCAATGTGCATTACTTTGCATTTATCACCATTTAATTTCATCTGCCATTTTGTTGCCCAGTCACCTAGCTTCAAGAGATCCTTTTGTAGCTCTTCACAGTCTGCCTGGGATTTAACTGTCTTGAGAAGTTTTGTATCCATCTGCAAATTTTACCACTTCAGTGTTTACCTCATATATGAATATGTTGAATATTACTGGGCTCAGTACAGACACCACTATTTACCTCTCTCCATTTTGAAAACTGACCATTTATTACTTTGTTTTGCATTTAAACTTAAGTCTGAATTTCCTGAGTTTCTAGTTCGGGGGTAGGCAACCTATGGCATGCGTGCCGAAGGCAGCACACAAGCTGATTTTCAGCGGCACTCATACTGCCCAGGTCCTGCCCACTGGTCCGGGGGGCTATGCATTTTAATTTAATTTTAAAAGAAGCTTCTTAAACATTTTAAAAACCTTATTTACTTGGCATACAACAATAGTTTAGTTATATATTATGATCTTATAGAAAGGGACCTTCTAAAAATGTTAAAATATATTATTGGCACGTGAAACCTTAAATTAGAGTGAATAAATGAAGACTCGGCACACCACTTCTGAAAGGTTGCTGACCCCTGTTATAGTGCTTTGTTGTTGTTGTTGTTTTTATTTGGTTTTTAGTTTTTATCTAAAGTTGTTATTTATTATTAACTATTGAATACTAATTATTAATTATTATTATTATTATTATTTATTTTGTATTACTAATCAAGAACTTGGACCACATTATTCTAAAGAATCCTGTGGCACCTTATAGACTAACAGACATTTTGGAGCATGAGCTTTTGTGGGTGAATACCCACTTCGTCCCATGCATCCGACTAAGTTGGTATTCACCCACAAAAGCTCATGCTCCTAAACATCTGTTAGTCTATAAGGTGCCACAGGACTCTTTGCTGCTTTTACAGATCCAGACTAACATGGCTACCTCTCTGATACATTGTTCTAGGTTCTGTACAAAAAAAGAACAAAAAAGCAGTTTCTGCTCCCAAAGTGCTTACACTCCTATTTAAATTTAACCATTTAAATTGGGTTAACAGCAGTTTTGCATTGCCAAAACAGAACAAAGTAATTGAATGTATGCCCGTTTCCTCCTACCTCTTGTAATCCAAATGACTGTATACACAGCTCCCCCAAGTTTCCTTCTACCTCCCGATCCCTACATTTCCCTGCTCACATGCACCCCAATTTTCCTGTCCCACTTGCCCTCTAGAATCCTTTTCACACAAATCCCCAAATTTGCTTCCTTTATACATACTTCAGTTTCCCCCTCTCTTCTGCCTCCCCACAATTAAATGGATCTAGTGCAATGGGTAGATTTGGAAAAGAAATATTTAGAATTAAGGATAAACTTTTGCCATTTAAAACAAACCTGAATTTACCTCTCAGCAGAGACTGAAGAATAAAAATCTTCCCAAGCGGAACTCATGAAGAATTGCCCTATTTTGAAATAAACACTGCCTCCCATTCTTTCCAATAGGAGTGAAGCCAAGAATGAAGAAGCCATCAGGGACAATGTTGTTTTTTTTTAAATTGTTACATTCTTCAAATGTATCCTATGTACAAGGTTTTAGTGAGATGTAAAGTTTGAATAGTCTACATTATTCCTTATTAAGTTCATTTGGAACAATAATAATAATAATAATAAAGTTCTGTCACTGGGTGTTAAAGCATATGCTGTATTTTTCAGACATAGCAAAGAGGTTGAATCTCTGCTTTCAACACAACTCAGCCTGGAGCCACAACTGGTACATCCATAATATCCATTTATTCTGTCTTCTCTTTTACACAAATATATAATACATTAGAAATAATCTTTATTCTGTTTTTTGCTTTGTAAAAATGCTCTACAAATGCTATTTTTTTCCTTTTGTTCATATTTAATCTTTTAGCATAATGTAGCTCTTTATATTTGTCTCCCAGGTCTGTGTTTATATTAAACAGTTAGTGTGGTTCTCTATTAGTTTAATGCTATCTCAGTAAAGGAGCATGAACTATAAGTCTATCTTGAGGTCCCTTGCAGTCTGATAATTCTATAATTTACAGTATCTTTACTCCCTCAATTTCAGTGGAATCTGACTTGATTTTTACAGTGATGTTAGGTCCATTCAGAATCAGGGACTGTACATTTTCCACATAAGATCATATCTTATGTTGAAAGGAAATTAAATAGAAATGTAATGGTATTAAAATATTTTAATTTATAATTAAGGTAGATATTTAAAATGAAATGAAACATCAGCAACAATAGTATTTTATTAATTTGTGACACCGAATTAAACCTCTTCATGCTAAGAATTCCTCTACATATTCATACTAAATCATGTTTGCACTTTTTATCACAGATTTTGGAAAGGAAAGCAGAGAGTCTTTAAAACAAAATAATTGGTTTCAGACTGCAGCCAGTGTCACTTTGTCAGCACAATTTGTTATTGCCTCAGTATAAAAAGAATAAAATAAAACAATCTTATAATGGCAAATATGTAAGATCTTCTCTAAGCACATGTTTAAATAATGAATCTTACTGCATCTCCAACAACAAAAATGAATCCTTTGCTTCTTGCAAAGATAGTGTTAGTGGAACCCTCTGATTTTTTCACTGAAATATGTCTCACAATGGTAATATCAGAATCAAAATACAATTGCAAAGAAAGTTTACAGCTGAGATGTTCACAACCCATATCTAATAGTCTGTCTTGGGAATAATTACTGGTAATGGGTACCCAAGGGAAATAATTGTCTGCTGCTGTGAATTAGGAGTGCCACAGGTGGTGTTAATCACTTGGAATGTATTGGAGTAGAACAGCAGCCAGAGCAGAAGCCTGCTTAAGTTTGATTTGTGTAACTATTGTTTCTGGACGCTTCAGACATAAATTGACTTCATGGTAGTGATAATGTGCATTCAAGATGTTATGATGAAAAATAGAGATCTAACTTTAGCTCTTCAATGCACAAGAGGAGTTGGGGGGAAGGAAGTTGTTCTGTGATGTATTTTATAGTCCACAGAAACCAAACAGAAGGTCAATAGCTACTTTTATAGGTTGCATGTGGTGATTGGTGTATTTTGGTAAAAAAAAATCACTTATTAGATATTCTAGGACTTTGAATCTGTAAATATTTTGATGTTCTTTATATATATCCAGGGTAGCACATCAGCAGCATTTTACATTAGTATGATGCATGACCCAGAAACTGAAATGTCTAGAATTTACTTAAAAATAAAATGAAATAATTAAACATAGCGATACCTGGATTTAATTGGAACAAATTTAAACCCACAGAAATAAACTCAGGAGAGCAAATTAGCTTGTGAATGAGATCAAATCCTTTTCAAAATGTAGATTAATTCAAATCTTCTAATCTTTCCAAAAGTTTGTAAATTCTAGACAGACTCAAACACTAAACCAGCTACTCTTTAAAGAAAAAAATGTCAAAACACCTTAGAGTTCTCTTCTAACAGATAGGAAACCAAAGTCTGATTTAGGAGCCTTCTGTCTGTTATTACTTCTGATATCTTCTGGAGTAATTTTGCAAGCCCTCTGTGTATAGAACTCCCATTTAAATCATTGTGAATTTTGCATGGGGAAACTTGGAAGGATCAGACTGAGAAACTCTGTGGTAAATTAGTTCAAAACTCCAGGAGAGAGATTTGTACCTATAAAGAAAGGTAAAGAGGGCTGAAGATCTAAAATCAACTCTCAAGGTCTCAAATGAAGTAAGAGTTAGGGTTTTTTGTATCTGCTACCTTGTGACTTCCTAAAATATATCTTCAAATTATAGGCTACACAATCCAACCCAAACTGTTTTTTATATTTATTATTACTATTATTTACTAAATGCTTTGCACTGTATTAATTAAACTCGTACAGCAAACCTGTGAAGAGGGAAAGTATTACAGTCCCCATTTTACAGATAAGTTAGTTGAAGAAGCACAGATTTTAGGGGTCTTGGCCAAGGTCAGACAGCCATCTGATGGACAGCAAGGAAAAGAACCCAAGTTTCCTGATTTTGCAGTCTTGTGCTTTAGCCATTAGAATTGGGGCCATCCCTTATTTAACTTCTAGCAAATTTCTAGATGTAGGATAACCAGATAGAACAAAAAATTAAGAAAAATGCAAAACTGTTCTGACAGGAGAAAGAAAACAACTGTAGGTGTGAGCAATAGCACAGGGCTTATTGCAGAGGAAACGGAGAAGACCTTTGTCTGAGGACTGTGAGGGTATATCTACATGGTAGCTGAAAGGTGTAATTCTCAGTTTAGGTAGACATTTGTATGCTATTTCTGCTCGAGCTAGTGTCTAAAACAGGGGTCGGCAACTGTGGCATGCGGCTCGCCAGGCTAAGCACCCTGGCAGGCCAGGCCAGTTTGTTTACCTGCTGTGTCTGAAGGTTCGGTGGACTGTGGCTCCAATTGGTGCAGTTTGCTGTCCCAGGCCAATGGGGGCTGCTGGAAGTGGCGTGGCTGAGGGACGTGCTGGCTGCGGCTTCCTGCCACCCCCATTGGCCTGGGATGGCGAACCGTGGCCAGTGGGAGCCGTGGTCCGACGAACATGCCGATGTTGCAGGCAAACAAACTGGCCCGGCCCGCCAGGGTGCTTATCCTGGTGAGCTGTGTGCCAGAGGTTGCCGACTCCTGGTCTAAAACAACAGAATGGGCAGGATGACAATGGTGGTGGCTCAGGCCAGCTACCAAAGTACATACATAGGGGGTTGGGTGGGATTGTACTCTGGGGGCTAGCTCAAGCCGTCACCCATGCAGCCATAGCCATACTGCTGTTTTTAGAGTTAGTGTGTGTATGTCTATCCAATCTGGGAATCATACCTCCCAGCTGCTGTGCAGGTGTTCCCTAAATGGCTGGGAAACAAGCACTGGATCCTAAAATAGCATCAGTCCTTATCCTTATTGGGGAGTGTAAGCAGGCACCCTGGTTCCCCGCCGCGCCTGAGAGGGACGAGCCAGAGCAGGTTCCTCAGTGGGCGGAGTCAGCACTGCCTGTCCCCGCCCCCCGGAAGTCAAGGGGCGGGACAAGAAGTATAAAAGCCCGGCCCCAGCGCTCAGTTGGAAGCAGGCTGCCAGAGAGGACAGACGCTGGTGCCCTGGCTCCCGCCAGGCCCAGCCTGCCCCGCGCCCACTACCCAGAGGAGCGCTGGCCGGACCTGCCCCGCGCCCACTACCCAGAGGAGCGCTGGCCGGACCTGCCCCGCGCCCACTACCCAGAGGAGCGCTGGCCGGACCTGCCCCGCGCCCACTACCCAGAGGAGCGCTGGCCGGACCTGCCCCGCGCCCACTACCCAGAGGAGCGCTGGCTGGACTTGCCTCAGACCCGGTACCCGGAGGAACGTCGGCCTGACCTGCCGTATGCCCGATACCCCGAGGAGTGGCCTGAGCTTCCCCACGACCGGTACCCGGAGGAGCCCATGGTCTGGGACCCCCCAGATGACGCTGGCAAGGACCAGGTACCCAGAGAGGGGGAGGTTGGAAGTGGCCCAGGGATAGCCGACCCTGGTTTGGCTCCTGAAGAGCCCGAACCCATGTCAGTGTGTTGCGGCCAGGATCCCCACTGACCGCAGCGGGTCTTGACCACTGCTAGGGCCCCGGGCTGGAACGCAGTGGAGTGGGAGGGCCTGCGTTCCCCCTGCCACCTGTAACCGGGTGGCAGACTCCCCCTCTTCCCGCCTATTGCCACTGCTCTGCCCTGATCCAAAGGGCCAGAGCTAACTAGTCTTGTGTTTGGTGCCCCGCCCGAACCAAGGGCTGGGCCCCGTTGACTTTGCCACTGCTCTGCCCTGATCCAGAGGGCCAGAGCTAACTAGACTTGTGTTTGGTGCCCCGCCCTAACCAAGGGCTGGGCCCCTTTGACTTTGCCACTGCGCTGCCCTGATCCAAAGGGCCAGGGCTAACTAGAACTCTTACTACCCCGCCCTGCCCAAGGGCTGGGGCTTATTTACTTTGAGAGCCCCGACCCCGGCTAGAGGGCCGGGGCTCTACCTTGTTTGCAGACCCTGTACCCCCTCAGCACCTGCAGAGGGGCTAAGCCTACCCGGACTGCGGGCGTGCTAGGAGGCGCCCTGGCTCCCCGCCGCGCCTGAGAGGGACGAGCCCTGACACGACCAGCTTACAGGGAGAAACTCAATATTGCAAATGAATTTTCTCAGAGGATTGACACATCACAGAGGAGGATATCAGATCTATTTTTATATTGTCTCCAATGTGATTGGATTCATAAACAAGATGGAAAAAAAATCAAGTTTCTGAGGATGCAGAAAGTCAAAACTGAAGAGAAACTCTGTATCATCTGCTTTACTTAAGGTAATGGAATGATTGAAGAGCTATAGAATTCTTTGTGTAATGGCTTTCAAAACTTACACAACTGGAATATAAAACAAATGGATTAAGGCCCCCACAAAAACACCATAATACACTTACACATTTTCAGATAATGTTCCAGATGTGGCTAGGAAGAAAATCAGTACTAAGATTCTCACTTTTATATAGTCCAAGATTTCTTGATATATCTTCAAGAAAAGAATGTAAGCATTCATGACGGTAAAGAATCAGCAGGCACACAGGTGCAGTGGGTATGATACTATTGCTGACAACCACATCTCAGAAAGACAGCCACTTAGCAGTGTCACTTGAAATCTTACTGTGGAATGGTCTTCCTTGGTCAGAGGTGTCCGTCTACATCATGATCCTTGGTGTAACGGTGAAGAGAGCTTGCTTTTAAGTATCTTCATTTGTCTTCTTTTCTTCTCTGAGTTGTGATAAGGATATAGCCTGTGTCATAAACAGATAGTAGGAGTTAATAGAACAGAAGTACTTTATATCTCTTTTGCCTGTAAAGGGTTAACAAGATCAGTGAGCCTGGCTGTCACCTGACCAGAGGACCAATCAGGGGACAGGATACTTTCAAATCTTGAGGGAGGGAAGGCTTTGTGTGTGCTGTTAGAATTTGGTTGTTGTTCTCTCCGGGTTCTGAGAGTGACCAGACGTGCAACCAGGTTGCTCTCCAATCTCTCTGATACAGTCTCTTATATGTCCAGAATAGTAAGTACTAGTAGATAAAGCGAGTTAGGCTTATGTTTTTTTTCTTTATTTGCAAATGTGTATTTGTCTGGGAGGAGTTCAAATGTATTTGGCTGGAAGGATTTTAATTTGTACTTGTATACTTAGGCTGGGAGGGTATTCCCAGTGTTTATAGCTGAAAGACCCTGTAACATATTCCATCTTAAATTTACAAAGATAGTTTTTACTGTTTTTTCTTTCTTTAATTAAAAGCTTTTCTTGTTTAAGAACCTGATTGTTTTTTATTCTGTTGAGACCCCAGGGGACTGGGTCTGGATTCACCAGGGAATTGATGGGGAGAAAGGAGGGAAGGGGAGAGAGAGGTTAATTTTCTCTCTGTGTTAAGATCACTTTCTCTCTCAGGGAGAGTCTGGGACTGGGAGAGAGAAGGAGCAGGGAAGGTGGATTTTCCTTTCTGTTTTAAGATTCAAGGAGTTTGAATCACAGTGATCTTCCAGGGTAACCCAGGGAGGGGAAGCCTGGGAGAGGCAATGGTGAGGGAAAGGGTTTACTTTCCTTGTGTTAAGATCCAGAGGGTCTGGGTCTTGGGGGTCCCCGGGCAAGGTTTTGGGGGGACCAGAGTGTACCAGGCACTGGAATTCCTGGTTGGTGGCAGCGCTACAAGTACTAAGCTGGTAATTGAGCTTAGAGGAATTCATGCTGGTACCCCATCTTTTGGACACTAAGGTTCAGAGTGGGGAATTATACCATGACAGCCTGGAAGAAAGAAAATGTACTGTCTTGTAAATCCAGCATCCCTTCTTCAAAGCCACCAGGCAACATTTCTGAAAGCACCTAAGTGACTTAGGGGCCTAAGACTATTTTCAAAAGTGAATTAGGCACCTAGCCTCAGACAATGTTCAGTGCAGCAGAGATGTTTTCCTTTTACAGGAAGCTTCGGCAGATGATCCACCCCAGGACTGGGACTGGGAGAAAGCCAACAGGTCCAGGGGAGCAAGTGGTTCAGACAGAGACATCCCTTAGGGGAGGATTTATTAATGGAGATTCTCTATTTCC
Organism: Gopherus flavomarginatus; assembly: GCF_025201925.1. NCBI lineage: Eukaryota > Metazoa > Chordata > Testudines > Testudinidae > Gopherus > Gopherus flavomarginatus. The sequence goes on along the minus strand of NC_066617.1, from coordinate 282,151,970 downwards.
TAGTAAGGAGGAGAGGGTTGAAGATAATAAAATACATGCACAATTTGATGAGAAACAGTCAAATAAAAAAAAGTCCCATTCAGTTACATCATATAATGGCAGACAGCGAATAAGGGAAGTTTTTAAAGTGCTTATGTGCCAATTCTAGGAGTCTAAATAATAATGTGGTTGAACTAGAGTGCCTCATATTAAATGAGGATATTGACATAATAGGCATCACCGAAACTTGATGGAATGAGCATAAGCAATGGGACATAGTAATACCAGGGTATAAAATATATCAGAAGGACAGAACAGGACATGCTGGTGGGGGAGTGGCACTATATGTGAAAGAAAGTGTAGAATGAAATGAAGTACAAATCTTAAATGAACCAAACTGTACCATAGAATCTCTATGGATAGTAATTCCATGCTCTGATAAGAAGAATATAGCAGTAGGGATATATTTCCAACTGCCTGACCAGGATGGTGAGAGTGAATTTGAAATGCTCAGAGAGATTAGAGAGGCTAATAAAATACAATAAAAAAATCCAATAATAATGGAGGATTAAAACTATCCCCATATTGACTGGGTACATGTCACCTCAGTACAGGATGTTGAGATAATGTTTCTTGACAACTTAAATGACTGCTTCTTGGAGCAGCTAGTCCTGGAACCCACAAGAGGAGAAGAAATTCTTGATTTAGTCCTAAGTGGAGCATAGGCTCTGGTCCAAGAGGTGAATATAGCTGAACCACTTGGTAATAGTGACCATAATATAATTACGTTTAACATTTCTGTGGTGAGGAAAACCACAGCAGCCCAACACTGTCGTATTTAATTTCAGAAAGGGGGCTACACAAAAATGAGGAAGTTAGTGAAACAAAAATTAATAGGTACAGCACAAAAAGTGAAATCCCAGAAAGCTGCATGGAAACTTTTTAAAGATGCCATAATGTAGGCTCAACTTAAATGTGTACCCCAAATTTTAAAAAAAAACATAATAAGAGAACCAAAACCAAAAAGTGTAAAAAAAATAATTAGGAAGGCCAAAAAAGAATTTGAAGAACAGCTAACCAAAGACTCAAAAAACAATAGCAAAAAAACCCCAAAACCCAGTACACTGGAAGCAGGAAACCTGCTAAACAACCCGTGGGGCCACTGCACGACTGAGATACTAAAGGGGTACTCAAGGATAATATAGCCATTGCAGAGAAACGGAATGAATTGTTTGCATTAGTCTTCATGGCTGAGGATGTGAGATTCCCAAACCTGTGCCATTCTTCTTAGGTGACAAATCTGAAGATTGAGGTGTCATTAGAGGAGGTTTTGGAACACATTGATAAACTAAACAGCAATAAGTCACCAGGACCGAATGGTATTGATCCCCAAGTTCTGAAGAAACTCAAATGTGAAATTGCAGAACTCCTAACTGTAGTCTATAACCTATCATTTAAATCAGTTTCTGAACCAAATGACTGGAGGATAATTAATGTGATGCCAATTTTTAAAAAAGGGGTCCAGAGATGATCCTGGAAATTACAAGCCAGTAAGCCCAAATTCAGTAAGCGAGAAACTGATTGAAACTATTGGTAGAGAACAAAATTTTCAAACAGGTAGATGAACAGAATTTGTTGGGGAAGAGTCAACATGGTTTTTATAAAGGGAAATCACACCTCACAAATCTACAAGAATTCTTTGAGGGGATCAATAAGCATGTGGACAAGGGGCATCCAGTGGATATAGTGTACTGAGATTTTCAGAAAGCTTTCGACAAGTTCCTTCACAAAGGACCCTTAAGCAAAGTAAGCTGTCATGGTATAAGAGGGAAGGTCCTCTCATAAAGCTGGTAACTGGTTAAAAGATAGGAAACAAAGAGTAGGAATAAATGGTCAGTTTTCAGAATGAAGAGAAGTAAATAGTGGTGTCCCCAAGGTTTTGTACTGGGACCAGTCCTATTCAACATATTCATAAATGACCTGGAAAAGGGGGTAAAGAGTGAGATGGCAACATTTGCAGGTGATACAAAACTACTCAAGATGGTTAAGTCCCAGGAAGACTGTGAAGAACTACAAAAGGATCTCTCAAAACTGGGTGACAGAGCAACTAAATGGCAGATGAAATCCAATGTTGATAAATGCAAAGTAATGCACATTGGAAAACATAATCCTAAGTATACATATAAAATGATGGAGTCTGAATGATCTGTTACCACTCAAGAAAGAGAACTTGGAGTCATTGTGGATAGTTCTCTGAAAATATCAACTCAATATGCAGCCACATTCAAAAAAGTGAGCAGAATGTTGGCCATCATTAAAAAAGGGATAGATCAGGGATGGGCAACCTTTAGCATGTGGCCTGTCAGGGAAATCCGCTGGCAGGCTGAGACAGTTTGCCTACCTGCAGCGTGCGCAGATTTGGCTGGTCGCAGCTCCCACTGGCTGCGGTTTGCCATTCCAGGCCAATGGGGGCTGCGGGAAATGCTGGCCAGCACGGTGAACCACGGCCAGTGGGAGCTGCGATTAGCCGAACCTGCAGGAACTGCCTGCAGAAACTGCAGGCAAACAAAGCGTCCCAGCCCGCCAGCAGATTTCCCTGATGGGCCACGTGCCAAAGGTTGTGATCCCTGGGATAGATAATACGACATAAAATATCATATTGCCTCTATATAAATCCATGGTACGCCCACATCTTGAATACTGTGTGCAGATGTGGTCAGCTCATCTCAAAAAAATATATTGGTATTGGAAATGGTTCAGAAAAGGGCAACAAAAATGATTAAGGGTATGGAACAGCTTCTGTATGAGGAGTGATTAATACATCTGGGACCTTTCAGCTCGGAAAGAGATGCCTAACAGTGGATATGATAAAGGTTTATAAAATCATGAGTGATGTGGAGAAAGTAAATAAGGAAGTGTTATTTACTCCTCATAACACAAGAACTAGGGGTCACCAAATGAAATAAATAGGCAGCAGGTTTAAAATGAACAAAAGGAAGTATTTTTTCACACAATACACAGTCAACCTGTGGAACTCTTTGCAAGAGGACCTTGTGAAGGCCAAGACTATAACAGGGTTCAAAAAAGAACTAGGTAAATTCATGGAGGATAGGTCCATCAATGGTTATTAACCAGGATGGGCAGGGATGGTGTCCCTAGCCTCTGTTTGCCAGAAGCTGGTAATGCATGACAAGGAAATGATCATTTGAAGATTACCTGTTTTTTTCATTCCTTTTGGGGCACCTGGCATTGGCCACTGTCAGAAGATAAGATACTGGGCTAGATGGACCTTTGGTCTTACCCAGTATGACTGGTCTTATGATCTTATGTTCTTATGACTTCTAGCTCACTGTGATCTGTCTGAAGATGATGCTGTTGTAGTGCACTCACCTATCAAAACTTCTCAACCTGACCATTAAGTATTTAGTTGTTTGTCATTAAAAACAGAAAATATGTCCTGGCCTATCTCATACACAAACCAACATCAAGTGCAATTAAGAAACACCTTTATCATTTATTGTTTCTAAATAACTTTATAGTCGGGTGTGTGTGTGTGAATCTCCACTGGTATAAAAAAACAGAAGGCAAGATCCCCAGCTCGCAGAAATAATTGTATCTCTAATTGACTTCAGTAGAGCTGCATGAGTTGATATGAGCTCAGGATCTGGCTCTGCCTCTCTAAGCATTGAGTAAAATTCATTTCTCATTTGTCATTGTTTGAAAAGGAAAACTAACAGTGCATTTTTGTATGCACATATTTTACTGCACAAAATAACAGTATTTATCTGCCAAAATAGTTGGTTAATTTCTGATTTAAGGATGATGAATATTTTCTGGCTCAGTCTTTTCCTGTGACTGTGTATATAGGCATTTATGTCAAACGTAAATCTAAATAAATCAAATAGTTTGAGGAAGAGCCTTTAGCAACTTACTGCAAAACATGAATGGTGTCCTTTACCTCCAGTAAAATGCAGTTAGCATTATAAGTGGGTGACATTTGAGAAAACAAAACTATATCTACATGTCCTATATATAGCCTACAAGCAGTTAAAGCTCAGAAGAGCCAAGAGAAGCTAGGAGTCATTTGTGTGGGTTGAGGTTGGGGAGTGTGGTAGGGCAAATGCCCCATCCCCATGCGAGAGGGGGCTAGAGTAGGCAAGAGTGGCTGTGCAGGCCAGCAGCCAATCAGAGAAAGGCCTACTGAGAGCTAATCAGGGTCAAGATTAGAGCCAGCCAATCAGGGCTAGGCTGGGCCCTATATAAAGGCTGCCTAGGATATGAGCAGGCAGTCTCTCCCAGGCCTTTGGAGGGGAAGGTCTGCTTCCTAAGTGAGGAGGCCAGCACCATGGACAGTGCAATACTTAACAGGCCCAGGGAGTGTAGGAGAGCTCCAGTCTGTTACTGCCAGGCTGCAGGCCCTGACCAGGAGGTCCTACTAGGTGCTAAAGGGGAAGTGGCCCAGGAAGAGAAACAGACAAGGGGAGAAGGAGGGCAGGAAGGCTGCCACGAAAGGGTCTGTGGGCTGAGACCCCGTGTAGAGGATGGTCCTTGGTCCCCCACTTCCCCCTTGAATGAACACCTAGCCATTGGATGTGGCAATAGAGGACTGCACCAGATCCCTGACACAAGGGGTAAGACTCTGGGTTGTGGTTGACCACTGTGGCTGGGGCACAGAGGAAGACTGCTGTTAACCTGCCCCCCAGAAGGGGGTGAGGATGGACTAAGGGGCACTACTGGAGGAAAGAGATGCTGCTGAGTGAGAAGCAACACAGGTCCAAATGCCAGCAGAAAGCAGAGATGGATGGGACGCCACCGGCAGAAGGCGCTCTGCATGAACTGAGCTAATTCAGAGCTAACAACAGGAAGAGCCGCAGTGGTGAGTCCCAAACCCATCACAGGGAGTATAGGAGAGTCATGGAGCGAATGTCTGGACAAACAGAAATCCAAAATTCTGTGCGATTGTTCTATTTGGAGCCCAACCCCCAGAACTGTTGCAGGCCACTCATCTTCCCACACAATGAGAGGCTTGTGGCTGTTCTTCCCTTGTATGCCTTTTAAAGGGGGTAAAGGAGGATTTAATAATTGTGGGAACCAATGATGAAAGGTGCTATGAAAATTAAATTATTGCTCATAGCTTTATTCTGAAGCACAAAAATACCTGTCTGTGAAAAGAAAAATACATGAGACAATTGATCTGAGAAATGCATTCAGTATTTTTAAATCTTGTCTGAATTTGTGTCATCTGGAAAACTTTAAGCCTGAATGGTGAGTATAGCTAATATTCAGGGCTTAAAAAAAGATTCTTGTATTTTCAAGCATGCTTCTTTGTTCTTTTTCCCATGATGCATGGGAGAAACTCCCTGGATACATTCATAAAACATCCCCCATTCATAAAGCCTGTCATGCTTACCAGTATTGTCTCATTATTCGCTTGTGTTCCCCTGTCTGTTGTATCCACCTGTTGTCTACCATAATAAACTTTGGGGCAGGAATCATCTTTTTGTTCTGTGTTTGTACAGCACCTAGCATAATGGAGGCCTGATCAATGACTGGGGTTCCTATCACTGTTACCCGGGGTTCTTTCAATCCAAAGCTCTTGGTAACTTTTACTCTGTGCGAGGAAGTGTCAGGAAATAAATCAGGGGAAATGCTTATTAAAGAAACCTAGTTAACTAAAGCTTTTCAATGATCAAGCAAGAAGTTCCTTCTGATTATTGATTAACCAGGTGTGTGTTTTTCCAGAGCCTGCAGCCTTGAGACCTCAATAGACATTTCTGGGACACATCCTGCTCTTCTAAAATGTATCAGCAACTTCAACACAATTCTTATCAGGAAGGACGTGGGGTCAAGCTGCCCTTTCTGTGGCAGCCAAAACTCCCTCCCATCCTGCCTTGGTCAAGCTGAGATTGCTGAATGGCCAATTTACAGCTCGCTGACTAGGCTGCCTTTAACAATAAGCCATAGTGGTTTCAAGCACTTTACTGGTTTGCCAAAGTCTCCCCGTACATCACAATAAAAATAATTATTTTTTTTTAAATATGGCAATAGAGTGCTGGGCCTTGAAGCTACCATAATCTTGGGTAGATTCAAGGGCACATTCAGGCAGCATTAGGGATAATCTTTGTGAACTGAAACCTTTAGCAACTTATTACAAATCCTGTGCCAAAATTCTGTGCACAACCAAAAACCTTCTTTGTGGTATACTTCCATAGCAGACTAAGAAAATGGTCCATCTGGTGGGATATACATCATCATTGGTGATCCCCACCCTGGAGTGCAAGGGATCAAGGACAGCTCTGTGTCCAGGTGGCCCCACCACACCTGGAGAGTCTTCACAGGCTAGAGGCATGGCTTACAAAGGGAAACAGAGCAGCTCAGAGAGAGGCAGGCAGTGGAAGGAAGCGGAGGGCTGTTCTGACCTGGAAATGCTGGCCAAGAGCTCATTGCCTCAGACATGACAATGCAGACCTGTGCAAACCTACAAAGGTAAGGCAGATGCCTGAATGCACAGGTTGAAGATTCTGTGACTTACTCCATGAAGTTTAAGGAGGCTGGGGTAGGAAGTGATCTGGGGGGCTGTCTGCTTATTATGACAAGATGCAGAGTGTAGCTACCCAGCACTGGGCCCTGGCCTAGAGCCTGATGGAAAAGGTGGGCCCACTTTCCTCTGCTTATCTGAGAGGACATTACTACACAGGAGCCTTCACATTGGGTGAGAATCCTGTTGAAAAAGACCTTGACTGTTCCAGGGCCTAGACCCCTGTTGTATCAACCAAGCAAGGTACTAACAAACTTCAACAGGATTTTATTTTTAAAGTGGAAACCTCTTTGCCAAGCTGCTGCTGCTGCACCCTCTGTAATTCTCACTCTGCCTCCTCAACTCCTCCCTCCCCTTCCTGTTTCCAGTCCTTTCAGATTCCCAACAGCCAATGCTCCCCAGTTCTAATAATTACAAGCAACATCTAAACACCACAACCCCAAAGCTCCTGTGCTAAAGTGGAGGACTGGAAACCCTTGGGGCAGGAGTACTGACAGATAGGAGTGTGTTTCCAATGGAGAGATGACCTGTTAACTCCTGCCTGGCACTGTTGGCAGTTGCTCTACAGTCCCACACAAAAGATCTGTAAACTCCCAAATTGGGGATGTGTTCTGAGATAACATGACAGGACTCAAGGCAAGACAAAAATACCATACTACATACGTTACCCTAGGAAAACATAATAATTTTATGACAGAAAATGGGATAAATTACTCCTGATATCAATAACATCAGTCTGCTGTCTATACAAACATGCATTCCGCTGTCACAAAATATAAATGATTCACTGGATGTCCAGGTAGGGTGACCAGACAGCAAGTGTGAAAAATTAGGACAAAGGGTGGGGGGTAATAGGAGCCTATCTAAGAAAAAGACTGCAAAATCGGGACTGTCCCTATGAAATTGGGACATCTGGTCACCCTATGTCCAAGACAGGGCTGGATGCAAACAGTGTGTGTGGGACAGGGCAGGTAGCCTTCTCCTCAGACTGTAAAGTGTTCAAATAGGGAGTTGCACATTTGAAATGATAGCTTCCTATTTCAAATTCTGCTATGTATGTAGCAGTGCTCCTGTCTTCCAAGAACAGGGCCTTATTCTCCACTTCCTCCGTCTTTTGCTGTCCTTTCATAATGTACTCAAATCAGAATGGTAGCATTTTGCATGGACATTAATGATTTCTGAGTGGTCAATGTAATAGAGAATCAGACCTATAGTACCAACAGCATCTGCAATTACTACTAACATTTTCTTTCCATATAATGTATGAACTTATATTGCTCATTCTTGTGATAGATGTTTGCAGCTTTTAATACTTTTAGCACATTTTTACAAGAAAGGTGGAGGCAGAACATATTGCCTATAGTGCTTAAATGGCAATAATTGATGGAACTCTATTCCTCTGATTTTTTTTTCTTCTGATTTTAATAAGGGTTACAACATGATGGTTCTCATTTGCTTCATAAAAACTTTCACTGTCTTTTCTTTCCTTGTGGAAAGGTTACAGTGCAGAATATTGAAATAAATCTAGTTGACATTTGCTGCCTCTGCAGGGATAGCAGATTGTTTTCTCTGAAGAAATTTGGCTGTCATAAAACAAGTTTTAGAGAAGTTACAACTGGAAACTAATTTCTAGGCAATTCCTACCATGGGGCCATATCACACCATCTATTTTAAAGCAATAGCACCTATTGATTTTGCTAAGGAGCTTATCTTAAAAATCAATGGCATGATATGGCCTGTGGATTCCATAGGCATATGAGAATCATGAAGATGTCATACATAGAGGTGTAAGTGGCCATAAACAAAAGATTGTTTGAAGGGGAGTTATCAGGGAATTGACTCACTATTCTGCAGAGGATGAAGGGTATGTGAAGAATTCCTAACATATGCAGCAACCTATGTGAAATAGCAACATAACTGTGGGAAATCAAGAAAAGAGAAGGCCAACGGCTTGTGCTTGTGTGAGTGACTCCTCCTTTTCTCATCCCAAGCAAAATCACAATCTTTTCACTCACTTCAACTTTCTTGAGTGCAAGGAGAGTGCCATCTCATTGCCTATGAAACTGATGGGACTTAAACTGTGGACTAGAATCGAGTGTGCTGCTGAACTGTGCTCAGCTGTCCACTATCTTCCTGTCTCTAACTCAATGTTCCAAGTGTAACTGGTCAGTTAAATGCATTTATGGCAGCTTTGTGTGACCACAGTGTATTGGAAACAGTGTATTGGAAACTCTGACACTCAGTTGTTAAGTTGTCAAAATGTCTTTTTTTTTTGCTATTCCCCAGCTCTACACATAATCTAGTACCCTGTCCACCACCCTTTTCAATTTTCATCAAAAGTCAAAATGAGTGAGGCAATGGCTTTTTTTTAAGTAACTAATGGATGTAATAAGTGAAAAAGAAAGCAGTTCTAGCCAACTCTAAACATTGCACAGATATATAAAGCCAGTCAAAAGCAAGTAATATAAGTTAATTTATTTATGCCACATGACACTTTTGGAAAGGGGCACTTTCTATTCTGTAAGTAAATACTTTAAGACCCTGGTGCAGAGGGACAGCAGAGTATCAATTGTTTTGCTTCCACATCTCCAGAATAATTTGTTATTATTACTTTAAAATTAAAAAGTGAGAAGATGCTTTAGTATTAGCTCCTTTATTTATAATTCACTTCATTTTCTGCTTGCCTGAAGCATAATTAATTTGATATCTTTTAATTCTCAAGTAGCTTTTAGGAAAACCAGTTTAATGCTGCTCTAAACAATCTGCTATTCATTAATTTATGTATGCTCCCACTTTACACAGTGTTAATATACTATGGGCCAGATTTGGTTCTTGGACGAGACACTGGAAAAAATGAGATCAAAATTTTTCTCTATGACCCATATTGACACTTTCTGACATTCAAAGACACAAAACAAGAGGAGTGACTAAAAATGACACTACAATTCCACTACACGATCATCTACTGAGGTTGGAGCTGTTGGCAGAGCAGAAAGCAACTTCTTATGGAAAGCACCGGAATATTAATCCTAAATCCTGTGGATATCAACCTGTCCCACAATCTGCCAGCAGCAAAGGAAACATGGCTACCAGTACATCCCCTGCCATTCCTGCAGTTGCCAACCCAATGCAACCTACTCACTCATGCATGCTCAATAAAATGGGGTGGAAGAGAGCTTCCTGCATGACCACAGGACTAGTGACAACTGACTCCTACAGACACAAGAGGTGGAGAAAGCTGCAATCTTGGCCCAGAGGTGGAGAAGGCTGCAATCTTGGTGGAGCAGAGACCTCCAGCCAAGACTCTGAGCAGGAGGATAAGCCCCTGTCCTCAAGGGAGGCTACCCTATTGCTTAATGGCTCAGTCCTTGGGCAGGAGCCTCTCAGCAGCAGAATGGCCTCCCACATGGCTGGGGATGGACTCCTCTTCCTTGCAACCTGGGCCAATGGTCTCTGCTCTGCCCTGACAGGACTGCAGCCTTCTCCACACCTTGTGTCTGCAGGGTTCAGGTGTTACCGGCCTCACAGCCATGCAGGGAGTCCTGTACAGCTCTGCAGTCATGGCCCCATTCATTCACTCACCAGCCAGAAGTGTGAGAGCCATCCCTGGAAAGGAACTGTTTAGCAGTACCACAAGACTAGGGGCTCGTCCTCCTCCTTGCAGTCCTGACTAAAGGCAGGGGCTCTGCTCTCCGGCACAAGGACTGAAGTCTTCCCCGCAGCTAGTGTCTTGGTGTCTTGGTCCCCTCAGCCATAGAGAGACCATGTGTATCCCCACTGTGAGTTCTGGGAAAATCCTGCAGCCCTGCTGTTAGCATTGCCCTAACCCTAATCACAGCACTACTGCCCCTGTTCCCCCTTAATTTCCAGCAAGAGTAACAATAAAAATTGTTAAAAATTGGAAAATAATTAAAAATGAAAATCAAATTAGCCAAGTTTGAATATAGACAAGAGAGGGAGGCGAAAAGGGTGCAAATACAAGGAGAGTGAATAATACGATAGGAGCAAACAACATGGTAGACACTGTGAGGGTGCTGGAGCAAAGAGCCAATCAGCACAGGGGTGTGAATGTCCAGCAGAGTCAAAACTGTAAACACTCTCTCCCATCCCCAGTTGAGTTCACACATAACACTTATATGCAATATGTGAGAATACTACCCCATAGAGACCTATTCCTTTCTTAATGTCCCCAACTGGCTTTATGTAGGTTTCCTGTAATTTTAGTCCCCTTGTAACGATGCAGCACACTTGAGTAGATACCCTTATGTTTCTGTAGCTGCTATTTATAATTTTAGTCAAGCAGAAAAAAAAATCACTCCTAAAATCATAAATTATTTTCTGTAATTTCCGTGCCATTGTGAGATGTATTATTATTTATTTGTCCTTTTTGCTGTGCCTTGCTTCTGGACATTTTTGATTTCTTATCTTGAGTCTTCAGCTGGTTTCCTTAATTTTCAGTCTGCTTGGTCTGGTTGAAGGACCTGCTATTTATGAGTCTTCAACTGAATGTTTTAACTCCAAATAGCATTTTTCTTAAAAGCACTATTGTGTTTGCAGTCAAAGACCCTCAAGCTGTCATCTCATCAGATTTCATAAATGTAACGAGCTTGGATGCTCTGTAAGAACAAGGCCCACACACACTGTGAGTTATTTGGCTTTAATGAAGGTAAAGTGACACATCCGCAACGGGGACCCCGGGCGTTGCTGTCACTTTGGCGGGGAACCCAGCACCGAAGCTCAGCTCGGCCTGGGTCGGAGTCCAAAGGCGGAACCGGGAGCATACAGCTATATATACACAATACAAAAGCAACTCATACATATGCAAAAAGGGACTTCCCACAAGCTATGCCCGCCCTTTGGCTTAAGGCCATACAAACTGGTTTCAACCAGTTAAAAGCAAGTTATAACTGGCATGCCGTGTCCTACAATGACCGGCCACTTAGCAAGCAGGGGCTTTCCACAAGGCCACCGAGAAAGCGGAGATACCCTAGCTAGGCTGTGACACAGTCTTCCGCAGTCCCCTACAATAAATTAGGCAGGAGCAAGCCAGGTCACTACTTGGAAGGGACGTTTACAGATGTATCAAGGAGAGGTATTTGATTTGGTACTCTCTGAATCAGTATTGAACTGCCTATTATAAAAAAAATATGAGTTCTGGAAGTCCTTGCTTTCAGATGAGACAAAAGAGGTCATGAATGGAGCTGTGTAAAATGTTTGCAATAACATATGAAAGTCATGAGATTTCTTCTCAGACCTGTAGCGTGGCCCAAAACTCACCTGAAGTGTTGCAAATCAGGCCCAAATTCTGAGCTTCCACCACTTAAATGACTTCTCCTGAGAAGCTGCCAAACTCTGAAAATGTTTTGTAATTTAGAAAAACATTATTTCAAATTAAAACTGAAACTATAGAGCTCGTTTGTGAATTAATCCAAATTCCAGTCTGTCAGTGCATTAAAAATTTCTGTTTCACACTCACTCACTCATGCCCATCGGGGTATGGACCGCCAACAACAGATCTCCAGAGTCCTCTATCCTGGGTCATTTGTTCTAACTGGTTCCAGGTATAGCCCATTTTTTTGCTATCAGCCTGAAGGTCACGTCGCCAGGTGTTTCTTGGACGGCCTCTTTTCCGCTTGCCTTGAGGGTTTCACCGCAGTGCCTGTCTGGTGACGTTAGTTGGCTGCTTGCGTAGTGTATGTCCTATCCAGCCCCACCTTCTCCTTCTGATTTCTTCCTCTGCTGGGAGTTGACCGGTCCTCTCCAAGAGGTGGATGTTACTGATAGTGTCTGGCTAGCGGATCTGGAGAATCCTTCTGAGGCAGCTATTTATGAAGGTCTGGGTCTTCCTGATGGTTGTTTTGGTTGTCCTCCAGGTTTGATTTCACATTGGAGTTCAACAGTTGAATTTTTATTGCCAAAGACAGCTCTCTAGAGCTCCAGATGTTCTTGAGCTGTAAGAAGGCTGCTCTTGCCTTACCAATCCTTACTTTGATGTCTGCGTCTGTGCCACCCTGCTGGTCGATGATGCTGCCTAGGTAGGTGAAGGACTGCACTTCTTTCAGGGAGCTTCCATTCAGTGTGACTGGGTCATTGCTACTGGAGTTAATCCTAAGGATCTTGGTCTTGTCCTTGTGAATGTTGAGGCCAACCTGTGATGACGTGGCTGCCACTACGTTGATCTTCTCTTGCATCTGCTGTTTACTGTGTGAAAGGAGTGCAAGGTCATCAGCAAAGTCCAGGTCATCAAGCTGAGTCCACAACGTCCACTGGATTCCGTTCCTATGCTTGTAGGTGGATGTCTTCATAATCCAGTTGATGATGAGAAGAAAGAGAAGTGGTGACAACAAGCATCCTTGCCTGACTCCAGTTTGCACCTGGAAGCTGTTAGTAAGCTGCCCTCCATGGATCACTCTACAGTGTACACCGTCATATGAGTTCTTGATCAGGTTGACCACCTTTGCTGGGATGCTGTAGTGCCAAAGGAGCTTCCAAAGGGGGTCTCGATCCTCGCTATCAAACGCTTTCTCATAGTCAACAAAATTGATGTACAACGAGGAGTTCCACTCTATAGACTGCTCGACTATGATGCGAAGCGTTGCTATCTGGTCCGTGCATGATCTGTTCTGCCGGAAACCTGCCTGTTCATCTCGTAGCTGTGGATCGATGGCATCCTTCATTCTCTCTAAGAGGACTCGGTTGAAGACCTTCCCTGGCACCGACAGGAGTGTGATTCCTCTATAATTGGCACAGTTACTAAGGTCTCCCTTCTTGGGGATTTTGATGAGATATCCCTCTTTCCAGTCTACCGGAATCACTTCTTCTTCCCATATCTTCTCAAAGAGGGGGTACAGCATTTCCACTGAAGCATCCAGGTCTGCTTTCAGGGCCTCTGCTGGGATGTCATCAGGTCCAGCCACCTTCCTATTCTTCATCATGGTGATGGCTTTTCTGATCTCGTCTCTGGTTGGTTTATTGCAATTAATTGGGAGGTCCTCGTTAGCTGAGTTGATATCTGGTGGATTTGGTGGTGCTGGTCTGTTCAGGAGTTCCTCAAAGTGCTCCGCCCATCTGTTCATCTGTTGTTCTATTCCTGTTATAGACTTTCCCTGCTTGTCTTTAACGGGACGTTCTGGCTTGCTGAACTTTCCAGACAGTCGCTTAGTAGTATCATACAGCTGTTTCATATTACCACTGTATGCTGCCTGCTCCGCTTCTGCTGCCAGTTCATCCACATGCTCTCTCTTGTCCTTTCTGATATTCCTCTTCACTGCTCTGTGAGCTTCAGCATACTCTTTTTGAGCTTTGGCCTTTGCTGCTCTAGTCCTGCTGTTATTGACTGCTGCCTTCTTCTTTCTGTCTTCTATCTTGATCAAAGTCTCTGCTGTGATCCACTCTTTCTACTGGTGTTTCTTAATTCCAAGCACTTCCTGGCATACTGACCTAAGTGTCTCTCTTACTTTCTGCCATCTGTTTAGTACACTGTCTTCCTCTTCCTCAGACCGATCCTGTAATACTGAAAACTTATTCTTCAGCCTCAGTCCAAAATCTTCCTTGGTCTTATGGTCCTTCAGAAGGCTGATGTTGTACTTCACTCTTCTGTCTGACGTGTCTATCCAGTTCTTTTTCAGCTTCAGCTTCAATCTGGCCACCACTGAGTGATGGTCGGACGCCACGTCTCCTCCTCTTCTAACTCTAACATCCCGCAAGGATCTTCTAAACTTCTTGCTAATGCAGACATGATCGATCTGATTTTCTGTCGTGCCTGCTGGTGATACCCAGGTACTCTTGTGGATCCGCTTGTGAGGAAAGATGCTACCTCCTATGACCAGGTTGTTAAGTGCACACAAATCCACAAATCTCTCTCCATTCTCACTCATCTCTCCCAGAGCGTGGGTCCCCATGACTTGTTCGTATCCTGTGTTGTCAGGTCCAATTTTGGCATTAAAGTCTCCCATAAGGATGATGATGTCTTTGTCTTGGAGAATCTCTAATATTTTCTGGAGTCTGTTGTAAAAATAATCTTTAATTGGAGCATAGCACTGAACAACATTCATCTTAATCCTCTTCATTTTAGTTCTGAAGGATGCTGTGATGATCCTGGGACCATGTGCCTCCCAACCAATCAGTGCTCTCTGTGCCTGCTTGGACAACATGAGGCCTACTCCCTGTGTGTGGGGTGCGTCACACTCTTCATGTCCTGAATACAGCAACAACTCTCCTATCAACAGTTGTCTCTGCCCCGCTTGCGTCCATCTTGTCTGGCTAATGCCTAATAGGGTCAGGTTGTTGCTCCTCATCTCTGCTGCAACCTGCGCTGTCTTTCCTGACTCGTACATGGTCCTCACGTTCCATGTGCCTATGGTAATCCTCCTGGTTGCAAGAAGGGTAATCGGCTTAGTGGCTTCCTCACGGCTTTTACCACCCAGCGTCATGCATCTTCGAATTGAAGACCCTTCTTTTTCCAAGGTAAAAGTCTCTATTGTCTCTATTGTTGGCGTTTCTGTAGCAGGTTGAATTTTTACGGGGTGGAGTTGCTAGCCCCACGCCCAACCCTCCTCCTTTATCCTGACTTGGGACAGGCAGATGGCCCCAAAGGACCTCTCTGGTGGAGTTTCTGTTTCACACACAATGTTAATTTTCCCAGTGTGCCTTAAAAGGATACTATGAAGACCAAAAGACCTCAAATATATATTACAGTCATCACATTTTAGTGACACAGTTTTACAAGACCATGGAGAATCATCTATTTCTCATCAAACAAAGTCAAAAAAATATAAAAATGCAGGATATTCTGATTCCAGACCCCTAAGTAGCAACTAGGGACTTAGATTGTTTTTAGGGCACTGATTCTCTACTGGAGGTCCATGGCCCCCTGGGGGCTGTGAGCAGGTTTCATAGGGTCTGCCAAAATAAACCAGGCTTCAGCCCTGCGTGGCGGGGCTAGGGCTCAGACATCAGCCGTGGGCACTGGGCCTCAGGTTTCAGCTCTAGGCAGTAGTCATTGGGGAGGGAGCACCACCTTCACTCCCTGACTCACCTCAGTGGACCACTGTCATGGTATAAATGCCCACTCTGAAACTTAGCGTCCAAAAGATGGGGTATTAGCATGAATCCCCCTAAGCTTAATTACCAGCTTAGATCTTGTAGTGCTGCCACCAACCAGGACTTGCAGTGCCAGGGGATCTGGGTTTTGGGGTCCCCTGGGAAGGTTTTGGGGGGACCAGAGTGTCCCCCCAAAACCTTCCCAGGGGACCCCAAGACCCAGACCCCCTGGATCTTACACAAGGAAAGTAAACCCTTTCCCCCACCGTTGCCTCTCCCAGGCTTTCCCTCCCTGGGTTACCCTGGAAGATCACTGTGATTCGAACTCCTTGAATCTAAAAACAGAGAGGAGTGCACCTTGCCCCCTCCTCTTTCCCCCTCCCCAAGAGGTAATACAGATTCAAGCTCCGTGAATCTAAAACAGAGGGATTCCACCTTCCCCCCTCCCTTCTCTCTCCCTGTCTCCCACCAATTCCCTGGTGAGTACAGACTCAATTCCCTTGAGCCTCAACAAGGGGAAAAAATCAATTAGATCTTAAAAAAGAAAAAGCTTTTAACAAAAGAAAGAAAGAAAGTAAAAGTTGTCTCTGTAATTTAGATGGTAAATGTTACAAGGTCGTTCAGCTTATAGACACTAGAGAGAAGCCTTCCCCCCAGCACAAATACAAATTAAAATCCTTCCAGCAAAATACACATTTGCAAATAAAGAAAACAATCAAAAAGACTAAACCGCCTTTGTACTTGTGCTCACTATCTGAACAGAAAATTAGAGAATCTGTAGGTACGTCTGGTTACTCTCAGAATCCAGAGAGAACAACAGACAAAGAAAACACACAAACAAAGACTTCCCTCCACCGAGATTTGAAAGTATCTTGTCTTCCGATTGGTCCTCTGGTCAGGTGGTCCAGGTTCACTGCTTGTAACCCTTTACAGGTAAAAGAGACATTAACCCTTAACTATCTGTTTATGACAACCACCCAGCCTGTGGTCAGTGTTAAAATCTTTGTGCCAGTGATGGTTCCACCCCTAAAGACCGTCACACACACCTGTGGAGGCCCACACCTTAATTTCTGCCATGGGCCCTAATGAGTCTAATGCCAGCCCTGCCTGTTACGTAGCATGTTCTCCATTTACATAAGGTGTAAAGGAACTATTTCAATGAGAGGAACACAAGTTACATGGCACAGGGAAAATTGTTATAAACACAAACAATAGATATCAGATATGGATAAATTTTCAATTTGACCATGAGCTTCAAAACAACAAAACCCACAGAGCAATGATACCAAACTTCCTTCAACAAGATGATATTAAACTTCCTTCAACAAGCTGAAGAACACTGAGGAGGTAGTGTGAGTAAGATACATAAAGCCGTTATTAACCTTGCAAAATGTAGGAAATACAAAAACAGCTACTTGAATTTCTGTTTTATTTGTTCTGGAAGTGGAGATATACCTCAACCACTGCGTATAATTTGTGCACAAGTACTGTCCAATAAATGTTTGAAACCTTCAAAATTACAGAGACATTTAATTACAAAACATGAAATCCATAAGGACAAGCAATGTTCATTTTTTGAGAGAAAGGTCAAGGAACTGCTTGGTATTAAAGTAGTCATGAAATCCACAACTGCTGTGGATAAAAAGCTTGCAAGATCATCCTACGTAGTGGCACAGAAAAGTGCTAAAGCAATAAAAAATGCATACAATGGCTGAGACTTTAATAATGCCATGTGCTATCGAAATTGCAAAGAAAATGTTTGGAGAGGAGAAGGCCAAGGTACTGGCAAAAATACTATTGTCAGAATGACAGATCACTTCTAGGTAAGAAGATATAGTTTCACAGTGTATTGATTGGCTGTGTGACAATGATTTTGCTGTACAACTAGATGAATCCAGAGACATTTTGAAAATATCCCATTTACTTGCCTATGTGAGGTATATGGGATAAGGAAATAAAGGAAGATTTTGCTTTGCAAAGACCTCAAGATGACAACAAAGTCAGATGACTTTTTCAAACTGTTCGATCAGAGGTTCTCAAACTGGGGGGCGAAGAGGCACAAGACGCTTTAGAGAAAAAAACACTTGCTAAGCATATTCAGACCTGGGGGACTGGAAAGAGGTGGCTGCTGGCTGGCCACCCAGCTCTGAAGACAGCGCTGCTGTCAGCAGCAGTGGAGAAGTAAGGGTGGCAATACCAAGCCATGCCATCTTTACTTCTCCAGACTCCACTGCTGCTGGTGGTGACACGCTGGCTTTGAGCTGGGCAGCCAGCCAGCAGTCCCCACTCTCCGCTCTGCTTCAGAGCTGGGTTGCCAGAGATCAGCGGCTATTTGACTGGGTGCCTGAGGTGGGGCGTAAACTACTAAAGACACGAAGAAAGGGGGTGCGATCAAATAAGTTTGAGAACGATTGTTACATGATTTTATGATTTCAGCAGAAATCACCTGGACTAATTGCATCAGGGTCTGCACTGTTGGAACCGCAGCATTCTGGTGTTGTGCAAAAAGTAAAAGTCATTGCACCTTGAGCTATTTGGACACACTATTTTTTACACTGAGAGGTGCTTGCTGTGAAACATATTGAACACAGCGGTAACAGTCGTTAATTTTATTAAATCCAGAGCAGCAATCTGTAGGTATTTTGCTGCACTTTGTGAGGAAGGGGTGCAGAGCACCATTCCTTGCTCATGCTTACCTGTATATTTAATCTCAAGGAATAGTCATATATTCTTAGCTGATAAGAAATCCACATTTGTTGAAGTGCTGAAAGATGATGTGTGACTGGCAAAACTGGGTTACCTCACAGACATAATCAGTGAAATGAATAAGCTGAATAAAACTATGCAAGGTGGGAGCACTAATTGTGTTACCTAGCATGAAAGAATTGAGGCATTCAAAAGAAAACAACAATACCAGAAAGTTTGTGTCTTTGGGGGCACTACTGATGAGTACATATGAGTTCTTTCATTCAGGAACGAAACATTGACTTGGACGTAATTAAACCTCAGCTAGCAGCACATCTGTCTGGTCTGCTTAAGTAACAATACTGAAGCTAAACTTCCATCCGCTGTCCCATCAAAACTGTTAGAAGAGCTCATTGTCATTTCATCAGACAGCTCCCCTAGAACCAGGTTTAATGAAATGCCACTGGAGACATTTTGATATGAGTGTTCCGATGAATATAGCGCTGCTTCTTCTGCAATGCTGATCCCATTTTGTATCACCTACTTAAGTGAAGCTGAGTTTTCAGCCATGACATCCATGAAAACAAAATACCAAATCAGGATGAACATTGACCTTGACATGGGTGTGTGCTTGCCAAAGACAGCCCCATGTTTGACAGAATTGTTGATCAGCACCAGCAACAAGTTTCCCACTGAGTAGGTAACCTATATCATTCTTTTCTTTTTAATAACATATATGCATGTGTGTTTAACTGTATGACTATCAATTTAAACAGCTTTTAATCCACTGGATATGCAGAAAAATAGTTATGGAACAGGTGACCTGTGGAGTTTTTATAGCATGTAAGAAGGGGAGGGGAGGGGAGCTCAGAAAGAAAAATATTTAAAATCCCTGCTTTAGGGCATGATGCAACTCCCATTAAATTCAATGGTAAGATTTCCATAGACCCTTTATGAAAATGCACTCTGTTATTCTGTGATGTGCTCTGCAGTACTTCTCTGCTCCATACTTGTGAGCAAGCAGAGTATTGACAGCTAGAAGACTTTATCTTGGAAAGCAAGCCACTCCTAAATTTCAGTATCCTGCCTGTCATCATTTATAGAGCAGTCAAAAAGAGCTTGTGACCATAAACCACAGCACAGCAATATCTCTTTAAGTGGCTATCTATTTTTAATGCTACTTCTTACACCTTTTTTGTGTGTGTCACAGTGGGCCAATTATATTATTTCCAGTTGAGTTTCTGATTTCCTTTCAGAAAACTGTTTCTATTCTAGGAAAACTGCTTAATGTTGTAGAATAAAGTTTAGTATAGAAGCCAGAAATTCCTGCATATTCTAATTTAGATTCAGCCTTGAAGAAGTCATTTAACTTCTCTGAACCTCAGTTTTCCAATCTTTAAATATGGAAGAAAATACTCCTATTAAACCCAGGTAGTGTGAGAATTAATTAGTGAATGTTTGCACAGTACTTTGAAAATGAAAAGCATAGGCAAATATTATTGTATTGTCAGATCATTTCTTTTTATATAATTTGTTTCAGTTAATGGCAGTTTAATATTCCTCTTTCCATTTTCATGAGTAATAGTTACAAAGGCTGATGGAAATTTGTATTGTGATAAAATGGTAAGCTTTTTTTCAGACAGATACATTGTCTATTGCACCTAGAATGCCATTGAAACTATGTATATATAAATATAATTTTCAGGTTTTTTGTGTATACTGATTATGAAATTCAGTACTTATTAAATCCTGTTTTCCAGTGTAATGGGTTAATTGAAATAATCATAATTTGAGTTAAAATTAATAATTTTAAAACATCAGAAGACATGATATGGGAAAAATGTGAATTGTTACTGCTCTTTATGAAGAAATAGAAATCTTGGACTGTGTGATTCTGGTTAATGGATTTGGATTTAATGAACAGATTGAATAAACCATCAGACAATTAATAGAGTAATCAACTGCACAATTCAATCTGGAAAAAAAAATAGATTTGTTAGCCTTTGCAGTACAGCATATATTCAGTCAACAATATTATAGTCAACTCACATTTCCAAGAAAACTTTAAAGATGTACAGCTTCCTAAATATGGATTAATATAAATTGCAGCTACATAGTGTAATACAGGGTTTCTCAAACAGGGGTCGCTGCTTCTGTGGGGAAAGCTCCTGGAGGGCCAGGCCGGTGTGTTTACTTGCCCTGTCCAAAGGTCCAGCCGATCGCAGCTCCCACTGGCTGTGAATCGCTGCTCTGGGCCAATGGGAGTTGCTGGAAGCGGCAGCCAGTAAGTCCCTCGGCCTGCGCCGCTTCCAGCATCTCCCATTGGTCTGGAGCAGCGATCCATGGCCAGTGGGAGCCGTGATCGGCTGGACCTGTAGATGGGGCACTAGCCTGGCCCGCCAGGGGCTTTCTCTACAGAAGCGGTGACCCCTGTTTGAGAAACTCTAGTGTAATATGTACATTGATACTTAAAAATATTTTACTATCTCAATTAGAAATTTGGCTATCTAGATATCAAGTTATAGTATAGAGTTCTTTAAGAACTTCAAGAGAGAATTTAGTTGTCTCAAAAGTACTGTAGCTGTAAGATATGGTATAAAGAGCTAGATAAACATCTTTCAGTAAATAATACTAAGATGGAATCTCTGGTGATAAGTAAATTAGGACTCAAAGATTTAAGCAATCATTTCTAATGATTATCTCCCTGCAAGTCCTTTTCCCAGACAGCCATTGATGCTGCTACAGTGTTTTGGGAGACTTCAGTCAAGGGCTTGGTCTTTCATTCTTTTTTCAAAGGATTATTGGGGAGACTGTCAATTTGCATCTGATTTTAGCTTGTCTCTGATGATAAGTATCTGAATATTAGGCTTAGGTTACTGACAGATGGTTAACAATTGACAAGATATGGTAGAGGATAGATGATTAGTGGAATCCTTGCACTCTTTCCTCAGGTCAGGTTTCATCATTATTCACTGTGGTGTGCAGAACAGCACCTGGACTCTTCCAGACTGTTTTGGGAGGTCTGCCTTCCCTCTCTGGTTACCAAGGTATATATAGTATTGGGTTCTGGCTTCTTCAGGAATCAGCAAACAAACTCCTTCTCTATTATTTGTAACTTCCCTTTGACTCAAGAGTTTTCTCTCAGATAAGTTTGCTATATCCCTCTATCACTGAAGTAGTAGAATATCAGTTTCTTGGGTTCCCTAGACAGAAACTATAGAAAATCCTTAACGAGCTCTATAAATCACAGGTGTAAACTCATCAGTAGCAACTGCAGGAATTCTAGTGCTAGCTGAGCCCTTATGGTGCAGAGACAGGACTTAAGGGTCATGTTTACCGAGCAACTTCCCCCTTCCATTATCATCATCACTAGCCCTGATGATGGCGGAAGTTCTGGATAGTATGAGCTGTTTGTGTGGATTGGAGACTGACTGTTGCATGAAAAAGGTGGCAATTGAGTAGGATGTTAGATAACAGGCAGGTCCCAGTGACACCTTCTCAGCTCTGGACAGTACTGGCATCAGATGTGCTGAACATCTGGGTTCAGCTCCACTGATATCTATGGTATCGGTAGGAGTAGGAAACCATGCAAATTTACATGATCTCCTCTTCAATAGACTCCCTGATATTCACATCAACTCCTCTCCTATGAAGTGCAGCTGCCAAGAACATCTGCTTTTCCTATCATTCTCTCCAGTTTTCATCTTCTTTTAATCCTTCCACTGGGTGTTGTGCTTGAATTAATCACATGATTCTTGTCTTCACCTTTAAGACCTTTAACTATTCTGCCTGTCCCTGCTTACCAGCTAGGGTGACCAGATGTCCTGATTTTATAAGGAGAGTCCCAATATTAGGAGCTTTGTCTTATATAGGTGCCTATTAGCACCTCATCCCTTGTTCTGATTTTTTGTATTTACTATCTAGTCACCCTATTATTATGTCTTACTATGTCACCCAGACATTCTGCTAACAGTACCAGCTTTGGTCAACTACTTAATCTGTTTCTCTTGCAAGCATCTTTACACTTTCTCCCACACTGCCAATTAAATAGAAAATGTACTATCTAACTATTCCTCTATGGTCACTACCATCTCTTTCTTCAAATTCTTTCTTGAGACTCATGTCACCTGTGATGCCTGCAGGAAATTGCCATTTATTAATGGCACTGTAGAGGGCTAATAGAGATTACATAAATTTCAGTAATTATTATATACATATAAATTGTTGTTATTATTACCTTTGTCCTCCTTCCCTCAATTGTTTGATATACTTTCTTGTTGCATGTTGTCTTAAATTAGATAGCAACTGCTACAGGTCATGTTGTCTTTTATATTTCGGCACTGCTAGCACAAAGGCTTCTCATTGTTTCCTTGGACACCAAGGCTGAATAAACAAAAACAATAAGTCTCTAACTGATTGCTTTCTAAGAGTGTATGATATTGATTGTATTTTGGAGTAATAAGCACTCATTTTTATTCAGTCTTTTAACTCTTGATTTTTAATTTTACCTTTCCACTTTATCCTCTAGGAAGTCTAGGGTCACAATATCACAATTGCCAAAGCATATTGATTATTTTGATTTCTTCTCTGCGTGACTGTGAGAATTAGAACTTATTCAAAATCCATTGACATTGACAGGAGCCTTTCCATTGTTTTTCAATAGGCTTTGGTTCTGGACCTAAAATCTGATTAAAATTCTTCATGAAATTGCTGTGGGAGAAAAATATATATAGTATTGTGACATTCATGAATATTTTTGAAGTATGAGTTACATTTCAACAATCTGAAACCTATTGTACACACTAGTAATTGTTTTCTTTATTTCACCGTCTTTTTTTATCTGCTGTGAAATTTCTGTTAATTTTTGCAGTTATCTGTGGTTAAATGTAATTCTGTTGCAAGACAAACCACACTGTCTAGGAATCTAAACTAAGGCCTTAAAGGGAAAGGGAAAGCTGTTACAGAAGACAGAACTGAAACAAAAGTGAATGCGTTGCAGTACTTACAGAACAGCAGATATTATGATAAATGACCATTTATTATATTTTTAAACACTTTGCTACACCAACACTTACTAATCATCACTGTAATATTTTAATCATCATAAAAGTAAGCCAATAAAATTGCAGAAGGACAATCTGACCTTAAGCAGGTTTATGCAAACTAATTTCACTACATTCAGTAGCTTTTTCTCTCTGCCTTGCGAGCATTTATATAAATTATTATTTTCTCTGTTGCACTTTTTTTTTGACCCACATGGTTAGTTAACATTAGGGGCTCTAGGGATGTTCCAGTTGAGAATAGAAACTGATGGAGTCTGGTGTTGATGCAATCTTGTTTATTTACAAGGAATATACAATATCCTGCTTGCTGAATGTGTGAGGAACCAAGAACAAATGGAGCAGTTTCTCAGCTTACAGACCCAAGCCTCTTAAACAGCTTAAATATCCAACAGACCTAAAAACTCTCTCTAGCTTTTTCCAGGGTCAAACTGTGCTTACCAGCTACTCACTGTCTTCCTTTTCTTTTTTCCTTTGCCTCTCTCCCTGTTTTTGTTTTTCCTCAGTTTCTCTGTATACTACACACACACATACACACACACACACACACACCCTCTCTCTCTCTCCCACTCCCACTCCTCAGCAAAAAAAAAAACCTTTGCCCACAGAATCCAAACTCCATGGCAATTCACAACATTTTGTCTTGGGAAGGGGCTTCTGAATAACTTATCCTTATAGTTATGTTAATTGAAGGGTGCAGTCACAATCCATCTCAAAGAAGTTTGTGATTCATGCAGTGACCACTCAGTATAAAAATACAGTAATAGGAGACTGGCATACTTACCAAAGTGATTGAGAGGTAGAGTTCATGTGGTCATGCTCACCTCCATTACTTTGCCAAGTATGCCTCAAAGGAAGTTGATCTATTATACAAAGCTCAGATCTGTGTAATCTGAAGACAGTTTTATGCCTAGAAAAGGGGCAAAGTAGTGCCAGATTTTGTGTGTCCCTTGTAGCAGTTGGTCCATGTCAAGAATAAGAAAGCTAAGCAGCCCATAAGGATTTCTGTTCCAATGACTGCTTCAGAGAAGGGTCCAATCAACCAACATATTGAGGGTATACTTTTAAATTGGTCTAGTCTTCAGTTCAAATGTCCATTGGCTGCAGTGAGGCCACAGTTGCTGACTTTCCAAAGTGGGGAGAGGGGGAACTCAACCCCCAGCTCTACCCTAGGCCCCACCCCAACTCCATCCCTTCTCCCATGGCTCCACCTTTGCTCCACCTCTTCCCGCCTCCACTTTACCCCCATCCTGCCTCTTTCTGCCTAGTTCTGCCCCTGAGTGGGCAGCATTCTTGTTCCTTTCTCCTTCCTCCCCCAACCGCCTGCATGCCGCAAAACAGCTGATTGTGGCAGGTGGGAGGGAAGGCGAGGCACTGATAGGCAGGACCCGATGGCAGGAGGGGGAGGTGCTGATAGGAGGGCTGCCAGTGGGTGCTCAGCACCCACTATTTTTTACCTGTGGTTGTTTCAGCCCTGGAGCATCAGCGACTATGAGTGAGGCCACACCCTACACTACACAATAAGAGATGGGCAATATGCAGAGAATCTAGAAATCCAGAGACTGAGGGGGCCCTGCAAAATAGGATGGACAGCGGGCAATCCTTCAAAATCTGGCACTGGCTTGCCCCTCCTGCTTGTCCTCTGCTAGTCATAAAACTGTCTATGGATTACACAGATCTGAGCCATTGTATAATAGATCAACCTCATTTCAGGTCATAGTTGTAATCAGATAGCCTAAGGATTCTCTTTGGGTATGTCTACACTACAATTAAAAACCCATGGCTTGCCTGTGTCAGCTGACTCAGGGTCATGGGGCTCAGGTTATGGATCTATTTAATCATGATGTAGACATTGAGGCTCAGGTTGCAGCCCAGGCTCTGAGAGGGGAGGGTCTAATCCTTGGGCTACATGGTGGCAGAAGTGGGCATTATGGGACCTTTCTGCCTTACAGAGAGATATTAAAGAAACCCTGTCTAATAAGTATGAAATGAGAAGATTAAGATAAGATTTGGTCAGTTTATAAGTACCTCCAAAGGAGGAGGATTTCTGATAGCAAAGGGCTTTTTAGTCTAGTAGACAAAGACATAATGAGTTCTAGTGGCTAGAAGCTAAAAGAATACAATATCAAACTAGAAATAAGGCACACATTCTTTTTTACAGGAAGCGCAATTTACTATTGGTACAAATTAAACTAGAGATGTGGTGATTTGCCATCAGTTGAAGCCTGTCAATCAAGTCTATCAGCTTCTAAAATATATGTTCTATCTTAACTAGATGTTATGATCCTGATGTCGAAATCACTTGGTAAAAGGCAGAACTGTTCAATAAATATTACTGTTCTGTATTTGTGGAAAAAACAGATGATGTAGTCATCATATAATGATAACTCTCCATTCCACTAGTATCATGGGAGGACGTTTAACAATAGCTACTAAATTTTTAAATCAGCAAGTGCAGATAACTTGCACTCAATAGTTTTAAACGAATGGCTGAGGAGCTCACTGGACCATTAAGGTTGATTTTCAATAACTCTTGGGATACTTCAGAAGTTCCACTAGACTGGAAGAAAACTAATGTGCCAATATTTAGAAAGGAAAAATGGGATGGCTCAGGTAATTATAGGCCTGTCAGCCTGACATTGATGCCAAACAAGGTACTGGGGTTGTTGATACAAGACTTGATTGATAAAGAATTAGAGGAATATATCTAATCAATATGGGTTTACGGACACAGACCCTGTCAGACTAACTTTTTTTTATGACATGACATGTTTGGTTGATAGAGATCATGATGCTGAAATAATATACTTAGACTTCTGTAAGGTAGCTACCTTGACTAGGTACTGCATGGCATCTTGATTAAAAAGGTAGAATGATATAACATTAACATGGGATGCATTAAATGGATTAGAAGCTGGCTAACTGATAGGTCTCAAAATTTCACTGTAAACAGGAAATCATTGTCCAACTGGTTTGTTTCTAGTGGGGCCCTTCAGGCATCTGTTTTTGGCCATATACCATTTAAAACTTTTATCAATAATGTGGAAGAAAACTTTATCAGTAATGATTTTAGGTTTGCAGATGACACAAACATTGGAAGAGTGATCAATAATGAAGAAGAAAAGTCACTAATACAGAGTGGGATTGTTGGGTAAGCTGAGTGCAAGCAAACAATATGTATTTTAATATGGCATAAAAAATGTAGGCCATGCTTACAGGACGAGGGTTCTATCCTGGGAAGATCTGGAGTCGTGGTACATAATCAGCTGAACAAGAGCTCACAGTGTGACACTGTGGCTACAAAGGTTAATGCAATCCTTGGCTTCATAAATAGGGTAATCTCAAAGAGGAATAGAGAGGTGATGGATTTTCCATGGCTGGCAATTTTAAAATCAAAATTGTATGTTTTTTTTCCTAAAAGATATGCTTTAGGAATTATTTTGGTGAAGTTCTCTAACCTGTTGTTGCCACTGGGATGTTATTCATTTACGTGTGGGAGGGCAGTTGGTCCATGATATAATCTCTCTATAATCTCAGAACACATGCTATCAATTTATACAGTTTGCTAGAAGCTGAATGGCATGTGACTCCTTGCCTTTCTTTTATCATAACTAATCATTAGCTTTCTCAATTTATTTTACAATTGGCTACTTTATTAATATGAATAGTGACAACTGCTTATGTACCATTCAGGTTATAATAATACACTAAAACGACTGATTGCACTGCAGCAGCTCTTGGTTAATAACCAAAACTATCAAATAAGGTTCCCCATTCTATCCTTTATATTCCAGGGGCTAGATCCGACAACAGTTTGTTTTGAGAAATGCTTATTTTTTCATATCATTTAAATTTAACCACTGCAGTTGCAAAAGCACATTAATGCTGATGGGAGCAAAACATGCAGAAATAATCCATTATTAATCATATATATGTGAAACACTCAGTCTTGCTTTGGGAATATCAAGGAATTACTTATACACACTGCTGAAACTACAATAATACCTTAGTATTAATGTATATGCTTTAGTCTCTCAGAAGACTGCAGTAAGTGTCTGAAGTGAAGTGTTTAATTGGATACAACATTCATCAAGCTATAAGCCCATTTATTAAATTTTAAATGGCTTATTTTAAAGAATATGCTAACTGTAGTACACACCACTTCCAGTAAAACTCTTCCAAGTCAATTCTTTTGCATGAAAAATATTATTTTTCATTTCCTGGTGCATTAAAAAATCTCCAAAACATAGCCTACAGGACATGGCTGCTAACCAAGCAAATGATTTAACATAAAGCACACAATTTATGTAAAGTCTCTCTAGGTTTAAAGTAAATCCATAAATGCACCCTAATGTTTGTTTGTCTCTATGGGACATTTGTCAATGTCTCCAATACATCACAGAATTTGGCATTCACAATTGCTGTTTCTACTCAACAGTCTCAAGACTGAAATGTTAATAATGCAGATGTTAATAATGCCACCTTTATTTAATAACTGAACTTAAACACACATTTTATTAAAAAAACAAAACAAAAAACAAAAAAACCCAACCACCCTACAACAGCTCTTGTTTGCACAAAAAAGATTCTTGACAAATTAAAAAAAAATTTCTTCCTAGTTCTGATAAAAGGTTTATGTCATGGGAATACAATTCAGGCTAGTGGAGGGAGGAAGATTACTTAGTTTGGGTGATTACTGGACAAAAATCAAGGGGCAAGATCCTGGATTGCAGATTAACTGCACATAGTGCAAGTCAAGGAAATAAAAGATGGGTGCAAAGGTGGCTTAAAGCTTACCTTTGCATTTCTCTCATCTGGGGGCTACTGTATGACCATTTTCCTTATCTTGAGGATTGTTCTAATTTTAGTTGACTTCAAACAGTCCCAAAGGGTGTAACCGCCACAGAGAATTGGCAGAGTGGCATACTGGACATCAGCTTTGCTCTATCCACACTCCCTTTCCTTTTATGCTGGCACCGTTCTGAATGGGGGATGTTAGGGGTCCTATGACCACTCATTGGCACTGGAGGATCACACTTATGTTGAGGTAATCCTTTTTATCCTGGGTAAACCAGGTCAGAGGCCAGATTGAGCCAATAGTGCAAGATCCAGTGAGATGTAATGTATGTATGTCATAAACAGATAGCTAAGGGTTAATGTCTCTTTCACCTGGAAAGGAGTAACCTGAAACACCTGACCAGAGGACCAATCAGGAAACAAGACTTTTTCAAATCTGGGTGGAGGGAAGTTTTGGGTGTGAGTTCTTTGTTCTTTGTCTTGTGTCTGACCCTCTCGGCTCTGAGAGTGATTTTCCTATCTCCTGCCTTTCTAATCTTCTGTTTCCAAGTTGTAAGTACAAAGATAGTAAGACAATATTATATATTGTTTTCTTTTGTATTTACATGTGTGTAGTTGCTGTAATGTTTAAATTGTATTCTTTTTTGGATAAGGCTGTTTATTCATTTTTTTCTTTTAAGCAAATAACCCTGTATTTGTCACCTTAATACAGAGAGACCTTTTTTATGTCCTTTTCTTTCTTTTTTATATAAAGCCTTCTTTTTAAGACTTGTTGGAGTTTTTTCTTTAGTGGGGACTCCAGGGAATTAAGTCTGCAGCTCACCAGGGAATTGGTGGGAGGAAGAAGTCAGGGGGGAAAATCTCTTTGTGTTAGATTTACTAACCTGACTTTGCATACCCTCTGGGTGAGGGGGGAAGTACTTGTGTTTCCAGGACTGATAACAGGGAGGGTGGAGTCCCTCTGTTTAGATTCACGGAGCTTGCTTCTGTATATCTCTCCAGGAACCCAGGGAGGGAACACCCGGAGGGGGGAAGGGAAATGGTTTATTCCCCTTTGTTGTGAGACTCAAGGAATCTGAGTCTGGGGGTCCCCCAGGGAAGGTTTTGGGGAGATCACAGTGTGCCAGGCACTGTATAGGTTCCTGGCTGGTGGCAGCTTTACCAGGTCCAAGCTGATAACTAAGCTTGGAGGTTTTCATGCTAACACCCATATTTTGGACACTAAGGGCCAGATCTGGGAAAAATGTTATGACAATGTACACACTGGAGCTGGAGGTGTCATTTCTCAAGTAGCTCAAGTAGATATACCCACACTAACTGTCATCATAGAATCATAGAAGATTAGGATTGGAAGACAACTCAGGAGGTCATCTAGTCAAACCGCTGCTCAAAGCAGGACCAACACCAACTAAATCATCCCAGCCAGGGCTTTGCCAAGCCAGGCCTTAAAAATCTCTAAGGATGGAGATTCCACCACCTCCCTAGGTAACCCATTCCAGTGTTTCACCACCCTCCTAGTGAACAAGTTTTTCCTAATATAGCACCTAGAACTCCCCCACTGCAACTTGAGACCATTACTCCTTGTTCTGTCATCTGCCACCACTGAGAACAATCGAGTTCCAACCTCTTTGAAGCCCCTCTTCAGGTGGTTGAAGGCTTCTATCAAATCCCCCTCTGCAGACTAAACAAGCCCAGTTCCCTCAGCTGCTCCTCATAAGTCATGTGCTCGAGCCCCCTGATAATTCCCGTTGCCCTCTGCTGGACTCTCTCCAATTTGTCCACATCCCTTCTGTAGTAGGGGGACCAAAACTGGATGCAATACTTCAGATGTGGCCTAACCACTACCAAATAGAGGGGAATAATCACTTCCCTTGATCTGCTGCCAATGCTCCTACTAATATAGCCCAATATATTGTTGGTCTTCTTGGCAACAAGGGCACACTGTTGACTCATATCCAGCTTCTCATCCACTGTAATCCCCAGGTCCTTTTCTGCAGAACTGCTGCTTAGCTTGTTGGTCCCCAGCCTGTAGCAGTGCGTGGATTCTTCCATTCTAAGTGCAGGACTCTGCACTTGTCCTTGTTGAACCTCATCAGATTTATTTTGCCCAATCCTCCAATTTGTCTAGCTATCATGCCAAAAACAACAATCTAACCACAGCTGCACAGGCAGTGGGACCAGATACTGCCTCAGCTATGTACCAGTGGATTCAAATGGTACTGTACTCAGGGTAGCTAGCCTCTCCTGCCACCCATGCAGTTACACATAATCAGAGTTAATACAGATAGACTCATAGACTTTAAGGTCAGAAGGGACCATTATGAACATCTAGTCTAACCTCCTGCACAACACAGGCCACACAATCTCACCCATCCACTCCTGTAGCAAACCCTTAGCCTATGTCTGAGTTACTGAAGTCCTCAAATTGTAGTTTGAAGACCTCAAGCTGCAGAGAATCCTCCAGCAAGTGACCCATGCCCCATGCTGCAGAGGAAGGCAAAAAACCTCCAGGGCATCTGCCAATCTGCCCTGCAGGAAAATTCCCTCTCGACCCCAAATATGGCAATCAGTTAAACCCTGAGCATGTGGGCAAGACTCACCAGCCAGCAGCCAGAAAAGAATTCTCTGTAGTAACTCAGATCCCACTCCATCTAACATCCCATCACAGACCACGGGGCATACGTGCCTGCTGATAATCAAATATCAATTGCCAAATTAATTGCCAAAATTAGGCTATCCCATCATACCATCCCCTCCATAAACTTATCAAGCTCAGTCTTAAAGCCAGATATGTCTTTTGCCCCCACTAATTTCCTTGGAAGGCTGTTCCAGAACTTCACTCCTCTAATGGTTAGAAACTTTCATCTAATTTCAAGTCTAAACTTCCTAGTGTCCAGTTTATATCCATTTGTTCTTGTGTCCACATTGGTACTAAGCTCAAATAATTCCTCTCCCTCCCTAATATTTATCCCTCTGATATATTTATAAAGAACAATCATATCCCCCCTCAGCCTTCTTTTGGTTAGGCTAAACAAGCCAAGCTCTTTGAGTCTCCTTTCATAAGATAGGTTTTCCATTCCTTGGATCATCCTAGTAGCACTTCTCTGTACCTGTTCCAGTTTGAATTTATCCTTCTTAAACATGGGAGATCAGAACTGCACACAGTACTCCCAGATGAGGCCTCACCAGTGCCTTGTATAATGATACTAACACTTCCTTATCTTTGCTGGAAATATCTCACCTGATGCATCCTAAAACTGCATTAGCTTTTTTAACGGCCATATCACATTGGCGGCTCATAGTCATCCTATGATCAACCAATACTCCGAGGTCCTTCTCCTCCTCTGTTACTTCTAACTGATGTGTCCCCAATTCATAACTAAAATTCTTGTTGTTAATCCCTAAATGCATGACCTTGCACTTTTCACTATTAAATTTCATTCTATTACTATTACTCCAATTTACAAGGTTATCCATATCTTCCTGTATGATATCCCAGTCCTTCTCTGTGTTAGCAATACCTCCCAGCTTTGTGTCATCTGCAGACTTTATTAGCACATTCCCACTTTTTGTGCCAAGGTCAGTAATAAAGAGATTAAATAAGATTGGTCCCAAAACTGATCCCTGAGGAACTCCACTAGTAACCTCCTTACAGCCTGACAGTTCACCTTTCAGTATGACCCATTGTAGTTTCCCCTTTAACTAGTTCCTTATCCACTTTTCAATTTTCATATTGATCCCCATCTTTTCCAAGTTAACTAGTAATTCCCCATGTGGAACTGTATCAAATGCCTTACTGAAATCAAGGTAAATTAGATCCACTGGGTTTCCTTTGTCTAAAAAATCTGTTACCTTCTCAAAGAAGGAGATCAGGTTGGTTTGGCACAATCTACCTTTTGTAAAACCATGTTATATTTTGTCTCAATTACCATTGACCTCAATGACCTTGACTACTTTCTCCTTCAAATTTTTTTCCAAGACCTTACATACTACAGATGTCAAACTAACAGGCCTATAGTTACTAAGACCACTTTTTAGATATGTCTACCCAAGCTGGAATTACACATCCAACTCCAACGTAGACATACCCTTAGTCAGCCTGCAAAGAGAAGAGGGTTAGAAGGGCATAATATGCGCAGGCCATTTCTGAAGAACAGCAGAAGCACATGCAAAGTCCCTCCAGGTTAGTCCTTATTCTCCCCTACATTCTTGATTGTTTTGGACTATTACTATATAATTTTGTATTGTTTTTTTGGTGGGGGGGGGTGGGGGTAGAGGAGGATGAAGGGGTTTCGCACAGGGTTGAAGGAATTAAATGCAATTAATGAAACGCAATTTCAGTAGCAAAGAGGCAAAGAGAAGTGAAATGACTTGTTCCAGACTACACAGCATGTCAGTGGCATATCAGGGACTGTATCCCAAGGGACTGATTTTCAGACGTGCTGAGCATCCACAGCTTTAGTGAAAGTCCTGTCTCCCAGTGTAGCTGAGAGCACATCTTCCTTCCCACCGTCAATCCCCACCACTACTGTATCTTCCAACTATCATCTTTCCCCTCGAAAGTGTGGAGAAGGACCTCACAGAACATTCAAAAAAGGATCATGCTAACTGAAACATTAGTTTTGAGAGATGATATGTCATATGCAGAGCTTCCTATTAAGTGTTTATTTGAACAAATTCCTATTCCAATGTGAATATCTCAGAGAAGGTTATTTAGTTCCTCAGGCATCCTTACATTCTCCATCCAGATCCTCCCTACTTCAATTTTAAGCGGTCCTACATTACATTACCCTTATGCCCTCTGATTTTTTTAATAGATTAAAAAGATAATTTCTTGCTCTTTCTAACCTTTTAAACAGTTATATTCTCTTCTCACATGTTTGTATCAGCAATTATTCTCTTATATGCCCTGGATAACTCACTGAATCTCGTCTTCATTTCTTCCTCCTCAACCACATTCTGTCTTTCTTTTTTCAGTAGCACATGATACTTTTAATCTCCCAAGGATAAAATGACATTTTTTAACTTTTGCTTTCTTGAAAATTATGCATATAAGAACCAACATTCACCAGCTGCCTCTGTGTTTATGCTTTTAAAAGATTTGTTCCAGATAGTCTCTAAGACTACACCAAATATTTTTTAACAAATTGATTTGCTGAAAGTGCCAGATACATTTCTGCTTTTATCTGGCAAATGGAAAATAATGTCATCATCATCACTGATATACAATTGGAATATATTTCCCAAATGTCATAAATGCTTTATTTTGAAAATTACATATTCCACATATTGAGCACAATTCAGGAAAGCACTTATGCATGCAATTGACTTTAAATCCCATTCATGTCAATTGCACTTAAACCCGTGCTTAAAGATAAGCACATGCTTAAGTGCCCTTCATGTATAGCAGGGATCGGCAGCCTTTTGCACGTGGCCCATCAGGAAAATCCACTGGTGGGGCGGGATGGTTTGTTTACCTGCAGTGTCCGCAAGTTTGGCTGATCGCAGCTCCCACTGGTCGCAGTTCGCCCTCCCAGGCCAATGGGGGCGTCGGGAAGCAGCGCAGGCCGAGGGATGTGCTGGCCACGGCTTCCCGCCACCCCCATTGGCCTGGGACAGCGACCTGCGGCCAGTGAGAACTGTGATCATCCAAACCTACCAACACGGCAGGTAAACAAACTGGCCCGGCCTGCCAGGGTGCTTACCCTGGCGAGCCACATGCCAGAGGTTGCTGACCCCTGAGGTAGCAGGTAACACATGAAGCTGCTGCTTCTCAGAGTATAGGGCTATCCCAGACTGCTGCCTCTTTCCACACAGGATTTGTAAATGTTGCTTCTACACAACATTAATATTAACCCCCATTGATTCATTTGTATAGTAAAGTCTTGATGGTGAAGGACTAGTTCCATAAAGGGATTTTAGGACTTACCAGCAATTTTAGGCATCTAAATCCAACATTTAGGAGTCATAGAGATGCTCAAAACCTCTGCTCATCTCCCATCTAACTCTGTAGGCCCCTAAAGAACCTGCATTGATGGGTGTGTGCACAGCTAAGTCCTGACACTTGTGCCAGTTTCCTCAGCACCTGACTCCCAGCAGGATCCTGAAACAAGGCATCCCTTTCCTATCTCACCTGTATGACCAGATCCAGTAGGTGTTTTCAGTCTACCTAATAGATTAGGCCCACAGAAACAGAAGAAGAGATTATGATTTCCCCCCATCTCAATAGTTAGAACAATGATTGGCAATATGGGAGATTTAGGTTCAAATCCCCACTGGGCTGTATAGTTAATCACTCTCTGCCTAAATGAATATTTAATTTTTTATATTATAGAAAATGCAACAGCTTAAACAGGAGAGAGAATACCATCCCAGAGTACCATAAGCCTAGTGGTTAGGGCACTCACTTGGAATGTGAGAGGTTTGAGGTCATCTCCTTCTTCCAATCTAGGCATAGTGGTAACTTGAAAGTAGGACTCCCACATCCCTGCTGGATGCCTTAACCATTGGGTTACTGTCTATGGTGGGATGGGGGAATTCTCTGTTCTATCACAGGAAAGGGATGTCCTAGCTCAGGTGCCTCATTCCAAGAGAAGGTTTATGACGGTTAATATTGAGTGGAGAGAGGTACCTCCATCTGCCCTGGAGTTAAGTGCTTAACTACCTTTGAGGGAAGGGGCCCTCTCTCTGCACTTCCTACTTGCTAGTTTACGTGGCTCCCCAGTCAGCTTGTTATCTTCTGTGAATCCCTTTCTTAGGTGCCTAATTCTCCCCATACGATGCATGGGTAGCCTGGGCACCTAACTTGGGGCTGTGAATTCCTCTGGGCAGTAGGGTATGTAGGAGTTCGATACTGCAACATTGAGCCTTGTAATGTCTAAATCCCCTCCATGGATCTTGTCCAACATTAGATTTCCTTTTTACGATGGAGACATGCATACCAGTGCTTGACGAGACAGGGTTACAGAACGTAATATAGACCAATATCTTTGTTCTTTAAATAATGACATTAAAAAGAAATAGCTAATGTTCTTCCAAGGAGTACTGAAAACACACCACAGAAGAATCCTGAATGTGCCTCGATAAATAACATAAAGGAAATTAGTACTATGAACCTCTCCCTTCTCTGTAAGTATTTTGCCTGGATATCTTTCATTGCATCCCTTCACTAGGTATTCTGATTTGGTATCACTCACTGTCCTCATGTCTACAGCAAGCGTAAAGCAGTGGAATGTCAGGCCCAGTATGTTCTGTTAAGCATGTTAAACAATTCAATATTTTTCTTTTAAAGATATATTTTTTTACTGCATGACGTAACTAGTACTCTTCATTTCTTGTAGAACAAAGTGCAATGTACAGAGAACTTTAAATCCCCATTGTCTTGTCTTTTTTAAACAGTGGTCTTGAATTTTTTATGCTCTATGATTTCTTCTATAATTACAACTTTAGAAAAGCTATTTAATATGTAGTTTTCTCTTCAGATGCCATGAAAACCACACTGTTTTAATGTGTAAACAAGAGACTGAAATACATTCTATGTCTGTGCAGCTATATCTGACAAGGTTTCATAACTGTAAGACTCTAAATATTATCTTCTGCAGAATATATTATTTAAAGAAATATTTCTTCTGCATCGAACTGACAATGTTGTTAACTCATTAAAGGCTTTTTATAATATATAACTTTATGGGTAGTAATCCATTTTTAAATGGTAATATTTTCAGATAAGGTTTTAAAATACATTTAATAACTAGTAATTAATAAAATTTCCTAGTTATAAAATGCTATAAGATCACATTTAAATAGTACTTTAGTACTTCACATAATTAAATCTTGAAAAGGAATAATTCCATCAAAAACAATAGTAGGGAACATTAAGGTTTCTCATTTAAGCTCTCACAACGCAGCAAATGCTGACATTAAGACTACTTTTGCAAGCTTAAGTCTGACTCCTTGTGCACATAATTCCAAAAGTCTTTACTTGCATGATGATCGCATACTATTTCTCAATTCATACAGTATAACATCATATTACATACAATGCCTTCCCCCCAAATTACATAAATATAAAATAAAATAAAAATGTTTGTAAAGTCAAGCACTCAACAATTAGCAAATATTATAAGTAGGGTTTCCTGGAAAAGCATAACATAGCCCTCTGTGTAAATATATTATGATAATTGATATTAATTACATGATCACTTACTATTTGTTACCACAGGATCCCTGCCTCATTAAGTGCACTAGATAGATCAGGGATTGGCAACCTTTGGCATCCTGGTGGGCTGGGCCGGTTAGTTTACCTGTCGCGTCTGCAAGTTCAACCGATCGTGGCTCCCACTGGCCCATAGTACACTGCTCCAGGGTAATGGGGGTGGCAGGAAGTGGCAGCCAGCACATCCCTCAGCCCACTCCTCTTCCCGCAGCCCCCAGCGGGAGCTGCTATCGGCCGAACCTGCGGATGCGGCAGGTAAACAAACTGGCCTGGCCCGCCAGGGTGCTTACCAAAGGTTGCCGATCCCTGAGATAGATGGTGCTCAGAGGATGAATTAGGGTTTGTACTGAAAAATTTAGCACATGCATGAGTGCTTTGCTGGATCAAAGTTTTGTTGCATAATTTGGAAGAAGTATACTGAATAAGGCAGGTCTAACTTCGCTCTCCCAGTGATGTCAATGATAAAGCTCCCAATGACTTCACTAGAACCACAGTTAGGCTAAGGTTGAGTGTTATCAAAAATCCCACCTTTTAATAGACATGAAACTGTCTAGCTGTATGCATAGCTATTCTGTGTAAACATGTTTCCTTCTCTGAATCTTTCCTCCTCCCTTCTTCCTCCTCATTGTTACACCCACTTGTTGCATTTCTTCTTAAATTAGATTGTATATTCATCAGGACAGGGACTGCTTCTTACTCTGTTTTCATAAAGCAGATAGCACTGTGGGGCCCCAATCTTTACCGGACCCTCTGGGCACAAGTGTAATACAAATAAAGAGATATCATAATAATAACTAATCCCCTCATTTCCAACAGCCCCCCCAAACAACTGCAAATCTTCTGCTTTCATTATATGCTTTGATATAGTCTGACAGAGTTCGTTAACTTTTTCATGATTTATTTGAGCTAAATTTTATTTGTGTCAAAATCATGTAACATTTTATCCCCTACCAATTCTGTGCTTTTCCAAGTACTCAGTTCAGCTGTTTCAGCCAAGCATTAGACAGAGAATTTGCTCCTAAATGTATACGTTCTGAAAACCTGTATATTTCTGATTTGTGATGATATGAATGTTAGTGGCACTGTACATTAATACAGTGCACAAAGCCTATTAGTATTAATTGGCATAATGTGCTAATGTTCCACAAATCAGCCTTCAAATATTCGTATGCAGTCAGAAGGAATGAACAGCAATTAACTCTACCATTAAATCAGAAAGAAAGAACACTGGACCTCAAATGTTGCTGTAAATCACCTGACAAAGCAGAATTATTATTTTTTAGAAATGTGTTTTTCCTCTCCCTTGGCCTGTTGTTCCATTCTTTTGCACTCTGTGCGGTCATTTATACCAAGGAAGGAAGTGAAAAGTGAGTGTAAAATGGTACTAAAGCAGAAAGCACTCAGTGTGCACAGGAGGAAATGAGTATGCAAAATGCAAGGGCATGGGGAATCAAGCCCTCTGTATTTAATTGCGGTTTTAGAAATAACTAAGAAGTCATTCATTACATATACATTAAGAAATTAAACCTTTCCTTGTAACCATCACTAAAAATGACTAATATAATTTTAAAGCATTGTGTTTATCTCTTACCAATAATCATTAAATGCCTCCTTGTTTTGAAAGAGCAAATTATGTGTTCTTGGAGTTTGTTTTTTAGTAATATGGTAAATACCAAAAAACCTCATTCCTTGCTTGATAAATTAAGCAACAAACTGTGCTTTTATAGATACATTGAAATTTTGGATGAAAGCTAAAGTTTGTCTAAATTAGTGGATGAAGTATACGTATTTATTTAGTAATTTAAATAAATGAATAATACTTATTAAAAATAAAATGTATTACAATAATACCCTATTGAAATTTGGTTAAAAATCAAGCATATATTTTTCTGGTAAATATTTCCAAATCTTTTCATGAGGTGATTGAAATAAATTAATTTGCTATTTTGCTTTCAATTTTTATAATTCTTAGTTACCAATTTCCAGATCCCTTTTCTATCCTTTCAGAGTTCCAGTCTATCACCAAACTTAATTTTAACAATATTGTTAGGAAGGGCTTTTATTATAATTCTTAATTCACCATTTGATTCTCCTGATGTGCAACTGACAATTAATCCGATCTGTCATCTCAGATGCTTGACTTGTGTTTAGAGTGGTGAGCGGTGGATTTGGGGTTTGGCTGGTGGTTCAGTTATTTTTATTGTTTGACACATAAAAATGTTTTTGCACATACAATGAATTAAGAGCTGCCTGACAAATTCATTCAATGTTTTGTGTGTGTTAATAATAGGACTAGATAAGTGACAAATAAATGGAACAACTTTTCAAAAAAAGACAGTCATTGTTAAGTTTCTCCCAAATCTTGGTGTGATGCCTAGAGCCCTGCAAATCCTCAGATATCCGCTTTATATCTGTGGATATCCGTGGACCATTTTTGCAGATTGTGGATTGAATGTGGATACTAATTTTGTAGCAGTGCAGGGCTCTAAATGTAAGATCTCAAAGTCAGGGAAGCAGCTGTCTGCAGGTCATAGCCTATGAGGCTGCCTCCCCACTTTCAAGACCCTGTATTCCCTTCCCCCAACCTAATAGAAAGAAAGGGGAGGTGATCAATCAAGACAGGCAGTGAAATCCCCCATGTTCCTATTGCTGCAGTTCAAGCAGCCAAGCAATTTAAGAAAGCTCTTTTGACTTCATTGCTGTATCAGATCAGCTGGAGAGGGAAGCAACCGCTTCCGTAAAGTAAGTCAGGAAGCCAGACTGACTTAAGGCTGGTCTACACTACGGGGGAAAATCGATCTTAGATACGCAACTTCAGCTACATGAATAACGTAGCTGAAGTTGAAGTATCTAAGATCGAATTACTCACCGTCCTCACAGCGCGGGATCGATGTCCATGGCTCCCCCTGTCGATTCTGCAACTCCATTCGGGTTGGTGGAGTTACGGAATCTATATAA
This sequence comes from Gopherus flavomarginatus, assembly GCF_025201925.1. Taxonomy (NCBI): domain Eukaryota; kingdom Metazoa; phylum Chordata; order Testudines; family Testudinidae; genus Gopherus; species Gopherus flavomarginatus. The sequence continues at coordinate 282,112,696 of NC_066617.1, read as the reverse complement.
GCGCATTCGGGGATCGATATATCGCGTCTAGATGAGACGCGATATATTGATCCCCGAACAATCGATTGCTACCCGCCAAGACGGCGGGTAGTGAAGATGTACCCTTACTCTGCAGAAGCAGCTACCTCCCTCTCCAACTGACCTGATATGGCAATAATGAAGTCAAGAAAGGTTTCCTAAATTGCTTGGCTGCTTAAACTGTGGTGATAGAAGCATGTGGAACTCTATTGCTTGTCTAGATCTATCACCTCCCCTTTTTCTGTATACTAGAGGAGAGGGAATAAAAGCTCTCAAAGGCAGGGAAGCAGCCTCATAGTCTATGAGCTGCAGATAGCTACTTCCCTGCCATTGAGATTCTATATACAGTACACATGCATGCACACAGACCCTCCTCCCGAGAGGCACTGTGAGTCAGTGTGCTGCTGAGGGTGCAATGCAGATGTGGCTAGAGATAAAAGACAATGTGGATTGTGGGTCGGATACAAATTGCTTCTTGTGGATGCAGATCGGATACAGGTCCACATTTTTGTATCTGCGCAGGGCTCTAGTGATGCCCATATACAGATATTTAATAGTTGTTGGATTTACAATGCATATTCTGGGTGATGTTCATGGCCTGTGAAAGACAGGAGGTCAGGCTTGGGTCATGTCTACACTACCAAATTATGTTGATCTAATTTACATCAGCATACAGCCATCACAGTTATTAAATCACTTGGGTGTGTGCAAACATTGTTCCTTATGTCGGTGGTGTGTGTCCTCACCGGGAACACTCGTATAAGTTGTACTGTCACTATGGGGCATTGTGGGATGGTTCCTAAAGGCCAGAAACAGTCGATGTAAGCAATGCAGTGTCTACACTGATACTGTGTTAACCTCATTACATTGACCATGACTCTATGCCTCTCAGGGAGGTGGTGTTACTAAATCAGCATTAATAGGCCATTACATAAGCAGGAGCCAAATTTAAGTGAAGACACTTCCACAGCTTGGTTGAAACAAGGCAGCTTATGTCAACCTAGCCATGTAGTGTAGATCAGGCCTAGATGATCTGGTGGTCTCTTCTGCTTTTAAACTCTGACTCTAAGACAATTTAGAAATATGAGCCCATGGTGCTGTATGTATAGGAAGAATTGGACCTACTTACAAAATTTATTATGGACATGAGAAACATTTTTTTGTTTGTTTTTAATTTAAAGGACTGATCATATATGGGCCTGAGTCTTTCACTCTTAATCACACTGATTAAACCACATAGAGATAGAGTCAGCGGCAATTTTCTAGGAACTATTTTGCTGCATGTGACTCTGGAGCCACAGGTTCGCTTCCCTTAATCCACTCAGATGTTTTCTGTTTAGGCAAATGCATGCCTTGGAAAACCCATAATCTACTTTTGTCCAGCTAGTGATTTGAAGTGTAAACTGTTCATGGAGTCCTGAAAATATCTATCTGTGTTCTTATATAACGCCCATCCTTACACTATGTGGGTGTATGCATACAGACAAGGACTTAATTCTTTCAATTGAGCTTCTTGCATAATATGATAGTATTCGTTATGATTAAGAGTAGCAGAATCTGGTCCATTATCTGCAGTTTTCCTGTCTGAGGCCTGTAATCAAATGCTTTAGCTAAAAATAAAAACAACAAAATTCCCTTTAAAAGGGGAAGGCTAAAAAGAAAGTAGGAATCATTGGAGTTTGACGGTAGTGACCCCTAATCAATAGCTCAAGTGAAGGACATTTTATTGATTAATTAATTTATTTATTTAGAAGGCACCTACTACTTTACATTCTTGTGGTTGCATTTCTTCCCATGCATTTCATTTAGATCATAATAATCTATTGATCTATCAATTTTGGGACCATATCATCATCCTGATCCTAGCATTGGTCTAGCTGGTTGCTCATATATCCCAAAGCAGAAATTAATCTGTGTTAATCTTTTCAGTTGTAAGGTGATATTTAGACTGCTTTTTAGAGCATCTGACTAAGAACCATTCATTCTGTAAATGCTTCTGTGAACCACAGGAAATAAACAAATTTCTTTGCACTAGCCTCCCATATATATCAATATATTTTATTCATCAAAATAATATATCTTTTCTCATGGTATGTCTCTTTCAATTGCAACATAGCTTGGAACACCATCCTTTGGCTTTTCTGACCTTTCATAGCTCCTCATTTGTCTGGAAGGGTTCTGCCTGAAGGAGAGTGATAGTAGTTGTGGTGGTAGAGTTCAATCTGATACAGCTCAGTGATATGTGCTCCACATTAAACTTCATTAGATTTGGCATACTTCCTTAGAAAGGTATCTAATCCTCATTCTACATGAGTTGCGGGGGCAAGAGTGGATCACGTTGAGTATGAATGACTACTTTGTTTTTCACTGCTTTTATAATACTCACGATGCACTGGACACTCACACAGTCCTCTGACTGAAGCATATACAGTCCAAATAAATATGCCTTAATCTGTTATTTTTAGTATCTAAAAAGTGCTTCATAGTCATTGATTGATTCTCACTGCATCCCTATGTGATAGTAAGTATTATCCCTATTTCAAAGATGGAGAAAATAAGCCCCAGGACAAATTCAGTCTTAGCATTTGTAGGCACAACTTCCATTGACTTATGTTTATGTTGACTTATGTTCCTGTTTATAGCATTGCTGAAGTTTGTTCCAAAAAAAGACTAAGTGATTTTCTCGTGGTGATTCAACAAGACAAAGGTGATTTAGGAACCGAAGTGTCATTTCTTTTCAGGTTTCAGAGTAGCAGCCGTGTTAGTCTGTATCCACAAAAAGAAAAGGAGTACTTGTGGCACCTTAGAGACTAACAAATTTATTTGAGCATAAGCTTTTGTGGGCTACCGCCCACTTCTTCAGATGCAGAGAATGGAACATATAGTAAAGATATATACACATACATAACATGAAAAGGTGGAAGTAGCCATATCAACTCTAAGAGGCTAATTAATTAAGAGGCGCAATTATCGGCAGGAAAAAAAAACTTTTGTAGTGATAATCAGGATGGCCCATTTTAGACAGTTGACAAGAGGTGTGAGGTTAACATTGTGAGCCTCTCTCTCAATTCCCACTGAAGTTCCAGGACTAAGCCCACATTGCCTCAGATCTCGCTAATTATATATACCCTTTTATATACATTTGGTACCTGCATTGGAAATAAAGTCATGCATAAAGTTGCTTGCTAGTAAGGGAATTAAGAAACAAAAGAAAGGTTAACAAGTTGACCAGAAACAGCAGGAGTATCAAAACATCATGCGAAGAAGACTTAGTGATACAGAGCTTGGTTTATCAGCAAAATAATCTGAATCTTTTTAATATGTATGAAGTTTTAAGCAGACAATTTTCTATAATTTATGGCTCTACTGCATGCTATCATTACATCTTCCTGGATAAAGAGATCAGCATGAATTATGGAGATTCTTGATTATGTTATCAAGCACTCTTGTGCCTTGATAATACTGCTTGATGCTTTGCTCTTTGGAAGTAATACCATGCAAAATTTTCCCAGCCAAACTTGTAATTTGTTAAAGGAATAAATACAAAGGCTGCATTATAAAATACAAATGCTTATTCCAATTAAAAACTATGGTTGTTGTATTTTGAGAATCAAGAATATTTCATTTCACTTACTACAAATCACTTTCATAAAGCTAAAGTTACTAGTATGCAACACTTTGGACCATAATCAAGATACTTATAATGGTCTAAACATTCAGAAGCCATTAGCCATTTTTACTGTTATCAATAAACACTATTATGCACCATTTCAATTTCTTATAGAACATTTAACCTGTGCTTCTGTAACAGCTTCCAGAGGCAAACTTTGTTTCTGACACTATAGTGTTTGGAACAAAATGGCTTCAGACACTTTTTTACTTACACACACACACACACACACACACACACACACACACACACACACACACACACACACACACACACACACACACACACACACACACAGAATTAAAATACATCACAAAGGATTAAAATGACTGATAACCATTAGAAATACAAATACTGTAATTTATCAGATTTTGTGTTGAGGAGAAATAAACCAAATAAAACAAAAAAAGCTCAATCTGTATCTACTAAATAATCTCTTGTGATGGTGCTGAAATTATAAAGGCATTTGCTGTCCATGTCCACATTCCCTTTAACTGTTTGTTGTCAAACCCAATCATGTTGCTAACTGATAGTTCACTGAAAATGCATATACATTGTAAAATGGCCTTTTCTTTTTATTTTTATGTTAGCATGGGGTGCTGTTCAGAATGCTAAAATATTTGCCTAAATTGTATTCTAAAGCAATTAATTCCTTATCTATAAAAACACATACAGTAGAATATTTTTTTGTTGTTGCTGACATTGACTTTGAAGTAGGAATATATATTAGTAGCACATAAGAGTGTCCTACAGGGGCGAGGGGAGTAAGGTTTTTTTTAGTTTACCCTAGAAATTCTTCAGACTTCTCTTTCTAAAAGACACTTTGATTTCAGAATTCTACAAAAGATTTATCGACAAAAGAAAGGTTTGTGGGTCTCAAATCCCAGTTTTTCCAATTCCTTCTTTCAGACACATTTATTTTCTGACTTCTACAATAAGTGAGATAATAATAACCAATAATATATATGAATAATAAAAATCTTGTAATTGAACCACATTAAATTGACATGCCAAACTGAGTATATCCATCATCTCTTATTGCTGAAATCTTCATACTTCATCTCCCAACCATCTTCCCACTGTTATTCCCCTTCTTATAGTATTTTGTTTAGCATTAGACTCTAAGCTGTCTGAGATGGGACCATGCCTTTTTCATGTTTTGCAGAGCATCAATTTTTTTTTGTTATTTTGGGTAGGGTCGTGGCTGAGCATATTTAATTCTACATTCTTCATTTCATAATTGTTTAGAGAAGAGAAACAGACTACAAAGATCTGTATTTTATATTTGTTTCCATATAGAGGAGATATGAAGAATAAATTCTATTCTAATTTGTTATTTATCATTATGAACTCACTGAACCAGTGGAAACAGTGCAACAAAAACAGCTGAAATAGCATTAAATCATCATCATTATCTTCATTTCTAGTGATGAACATGTGTCTTTAAAATGTTATTATGGTCAGGAAAGTGTCTGTGATGGGTTAGTGTCAGGGGTATACAAAAACTCTACTCAACCATTGCAAGTTCACTTCAACCTCTGTCCCTTCACTTTCCCTTCCCCTTACTTTCCACTAACCTCCTATCCCTCTCAACAGCTGCCACTTATCTCAGTTTAGGCTCTAGAATGACCCTCACCCCTTATCCTTGGAATCTTCAGGATTATACAGGGGCCTTAGTGGCCTACAGCCTCTACTTCTCTCCAGTTTCTGGTATGTCAGGGCCAACTAACCCCTTCCCACAAGAAGTTAGAGGGTCTTGCCAGGTAGCTGATCCTACCATTATGCAATATTTAAGTGTGCATCTTCTGCTTATGCTGCTGTCCTGAAAATATCTTTTGGTCCTGTGAAGAGGCTTCCCCCATATATTGCAGTAACAGAGATATTACACAGCCTGTTCTGCAACATTTGCTGTTCTGGAACAGAGGTGTATCAGAAGCCCCTGTGTGATTATAAGAAAAGTCATATGGTTTCTACAGCTATAATGCTGAGCCTTAAACAGCACAAATACATTTGGAGTGTTTATAGTCAATACCCAAAAGTAGTAGTAGAGGGAGGAAACTCCCATTCTTAGAAGATCCTGGCAGGATAAAAGGGTTGTGACCCATATCGAGGCATCCCACAAGGTGCCGGATGTCAAGGTGACTCTCAAGTGCACAGAAAATCAGGAGAGAATGGGTGGATACTACTGGGAAGCCTCTCATTCCAGAAAGCCCCAAGATAAAGAGTAAATCTTTGACCCATGCTGAACATGAATTCCAAATCAGTTGAAGCAGCCTAGACTGTAGCAGTAACGATCTAGACTTGCAAACTTTCAGGAACTGAACCTGAAACTAACAGAGTTTACCTGGCTTATGTTACATTACATAATGACACACAACTCTACTTAAAATCTGGTCCCTCTGCATCTTTAAAACACATCTATTTACAATTCTGATGCACAAAAGTTACTGTCATAACGTAGGATAACTAACAAAAATGTGAATGGATTCTGTCTGGCACGTTATCAAGAGAACTGTCAGTTAAGTTCCAATAATATGACCTTTATTGATGGTGATGAAATGAGAGGCAAAAAGAGCACCGTTCAGTTTTTAGATGCCAGGCTGAGTTGGTAGCACTGGCAAGAAGAAAGAAAAAAGCAAAACAAAACAAGCCAAAAAAGCACCCAAACTTTGAACTTGTAAATAAATCTGGTAAGGAATTTATCAAGAAAAGAAATGTAGAACCCTACAATTTTGTTTTATACTTATCGACCTCTTTTTAAGGCTGACCTGATTATATTCCTGAACTTTAACCTTGGACTGGCAGGGTCAGCCTCCTCCTTACCCTAGTTTAGGGAGATTCGGATAGAAGAGCAAACCAGTCCTGATATGGTTAAATCAGGTAATAGTTTTATTAAACACTGACAATTACACATAAACACTTACAAGCATGCTATAATTTTAAGGCACGGTAATTCTACTGCTAGAAAAATCCCCCTTTATTTCTTGAGCTTAGTTTCAAGCAGCACAGCAGCCCACGCCCTGAATATGCCCCCGACTTTTACCTGGTGAGTTTGGGGAGTTCCGGCCGGTCACTCCCTCACCTGTTCAAGCCCGACTTCTCCAAGGCCCCACTTGAAAGCTCTAAAACCTGATCAGGCCCTTTTTTGGTAAGTCCTCTTAATCCCTCTGATTCCCGCTGCCCTACGGCTAGTCGTTCAGAGGGTTCAGATTTCCCACCCTCTTCTCTCCCGTCGGCCCGAGATGAGGCCCGAGATCACAGCCCTGTTGATCCACCTATTCCTGATCTCCCATGGTGGGGATGTGTCAGGTAAGGATTTTCAAGCAGAGTACTGCAACTCAGAATCTCATCCCCGCTCAGGGACAGTCCAATTGCTCAGACTGGGCAAACAGTGGCTCCAGCTAGTCTTAGGATTCCAGTGCCAGCAGATCTCCCATGGTGGGGATGTGTCCACTAGTACCTTCGTCCCTTGACAGCCAGTTCACCGACTGAGTTCCCCGATGGATCTGTCCAGCCATTCTTTATACCCTTTTTCACTGACTTCCAACACGCATGAATCAGGCAGTTTAGACCATTTCCAAATTTGGGCTTGCCACAGGGTCAGTTTCTCGGAATGTCCCCACCCCCTTCCAGATGGTCAGCAAGACGTGACCCCAGGAGTGTCAGCAACCTGTTTCTTGTAAAACCCCCTCCCCTATTAGCCAAGCTATTTCTTGTAAAACCCCCTCTCCTATTAGCCAAGCTATTTCTTAACCTATTGCAAAAATTCACCACCCCCCTTAAGCCATTAGATGCTTTAAAACTTGTGCATAACAAACTTCCCCTTTTACTATGCCTTCTATTAACCCTTGAATATATTCCCTTTAGGCCTTCTATACAATAGGCCTTGTCCAACTTATTTCTCAGAGTACAAATACACTTGAACAGAAGCTGCTTCACAAAGCTACTTCACTCTTGCAGCTGTTTTTAGTCACATGTCTATACATGTCTGGCAAGAAGAGAAGAACTAAAGCAGCATAAGTTTTGTCAAAAGAACTGCTTTTTCCTAAAGCTGCTTACCCACTAGCATCAGCGTGACATAAATTGACCTAAGGCACCCAGGACACTTCCAACTTCTGTCTTTAACATTTTGGGGGAGATTTGTGATTGAGTATACTTAATTCTATATTCTTCATTTCATAATTGTTTAGAAAAGGGAAACACATAGACCACAGAGATCTGTATTTTATATTTGTTTTCATATAGAGGAGATATGAAAAGGCAATTTTATACTAATTTATTATTTATCATTACAAGCTCACAATAGCCCCACCAGTGGAAACAGCCCAACAAAAAAGAGCTGAAGAAAAATGTTATATTTCAGTAAATGTCAGCATTAGGATGAAGATCAAATTGTGAATAGAGATTTAGCATTTTATCAAAATGTGAGATGCTTATTGCTGGTCATATTTACATGTGAGTAACAGATTCTGGATTTTATCAGCCTAATAATGCTTAGCTTTTGAAGAAGGTGGACATGTTCACATGATTCATCTGAAGGAAGAAATTTCTTTTGTTACATATCAGCTCTTAAATTGAGAGTACATGATATGACTTCTTGTCATAATCCTTCATTTGCTCTGTGAATTTCTCCACAAATTATCCTTTTAGTTGCTTGTTAGAGTATTTATCTTAAAAGATTTGTTGTTTTACTTACTTTCTTCATTTGCATTAATACAATAACAGTTTCATAACTAGTAAGCTTCTCTTTGTCCGTTACAGCTATTCCCCTATTCCATTTTGTTTCCCCAGACTCCATTTTGTTTTCTGTTCTCCTGTGGCCGCCCTTCCCTGGCTGTTAAGTTGTTTACCAGGGCCACTGCCCTTCTCAAAGGGAGGGCCCCTTAAGTTGTTTAACAAGAGCCATTGCCCTTCTCAAAGGGATGGCCACTTGTGCTGCATGCTAAGTGGGACCACTGCCCTTTTCAAAGGGTTAGTCCTGTTATCACCTCGTTGAACCTGGGCTTGGTGTAGGGTAGGCAATGTCCAGAGCTGCAAGGCCTATTGTGGTTTTAAGATCCTGGGCATGAGTCATAGTCTCATGTGCTCTTGAGTCACCTATTGCACAGGACTATGTCCAGGCATGTCTCTGGGCTTACCTTCAGTTTTTCCCCTGTGCCCCCTCCCCTGTGACAGAGGGAGCCTATCAGGATTACTGGTGGGAAACTGCCCAAGTTTGCCTTTAAAACCAGACATTTTTGAAACACACCTCAGAAAGGTTCCTGCATTGCTGCCTGGTCTGATCAGCCAGGGGTTCTGGGGGGTCCTTTCTCCGCTCTCGTTTTATTTTTGAGCGTACCCCTGTTTTTTGAACCCCCCCCCCACGAAGAACGAATTGCTACCTGAGAGATCTCCTGATTATTGAGACTGTACCGAACCCTCCTTGCCTCTTCTGATGTTGCTGCTGCTTCTGCCTTTGCTGCTGCCTTGGGGACTGGTAAGAATCCCTCTGTAAAACTTTCTATACTTTTATTTTATTATTTTAGCTGCTGGCTCTGTTTCCCCAGCACACAGACTCAAGCTAAACCTTGGTCTGTGTCTTAAAACCTCTCTTAAACTACAGAGCTCTTTGCCACTGCTAAGCTCTGCTCCTGTGGGCTTTGCCTTGGGGCTCTCTGCTTTCAGCTGTATCCACCGCTGTAGCCACCATCCCTTGGCTTCCTTGGGAGCTGGGTCCTGGATACATACCACTCTGCCCTCTGTAACCTCCCCATAGCATAAGGTGCACCATAGGTCTTGTTTTTTTTTTAATTTAATAAGTCATAGTTTGTTAAGATTGTAGAGCCTGTAAGTTTCTGTGATATTTGTTGTGTTGCCTAATTGTTGGTTAAGATAAGTTTAGAAAATCATTGCCTGGTTGTATTCTGTAGCTGCTTGTCATTTTATATAAGTTTGATTAAGTTAGGGGATAGATAAGGTTTTTACTATTTGAATTTGTCTTCCCACTGCCCCAATCCCCCCCCCCCCCGAGCTCCCCAGTCACTCATTGCAGTCTCTCTGCTGTTTAAACTTGCAGCCTGTCTGCTCTCTGTGTCTCCCTGAGTTTAAATCTCCCTCTGTAGCGCCTCTATCTTTGGTTTCTGCTCCACCACGTGCTCCTCTTCCCCCATCCCCTAACCTCATTCCTCTACCACTGCCTTTCTCTCTCTCTCTCTCTCTTTTAATCCCTTCCCCCACGTGTTCACCCCGCTCCTACTGCTGCCAAACCTCAATTGTATTACTGAAGTCTAGCATAAAACCCCATTGGTTACCCTTTTTCTCTCTCACACACCTCACATTTTATATTTACACCACTGTGACACATTTTTACCTAGAGTTGTTGGTTATTTAACACATTTTACCCATAACTGTTAGTTGGTTATATGCTGCTGTGACACACCCTTTACCTAGAAATTGTTAGCTACCTGTTACATTTATACTTCAGTGTTAGTTGGTTACCAACTGTATTGTACCCCACTGTATTGTACCCCACTATTGAAACCCCCTATACTATACTAAAAGAACTCCCTCCCCAATTGCCTACCTTAACAAACCCCATACCCCTCACTATTAAATTTTCCCTGTTTTTGCATTTTCTTAATAAAGTTGATTTTGCACCCCACCTGTGTGGTAATTGCTCCCCAAGATCCCATATACCTGCAGGCAGGGACACTCTTCTCCTTTCACTTCTGCTGAAACACTTATAATTTTGATTGATTATTTGAAATTTACATTTAGGTGTTGATGGATTACAAGTACTGTACTGGATACAGCTGGTAGTCCTGGCTGGTGATAGCCAAATCTTTCTTGTCACAGTTGTTACTCATTTCACATGAGAAAAAGCTGTGGATCTCAGACTGGCTGGGGGTTTGAACAAAGAACTCAATTTTTGTAGTTTTATAAAGGCCATCGTGAATTCCCATTGAAATCAATTAATCTTTCTATTGACTTCAATTGGGATTTGGTTCAGGTGCTATATATAGTGGTAAAATCAGTATTTACTTCTTTATTTTGATAGTAGATTTGTAAAAAACAAACAAACAAAAACCACCTATGTTAGGTTGTAAGCACTTTTGTCCTGACATCAAAATAAAATCATGAAAGAAAAATTTAAACTAACAGTAATTCCACTTCTGAAAACCAGAAAATAACCAGAAAGAGAATAAAAATCCAATAAATCAAGTGATTTATAAGTTTCACAGTGCATTTGGCATTTAATGCTTCTCTTCATAAGTATATCTATTGTGAATAAGAGTAGAATAGAGTAGCCTAAGTCCAAGACAACTCATTTCTCTATCACAAAGGAAATAACACATTTCTAGTGTTTCAGACTTATTAAGTATCCTTTATTTCTATTGAGGTAGTTTATAGTGAATCTAATGAGGGATCAGGGACTCATTGTGGCAGACTCTGTACATATAATATAAAGATAGTATCTGCTCCAGAGGCCTCATACTCTAAATTAAAGCTTTCAGAAGCTATGACCATACTCTCACTCAAAATCATTGTTTAAGCTGTTTATAGTACACTGCTACCTCGATATAACGCCACCCAATATAACACAAATTTGGATATAACGTGGTAAAGCAGTGCTCTGGGCGGGTGAGGCTGCGCCCTCCAGTAGATCAAAGCAAGTTCAATATAACACGGTTTCACCTATAACATGGTAAGATTTTTTGGCTTCCAAGGACAGCGTTATATCCAGGTAGAGGTGTTTATATCTTCATGTCCAGTATTTATGTCATGTAAATATTGCCTTTAGTTTATCTGCATTCTAAAATGAGTATGAACAGTCTAAGCATCTTTGGTGAGACTGACGGTATTTTAATAGACAGGAATCTTTTTATTCATACTGTTATTTATCTAACTGCTTTTGCATTGAAAGCTTACATGAGATACAATTGGCATAAATGTAGCTGGTGGTTTCAGTATTAAGCAGGGCTTAAAGAGGCCCAACAGGCATTAATTGCAAAATCTATTTGAAATAAATTGCCCGGATAGTGCTTGTATTTTGATTATAAGTGTGTGTATATATCTGAATTTTAATAAATTAAAAATAGTTGCTAAAAGATGCATAATGAAAAATCATCAAGCTGGGAAGTGTACGATGAAACAAGGTCAATAAAATTAATGCCTCTTCATAAAGGAAACCATTTAAGAACTTTGAGGATACAAACAGCCTTTTCATGTAAACAGAATTAATCCAGTGAAAGACTAAATAAAGTCTTTGGAAACTAATGGTAGAATGTTTCATTAGCATAAATTTGGATACTTCTTAAAGCTTCTAAGTAAAGAGATCAGACAACTTCAGGAACTACAGTGAGCTATAAAAATGAGGTCCACTGAAATGTTTTAAAAATAGGGATAAAGGACAAGACCCTCAGCTACCATAAATCAATATCTCTGTTTATACCAACAGAGTTACACAGCTTTATATCAGCTGAGGATGTTAGCTACCAGTTGTTGGGATAGCGCCAAATTGGTATGGCCATACTGAATGAATGGTAAGAACATGGCTTGACATGACTGAACAATGAAAGAGGATTCTGGGAGCAATGTCCTTCTCTTAGCATCAGGCGGATGCCAGAGGTAAAAGTGACTGGCTCCATGCTGCGTGTATGATCAATGCTGATCTTTGAGTCAGCAAATATGTCTGCTTGAAAGCAAACAACGTGTGTAGAACATCCTGAGTGGAGCATGGGCTGACCGTGGCATCTCGACCCTGTTGAAGGACATTACGCAGGTGGCTAAAATGAATGATTGATAAGGGAGTGCATGTGGGATAATGTTCAGTTGGCACCACTCTTCAGTCTCCTCCTAAAGCAGGGGTCCACAACCTCTGACACGCGGCTCGCCAGGGTAAGCATCCTGGTGGGCTGAGACAGTTTGTTTACCTGCCGCGTCTGCAGGTTCAGCTGATCGCAGCTCCCACTAGCCGTGGTTCGCCACTCTAGGCCAATGGGGGTGGCCAGAAGCGGCATGGGCTGAGGGGTGTGCTGGCGGCTGTTTTCTGCTGCCCCCAATTGACCTGGGATGGTGAACTGCACCAGTGGGAGCCCTGATTTGCTGAAACTGCAGACGTGGCAGGTAAACAAACTGGCCCAGCCTGCCAAAGTGCTTACCCTGGCGAGTCGCATGCCAGAGGTTGCCGACCCTGTCCTAAAGTATTAATTTGGTAAAAATTAGTAGCCACACGCCCACTGGGCATGCTTTTAAGACATGTGACTCCTTTGAGGAAAAAGAATATAAAAGTCAAGAAAATTAAATTACCATTGGGGAATTCCATAATTGATGCATGAAAACACTGCTAGACAGAATAACCAAAACTCTGCTCCGTGGGCTTGAGTATGACTGTGAGCCAGAAGAGCTTCCAGGCAGCCAAGGCCTTCCCTCAATGAGATCCAAGACAGACCCGAGGGCTGAAGAGACTAGACCTGGAGAGAAGAAGTCCTCCATAGAATTTGGTAACCATCTTCTCTGTTTACCAAGCAGAAATTGTGTGAGGCTAGCACAGGGTCTGTTTGTGTATATTTGTGAAAGAGAAGCTCACTAAGAGGACTGTATAGCTCTTAAAGTATAGTTCTTTAATGTCTAACGTAGGAGTTTTGTGCTTAATGTAATCCTTTACCGCTTGTGTAATAATTCCTTCTCAAATAAACTGCAGTGTATGCAAGTTAATTACTGTGGATCTTTTTCACTGGTATGATAGTAATCTGCTCCACTAGGAGCCATTAAATATCCTGCCAACACCAGGTGCGAATAGTGAGGTAATATCTGCCCTATGGTTCTCCCTCTTCCTTTGAATGAATCACTCATAAAGTTCTGACTCAGAGAGACCTCAGAAGGGGATCTAAAATTCGAAAGGAATTAAAAGAAGGTATAATGAAATCTTGGAAGACCTAATACGTATGGGGGAGGAGATGGACATGTAGGGCTTTGTGATCATTATATATATATATATATATATATATATATATATATATATATATATATATATATATATATGTGAATGCTCTCAGTAACTATTCCTTAGGGAACCAACTGTACGTTGTCTATAGCTGTGTTCCCTGCTCCAGCTGGGATCTTTCCACCACACCTTCTGGAAATGTGCAGTTAGGGTGTCCAGGTGTCCTGATTTTATAAGGACAGTTCCAATATTCCAATAGGCACCTATTACCCTTCCACCCTGTCCTGATTTTTTACACTTGCTGTCTGGTCATCCTATGTGCAGTTGCTAGTGTTGACATACCTTCACTCAATGTACACACCTAGGTTCCATATATAGATATATACATACTTAGGTTCCATATATAGATAAATATATACTTACATTTAGTTTTCTAAGGAACATTTACTGAGAGCATTCTTTTCTCCCTTGGAAGTTTACATATTTTCAATGCTTCGCCCAACTCCCAATCTTCCCTTCCCCATACAAATTAGAGCCATGCGGAATAGAGATGAAGGGAAAGTAGAGTGCCACTTGGGGTATGTCTACACTACGGGATTATTCCGATTTTACATAAATCGGTTTTGTAAAACAGATTGTATAAAGTCGAGTGCACGCGGCCACACTAAGCACATTAATTCGGTGGTGTGCGTCCATGGTCTGAGGCTAGCATCGATTTCTGGAGCGTTGCACTGTGAGTAGCTATTCTGTAGCTATCCCATAGTTCCGGCAGTCTCCCCCGCCCCTTAGAATTCTGGGTTGAGATCCCAGTGCCTGATGGGGCAAAAATCATTATCGCGGGTGGTTTTGGGTAAATGTCGTCACTCATTCCTTCCTCCGGGAAAACAACGGCAGACAATCATTTCACACGCTTTTTCCCTGGATTGCCCTGGCAGACGCCATAGCACGGCAACCATGGAGCCAGTTCAGCTTTTTTTTTACTGTCACCGTATTTGTACTGGATGCTGCTAACAGAGGCATTACTGCAGCGCTACACAGCAGCATTCGTTTGCTTTTGCATGATAGCAGAGACGGTTATCAGTCATTCTGTACCGTCTGCTGCCATTGTAAATTGGCAGTAAGATGACGGTTATCTGTCGTTCTGTACTGTCTGCTGCTATCACGGGTGCCCCTGGCTGAGGTCGGCCGGGGGCGCAAAGGCAAAACTGGGAATGACTCCCTGAGTCAATCCCTCCTTTATGGTTTCTAAAAATAGAGTCAGTCCTGCCTAGAATATGGGGCAAGTGTACTAGAGAACCAGTGTATCAGAGAGCACAGCTGCTCCGTGTCAGATCCCGCAAAAATGATGAGCTGCATGCTATTCACCGGGGGGGTACCCCTGCAACAACCCCACCCATTGCTTCCCTCCTCCCTCAACCTTCCTGGACTACAGTGGCAGTGCCCCCCACATTTGTGTCATGAAGTTATAAAGAATGCAGGAATAAGAAACAGTTGTTAGTGAGATAAAATGAGGGGAAGGCAGCCTCCCGCTGCTATGACAGTCCAGGCAGAACATTAAGCAGTGCGGGGGAGAGGAGCCCAGCATCCCGATGCTATGATAGTCCAGGCAGTACAGAATCTTTTCTTTACACAGGAAAGAGAGGGGGCTGATGGAGCTCAGCCCCCAGTTGCTATGATGAGGACGGTTATCAACCGTTCTGTACTATCTACCGGGAATGACCAGGAATCATTCCTATTTTTACCCAGGCACCCCTGGCCAGCGTCACCTGAGGCCAGCCAGGAGCACTCACGGGCTGATGGTGACTACGGATAGCAGTCATATTGTATCGTCTGCCACCGGAAAGGGGAGAGAAGCGGATACTGCTCTTCACTGCTGCAGCATCGTGTCTACCATCAGCATTCAGTAGACATAGGGTGACATTGAAAAAAGTCAAGAAATGATTTCTTTCCCTTTTCTTTTATGTGGTGGGGGGAGGGAGTAATTTGATGAGCTATACCCTGAACCACGCCAGACAACGTGTTTGAACCTACAGGCACTGGGAGCTCAGCCAAGAATGCAAATAGTTTTCAGGGACTGCTGTGGACTGTGGGATAGCTGGAGTCCCAGTACCCCCTCCCTCCCTCCATGAGCGTCCATTTGATTCTTTAGCTTTCCGTTACGCTTCTTATGCAACTCTGTGTAGCCTGGAGATTTTTTTCAAACGCTTTGGCATTTTCTCTTCTGTAACGGAGATCTGATAGAACAGATTTGTCTCCCCATACAGCGATCAGATCCAGTATCTCCCGTACGGTCCATGTTGGAGCTCTTTTTGGATTTGGGACTGCATCGCCACCTGTGCTGATCAGAGCTCCATGCTGGGCAAACAGGAAATGTAATTCAAAAGTTCTGGGGCTTTTCCTGTTTACTTGGCCACTGCATCTGAGTTCAGATTGCTGTCCAGAGTGGTCACAGTGGTGCACTGTGGGATACCGCCTGGAGGCCAATACCGTCGATTTGTGGCCACATTAACCCTAATCCGATATGGTAATACCGATTTTAGCACTATTTCTCTCGTTGGAGAGGAGTACAGAAACCGATTAAAAGAGCCCTTTTTATCGGTTTAACGCTGCTAAAATCGGTTTAAATGCATAGTGTAGACCAGGCCTTAGAGTGGGAAACTGAATACAGTTGTAGAATAATTACACTTGGTTGTGTAAGGAAAAGTTAGTTACTATGGTCTTTTCTCTCTTAGAAGATTACGAAGTCTGTACAGACTCTGTTACTGGTGTGTGCCCTCTCCCTGCACCAAGCCATGCTGCACAAGACAAGGGGAACAGGGATGGGAGAAGTTTCCAGTCTGCCATTCAGAAGAAAACAGTGCACTGGCCCTTTCTAGTTGCCTGAGGCAGAGATTTACAGTGTTAAGATGAAACTTCAAGAAAGTTAAGAAAGTTTTACTGTGTCTCTTTCTTTGCCTGTCCATTTCATCATTGTTATACAGTTATCATTTTTGGTAAAACCTTTGGAGTGGAGGGTGGGTGGGGGAGAGATCTCCTTTTGCATGAAATCTCTATATCCTAGATCTGAATATTGTCGCAATACTTGCCTCTTTATCCTGTAAGCATATTTCAGCAAATTTCTGTTTCAGCAGGCACTCCAGATGGTTCTTCAGGTTCACTAGCAGCACAAATCGGCTTAATCTACCTTCATAACTGAACAAACCCCTTCATTCCGCAATATGTGGATGGATGATCATTAGATAAAATCTCTCGCTCTGGCATAGATTGCTGGATGTCCTCCGCAGGATGGAAAAGCCATTTCTCTTTTTCCATTCTGATACTTTGATAACCTCTGTATTCTCCAAATGTTGGCCAGCCTTAAAGGAAGAAATTATAAACTGGTAACATTGCCCTTGAAGGAATTACTCCCACTCCGATGAGATAGTATGGGCATTTTAAATTGTTAAAAACACTAGTATTGTTTTCTTACTACTTCTCCTTCTTCATGGGCTGTAAAAGTTTTCTATGAACCAGGAATCGTGAGGCAGTTATGTTCCTGGAATGCTGAAAAGTATCTAAATGGTTCTCTTCTATTGTTATATGTGGAAGGATTTCTCAGCTTTTTTCAAAGACCAAAGTTATAATTCTACCCATCTCTTTTTATTGGGAGGACCTTCATCTCCCAAGACAGAAACCATGTTACTAAGATGGCAGGAGCAGCACCCAGAGAAGTCAGGGGGGTGGAGGAGGACCTGCTCATAGGGCTGGACAGAATAAACCAGGAGAATTGGAATTCCTCAGTGCACAGGAGAAGAGAAACTTATGAACCCATTGCTGAAAGTGGAGACAGTGCATAGGGACTAGGAACATTCCATAATGGAGGGAGTCAAGGCTGATTCCCCACTCTGGAACTTTGCGTGCCTAAGATAGGGGCCCTGCAAGGATTCTAAAAATTAATACTGGCCATTCCAGGCTTGTATTAAATTTCCAAGGATATACCTTTTCTCTGACCTTGGATGGGTAGATGCTGCCACCACTCAAATGCAACTCCCCCATCCCCCCCTGAAGAACCCAGGAAGGAGCGCTTGGGAATTCCTTCCTGTGGGGTACCCTCAAGCCCCCTGAGGAAGGTCTGAGAAAGAAAACAAAGAAAACTAACTGTTGCCACCAGCTAATTAAAGAACATGTGCACAAACTTCTTAGGACACAAAAATCTAATCCTGTTCTTTAAAAAGGTACATTTTATTAAAAACAAAAAGAAAGAAAACACATCTAAAATCTCAGACTATTGCTAGATTTTAAAAAGAATCACTTATAAAGATTAAGCATCAAAATAACTTTCTTGATGTTCAGTTTAAAGGTTACAAGAAAAACAAAAGCACCTGGGGTTAGCACAAAGGAGTCCACAAGCCATACAGAAATAAAAGACATTTCCTTATCTACTTTCGTATCTGGGTTTTTATAGGAGTAGTTTCTAAGTATGCTTTGATGATTTTTCACAGCTAACGCAAACTCTTACAGCTCTCCAGAGAGAACAACCGGAGACAGACAAAAAGGGGAGTCTTGTTTCAATTTTAAAAAGTTCTAGCCTTCCCAATGGCTCTTCTACCCAGGTGCCCACTCACGTCCTTTTACCTATGCATAGCAGTGAGACTTTTTAACCCCTTACAGGTAAAGCAAGTAGAGAACAGCTACTAAAAGTGATTTTATAGCTAACTGGCTGGCTGGGTGGCCATAGAAGGGAGCTACGCCCTTTTCGTTTATCACGGAGGAGCTAATCAAACTAGTGGCTGAAAGAGTGCAGCATCTGCCTGCTGTCAAGGCCTCAGAGCCAGGGCTTTTGCTGCCTCCTCCCCTCGAGCTGCTGCCCCAGGTGCTGTTCAGCCTGTGTATCTTGTTGCAATTACTCCACTCCTGACTATCCATGAGAAGAACACTGAGCCTGCAGGAGTCCTGGAATAGCACCATGTACTGGGCCCTGAAACCTCTCACAGGAGACAGTCCCAGTTTTCACTAAGGCTACATCTACACTTGCAAGTGTATACAGTTTCTTATCCATGTACTGCTAGAGCATGTCTCATGTATCCTTGCCAAGTGTCCACGTATTTTGTGGTGGACACAGGCTTATACCTTCATCCCTACTACCCCTTTTTGGAATGCAGTATTAGCACAACCATTTTAGAGGTGGTATCCCAGAGACCTCTGCATCACAGGAGAAACTCTGCAAATCACCTGGCTTAATGTTTCCAGAACTGTATGTTGCCTTCATGCATGTGACAATAGCAGTTTCCCATAATCTTTCCCTCCAGCCAAATTGCATTTGAGACATGGAGCATGTCCATGATTATATAGTTCTTCTCCTGCTACTACTCATGAAGTACAGTACCAGATACTGGATAGCATCAGTCCAGAAACATTTTAAACAGTGAAGATGGCTGATCCAAAGGGGGATGAAAATACACCTGAGTCCCATGGAACAGGTGTTGAATGCTAAGATTGCAACAATATGCCCATGAATGGAACTCCACTTCTGGTCATGGACCAGTACAGTGTGGTGGGACCAAATCATCTTGGAAATCTGGGATGATGACCAGTGGCTGTAGAATTTTAGAATGAGGAAGCAGACCTCAATCAAGTTTTGAGAGGAGCTTGCACCAACACTCCAGCACCAGACCACTCAATTTCAGAAACCCATACCAGTGCAGAAGGAGGTGGCTATCATACTTTGCCAGCTGGAAACATCTGACAGCAACTGATGAGTTGGGAAGTCAACTGTTAGACTGTTCGTTGTACAGGTCTACCAGGCTATCAAAACTGTGATCTACCTACAGGTAGTTGCCATTATCTAAGTTCCTGCAATTATAGTGGAATTTCAGAAGATGGGTTTTCCAAAGTGTGGTGGGGCTGCAGATTGAATACACATCCCTATATTTTGCCCAACAAAAGGGGCCAGTGAATATATGATTGGAAAAAAAAATTCATTCATTCTACAAGGCTTAGTGGACCACAGGTGAAGGTTTAACACCTTGGTTGCCTAGCAGCTCCACTAACTGTTTGGCAGACTTCCTGCTTCTAATGAACTTTAAAAAATATACTGTTAGAATTTGAGAAGTTACGCAGGACACAAAACCCTTTCTGACCTGTCTTATTATACTTATCCTTCAAGAGTTTGGGCCCCTTTATATTATCCTTCCTAGGATTTAACTTCCAAATTTGGAAGAATCCTTTTTGCCTGTGTCTCTGCTGTTTAGACAGGGTGGCATTCTTTTAGTCCTCTTATTGTCTTTTCTGATTTGGGGTATATATTTAGTTTGAGGCTTTATCATAGTGTTTTAAATAGTCACTTTGCTGTTTTTAGGCATGTAATCGTTGTGACAGCCCTTTTAATTCTCATGTAATAGGCATTCTCATTCTTGTGTATTTTCTCTTTTTAAAGTAAAATGCTACTGTGATTTTTTGGGGAGGAGGGTATGGTTTCCCCTGCATTCTTATCAATATTACCCAGTGGTTCAGCAATAGTTGTCTCTTGGATTCAAACCTGTGCTCAATTTAGGACTAAATCACCCTTCCCCTTATAGGTTCCAGTTCTAGCTACTGCAAGAAACACTTACTTATGCCCTGAGAATAGTTGAATTCACCCACTATTGTTCTGCTTTGTACATTTGTAGCCTTTCTAAACTCCTTTAGCATTACTCAATCACAGTCACCATGCTGGTCAGTATATACCAGGGGTTGGTAACCTCTGGCACGCGGCTCACCAGGGTAAGCACCCTTGAGGGCCAGGCCAGTTTCTTTACCTGCCACATCCACAGGTTCGGTGGACCGAAGCTTCCATTGGCCACAGTTCACTGTCCCAAGCCAATGAGGGTGGCAGGAAGCAGTGTGGCCAAGGGATGTGCTTCCTGCCACCCCCATTGGCCTGGGATGACAAACTGCAGCCAGTGGGAGCTGCGGTTGTCCAAACCTGCCGACATGGCAGGTAAACAAACTGGCTTGGCCCGCCAGGGTGCTTACCCTGGCGAGCCACGTGCGAGAGGTTGCCAACCCCTGGTATATTCTCTTTTTTATTAAAGCATGGAATTTCTATCCAAAGAGATTCCATGGTACAGTTTGTCTATTGAAAAATTTTACCCTGTTTGACTCTGTGCTTTGTTTAACATATAATGCCACTCCCTCACCAGCACAATCAACTCTCTATATTTTATACCCTGGTTTTATAGTGTCCCATTGATTTTCTTTATTTCACCAAGTTTCTGTGATATTTATTATATCAATATTCTCTCTAATGCCAGGCACTCTAATTCACTCATCTTAGTATTTTAGACTTCTACCATTTATATATAAGCACTTGTTCCTTTTTGTCAATATTCAGTTGCTTACCTCCATGTGTTATGTTTAAATGGGACCATTTCATTTGACTATTTATCATTACCTTGTACCTGTACTTTGCCTAATTCATTCCTATCCTCTTTACTACGATATAGTTTCCCCTTCAGCAATTTCTTACCTAAAGGATGTCTCTGCCAAAACTGTGCACTCTTTCACACCAGTTGGCTTTCCCCCAGTCCCTAGTTTAAAAAATCCTCTACAACCTTTTTAATTTTATGTGTCAGCAGACTGGTTCCACTTTAGTGCAGATGGAACCCATCCCTCCTGTATAGGTCAAGCCTTCCCCACACCACCAGTTCCGAATAAACATAAAACTTTGCTCTTTTCTCCATCATCTCATCCAAACATTGCGACCTTGCAGTTCTGCCAATCTTAGTTGCTCTGCCAGAAGAACTGGAGGATTTCACAGAAGTGTGCCATGGAGGCCCTGGACTTTATTCTCTTATCTAAGAGCCTAAACCTCTGTCCTACCTTTCCCTATGTCACTGGTACCTACTTGTACCACAACAACCAGCTCTTCCCCAGCACTGTCCATAAATTTGTCAGAATATCTCATGAGATTAACAACCTTTGCACCCAGCAGGCAATTCATCATGAGGTTCTCCTGGTAATGACAAATCCAGCTATCTATATTTCTAATAATTGAATCTCCTATTACTATTGCCATCTTTTCCTATTAACTGGGGTTCCTTTCCCAATAGGTGAGTGCAAGAGGATATCATGACATCAGCTGGAAGATGGGTCCCAACTCTGGGATCTTTTCCCTCTGCTCCAGCTTGATGATCTCCTGTTCTGAGTCTTCCAGCCTCCTTAACAGCACAGAGGCTGTCGAACAGAGATGGGACTGCTATGCTATGTCCCTGAAAGTTTCATCTATGTACCTCTGTCTCTCTTTACTCCTCCAGTTCAGCCATCCTGGCCTCAAGAGCCCATACTTTGTCTGAGGACATCAATTTGCTTGCACCAAATCCACACATATGGCACTTGCCCATGAGGCAGATCATAATATATGTTGCATTCAGCGCAATAAACTCAGCAATCTCTTCTCCCCATGGCTGGTCTGCACTTTTACTCTCTCCCCGCAACGCCCGGAACCTCACTTTAGAGTATTTTGTTAGGTGTACTTGAATTTGTTTATTCTGTCAGTTACTTTTCATGGGGAATAGGTATCTTTCTACTTGTTATATCCCTCAGACACCTCTACCTGCAACTTTCATTGCAGCCAAACTCTCCTTACCTTGGCAGATGCACTCAGCTGTGCTCTCTCACACTGTTGAGGGTTCTCTCTGCTTGAGACAATATCATGGCAATACTAGAATTCACAATAATCCGTCCAATGTGACATGAATGAGTTGTCAGTGACCCTCAAGGCCAGACATCTTTGATATGTCAGAAAATGCTGCCCAAATTCCATCCAGCACTGAACTGAGATACACAGATCCCACAATAAGGAGCAAGAGCAAAACCAAGTAATCAACCCATTTCTCCATTTCTTCAGCCCAGATTTGCAGGGAATAAAAGTGAGTGGAGACATGATCCAGAATTGCCATCAGCAAATGTATGAAGATGGGGGACAGGATCAGTAACAAATACCAAAGTGATTCCTAGAGTCTCTCTCTGTGATGCACAAACCCCTAGAATACCACACCTTATAGGTAGCACTAATATCACAATATAAAAGTGTCAGTGTGGACATCTGTGGACATGCGTACACAGCATCATACCTGTGTCCAGCCCAGCAGAGGTGCACTCTAGAGTGTGGGCATGGGGAACATGCATGAGCATGAATATGATCCAGTATTGGGGTATGTGTGCCACTGTAGATATAGCCTAAGAGGAAAGCCATTTCCACTTACTCATAGGTTGAAATCCTGGCCCCAATCAAATGAATAGCAAAACTCCCAGTTTTTACCAATAGATGTTAGGACCTAAAGGGACCATGATCTTCTGTTCCTATCTCCTATATGACACAGTCTACTGAGTATATACAGTTGTTTCTGGATCCAGCCCAACTAGAGCACATTTTTAGAAAGCTATATAATCTTCAGATAAAACCTCCAAGTGTTGGAGAATTTTCAGCTTCCTTTGGTTATCTGTTCCAATGGTTAATGCTTTCACCCCTAAAAAAAATTCTACCCAAATTTCAGTTTTAAATTTGCTGATCTCTACTTCTAGGTATTGACTTTTGTTACACCTTTGTCTTCTAGATTAAAGACCTCTCAAATCTTCTTTCTGGATAGGTAATCACAGGCTGTGATTAAGTTTCCTGCTAAACTTCTCCTTGATAATTAAATAGATTGGACTGCTTTATTCTCACATGAACCATCTCCAATTTTTCAACATTCTTTTCAAAGTGTGGACACCGAACTGACAGTATTTCTGTAGGAGTGTCATCAATGTTCTTTACAGAAATAATATCGATTACTGCACATTGGGAGTTTGGTTATCCAAAATGAAACATGCCACTAGGTCCTCTTCAGAGCCATGCTTTCCAGTGTCACTTTACTTTACTCTGTAATTAAAACCTACGTTGTTTGTCGCTAATGTGTGACCTTGCCTTGTGTATTAACGCATGTGTTTGACTCCACACTCTATATAACTGACCTGTTCTACTTTTTAGTTACTAAAGCTGGTCAGAAAAAAGGTTCTACTCTCCCCATGGAAGATTTCAGGTCTTCCAGTATAAGCAGGATCCATACTGGAAGTGCTTTGCCAGAAGTATAGACATATAGATATACTGGCAAAATGCTTCTAGCCTCTCCTCCTGCACACTTGCTGCAGGCCATAGAACCTCACTCATCCTGTTTTGTAGTAGACCCATAACATCTGGCTGAATTAGTAATGTCCACAAATCATAATTTAAAGACTTCAAATTACAGAGGATCTGCCATTTACACTAGTTTAAACCTGCAAGTGACCTGTAGCCCATGCTGCACAGGAAGGCAGAGAAAAACAACAACAACAACAAAAAACAGAATCTCTACCAATCTGATCTGTGGAAAAAATTCTTCCCTATCCCAAATATGGCAATCAGTTAGACACTGAGCATGTGGGAAAGACCCACCAGCCAGACATCTGGGAAAGAATTTCTGTAGTAACTCAGAGCTCTTCCCATCTAGTGCTCTATCACCAGATGTTGGCAATATTTCCTGCTAGCAGTCGCATATCAAGTGCATGCCACTGTAGGCAGCTTCATCATACCATCACCTCCATAACTTTGCCAAACTAAGTCATGCATATTTTTTTTATTCCTCCCCCCCCCCACATACACACACTGCTCTCCTTGGAAGGCTGCTCCAGAACTATAATCTTTTCATGGTTAGAAACCTTCATCTATATTCAAGCCAAAATTTGTTGATGGCCAGTTTATACCCATTTTTGTGTGTCTAGATTGATGCTTACTTTAAATAACTCCACTCCCTCCCTGGTATTTATCCCTCTGGTGTATTTATAAAGCACAATCATATCTCCTCTCAGCCTTATTTTGGTTAGGCTAAACAAGCCAAGCTCTTTGAGTCTCCTCTCACAAGGTAGATTTTTCATTCCTCTAATCATCCTAGTAGCCCTTCTCTGCACCTGTTTCAGTTCAAATTCATCTTTCTTAAACATGGGAGACCAGAACTGCACACAGTATTCCAGATGAGATTTCACCAGTGCCTGGTATAATGGTACTAACACTTCCCTGGAAATACCTCATCTGATGCATCCTAGAATTGCATTAGCCTTTTTCATGGCCACATCACATTGACAGTTCACAGTCATTCTGTGATCAACCAATACATCAAAGTCTTTCTCCTCCTCTGTTTCCTACAACTGATAAGTCCCCACCTTATAGCAAACATTTTTACTGTTAGTCCTAAGTGAATGACCTTGCACTTTGCACTATTAAGTTTCATCCTTTTTCTATTACTTCAGTTTTCAAGGTCATCCAGATCTCCTTGTATGATATTCTGGTCTTCCTCTTTATTCGCAATACCTCCCAAATTGTGTCATCCAAAAATTTTATTAGCACACTCCCACTTTATATGCTAAGGTTATGAATGAAAATGTAAAATAAGATTGGTCCCAAGACCGATCCCTGAGGGACTCCACTAGTAACCTCCTTCTAGCCTTACAGATTACCTTTCAGGATGACCCGTTGTAGTCTCTTCTTTACTAGCTCCTTATCCACATTTCAATTTTCATAGTAATCACCAGCTTCTCCAATTTCCCATGTGGAATTGTATCAAATGCTTTACTGAAATCCAGCAGGATTAGACTGACACCATTTCTTTTCTCTAAAAAATCAGTTATCTTCTCAAAGAAAAAAGAACAGGAGTACTCGTGGCACCTTAGTGACTAACACAATTATTTGAGCATAAGCTTTCATTGGCTAAAACCCACTTCCTCGCGTGCATGCAGTGGAAAATACAGTAGGAAGATATATATATACACAGAGGACATGAAAAAATGCATGTTTCAGACTAACTCAGCTACCACTCTGAAACCTTCTCAAAGAAAGAGATCAGGTTGGTTTTGCATGATTTACCTTTTGTGTCCTTAATTACTTTCTCTTTCAAAATTTGTTCGGAGATCTTGAATACAATTGAGTACAAACTAACAGGCCTGTAATTTCCTGGATCACTTTTTTTTCCTTTCTTAAAAATAGGTACTGTATTAGCAATTCTCTAGTCAGAGGGTATAACCCCTGAGTTTATAGATTCATTAAAATTCCATGCTATTGGGTTTGCAATTTCATGTGCAAGTTCCTTTAATATTGATAACACCTCATTATACTCCCAACCAACAGAGCTCTGCTGGGAAAAGTTTGTGGTATAGTCCTGTCCTAAGCAATCAGCAATGCCATTAGAGAATATATTCACAACACATTCACATTTAACAATTTATCAAAACTCCACCAGCAGTACAGATTTTTGCTTGAGTATCATAACAAATCATCGGTGAGCAATTTTTCCTTGATTTAGCACTGATGTCCCAATTAAATGTTGATGGATCATCTCTCTCTCTGTCTCTCTCTGTCTCTCTCTCTCTCCCCTAAATGGAAATTATAGGATCTCAATCACTTATTTGCCATTTTCATAATATATGTATTTATTCAATTAGAAAAATCATTTTCATTAATCAGTAATGAATTCAGTTTCTCCTTGAATTGCTTATTTCCCTAATCATTTACCCTGTAATACCCAAGCACGCTCCATGCTTTTGATTTCTTCCTTTATCTACTATTTGTCTCTTTTTAGTCCAAGATGTGAAAATGGACAGAGAATCCTAATCTGCGATAAATCCAGATAAACTGCATCTATCTTTTTTCGTTTTACAAGGCCAGTTCAATGTGCAGCTACCAGAATGCAGCAAAATATGCATATGAACAGGTTTTCCAGAGGGAATACAGTGTAGGAAAAATAAACTCTAAAAGATTATGACAAGATAATAGAAAAAACCTACCAGAATGACCCACTTATTCCAACTTGTTTTCATTTATTATTAAAGTTGAATATCAAGTAGAATTGTGTCATTTCTACTTGGCCTTGGTATGACTGAATAAAGAATAAATACTCATCACCTAGTTCTCCTGTTAGTGTTCTCTCGTATTTTTGGACAAA
Source organism: Gopherus flavomarginatus (assembly GCF_025201925.1). NCBI lineage: Eukaryota > Metazoa > Chordata > Testudines > Testudinidae > Gopherus > Gopherus flavomarginatus. The sequence goes on along the minus strand of NC_066617.1, from coordinate 282,086,112 downwards.
ATGTGTTCCATTCTGTATGTGCATAATGTAAGAACATAGGAAAGAAAGTTTCATAATTGTATCAAAATGTAAACTTTTATCATATATGGTTTTTTTCCCCTTCTTTGAAAATTTATTCAATTACTGATTTAGGCCAAGACTTTCAGAAGTGACCAGTGATTTGAGTGTATCAAATTTTTGGGGGCCAACTTGAGACTTAGAGAAGCTTTGTTTTCAATATGTTTTGAGCACCCATCACTCTGAGATCCATGCCCCCTTTAAGTTGTCTCAGATTGGATTGCCAAACATGAGGCATCTGAAATCACTGACTGCATTTGAAATGAAGTTTTACTGTATCTCTTTCTATTTAAAACAGAACAAACAAACAATTAAAAACACACCTTTTTTTATTAGCAAACGAAAGAGAAACAATAATGGCAGACTGGCTAGAGCACAGCTAGGAATTTGCCAATTTCTAACCTTCCCATGCAGCTGACACTATCTGTGGCCTTGAGCAAGGTATTTAGGATGAGATGTCTAATCTACAATCTGGCCCTCATTTCACATAGCAGAGTCAAATCACCCCAGAGCTCTGAGAAAGACTGAAGTTAGTAGGACACTTTAATCAGTAAAAATACTTATGTAACTATGCAGGGTCATGTCCTTACTGTAACCTTCAATGATCAGTGTAACTGGGGCCCCTTTGATTGCTGTGAAGAGCAGAAAAGAAATTAAGAAATATGGTTCAATAAACTCAGCATTATAAATTGGTCTTCTCAGCCAATATGACTCTATCAACCCCAAAAATATCATTTGGGAAAAAGACATCAGACATTAGAAGATATCCAAAATACAGGTCAGAAATTAGTAACAGTTCAGTAGTTCGGTCAATCCAGTAAAAAGTCAAACTGGTAGACAGGATTGAGGGAAATGAGAGGTTTCTAAAATGTATCAGAAACCCAGACAAAATACTCAAATCTTCAGAGGTCAATAGCAAGTTTAGCATAACTTTCAGCAGCACCCCGGGAAACACATTTTCTGTAACTATTAGCCTTTTCCACTGCCTTATCTCATCCCATAGCTTCTCTTACATTAACCAAACTAGTTTGTGACCTCTGTGTGTACTCAGGGCTGTCAGCTCTTAAACTCAACCAAACTTAGACTTATATTCTCATAGGAATACAACAATCAGATTACAATAGGCCATATTTATTTGTCTTTCATTAAATATGCTTTTTAGTAATCTCTTACTTTGACGGGTAAAGAAGTTTATGATTATGTATTATTTTATTTGTTTAGTACTCAGTGTGATAAAAGCTATAAAAACAAGTAATAAAATAGTCATTGCCCTGAAGCTTAAAAGATACAGACTAAAAGACAAACATATAGAAGCAACATGACTGGGAAATCCAGAGGTGATGATAATAACTAGGTTTATTATTGTTCATTTATTCCTTATTGTCTCACTTCTTGTGGCAACAAATTGAGAGTAAATGAAGCTCAAAATTTATTGGGTTTTTTTTGTCTTTTCTTGTAAGTGCTAGCTCAGTCCTTCAAGCCTTTTGTGGTGGAACTTCCATTGTAATGTGTCTCCAGTTTGCATAAACTTATCACTGGGGATTTGGGAATGATGGATATGGAAACATCATGAACTTTTAAACTACAGGGTGTGATCCTGATTTGTTCTGAGCAGCTGCATCTTCAATCTCATCTAAGGGATCTCCACACTTCTCCAAAATTGCATTTTAGGGCATGAGCCAAAGGCTATTGAAGTAAAGAGGAGTCCTTCCTTCAACTTCAATGGTTTTGTGTCAAGGCATTAAAGAAAACCTTCAAAATCCCCAATTTACTCAAAATCCTGAATTCTGTTTCAGGCATTCAAGATACAATACATAATTTGTGTTACAGGATAGTTTGTTAAGCTCCAATATGTATGGTCAGATAATGCAGTATGTTGAGAGGGTGCATAGCTAATTTCCAGAGACACACTCGTCAGATGAACCAATATGCTAATCCATCCACCATATGTGAAACAGAGAGAATGTAGGCAGAGGAAAAATTCCCCAGAGGGGAGAAAAACATTTGAAAAATTAGCTGTGGCACTTTCTTTTTAACTAACAGACTCTTTCCAAGTGAAATCTTATACCTCAAAAGTGACAGTTCATAAAGAAGTCTACTGGGCCATTTTTATATCATCCAAACTAAAAATACAGTAGCCTGTACTTCAGCAAGTTTCTGAAACAAACGTTTAATGGTAAATGAACAAAGTTATGACACAGCATGTCTACAATATAATCTCTAGTTTTGCAGGTATGAAAATACTTGTCAGCCATTTCTTCTGTTAAAGACTAGTGAAATACTCTTCCACATTAAAAATCACCTGTGTTTGCTCTGGTTTCTAGAAGAAGCACAGAGCTCACTGGTGAAAAGTATTTCAAGTTTCTCAAAACACAAAGCTTTCAAGTTTACTTAAGCGAGAAAAAAGCAAAAAAAGTTTGCAGAAGCAAATGCAAATCATATTTTTAATCCAGTGTTTTATTTTCCATACACTGGTGACACACAGATCTTTTTTTTTTAGCTCTTGGACCATTAAGCTGCGACTACTTTCCTATATATTAGGAAGCAGGCTCACATATATGTAAAAATCTGGATGCTGAGGATCTTTCAGAGAGGAGCACTGAAGCAACAGGAAATGTGCAATGACTGATGGCTGCACCAAGATCATATAAAATTGTAGTTTGCTTTTAGCAAGTGCTGAATCTTGAAGTGAATCTGTTTTATTGTTTGGTATTAAATGTCATATCATGTGACAAGTAACTTTTATTGTCCATTTCTCAACATATAAAGTTGTTTTGTATAGTACTTTCACGAGAAATCACATCAGAAAACATGATTTTAAGCTAATAAGGCAACATTAGAGATATTCAGCCATTTATGTGTCTTTTATATAAAATAATGCAAGCAATTTAAATCAACACTATCTATCTGTCTATCTATCTATCTATTTGTAGTACTGCTATCTTGCATTCCTGATATAGGAACTACAGTCATTAAAGTCAGGGTCGGATGAACACAGGGGAAAGGCTCCAGCCATGTATAGACAACTATAGGACCGAGAACTTATTCATTGCTATTGACATTACACTTGATCTTTTGTCTATTTCACTGTGCACATAACTGATATACAGTTATTCCTTTTGCCTCAACAATGACTTCCCAATAATTTTGGAAACATTCCTCCAATTTGGAGAAATTTTCTTCTTTCCCAATTTAAAGTTATCACTAGCCAGGTAACTAATATCAGATAAAAGAATAAATTCTTTATTTCTCAGAGTGAGTCTATTTCCACTAGGAAACCCCAAAAGGTTTTCCAACAGATAATTTGGTAATAAAGGTCCAAAAGTGGGGAAAATTGGGTCAAATTGGGGAAAATTGGGGAAAATTGGGAAAATTAGAACTACATTCTAATATTCATTAATAATTGGACATGTCAACCATATATATATGTAAATTACATACATATATGTAAATTGGGGAAAATTGGGAAAATTAGAACTACAATCTAATACTCATTAATAATTGGACATGTCAACCATACATATATGTATCCTCTTTCCCCACAATTTCTCCAACATCTATATCTACTAAATGTGTCCATATAGTTTAAAATTGTGTTGGTATGAAATAGCCTTGAGATCACAATCTTAAAGGAATTTCTCTTATCATACTACAAATTAAGTCTGTCATCTTTTTTTTTTAAATCAAATCCAATTCCTCCAGTATAAATACTCTTCCTAGATTCTTTTCTCATTGTATCCTCAGTCACAGTTTTATAGGCGCAGCGACTAACTGTAAACTGTTGTTTGTTTCTTACCTCTGTGATAGTATGTTGGCAGGGACAGGGTTAACTCTCCAGGGCAGAAGGAATCTATCACAGCTGTTTGCCCTAATTATGGGCTAATTTTGCCATAAGAGCTAGTTCTGTCTATGGGCAACCTTGTTTTACAATGTTAATATGAACCCTAAACTGTTGATCGTTTTTTGTTTATCTGATTTCTTGCAAGCAAATTTGAAGTAGTTGTGGAGACGAGAGAGTTGTTCTGTTCTGTATTTGAATTTCCATATTTCCTACAGCGTATAAGAACACAGAGGCCCAAATCCATAAAAGTAGTTAGGCCCCGAAACCACAGATTTAGGTCCAGATGCCTAAATCCCTCCTAGACCCCAGGGCAAACTATGAACCAGGAGAAGATAGCAGCTCCTCTGCTTCTCACCTGTAAGGTCTAATCAGATACGTTTATTGAGATACTGTCTACTGAATAAAAATTTGGTAGCAGCAACACCTACCTTGTAGTCTATAGATAGCATACTAACCTGGGAGGTGGCAGAGCTAGGTTCAATTCTCCTTTTTAAATCCCACTTCTCAAGGAAGTTCTCTAACCTATGGGATGTTCAAATTTGGGGCTTCCTCAAGCTCCCTTGAGGAAGCTGGTCCACAGTGTATAAATAACTAAAGACTCATTGGAGCATGGGGAATATATGCTGGGTCTATAGACTCCTATGAGGATGACCTAAACAGCAGGCTATCAAGTCATTTTTCATGCTCTATTTGTGGATCTGGGCCACAGTCTTTTTCCAAGCTCTTTTTTCCTCCCTGTATTTCCTCTTGTAGATTTTTAGTTTTCTCTAAAAATATAGTTATGCATTTTTGGCTTATTTCTTTGTTCAGGAGATCAAAATAAATATTATTTATTTTGACAAGTCATAAAACACCCAAGACCCCATTTCCCAAGAAGGACCCTCTGTCACTGTCAATAAAGGATGTGAAGGAAATAACTTTCAGGGAACTTTAATAATCAGCATAAGCACACACTAGTTCAACACAGGGAAAGGCTCCAGCACTAAGGTGAGAACTAACATAAGCTAATTCTTTGTTGTTGGATAAAATGCAGTGTAAACAAATAAAAGGAAGACATGTCAAAACATTTAAAGAGGACATTCCCAATTCAATGTTTTTGCTTCTTTAAAGTCTATTCCCTACACCAGACACTTTTCATTTGAATTCTTATTTCTGGTAGTCATGAACTGATGATGATATTCCCTTGCCACTTTTGTAATTATTACCTATATTTGCTGGATAATCAAGCATTTCCTCTTTCATAACCTACCTGCTCCTTCTGCTTGATCTTGCAGAATACTGAAAAGACAACATCTGCTCTAACTTACACAGATGCAACTCGTACATATCCTTGGGAATTTCACCTGCATAAATTTAGTCTACTGTCAGCATTCAGTCATATTCCAATAGTTTTGATTGTAACAGTTATGAAATTGTAAATCCAAGACTATGGGCCCTACTGTCCTTGAAACAGGCTACTTCCAGGGAATGGAAACTCCACAAATTATGGTTTCTTTGTCATTTTTCCATTGGAAAGAAGGGAAATTTGCCCCACTGCAAAAGAAGTAATGGATTAATTCTCCAAACCCAAGAGAGCCCCTGAAATTCACATTGTCTTTCATGCTGGCTCTTGGTCCCTGTGGCTCCAGCAGGAATCATGCTATCAATGAATTGCCCTCTAACTCCCAGACTGCTGCCTCCAAAATCCCCCTCATATGGAGAGTCCACTGTGTGGAGGAGTCTGTGGCAAAGGAGTCTCATTTGTTTGAGGAGGAGTGGGATGATACAAAAGCGATAAAGGACAAGCCATCTCTCCAATCTTTTGCTGGCCCAACACTTCTGTAGACATGGAAGCCAAAATCCCACAGGACACCCATGGAGGAGCTTCTTTGGAGTTGGTGGAATTGAGTAAAAAGAATGCCTCTTCACCCTTCCTGATCTCCCCAATGACATCTGACTGGATTTCATTCACTTTGGCTCACGGTAAGGGGATAATAGGGCCCTGTATCTGATACACAGGCTAAAAAAGCTGGCCATAGTGGAAGAAACCAGATTTTCAAACATTTATACAGACCTGAAGTCTTAGTATTTTTCCAGTCCCAAGAGGCAATCCTGCCTTGCAAGCTGAGCTCCATTGAATAACATTGGGTTTGCATAGGAAAGTCACTACCTTCCTGTGAGAAAGAAGGAATTTTAAGACTGAGCCAGATTCTCAACTGGTGTAAATCACATAGTGAACAGACTAAAGTCAACAGAGTTATGTCAATTTACAACAGTCAAGGATCTTGCCCTTCATGACTGTATCTGCAGCAATAGAATTAAAAATATACAACAACACTACTGGCAAGACTATTTGTAACAGAACAGCATCCTGGGATTAACATTTTAATGGAACTACTTCACTTTACCTTTGGCATAGAAATAATATAGCAACAATAGATGTGACTCTAGCAGAATATATGTTGACATGATCTCAACCATTAACACATAGCATAACATTTTTAAAAAAAACAAAAACAGAGGCTGAAGTTTAATGGTACTGTCTAGTTGCCTTCGTCTTTCAAAAAAATGATATATAACTACAAATAAGAGAATAGAGCAACTGGTCCAAAATAGTCATAACTAACAACAGTGCTTAGCTCGTCTTACTCTGAGATGTTATTGTTAATTTACCCCTTACAAGTTTACACAAACCCTTTCCTGACCTTTTTTTCAAATCAATTTTCACTTAGAGAAGTTTATAAAATATTGCACAGTTTAAAGGAATCATAGACACTCACAATGTCTAAATCAGCAGTTTATCTCCTTGTTAATCCAGAGTTGCTGCCTACTGATTATTTACTACTATTTTGTCAGTCTAATTTTAAATTCTGAAGGGGATGGAGCTTCTATCAGTTTCCATTGGAAGATCATGCCACAGATTTATCCCTGTCATGAAGCTGTCATACTCCTCCTAAATGAGTCACTATTCAGTTTCAGCCTATTACACCTAGTTATACCTTTCATTACTTTGCTAATAGATCCCTCTCTTTCCCTGGTGTTCACACTCTTCAAATGTTTGATGATGTCCTTCATTAGTTGTCACTCATCCAAGATGCACATATTTGGTTCTTTTAATATTTCCTAATAAGGCATTTTCTGTAGCCTGCAAATAATCTGGTCTTCCATTCTTTTCAAATATTAATTCAAAGCTGAAATTTTATCTTCCTGATAGACTGGTACCCAGAACTGAACACAACATTGCAAATGTGTCTATACTGCAGTCAGAGATGTGATTTACAGCACAGTCTGGCATGCCTGCACTTGCTTTACTCTAGCTATGAAGACTAAAAATGACATGGGCTATATGAGCATGCTGGGGACCCTAGATATATACACTCACATTGCGACCTCAAGTTGAAGCCCATTCCACTGCATTTGCACTGCTATTTTTATCCATGTAAGTTAGATTAAAGCTAGCATGGGAACACCAACCTGTGCTGCAATCACACCCCCAGCTATAGTGTAGACAAGCAATAAAGAGAGTCTGTTCCCTCCTTGTCCCATAGCATAATAATTCCATATACATAGCCCCAAACTATAGTGGCTTCTTCTTTGCTATGGTTTCACAAAGTAAACTCATTTATGATTTGCTCCTCACTTCCACCATCTCTTTGAAAGATACATTTTCTAGCAACCTTTTTTGGAACAAATGTGGTGGATTTTGCATCGGGAGTCCCTTTAGTTTCTCCACATAGGTATTGACCTTTTTAGGACGATGATTCATAGATTCATCGATTTTAACGCCAGAAAGGATCAATAGTAGATCATCTAGTCTGACTTTGGGTATATCACAGGTCTTAAAAGTTCATCCATTTACCCCCGTATTGAGCTTAATAACTAGCATTTGAATAAGGTATCTGAAAACACCAATACACAGAGAATCAACCACTTCTCTGGCAGTTTATTCCAATGGTTAATCATCATCGCTGTTTAAAAAATGTGACCAGTTTCTAATTTAAATTTACCTGGTTTCAGTTTCGAGCCAATGGTTCTTGTTATGCCTTTCATCACTAGATTAAAGAGTTTTTGAGTATTCAGTAATTTCTCCCCATGAAGGCAGGGCCGACCTTAGGGAAAATGGTATTCTGTGCAAATTTGTATTTTAGCACTTCCTCCATCACCTCTGACCCGCAAGGGCTCCCTGGGCTCGTGCCGCCCACCCATCTCTGCTAGGCCCTGTTGTCTCCTGCCAGGGCTTAATAGCTTAATATGTACTGAAAGAGGTGCCAGAGCTCAGCCCAGGCACAAATTAAGTACTGGCGGAGTGGCCTGATTAGGGTTGCCAACCCTCCAAGGTTGGCCTGGAGTCTCCAGGAATTCAAGATTAATCTTTAATTAAAGATTATGTCATGTGATTAAATCTCCAGGAATACATCCAAGCAAAATTGGCAACCTTAGGCCTCATAGCAATGGGGGCTGGTTGGGTGCCCAGCTCTGAAGGTAACTCCACCTCCTGCAGCTGTGCAGAAGTAAGGGTGGCATGGTATATGGCATATCACCACCCTTCCTTTTGCACCGGTGCTGTGGCTTGTGGTGGTTGGTCCTCAGCAAGCAGCTCAAAGCAGGCTTCATGCTGTCACATGGGGGCGGCCTCTTGCAGAGCCCATGGTCCTCTCACAGCCCTCTGCCCACTCCTCGCTCACCAGGGGCATCATTTCAGATTTCTGGGGATGGGGCAAATTGTGTTTCCAGGGTCTACTTAGGCACCTGAAAACATTAGGGTTTTTTTGAAGATAATAACCAAAGAATTAGCTGACAGGAGCACTGTATCTCATTCCTATATAAAGAAAGAAAAAAAATATGTGCAAACTCCAATTAAAGCCCCATTTGAAGTTTAACATGTAAAAAAAAATAGAATAATCAGTAGATAATACAGAAAAACCTTTTGTTTGACGTATTAGTTCTGGATCTTAAGACAGATATCAGAAACACAAGTTTGATATTTTGTGCTCTATCCTTAGTAGAGATAAATAACAATAAACAAAATCTTCTTAAAATCTGCTTATTTTCTCTAACAGAGACAAGCTGTGTTACTGCTATTATCTACTCTATTTTAGTTGATTGTTTTGCACTCCACTAAAAGCATACGTACTTAATTTTAACAATCGTGATTAAGTTTTTTTCTCTTTTTTATTAAGAAAGCGGATTGGGTTTTTTTGGCATTTATATTTACCGATCACAATCATGTACAAGACTCACTAACATTTGATTCCATCATTCCTATTATTATCATATTTGGAATCACATTTATTTTCATACACTTTTTAAGTTATTTTACAGATATAACTAAAATAGAATTTCAAAATAAGCGACCTTCATCTGCACATTGTCTCAAGTTATGTGCTTATCTATTTTTTTAAACTGGCACTGCTAAGGTGAGTACAAGCTAAATTTACATTCTAAAAGGATACTATTATTTGATTGTACCTTTTAAAATAATGAATGACAAAGCACAACATGATAACAAAAGTAATAATGATCATTACTCCACCTAGGACAGATTCAGCATTTTAGAAGTCACACTCAAATAATTAAGTTTAAGCATAAGAGAGAAAAAAAATGAAATGCACAGACCAGTCAAAAAGCAAAAATGCCGCACTTTAACCCTTACAAATGCTTAAAGAATAAAATTACAGAAAATTTCTGTGCATTGTGCATTTCGAGAGGAAGTACCTACAAGTAATAACAACACCACAACTGTGTGTTCAGGGCATGTCAGAGAGAGACAGTCTGAGTTGGGAGCATGTGAGAGAGTGTGAATGAGAGAGAGATAAACAGAGAGTGTGTTGAGGAAGTGTGAGAGACAGCGCACTGTCACTTTAAGCAGAGCACTCACTAGGCTGAAGGCTTGTTCAGTCCAGAAGTAGTGGCCAGCAGCTCGAACTCCTGACCCAGGGGCAGCAGCTCAGACTCTTGTCCCTCTACCACAGCTCAGCGGAAATCAGGTATATGGGTGGAGGGATGGTAATACCCAACATCAGCATCTTCCCCCAGCACAGCAGACAGGAGTTCCTGGGAGAAGTTTGGCCAGGGGCAGCTACAAGCAGGGAAAGGGGGAGGAGGAGCAGAAGTGGCTGCAGGCAGCTGCAGAGCAGTGGGGGGAGGAGGAGCAGGACACCCCTGGTCCAGAGGCTCGCCCCTCAGCAAGGTGCTGTGTGTAGTCATCCAGCCCGTCCCCCGCCCCCAAGACTAGCCCTGTATGAAAGTACTTATACACAACAATCAAGTCATCTCTCAATCTTATTTTTGATATGCTAAACAAATAGAGTTCTTTAATTCTTCTGCTGTAGGGCATTTTCTCGAGCCCTTGAATTACTCTTTTGGTTCTTTGTGCACCCTCTCCAATTTGTCAACATCCTTTTTTAAAATGTGGACAAACTAGCTGCAGTATTCCAACACTGGCCACATCAGTGTCATGTACAGAGTAAACCTTCCTACACCTATTCTGCTCCCTTGGTTATACATCTAAGGAACTCATTAGCTCTTTTCTGCCTCAGCATCACACTCAGAGCTCAGGTTCAGTTGTTTGTCCACTGTGAACCCTCATCCGTTTTCAGAGTCACTGCTTTCTAAGATATAGCCTCCCATTCTATAGGTATGACCTACATTTCTTGTTCCTAGATATATAACTTTGAATTAAAATTAGTTTAATTTGATAAGGCCTAGGTTTCCAAGTAATCCTAATTGCTCTGTATGACTGACTGCCCTGTCTTCATCATTATTTACTATTCCTCCAATCTTTATGTCATATGTATCTTTTATCAGCTGTGCTTTTATATATACTTCCAGATTACAGATAAAAGCATCTATCAATCCATCTATCTATCTATCTATCTTAGTTATCTTTATCAGCGAAACTTGAAATCAAATCAAAGAAAAAATCAGGTTTGTTTGAAAAGACCATTTTCCATAAAACCATGTTGACTGGTGTTATTTATATTCCTATCCTTTATTTTGTTGTCAGTTGAATCCTGTATTAGTTTTTCCGTTATTTTGCCTGGGTTTGATGTCAGGCTAACCAGCCAATAGTTACCCAAGTCATCCCACGTGCACTTTTTGAATTTCGGCACAACAACATTAGCACTCATCCAGCAGGAATGTAGCCTAATAGCAGGAAAAGCTTCCTGGAGCGAGATGAAATGGGATTTGCCAATTTTTCTCAAACTCTTGTGAACTCAGAGACTTAGGAGACAGTCAACCACTGATGAAGGACTCTTCAGGCTGCAGCAGTTCTTGCAGATGTCCCCAGATTTTTGGCTTTCCCATTTCTACTAAATGTCTCTGTCCAAAGGACAGCACATCTCTGTGCTGATTTGGAAATCTGTACAATTTATGAAGTCTGCGTGAGATTGGGAACTTTATGTGTGTATCTTTATGTATCTTTACTGGGCTGAATGAAATGAATTTGCAGCCTTTTGTCTTCTCTATGTTCAGTTTGCCTCCATGTTGGGCTGAAAAGTGGCAAAAGAATAACAAAAGTTGTTAATGTTAAGTGTTCTTTAATTGAAAAGGAATAACACTAAACAATAAATTGACTTTCAACCAGATAATTGGTTTATCAAGGGACAGGTCACCTTGACAACAAAGTCAGTGGGCACAGGGGAGGCCAAACAGGATGTCAACAGAAAGAGAGAGTTATAAAAAGAGTGGAGCTGATTTGAGGTCTTAGACATTTAGTCTCCATTTCAATAGGTGAAAACAGCAATCCAACATGCAGGGGGCAGCATGAGGTAGGAAGCATGCCTGCTTTCCTGATCCCAGATGGTTCATCAAGGACTCCCAAAGGAAGGGTGAGCAAATGAGCGGCATTATGATTAGGATGTTTGTTGTTTTCTATAGCACCTGTACTCTTTTGTGCTTTATATGATTAAGGTAAACAAGCAATGTTGTTAGATTCTGGGCAAACTGAGTATGTTATATGCTTCAGAACTATTACAAGCCTCCTCAGAAAGATAAATGGTAAACCAGAAGCTTCACACCTTTTGGTAGAGTTCTGTGACAGGGTCTGTTTAAGCAACTGGGATATGATAGGTATAAGCAGTGGACAGAGGAGCTTTATTTCCATGAAGGGGTAGCAGACTGAGAGTTGGCGTCAAGGAAATGTGCTGGAGAGCTCAAGGGAGGAAAAAGTACTGCAGCCTACTAATTTGAAATATGAAATTGCAGAACTACTAACTGTGGTATGTGATCTTTCACTTAAATCAGTATCTATACCAGATGACTAGCTAATATAACACAATTTTTTAAAAAAAGTCTCCAGAGGCAATCCTGGAAATAACAGGCTAGTGAGCCTAAATTCAGTACCAGGCAAATTGTTTGAAACTATAGTAAAGAACATAATTATCAGAGAAACAGATGAACAAGATTTGTTGGAGAAGAATCAACACAGCTTTTGTAAAGGAAAATCATGCCTCACAAATACATTAGAATTCACTGGGACAGTCAACGAGCGGGTGGACAAGGGTGATCCAGTGAACATAGTGTATTTGGATTTTAAACAATTCATCAAGATAGTTAAATCCAAAGCTGACTGCAAAGAGTTACAAAGGGATCTCACTAAAGTGGGTGACCTGGCAACAAAATAGCAGATGAAATTCCATATTGATAAGTGCAAAGTAATACACACTGGAAAAACACAATCTGAAATGATGGGATCTAAATTAGCTTTTACCACTCAAGAAAGAGATATTGGAGTCATTGTGGATAGTTCTCTGGAAAAAATCTGCTCAATATGCAGTGGCACTCAGAAAAGCTAAGAGAATGTTAAGAACCATTAAAAAAAGGATAGAAAATAAGATAGAAAATATCATAATGCCTCTATTTAAATCCATGGTATTCCCATATTTGAATAAAGCAAGCAGTTCTGGTAGTCCAATCTGAAAAAAATATATTAGTATTGGAAAAAGTACAGAGAATGGCAACAAAAAAATGATTAGGAGTATAAAACAATTCCATACGAGCAATTAAAAAGACCGAGACTGTTGATTTTAGAAAAGAGATGACTAATGTGAGGCGATATTATAGAGGTTAATAAAATCATGAGTGGTGTGGACAAAGTCAATAAGAAAGTGGTCAAGAAAGAATTAGATTAGATCATGGAGCATAGATCCCTCAATGACTATTAGTCAAGATGGTCAGGGATGCAACCCCATGCTCTGTGTGTCCCTAAAACTCTGACTGCCAGAAGCTAGGACTGGATGACGGGATGGATTACTCGATAATTGTCCCATTCTTTTAATTCCCTCTGAAGCATCTGGCACCAGCCACTGTCAAAAGACAGGAAATACTGAGCTACATGGACCATTAGTCTGACAAAGTATGGCCATTCTTATGCCCCAGGGAGGCTTATGTTACCCAGAAACCAGCTTTTTCACAGCAGAATGTGTATTTGCGTTCATAATGGCGGTCGGCGGATAAATGTTATTAATTTAGTTGTTTAGTTTTTTATCGTTTCCAAAGCAGAAGCGTGCTTTGTGATGTCTAAGATAATGTATAAGAGCGGAGCTAGTAAATGAAAGGCAGCAAAAGATGCCAAGAAGGAACTTGAGAAAATTCCAAAGTTGTCAACGTATTTTGCGCTGCAATCCAACGTACAGGTACAGGCACATGAAACGGACAGCGCTAGCAGTGACGAATCGTATCCAGAAGTATCTAGAAGTGCTTCAAGTGAGGTCGAAGGTGAAGCCAGTTGTTCTACCAAACAAACTGTGACAGATATTCCAGCTGCTGCCAGGAAAGAAGTATCTGAATCTGAACCACTGACTGATGATCCAGGAGATTGGCCGTCTATAATATCGGACAGGCAAGTGTGTGACATTGTTGCTTGTGGTCCACCGCAGCAGAATGAAAGTTACAAATTTCCATTTAACGAGGAAAGACGGAGGTTCACAAATACTCATTTCTGTCGAACCATGGCAAATGGCGAGAAAATAAGACGTTCATGGTTAATGTACTCAGTTCAGAAAGATGCCATTTTTTGTTTTTGTTGTAAATTATTTGGCACTGGCGACATACCGCTACGTTGTGGAACATCTGCTTGGAAAGCACTGTCAAAAAGACTTCAGCAGCATGAAACAGGCAAAGGTCATCAAGACTGTATGGTGAAATGGTTTGACCTTCGGTCAGACATAGTAAACCGTACATCTATTGACCAACTCGAATTGCAGACTTTTCTGAAAGAAAGAGATTTCTGGAGAAATGTTGTCAAATGCATGGTTGATGTCATTATTTTCTTGTCCGAAAGAAACTTGGCATTTCGAGGAAATAATGAAAAGCTCGACGATACTTCGAATGGCAACTTTTTGGGACTGTTTGAATTGCTTGCAAAGTATGATACTGTCCTCAGCGAACTTTTACAGAGGATTAAGAAGGCAGAGACACATGTTCAGTACCTCAGTCCACAGATCCAAAACGAGCTGATTCAATTTGTTGCCAGTAACATTCAAGAGGCCAACATAGCACAGCTTAAAAAAGCAAAATATTATTCAGTTATTTTGGACTGTACTCCCAACATGTCACATGAAGAACAGATGTCTGTGGTGTTACGCTTTGTTGAATGCAACGGTGAAGATGGTGTCAATATTCGTGAAGCGTTTGTTGGTTTTCTTAATGTTCATGATACAACTGGTGAGGGCTTATTGGAAGCGTTTCTTGAAAAGGCAAACAATTTAGGAATAGACATTGCTGACATGAGAGGCCAAGTTTATGATAACAGCGCAAATATGAGAGGAAAGAATAAAGGAGTTCAAGCCCGCATGCTAGAAATAAATGACCGTGCCTTGTATGTACCATGTGGAGCTCACACTTGGAATCTTGTGATCTCAGACGCGGCAAAGTCATCGAAATATGCCGTTGACTTTTTCGGTCTGATTAACAGAATATACATTATCTTTTCATCTTCACCTTCATGTTGGGATATACTTCAAGAACATATGCCAATATCTGTTAAAGGGTTATCAGACACTCGTTGGGAGTCGTGAATTCATGCTGTGAAGCCATTGTATTATCACCTTGAAGAATTGTGCAATGCTTTGTCATCTTTGCGAGAATATGCGCTCGAAAAGAAAGATGGCAATACAGCAACAGAAGCTCGTGTGCTTTTAGACCATGTTACTACGTGGCCTTTTGTTCTGACAGTGTACACCTGGTACGATATACTATTTCATGTCAATAAAACCAGCAAATTAATTCAGTCACCAGATGTGTCAATTGACGTACTGCAGGCAGAAGTCGGTGCTACAATGAAGTTTTTGGAAGACTATCGAAATACAGGATGTAACTCTGTGGTCACAAATGCACGTGAAATAGCAGAGCATATGGGTATTGAGCAGGTGTTTCCAGAAACCAGGGTGCAACGTAAGAAGAGAATGTTTGATTATGAATGTGCTGATGATTCGAGTCGTCTTTCTGCCAAAGAACAATTCAAATCGCAGTTCTTTCTTGTTCTCACCGATCAGGCCATATCTTCTGTTTCGTCGCGATTTGACCGACTCGTGGAGTTGTATAAGTTGTTTGGATTTCTGTACAACGCTAACAGCCTGAAGCAGTGTCACAGAGAAAATGAACTGGAGAATCACAGCAAAAATTTTGAAAGAAAAATGGGAGACATTGATGCCAATGAACTCATAATGGAATTGAATCATTCTATTTATGTCATTGAGAAAGAGAGAGGACTTGTCACGGCAAACAATTTTTTAACGTACATATACAAGAACAGCCTTCAGGAGATATATCTGAATCTTTGCATTTGCATCAGAATTCTTCTGACCATACCAGTTACTGTCGCTGGTGCTGAAAGGAGCTTCAGCAGAATGAAACTGATCAAGAGTATCCTGCGCTCAACCATGACAGATGACAGGCTTTCTGCACTTGCAGTTATCTCAGTCGAAAACAAGATTGCCAGATCTCTGGACTATGACGCATTGATTAACCAATTTGCGGCGAACAAGGCTCGAAAGAAGCGCTTTGCGTAAATACGGAATACATGTACACTGTAGGCCTATGTATACATAATATGAACCCTGTATATTGTATACAATAAATACCACATTCCAGTTATTGCATTGTAAGGGGCCTCGGACATATGTTCAGAGGCGGCCACGTTCTTTGTTGCTACGGCCCTGGTCCTGGGGGAGCAGTTAGGATAGGGGGGTCTCTGGAGGGGATGGTCAGGGGACAAGGAGCTGGGGGGGTTGGATGAGTCGGGAGTTCTGGGAGGACTGTCAGGAGGTAGGGGTGTGGAGAGGGGTTGGGGCAGGCAGGGAGCGGGTGTGGGGGTTGTGTGGGTCCAGAGTTCTGGGGATCCTGTCACGGGGCAGGGAGCGATTAGATAGGCATGGGAGTCCGGGGGGTCTGGCTGGGTGTGGGGGTGTGGATAAAGGTTGGGGCAGTCAGGGGACAGGTAGGGGGTAGGGTCCTGGGGGGGCAGTCAGGAGATAAGGGGCAGGGAGGCTTAGATAGGGGGTAGGGTCCCAGGTGGGGGTAGTCGGGACAAGGAGCAGGGGAGTTGGGGGTTCTGGGGGCTGCAGTCACCCAGCCCTCTGCCCTGGTCCCCCCCACACACACACACCCAGCCCTCTGCCCTGAGCCCTGTACCACCCAGCCCTCTGTTGACTCCTTGACCCCCCCATGACCCCAGCCCTGACTGGCACCCCCATACATACCCAGGCTCCCTACCCTGACACCTGCACCCCACTCACATGCCCCCAGTCCTCTGCCCTGACTCTTGCACCCCCACATCCCCAGCCCCCCCCCCACATCCCATGTACCCTGCACATCCCCAGCCCCACCCTGAGCACCAAACGGGAGCCCCTGCACCCTCACTCACATTCCCACCTGCACCCCTCACAACACATGGGAGCTGCCCAGGTAAGTGCCCCCACACCCAAACCTCCTGCCCCAACCCTAAGCCCCCTCCTTCATTTTAGCACCTGGCCAGACCCTTCACTCCCAGCCCTGTGCTCGGTCCACTCCAACTCTCAACTCAGTGTAGAGAGAGGAAGAGAATGGGCCAGAACCAGGGAGAAGGTAGGTACCCACTGTATATGGGCAAGGCCGGGACCCCAGACCGGCACTGGGCTGAGTGGGTCCGGCAGCTGGGATTCCGGCTGGCAGGAGCCGGAGGATGGAACCCCTGAGCGGCAGTGAGCTGAGCCTCTCAGCCCACTGCCGGTCTGGGGTTCTGACTGCCAGCCCTTCCCAGCTGGGGTCCCGGCCGCAGGCCCCACTCAGCCCACTGCCGGCCTAGATGAACAAAAACCCAGACCAGCAGCGGGCTGAGTGGGTCGGTGGCATAAGATCAACATTTTAAATGAAACTTCCTAAACATTTTGAAAACCTTGTTTATTTTACAATACAACACTAATTTAGTTATATAATATATAGACTTTTAGAGAGAGACCTTCTAAAAAACATTAAAATGTATGACCAGCACGCAAAACCTTAAATTAGAGTGAATAAATGAAGACTCGGTATACCACTTCTGAAAGGCTGCCGAACCCTGTGCTAGACCCAACAATCCTATGTAATGAAGAGTCAGTTTCTGAATGAAATCACAGAATTGTGACATCAGTCATTGCATATGTGATTTTTGTAGTTGTTTGCGAGAGACCCGGCCAGGTCAAAGCTAGACTATATACATATGCAGAGGTTCTGATAAGAAGGAAAAATGAGAAGCATGAGTGAATGCACGTTTTGCCCATGTCAGTTTTGAATCAGATTTCTCTAATCTAACTTTTTAATATTAAGAATTAATTTTTAATAAAATTGCATTTTTAAAGTAATAATTACATCTGGCTCTGATACATGCTTTTCATCAGTAGATCTCAAAAGGAAGTCAGTAGAGCAAGTGTAATGCTGACGGACCCTGGTCATCTGCAGGCAGGATTGAACCTTGGATCTCTGAAGCTTAGTGCATGAGCCTCTACCACATGAGCTAAAAGCCAACTGCCTGTACCTAAGTTTGTAGAACAGGTTCATTTTTATCTCTTGCTCTCTAAGTGATCTCAGTGCCACTAGATGGGACAGAACACCACACTCATGAGCTGTTGGGGTTACATACTTCCCCTGGTTGAGGAAGCACATCCCAAGCTTCAGAAACTTCCCAGTTGAAATCCCAGATGAGCCCCTACTTGTAACCCCAACAGCCCCCTATCGCCAGAAGGTGGGATTGAACCGGGGAACCTCTGGAATTTAGTGCATGAGCTAAAAACCAGTTGTCTGGTAGCTAAGACTGTAGAGCAGACTCATTAATGCTCTCTGAGTGGTCTCTGTGCCACTAGATGGGACAGAACACCGCACCCAGGAGGTGTGTGGGTTACTCAAGCGTGATTGGTGGCCGGTTTCCCAATATTCCCAGCTACTGAGAATTGTTTTAAGTGTTGTTTCTGATTCTCATATGCTGACTGGCTGACATCCAGCCTAGCCTTTTTTTTTTGTTTTCTTTTTTTATCATGGTGGTGGTGGTGTTTTTAAGTTGTTATGTGGAATAAGGGCAATGTTTTGACCACAGGACCAGCTTAAATTCAACAAAATGTACCAGCAAGAGAGAGAAAGCAGGAAAAATCTACTATCCAGAGAAACAGGTCAAAGTGACTTGGTCAAACATGCACAGTTGAAGAGTAATGAGTGGTAATAAACCAACCAGAAAAGGAATGTAACATGAATATAGCTTAGAAGGCAAAAATATTGCAAATTAAAGTTCATGCATGCATATTTTATGAATTACATAGGATACTTAATGTTCACGATACTCAATGGTGATTGGAAGATAACTAATGGATATATAATTTTGCTGTTTAGTAAAAAGCGGTAGTCAGAATATCATAGGAGAAATTCACTGTTCAAGACCTGTCCATTTAACTTTATTTTTTTCTGTATGTCTGTCATTTCTTACGTTAATAGTAATTCTAATCACAATGAATACTTTTTATTAAAATAAAAGTTTCAGTTAATAAACTTAAGTGTCTCAGGCCTGGGCTACACTAGTGGGTGGTTCAAACTAAGATATGCAACTTCAGCTATGCTACTCGCGTAGCTGAAGTCGAAGTATCTTAGTTCTACTTACCTGGCTGTCCTCACGGCGGTGAGTTACCTGCTGCAGCTCTCCCATCGATTCCGCTTACTCCTATGGCCAAGGTGGAGTATGGGCGTCAATTGGCGGATCCATTTATCGCGTCCAAACGAGATGTGATAAATCAATCCTCGATACATTGAACACTACCCACCGATCTCGCGGGTAGTATAGACGTACCCTCACACTTACAAACACTGAAGTTTTTCATATCTCATTGTACTGTATCAAACTTTTGCAAAGATAAGCTAATCCCATTTTTCTCTTGCTTTCCATCTCATTCACATACATAGTGCCAAATAGGTGGCCATATATCAAAGTGTACTATGGGCAGTAGACAAAGAGAGATAATTGACTTTCCGTTTTTGTTGTTTAATTTGTTAGCAATTGTCACCCTAAAGTACTGAGTTTATGAAAAATGTAAATCTGTTTAATTTAATTGGGTTACTCTTGTACCTTACATCTGTGTAAGGGAGAGCAGACTCAGACCCCAAAGTACAGTAGAAATTAAAGATGGGAAAAATAGCTATTTAATCAAATTAACACAGAAAACAGAGAAAATACAAGCCTTGAGTCTTTGTAGTGTTTGTTTAGGAAAAAAAATTAATAAAGGTTTTGGCCAAGAGTTTGAACAGTGTGTAGTGATTTTGGGTTCCTCAACTTCCAGGTGTCCAATTTCAAACACCTTAATGGGACTTGATTCTCAAAAGGTGCTGAGCACTCACTAATAACTAGGTATTTTGGAAAATCTTGATTTAGATCATTAACACCTCTTCTATGTATAGGAACCAATAGGTGGGCTAAGCAACTTACCTTCTGTGAAACTTCAAATGCAGTTTTGTTAAACACGCAAGCGTGCACACACACACACATACTTATTCAATTTAAAGTGGAAATTTACCTTTACATTTTAAAATGATGGTTTGATATCTTTTTTAAGCTTACAGAGCAATTACCATAAACTGTCTGAGATTAAGTTTATATTTCAGCTTAATGTATGGGGATTTATATGAATAATTAGCATTTGCATATGGATAGAACTCCACCTGCCACTCCTAAGAGGAGTATGATACAACCTTACACATCTCAGTTACCTTTATCTATCATTTCCATCTACCAGTCGGCAAGCATTTATAATTTATTTTTCCCTTTTCAGAACAGCATACCTGGAGTAGTTAATAGTATTGTCATCCTGAATCCATAAATATGACCAGTCTCCTTACTTAGCTGCTGTCTGTACAGATTTTCATGCACCATAGTCATATTTAAAATAGCTGCATCTTCATTCACTTGGAACAGATGGAAAAACCTTTTTGATTAACAGATTGCACAATGTTGGAGTTTTGCAAGGTTATAGATCTTGGTTTCTATTACTTTAACAAGGCACAAGAAAGAATTTACATATGAGAGGTGTACAGCAGCTGTCAGACAGGTTTGGCCAGGATGACTTTTTGATTCTGACAGCTGCTGTGCAACTCTCAGGTGTAAATTCTCCCCAATGCTTCGTCAGAGTGATAGGAAACAAGGTCTATAACCTTGTAAGTTTCCAACGTAGCAAAATTCATTAATCGAAAAGGTTTTTCCATCTGTTCCAAGTAAAAGAAGACACAGCTATTTTAAATATATCTATAGTGTAAGAAAATGTGCACTGATAGTAGGCAGGACAGGAGATTGTTCATTTATACAATATGTGTACATATTTACAGAGCCTGGATGAAACGTTGATGATCCGTGTTTACTTCAAGTTCTCAATGTCATTCTATAAAACATCATATCTTTATGGCAGATGATATAAGGAAATGATATGGTTATTGGATCTGTGTCAGGCTCTCTAAGCCAACGTATTTTAATAGTGCAGTTTTTTTCACTCATATTGTGAAATTTCCTCCTTTTCCTGTCCCTTTGTTAACTGATGTCAGATGGATTCTAGCTGGCACACCAAAATTCATTTTTAGTAGCCTTACAAGCGGTTAGTTAAGGTACTTTAAGTGATGATTCAGCAATCTGATCTCCTTCTTTGAGAAGGTGATGGATTACTTAGATAAAGGAAATGTGGTAGATATAATTTACCTAGATTTCAGTAAGGCGTTCGACACGGTTCCGCACGGGGAACTGTTAGTTAAATTGGAAAAGATGGGAATGAATATGAAAGTTGTAAGGTGAATAAGGAACTGGTTAAAGGGGAGACTCCAGAGGGTCGTATTGAAAGGTGAACTGTCAGGCTGGAAGGAGGTCACTAGTGGAGTCCCTCAAGGATCGGTTTTGGGACCGATCTTATTTAACCTTTTTATTACTGACCTTGGCACAAAGAGCAGGAATGTGCTAATAAAGTTTGCGGATGACACAAAGCTGGGGGGTATTGCTAACACGGAGAAGGACAGGGATACTATTCAGGAAGATCTGAACCACCTTGTAAACTGGAGTAATAGAAATAGGATGAAATACAATAGTGAAAAGTGCAAGGTCATGCATTTAGGAATTAATAATAAGAATTTTGGATATACATTGGGGGCGCATCAGTTGGAAGCGACGGAGGAGGAGAAGGACCTTGGGGTACTGGTTGATAGCAGGATGACTATGAGTCGCCAATGTGATACGGCTGTTAAAAAAGCAAATGCGATTTTGGGATGCATCAGGCGGGGTATTTCCTGCAAGGATAAGGAGGTGTTAGTACCGTTATATAAGGCTTTGGTGAGACCCCATCTGGAATACTGTGTGCAGTTCTGGTGTCCCATGTTCAAGAAGGATGAATTCAAACTGGAACAGGTTCAGAGACGGGCTACAAGGATGATCCGAGGAATGGAAAAACTGCCTTATGAAAGGAGACTCAAAGAGCTTGGCTTGTTTAGCCTGGCCAAAAGAAGGCTGCGGGGGGATATGCTTGCTCTATATAAATATATCAGGGGGGTTAATGTTAGGGAGGGAGAGGAATTATTTAAGTTTAGTACTAATGTAGGCACGAGGACGAACGGGTATAAACTGGATATTAGGAAGTTTAGACTTGAAATTAGACGAAGGTTTCTAACCATTAGGGGAGTGAAGTTCTGGAACACCCTTCCGAGGGAAATAGTAGGGGCAAAAGACTTTCCTGGCTTTAAGACAAAGCTTGATAAGTATATGGAGGGGATGTTATGATAGGATCGTTAATTTGGGCAATTGATCTTGGATTACCACCAGACAGGTCTGCTCAATGGTCTGCGGGGAGATGTTGGATGGGATGGGAACTGAGTTACTGCAGAGAATTCCTTCTTGGGTGCTGGCTGGTGAGTCTTGCCCACATGCTCAGGGTTTAGCTGATCGCCATATTTGGGGTCGGGAAGGAATTTTCCTCCAGGGCGTATTGGCAGGGGCCCTGGAGGTTTTTCGCCTTCCCCTGCAGCGTGGGGCACGGGTCGCTTGCTGGTGGTTTCTCTGCAGCTTGAGGTCTTCAAACCAATTTTGAGGAATTCAATAACTCGGTCCTGGGATAGAGGTTGTTATAAAATTGTATGGGTGGGGTTCTGTGGCCTGCCTTGTGCAAGAGGTCAGACTAGATGATCATATTGGTCCCTTCTGACCTATGAGTCTATGAGTCTATGAGTCTATAACTGCAGCAAGTATTGAACATGAATATTTTCAAATATAGGTTACCTATCAGTCAAAACCTTCATAACAGTTGTGTGCACTGTGAAAAAAAAGATGGAGATTTCAAGGTAGGACAATGGAGGAACCTAGAGTTAGATACAATAAGGTGTGTTGAAATCCTTGGCAGATGTAAATTTGGTGGTGCCATTCTACTCCTTCCTGACCCTCAGCATAGATGGCATGTTAAAAGTGTGTTGGGGGAGAAGGAAGAGGCTGGAGCATGCTGAACTTTGGTTATCTCCAACCAGCTAAATGGATCCTAGACATAGTTTAGAGCAGTCCTGAGGCTGCTTCAGATTAGGCAGGTAACAAAACAGGCTTTGTCTGCCCCACATACTTCTCTAACACATCCCACAGCCAAATTAAAAGCAAACTGACTTTTTTTTTTAAATCCAGTACATGTTGTGGAGTATGGTTAGGTTTACCATTGATTATCTCTCCCACTGGAATCAGTATGAGAAGGATTGCTCCCGCAGTTATAAACCCTAAGCATCTGAGCTTGGATTTGGCTCACTGAGATTAAAGAAAAAGGGGCAGATCCTCAGATGGAATAAATTGGCATAGCTCTATTGACTCAATTGGCGCTATAACAATTTATTCCAGATGAAGAGCATTGTCATATTTTTTGGATTGCATAAGTAGTGAGAGTGTAGTGGTCTGTAAATCTAGCAGAATGTCAGTGATAGTTCTGCTTTGTGCTTACTATAAGCATGTACAGGTGTATTTTAGCACATTGTATTTTCTAGGCTCAAAAGATTAAGGATAACGTTTCAGTTTTGAGTCTAAATTGCTTTTCCTTTGTTCATTCAAATTCTAAATATTGTTTTAATATATTTTTCTGTGGTGTAATAATTCAGAAGTAGCACAGACAGTTGACACTATCCAATAGTTTTCAAGCTATTCTTCAGGCTTGGCTTAAAATACAGAGAGATTTTTCATGGTTTCCAACAGTTATTGCAAGTGAGATGACAAAGAGAAAAAAGAGATAACAGCCTTTAGCAGTGCATGCAGCAATATTATCAATCTTGGTTTGTTTAAAAAGAGACTTTATGGTTCGCGGCTACAAACTCTATAAATGAAATTTGTCACACTCCACATTTCACTGGCGTTACACTGTGCGTTGCTGGCTGACTAACCCTTTAGTAGTGTGATACTATCGTAACTTTAACCCTTCAAACAAGTATCACTGTTTATATTAATGAATTTAAAATTTGTGTTGGACAACAATGGGACTTCATAAATATTGTTTACTTTACTATTTTCTGAAAAACCACTACAATAACTGTATACCCAAAATAATAATGTTGCACCCCTGCAGCTATTAAATATAAATGCCTTTTAAATACAACATTTTTTAAGTTAGACAATATCAAAAGAAAAAAGAATTAAAATTTTCAAGATCCTGTAAGTGACATGGGAATCTAAATCCCATTTTCCAAAGTGACTTAGGCTAGATCCACAAAGATATTTAAGTGCCTAAATACCTCGTCAGGCACCTAAGTCCATTATTTAGGCACCAGAGATGTTGCCTAACCCCATAGGTGCCTAAGTCACCTAGACAAATATGTTTTCATATATAGGCTTGTTCAAAGTGCCTAAACATTGATGTGACTGCTAATGAGCTACTTGGCTTCCTTGTTGAAGCTGAAACCCTAGTGACTCTGAAGCAGGATTCTCAAATTGAGTCACTCCCAGCCTATCTTGTCAGCTGAGACTGATCCCATTGGTATGCTTGCAGCATGTCTGCGGGCTTGTGCCCCACAACCAAGATAGCTGGAGGCAAGTAAGTCAGGAATTTTTTCAGCGTCCATGCAGTTCCAGTCATGTTCAAATCCTTGTTCTGCCTAATTGAGAGCAAGGCCTGAACCCAGCTCTCTCACATCCCAAGTGAGTAATCTGACTACCAGGCTAGTGCTATAATGGAGTTGTTCTCTCTGTTTTATTTTTCCATGGAAAAGGTCTGGCTTTCACCTGCTAGGGCATAGACTGACCTGGCTTAGGCACCTAACTTCAGGAGAAGGTTCAAGACTGAGAATCTAGAATGTGGATAGGTGCCTCTCTCCAACCTGCCAATCAGGTGCCTCAATGACCAGATCAATGGAAGGTAGGTGCCTAAATGCATTTGAGGCATCCCTTTCCTCTTTATTTCACACCTAGCTAGCTTAGGAAGGTCTCTGCTCAGCTTCCTAGCTTCTGAGTCTCCCTTGCATTGTATGGGGAACCTAAATGGATGGCAAAGTGCCTAGAAGTTAGGAACTGGTCAGGCAAACACCTGTCAGGGATGGTCTAGATAATACGTAGTCCTGCCATGAGTGCAGGGGACTGGACTAGATGACCTCTCGAGGTCTCTTCCAATCCTACAATTCTATGATCATAAGATTAAGTACCTTTGTAGATGTAGTCCTTAGTTGCTTAAGAGTGTAATAAGACTATTCCAAAAGTGACTTACTCACTTTAGATCATAAGTGTCAATGAGTTCCCAAGTGACCAAGGGCCAGATTTTTAATGGTATTTAGGCACCTAAAGATGTAGATAGGTGCTTTTTTCAGAGACTGGAGAATGAATTATTCATGCCTAGTAGTTAGAGCAGGGACCAGGGGCCAGAGCCAAGGGTCAAAGCCAAAGTCAGAAATCAGAGTTTAGGGTCAGAGAGAGATTACCAGAGGGGACAAGGAAGGAACAAGACTGGAACAAGTAGGTGTAAGAGCTACAGTAGCCACAGACAAATGCTTTCAGCAGCTACAACTTTACTGCTGCTGCTGCGCTTAAGAGCCAGTCTACTGCTTCTTCCCACCAGTTAGGTGGTCTAGCCAGTCAGGCAGACTGCTACAGGCCAGCCATTCTCATTACATTACCTGGAGACCAACTGTACTGCAGTTTCTGATTGCTAACGCTTTTGATTCCACTAGACACCTATTTTGCATCTTTAGGTGCCTAAATATCTTTGAAAATCCCTTAGTCACTTTTGAAAATGTCACTCAAGAAATAGAAAATGTTAGCTTAGGGAAAACCAATTAAATAAAAGTATTCTTAAAGTTAATAAAGAAAGCATCTGACAAATCTATCTGGCTAATTGCTATACTAGAGCATGCAGGTAATGGCACATGTTGACATTATATACTGGGTCTGAGATTTTGCGCAACAATACACTTAGAACCTTACAGCTCATATTAGTACTTCATATAAGCCCTGAACCAGGAAACCATTTATGAATGTTCTTAGCCTTAATCAAATGCTTAACTTGCATTGTCATCAGTTAAAGTTAAGCACATGCCTGAGTGCTTTGCTTAATTACAGTCACAGAGCTTGACCTTGTACATTTCTAAACACTCTTATGCGGGGCCGGCGCTTCCATTTAGGCGACCTAGGCGGTCGCCTAGGGTGCCAGGATTTTGGAGGGTGGCAGACTGCTCTGGTGGACCTCCCGCAGGCGTTCCTGCGGACAGTCCACTGGTCCTGCGGCTCCGGTGGAGCATCCGCAGGCACCCCTGCGGGAGGTCCACCGGAGCGTGGGACCGGCGAGCCAGCTCTGTGCCTAGGGCTCCAAAAACCCTCGCATCGCTCCTGCTCTTATGAGATGTTGAGTCCGCAACACCTGCAAGGTGCTGAGCTCCTACAAGACCCTTTGAAATCAACGAGCGATAACAGCTTTCAGCATGTTGAAGAACTGAGCCTGAAGAGATGTAGTTTGACTGTCTAAAGGTATATTATACTGACTACATGATAAATGAGTCCTTAAGAACATAAGAGTGGCCATACTGGGTCAGACCAAAAGTCCATCCAGCCCAGTATCCTGTCTGCCTACAGTGGCTAATGCCAGGTGCCCCAGACGGAGTGAACCTAACCTTAGTCAATATTTAAAAAAAATAGAGGTAGAAAGAAATGCAGTCTTTAATGG
The DNA here is from genome assembly GCF_025201925.1 of Gopherus flavomarginatus. Taxonomy (NCBI): domain Eukaryota; kingdom Metazoa; phylum Chordata; order Testudines; family Testudinidae; genus Gopherus; species Gopherus flavomarginatus. Next base: position 282,059,601 of record NC_066617.1, on the reverse strand, counting down.
AGAAGATATACCTGAACAACCATGTTCGTTCTTAACATACACATCTCAGATGCTTTTATAACTGAAGTGAGGAAACTGCATTACATAGCTGTCATTTAGATGATATGAAACAGTTTTCTTAGGGTCATGAAACTGTGCATTCTGAAGACATTTCTAGCTGTTTGAGGGGATGCATATTTTTAGGAGTGTGAAATGTATTAAAATAATTTGAACCTGGACTCAATCCCAAGTTTCCCTTTCTAGCTGGAAAACAATGAGCCCATGTTAAACTTAATAGCCAATAAGAACAAGAAACTATCCAGATGAAAAACTTCCACTGTATTTGGCTAATCATGGGATAGAAATAAGCCATTACATCATCCTGTCATTTATATAGCCCCTCCCCTAAAATGTTGGTCCCATATACAATTAAATAATCATAGAATTCAGATAGATAGATAGATAAAAAAGTTTAATGTATCCTCATAAATCCTTTCCACAAAGCTATTCCAGGCAAAAAACATTTTCTTCAAGGATGTTCATTAAATGAAATCTAATTCAGACAAATACTCACATGACAAAGAAATCTTTAGGGACACAAGTGTGTAAATACCATATTACTTCTCATTACCTTTCAGGAGTACAGGACTAGTAGTAATGTATATCCATTGTGAGATGGAACTACAAAACAGCCCTCAAAAGCATTATACACAGTACCAGTAAAAATCTACACCAGGGGCAGCCATTTCTCAAACTTTCATTTATATAAATATATGTGTAAAAATGAATTTCAGACTACTAGTCAAGGTTTGTTTAACTAAGAAATATATTAATTTTGGCCCCAAGCCTGTAACTAGCTCTGTTGAGGCAAACCTCTGCCACGACGCAATTCCACTTGCTGGACTGGGGCCTTACAGACAAAATTCATTTTGGGTGGAAGCAGAAATAGTTTATAAGGTTTAAATCATCCATTGAGAGAACAAAAACAAAACCATATGACCAGGTGACCAGAATTTGAATAGCAAATTCTAAAATTCAAATAATCAAATTAATTATCTCTTCAAAAATCTATACATCTCTGAGATCTAATATTTATATTTCATATATGTACTCTTTGCAAAGTCTATAGCTCAAATATGTTTATAAAGCTAATCCTCAGATAATTTTGAGTATTGAACAAATTTGTAAAAATTACCATTTTTGGATTGCTTGCATAGTTTAGAGAGGATACATTTGTTGAATGTATTATCTACATCAGATTGTTTGATCAACTCTTACGGTCAACATGGCTGTTGGTTTTGTATTATAGCATTGTATCTAGTAACAGAAACCAGGGTAAAGAGAACAGAACTGTATATATCAGCATGAAGGCTTTCATAACCAGAAAGGCTGGAAATGTTCATTTTGACAAAATTAATGCTTAGATTCTGCAGAACAACACCAAATTCTTGGAATTTCATACCCTGGATTTCTAAATCACCGTACACAGCATAGATAAATAGAAGATTCAGGAAAAAAATGAAAATCAGCAGTGTAACATAATACCATTTGTTCACACTATGAGCTGTCAACAATCATGTATAATTTAACATTGCAACTGATAACAATTTAACCTTGTTTTTCTTCGTATGGGGAGCTGAGGTTGTTGAAGTGTCTCTAATGAGATTACAGTTGCGCCCTAACAGCAACTTGCAGGCATTCCATTTTTCCCTAGAACACAATGAAAATTTAAAGAACACACAAAAGGCTTGTTTAAATTATGAATGATGATTTGCATCATTGTCATATGGTGCAAGGTAGTTACTCCTGGAAATTATTGTAAAAGTATGTATAATTTAAAAAATTCCTTTCATCATGGGGTACATGACAAACTGTTTTATATATCAGAAGATAAGAATACTAAGGCAAAATATTCTATACAACTCTCAAAACACAGGCATCAATAGAGTCATTTGGCCAATAAATACCCTTTTGGAGAAAGTTGTTCATAATACTTGCACTCAATTGTACAATGCTGTCCTGGGAAATTCCTGGGTGGAATTCTTCCTGATGTCAAGTGATCTTAAGCCATGGAAGCTTTAAATGTATGTGAGTGTGTGCAAATGTGTGTGCATTTTCCAAAAATCAGCATCTTATTTCTATAATCACAAATAAAAAGAAACAAACGCCACTGGAAAGAGAAACATTGAAGTTCTGTTTTGCTGAATTCTGAAGACATTTTATTATAAAATAGACAACTGCTTTAGAAGCATTTTTTTGGGGTGCAATCTCAATTTTACAATAATAAATAAATTCATGTTTTTTTCTAATATTTAAAAGTTCAACCTGATTGTCACAAGAATGGACAACTTTCTGTCTGCTTTGAAATCTTTTCTTCATGAGAAAGTATTTGTGCACTGATGTGTGTTCCATTAGCAATCTTTGGAGTGGGGGATTTGTAATAAAATACTCAAAATATTAGGCGATTAAGAGACATCAACATGCTGTGAAGTCTGTTCTTGTGATACAAAGGCAGATTCATAGAAGAACCATCTGACAATATTAAGGATGACAAATGGAACAGAAATGGTAAAATAATATTCATTAAGTCAAAAAATCACCATGAACCGATGCTCACTGTCATGGAGTGTGGGGGAGTCTGCGCCTGCAATCCCCACTTCCTGTGATTCACCGTGACTCTCAGCCAGCCAGTAAAACAGAAGGTTTATTAGACAACAGGAACACAGACCCAAGCAGGGCTTGTAGGTACAACTAGGACCCCTTAATCAGGTCCCTCTCGGGGGCAAGGATCTTAGATCCAAAACTTGAGGTTCCCTGCCTCTTCCCAGCCAGTCCAAAACTGAAACTAAAATAAACTCTCCAGCAGGCTCTCTTCCTTTGTCCAGCTTCCCAGGAAAAGGTGTTGAGTCCCCCCACCACCCTTCCTGGCTCAGGTTACAGGCTAAAGTCAACTAAAATCATCCCCTGCCCTCCCATCCCCCAAACAACAGTCCCTACTGTGTCACACTCACAAAGGCATCAAAATTAATTCTGAAACTTCATTTTTCATTGGCCTTGTGATGGCAGGGCCTAATACTAATAGAGATCAGTATTGTGAAAGGCATTTGAACACTGGGCTCTCATATGGGCAGCGCAAATTCCTAAATGATTAGATCTGTTCATTATTTTTTTAAATGAGGACTATTCTTCTCGTGACATTTGAAGCTTTTGTGTTTTACAGGCAAAATCCATTTAGCAAGACACTATGGCACATTGAAGCAAGTGTAAGTTACAATATTCCAACCAGCACTATGTTCTGCTGAGACAGAGACACTGTTTTAAACTCTCCTCGCCTCTCCCTGTAAGTGAATTTTGGGTAGCAAGTCATTTAGTGGCTCTCTCTTTTTTTCTTTAGCCTAATGTAATACCATACCAGAAAGAGTGGGGTTGAAAAGAAGAGTCTGAATAATGTTGCCTTCATTAGGTTCCCATGCAGGCTTGACTTAGATTATTGTAATTATTGCTGAGCCAGATGGGAGCTCCCATTCTGCTCTGGAAAGAGCTTGCTGCAGCATACAAAACGTTTTGCTGCAGTGTGCATTACCAGTAGCATGGACCTACTAGAAATTAATATGACAAATGGAAATAGAACACGTTTGTGTTACTCAGTTCAAAAAGTGAAGAGACATCATAAGAGCAAATTATGGCCCACTCCTTCTGCGACCAATATAATTTAGCAGCTGGAAATGAAGGAAAAGAGCCAAACTATGTGATTAATTGGTTCTCTGCAAATATCCAGCAAGTGCTTAACACACCACTGGTGGTCCATGAACCACAGTGCTGGACTAATGGTCCTTGTAGATATAGTCCTCTGTTAATCAGAGGAATGGCAAAAAAGTAGAATCTGTACCCCGGACTCCAAACAGAAATTCTGAAGTACTTTGATACCAGACAGAATTAAAAGGGAATTTCAAAATTTCAGATTTACTCCCCAACTATGCTGGCACACATATTTTTGCTAACATAGGGTATGTCCATACTACCCACCAGATCGACAGGCAGCAATCAATCCAGCGGGGGTCTTTTTAGCACGTCATGTCTAGAAATGATAGATTGACCTCTGAGCGCCCTCCCGTCGACTCCTGTACTCCACCGACATGAGAGGCGCAGGCAGAGTTGAAGGGGGAGTGGCAGCAGTCGACTCACCGCAGTAAAGACACCATGGTGAGTAGGTCTAAGTACATCAACTTCAGCTATGTTATTCACATAGCTGGAGTTGTGTAACTTAGGTCAATCCCCCCTCCTCCCCCAAGTGTAGATCAGGCCCTAGCTACTTAATTCTTATCCAGTTAATCTATTCTGATTGAACCAATTTAAAATTAAGATAACAAGAAATTATTAGTTTACAATTAGCTGAGTTTAAGATCTCATAATCGGCATGACAAGTATGGTTCTATTCCAGGAAGTTTCTCTCTTCCTTTTTAACTGTCCTGGTCAAAAATGTTCAAGTATAACATTTTATTTAAATAAACAAATAAACATAACTTTTTGAGGTTGTCATGTGCTTCCATGAAAAACACAACAGTCTTCCAAAAATTCACAAGAAAATCAAATGCCATGAAGTCATGACAAATAATCTGTCAAAAAATCACATTAATATTCAAACATTTTCCATCAGTTCTGTCCAATATTCAATAGAGGATTTATTACTGAATTAATTTACCTACTTACCTAGTCTCTATTAAATTTATTCTTTTATATATATAGTTTGGTAGCAAAGACAGGATTATAGACTAGACTCTTATAACAGCAGATTTTTTTTTATGTGAAGAATCTCATTTTTTTTGTTTTGCTTTTACAGAAGATTAGATCTTAAATCACTTTGATATTCAATCATTTTAGCATCCTTTACTCCTCTTTTTTCCCATTCCAGTATTTCAAAGATGGTACAATCTGTTTTGTTGACGTGCACACTGCAAATATCCCTATTGAATTTAAATACTGGAAAAATAGAAACAAGTACTGCTGAAGTTGTGAAATCAATTTAACTAACAATGCGGTTAATGTCTATAGATGTTTATTGCATATCCTGACAAGCCTTTCTGAAATTACCTGATTTCTAGCTTAATTATTTTTCCTCCAAAACTGTATCATTCTTTTTCATAACTTTCTTCCCCTTTTTAATTACTGTAAATGAGCAACAAACTGAAACACTTATTCTCACTTCCAGTTCTAAATGATACAACACAGGGGAAAAAAGCTTTAAAAAAACCTCCTTCTGGTCAGATTACTAGACTTAATTGTCAGTTATGTTTAACAAATTGTGGTATGATCAATGATCTCCCTTTTCTGAGCTACTGTGATTTCCTAATGTTTAAATATAGAAATATTAATTTCAGAGTCTTAGGTAGCAGCAGGTTTTACTTTTCTCATCTTCAATTTTTTCCAAAATTAAATAAATAAATATAATTCTCAAGCAGTTATATATGCAATACATGCAACTTTCATACACAAATACTAAGCCAGGTAAGAATTGTTGCCTTGCAGATAATTGTCAGTTATGTTTAACAAATTGTGGTATGATTAATGATCTCCCTTTTCTGAGCTACTGTGATTTCCTAATGTTTAAATATGGAAATATTAATTTCAGAGTCTTAGGTAGCAGCAGGCTTTACTTTTCTCATCTTCAATTTTTTCCAAAAATAAATAAATAAATATAATTCTCAAGCAGTTATATATGCAATGACATGCAACTTTCATACACAAATACTAAGCCAGGTAAGAATTGTTGCCTTGCAGATATGTAAAGTGACAGGATTTAATATTTATTTTATGAAGACATGTCCATTCAGTGACTGCACAAGATTTTTTTTCTAGTACCACGCACACATGAGAAATTGTTATAGCCAACATGCATTATTTATTCAATCATAAAATGTAGAACAACCTTAAAACTCTATACCTTTAACACTTCATTTGTATCTTATTCATTCAAAGAAGCACAACCCAGCAAATAATAAAGTATAATAAATGAGGGGCTATGTTCCACTGAATATTTTTAGAAAGAGTAACCCAAGTCAGAAAGGCAATATATGAGTCATTTCCTAGTACAGAATTAAGTGATTAAGGAGCCTGAGTTGAACAATGCAGAAATGAAAATATAACTGAAACAGAGAATACATAACTGTTGTAAATCCAGCTTAACCCTGGAGGTCTCAACATTTCAGCCTAAATCAGGAGAGGGTAGAATCTGGACTTTTGCCCTCTTCTTTCTTGTCTCCAGCGAATGTTTGCTCTCTTCATTTAAGAACAGAACCATCTCCATTCTGCTTGCTTAAGAACTTTGGAGGATTTAAATTCAAGTCAATGGCGTAAATCAGGGATTCCCAAATGAAGGCCACAGAGTTTGGCAATAAATGCACAGCTTCTCTCTTCTTTAGTGAAGATATGTGGCTCTGAAACAAAATAAGATCTCAGCATACAGTGTTCCATCTTGACTGAAGCATCTAAGCTAGGACTGTAGTCTGTATGAGCTACACCTCCATACTACTAAAAGTTAGAGGCAGCTGCAATCAGCTCAGAGGACGGAAAGAAAGGACCCAATCCTGCAATTAAATGTGCATCTATAGATAACTGCACTTGCACATATCCCCTTAAAGTCAATGGAGTTCTGCAATGGGCACAGCAATCCACCCAGACATTATCGATTGCAGGATTGATGCATTAGTATTTAGAAGGTTGGGCTAAATCTGAGAAGTATTCTAACTTCCTTCTTTGTAAGGGTTACTGGCCTAGTGGATAGAGGAAAGCAGTAGATTTTGTCCCACATGACATTCTCATAAGCAAAGTAGGGAAATGTGGTCTACATTAAATTACTCTGAGGTGGGTGCACAACTGGTTGGAAAAATGTACTCAAAGAGTAGTTATTAATGGTTCACTGTAAAACCAGGAGAACATATCAAGTGTGGTCCCATAGAGGTCTGTCTTGAGTCTGATATTATAATTTTTTTATTAATAAGTTGGATAATGGAGTGGAGACTATACTTATAAAATTTGCAGATGATAAGTGGGGATGGTGTGCAAGCTCTTTGGAAAACAGGATTGAAATTCAAAGTGATCTCAATAAATTGATGAATTGGACTGAAATCAACAAGCGGAAATTTAATAAAGACAAGTACAAAGTATAACACTTCAGAAGAAAAAAAATCAAATGTAAGATGGGGAATAACTGGTTAGGCACTGGTACTGCAGACAAAGGCAAGTGTTAGTCTGGGATAAATTAACAGGAGTGCAACATGGGACGTAATTGTTCCACTCTACTCAGCACAGGTGAAGCCTTTGCTCAAGTATTATGTCCAGTTTTGACTGCCACACTTTAAGAAATTGAACAAATTGGAAAGAGTATAGAGAAGAGCAACAAAAAATGATGAAAGGTTTGGAAAACAATGAGGAAAGATGGGAAAAATTGGGCATGTGTAGTGTAGAGAAGAGAAGATTGAGAGAGATGATAGTCTTCAAATATGGAAAATGTTATAAAGAGACAGTGATTAATTGCTCACCTTATCCACCAAGGATAGGAGGAGAATTCATTGACATAACCTGCAGAGTGGGAGATTTAAGGTAGATATTAGGGAAAAAAACGCTGTAACTGTAAAGATAAGTTAACCACTGAAACACGTTACCTAGGGAGGCTGTGGAATCCCTCTTATGGGAGAGTATTAAGAACAGGTTATACAAACACCTATTAGGGTATATTTAATCCTGCCTGAGCACAGGGGAATGGATTAGATGACTTTTCAAGGCCACTTCCAGTGCTAATTTCTATGATTATAGGTAGGAATGATATTTAGTAACTGTTACTAAAGCAGATAACAGGCACTTTATTTCCAAAGGATCTAATACTTAAAATCAATGGCTAGTCTAAATAAATAGAGCATGTATTCCCTCTGGTAAAACAATAAACATATTTTTTGAATGACAAGAATAAACATGTAAAAAGCCTCAAACAGAAATAAAAAAACAAAAACTGCATAGTGCTTACCTTTCAGATTTTCATATTTTATGTTCATTGCCAAAGAGAAGTCAAGGCAGCATTTGTTAGGTTTTCTGAGTAACTTAAATCAAACCTTTGAAAGTTTGTGTCTCTAATTTATAGCTGAAAAACACTGAAAAAAGCATTCACAAATGTTTGTTCAAGTAAAGCCCATGAATTCTCTTTAAGAGTTGTGTAACTATTTTAATTAGCTTTACATGAACACGCATTCAACTGAAATTTTCCTCACAAGGACATTTATAGAAAGGGCAAGCATCACAAATGATCTTCTCAATAATCATTTGTGTGCCGATAGTCCTTCCAATATGTGGGGAATAACTCACAAAAGCTTGTACACCCATCTCAAAACCTTTTTGTCATTGTGGGAGTAAGCTAGTCAGAGAGTATAACCAGCAACATGTACCTAAAAAGACCAATCACATAGCGTGAATAATAAATTATAAATAGTAAATGCTCAAAACAATCATTTGTTGAATAATTAATTTTGAATATATTCTTACAGCTCTAAGTCCATTAATTGACTTTTCACAATTGATAAAATGTAGAAAAACATTCAAAATATTTAATTAATTTCAATTGGTATTCTATTGTTTAACAGTGCAATTAAAACTGCAATTAATTGTGATTAATTTTTTTGAGTTAATCCCGTGAATTAACTGTGATTTATCAACAGCCCTAGTTAAAATGTTAACATCACAAAATATTCCAGTATAAAAGTTTATGAAGACATTTGCACTTTTGTTAAAGAGCACTTGAAACCAAAAAATACTTTCAATTGGTTAAAAAACAACCAACCAAAAAAAAAATGAAATAATGACAGGTAATAAAAAGAAAGTAAAACACTATGGAAATGGCAACAAAGGCTGCATTTGATGATGGAACATCATAAAATAAATCAATTAGAAGAAAGAAGAGGAGAACAATGAAAGAGCACAGATAAAAGGGAAAAAAAATAGGAAAGAAAGAGAACAAAGGTCTGATGATGGAACACACAAATATATTGAAGAAAGGTACAATGGTGACTGAAGACTGAATGCAAAGGTGTGGACAAAAATTGAAAATCAATCAAACAAAAATTATTATTTTTCATTAAAGTCCTTATTGAAAATTCAAATCGTGGAAAATTTTGAAAAAAATCCTTTTCAGTTTTGCAAAACAAACAAACAACATTTTTTTCAAACAAATACTATTTTGTGCCAATTTTTTAGACTTCTGCTTTTCAAGTCAAACCAAAAAATTAAGCTTCAGCTGGAGCCAGTCATTCAGTGCAGTGCAGTGCAGTGCAGTCTTTCAGTAATGCATTACTAGCGAAGGTACTCATGGGCCATCATATTCTTCACTATATTCATCTTTAAACGGATTTTTAAAGGACAAATATGTGAGGCTTAAATTCATACCAAATACAAAAGAATCTGCTATAATAAGATCTACCAATGAAAAAAGGATATAGTCAGACATATCTATCAGTCAGAAGACTGCAGAGAACAAGGCAAATTAACTTAGTACATGAGCACTCCAGTTCATACAATATGATTGAAACAATTAGAGTTATTTCACTCTATTCTAGCACGTACTATTCTACAAATACAAATTGTCACAGATACCAGGAGGATGGCTATGTGAGATGAATATGCAGAAAGAAAAATATCACAAAAATAAGTGTACAGTAAATAGTCTATTAAAAATAATCAAAGAGGCAGCATCTATGGGTCAGCTCTTCAAATACTAAATAATAGTCCACTACAGCAATCTGAAATCAGTCCCTTTAGTTCTGAAAATATTCACAAATCATTTTTATGATTCAACCAGCACATTCTGCAGTTACTAATAGAAGAAAAATCTAAAAATGGTCACTATAAACACACATTTAAGTTTATATTGCTATAAGAATTTAGCATATGGTTTAGTTTCATCACTAGCTGCTTTCCAGTCAACAGTGGATAAGATTATACAAGTTATTCCAGTGTTATGCTACCTGGATGATTTAATATTGACTAGAAAACATATGAATAGCATTTAAAAGTGCAAAAAACCAAACAAACAAAACCTAGGAGACTGACTTCAAATGTTTTCCTGAGTATGAGATCAAAATTAAAAAGTGAAATTATTTTCTTTTTGTGAGATATATTTTTTTAATTAACTCTTTTAAATATCTTGGTCCCTGTAAATTCTGTAAATTTTCACCTAAGATCAACCTGGGAAATGGTTGACAAGATATTAATCTAATTTTTGTACCTATTGATATCTTGGTACATTATGGGCTTGATTCAAACAGGAGCCTACCTGACTCTGGTGTTAAGGACTTAAAGCCCAGATTTTTAAATATATTTAGGCATTGCAGAACTCAACATTGCAACACTTAACTGATTTAGGAGCTTAAATTTCATTTTAAAAAGGGACTCAGGCTCTTAAGAGTGACTGTGAATGGGATTCAGGCTCCTAAGTGCCTACATATCTTTTGAAAATGAGATTTAGGCTCCTAAATCAGTCAGTTGCAATATGAGCTCAGCAATGCCTACATACCTTTACAAATTTGAATTTAGGGCTTCTTTAGTTTATATTTTACTTTCTATGGCTCCTTCTGTACACCCTCTCAACATGTACTTTATTAACTCCCTACACTAATGGCTGGGGAGCCAGGGCTGGCATAGAGCTTTAAAGTATGCTCTGTGTCCTTCAGGAAAGCTACCTGTACTGAGGGTCATTTCCATCCACCTAATGGCCTCTTTATGATACCAGTGCAGCATAAAATGACCTTAGCATAGCTTCATATCTCAGATAAGTCCACTAAAGTTAATATAATTAGCCACATGAGTGAGTCTTACAGGATTTGATCCCTAACATAGACTACTGTTGAGATTGATGATCTTTTGTCCAAAGCAATGAACTAAATAGCTGAAGAATTGGCTTCTAATCCTGATTTTTCCATGGATTTTCTGTAGGACTTTGGATAAATCACTTACTCAAAGTCCAAGCCTTAAGTTTCCTTATCTGTAAAATAGAAATGATAATACTTAACCACCTCAGACAGATATTGTGATATTTAGTTTATTAATGTTTATGAAGTGTTTTTCAGTTCTATAGATGCAAAGCACTTGTGCAGTATGTGCAAAGTATCAGTTTCTTGAATTTATATCTCAGAACAGTAAATTTTTGCAGGATATTAGTATCAACATGTTTTATCTGCCCTCTACCATCCAATTTCTAATAAGGAAGTGGAACATTGTGTAAAACTTTGAAAAGTGGTATGAAAATTGCCAAAGGAGGTAAAAACATCTTTAAATCAGAAAACAGGTTTTTTCTTGCTATCTTATCAAACATCACCACACAGTTCTACAAAAAGAATGCTTGCAGCTGCATTACTAGTGAGAAGGCATTTACGTTCCAGACTGGAAGCTATGACAATTGAGGTGGGCAACTATTTTTAAATCGTATGTTTCCTGAGAAGACAGCATGGTATATAGAAGATACTCTCCTGGATCAGTAATTGGTTACAAGATAAGAAACAAAGGGTATGAATAAATCACCAGTTTTCACAGTGGAGAGAGGTAAATAGTGGGGTCCCCCAACGATCTGTACCATAAACTGTACTGTTCAACATATTCATAAATGATCTGGAAAAAGTTGTAAATACAGAAGTAGCAAAGTTGGCATATAATACTAAATTACTCAACATAGTTAAATCCAAAGCTGACAACAGAGAGTTACAAAGGGATCTCATTAAACTGGGTGACCGGGCAGATGATGGATGATGAAATTCAGAGTTGACAAATGCAAAGTAATGCACATTGGAAAATGGAATCCCAACTATACATGCAAAATAGTAGAGTCTATAGTAGCTGTTACCACTCAAGAAAGAGACCTTGAAGTCATGCATAGTTCTCTGAAAACATCTGCTCAATGTGCAGTAGAAGTCAAAAAAGCTAACAGAATATTAAGAATCATTAAGAAAGGGATAGAAAATAAGAATGAAAATATCATAATGCCTCTATTTAAACCATGGTACGCCCACATCTTGAATACTGCATGCAGTTCTGGTTGCCCCATCTAAAAGAGACATATAAGAACTGGGATAAGTTCAGAAAAGGGCAACAAAAATGATTAGGGGGATGGAACAGCTTCCATATGAGCAGAGGTTAAAAAGACTGAGTGAGTTCATTTTAGAAAAGAGATAACTAAGGAGGGATATGATAGAGGTAAATAAAATCATGAGTGTTGTGAAGAAAGTGAATAAGAAAGTGTAGGTTACCCCTTCATATAACACAAGGACAAGAGGACTTCCAATGAAATTAATCAGCAGCAGGTTCAAAACATATCTAGGGAAATACTTCTTCACATACCATAAAGTCAACCTGTGAACCACAATGTCAGGGGATGTTGTGAAGTCCAAAAATATAACTGCATTCGAAAAAGAATTCGATAATAATAATTGAGAATAGGTTCATCAATGGCTATTGGCCAAAATGGACAGGGATGCAGCCCCATGCTCTGGGTGTCCCTAAGCCTCTGGCTGTCCTAAGCTAGAACTGGACAACTTTATAATTAACTTGTTTTGTTCATTTCCTCTGAAGCGCTTGGCTCCGGCCACTGTCAGAAGACAGAATACTGAGTTAGATGGACCACTGGTCTGACCCAATATGGCCATTCTTATATTTTTATGCTACCTTAGTAACAGAGAACAGCAGTCTTGAGTGGTATGATAACCTTTGTATCTGCTTTATGAACTCCCCTTCTCCATCTCCAGGGCTTAGAAACTGTATATGTATCTAACTTAGTTGCAATCAAAATAATCTGTACCTAGCATAATAATAGTTTTTTCCCTAGTAAGGTACCTTTCCTCTTAGATGCCTGCACATGTGATTGGAAAGGGAACTGGGAACACTCATGCAATATTCAGTATAAATATTACTCTCTCCTTCTTCCTGCACATCAGCTTAACTCTTTGCAAAAGCACTGGTCAGAGTTCAATCTTTTCAGAAAGTTAAAGTTAGAATTAAACCTAAACCTCAGGGCTATTGTACATAAAACCCTGGTAAATGGATGTTAATAATTCCCAAGACAAACATTTGATGCACATGAAACACATTGCAAATAGAAGACAACATTGTAAATAATAGGACAACTTTCAAACAAGCATTATTAGAAATTAAAGCTACTGGTGTTCCTTATACAAACTTTCAGCTTCTGTTTCTGTTACAAATATTCAAATGTAAGCTTTCAGCGTAACATTTTCTACCCTGTAGCACACACATCAAACCATATTGCCCACCAGTTTTCTCTCAGAGGTGATTTCTCAGTCTTTATAGTGTGACCTTAGTGTGCCATGTGTGTCATCTGGACTTACAGATCTTGAGAAATGGTAGCATCTCAGTCCTTTCAAACTCTTTTGAGCTCTGTCAGCAAACAAAACAGTCTCGGGGTCTGTACAACTAGCAGCTTTCCAGCTGTTCCTCTCAGTAGCTGGTGAGACAGAAGTCTGAAACCTGTTTTTAAAGTGTTACAGACATTGGCATCAGCATATAAAATATCCATTTCTTCGTTCTCTATAAGGTTTTCACACTGTAGGGCACCATCTTCTTCCAATAAGCCCAAAGAAGAGGCAAAAATTCACACACCCTCACCTCCAAAATGGCTGCCACATTTGCTTTCTTTAAATGAAACAGAATCCCAGTTTAGAGGAGTTAGCTGACTGCTAAATGTAAGTTCCATAGACTCTGGAGCCTCTGGGGGGGACAAATGCTTGCTTCCCAGCAATTCTTCTAGGTCTGTAGAACATACACCATACAAGATCCTAATGGAGGGCTTCCCTAGTAAGTAAAGCTGGAATAGTATTCGCCCGTATCCAAATTGGTACAGGTATTGGGACCTACCTCTCACTGTAGACATGAATCATGGGCCTATGTCCATCAGCTTCTGAGTCCACAGGGCTGTCTTTACCTCCCGTGTTTATTATCTTTTCCTGTGTCACTTGTCTGACTGGCTCAGCGCTTAGAGGGCAACTAGGGTATAGCCTGCCTGGTGGATTGCCCCAATGAAAACATCATATATATCGCTTCAGAACATGATCATACTAAGCATGTCAGGTTAACTGCCACATACTATTTTTGGACATTTCTGGGACCTTCTATCTGAATTGCTCCTCCCTGCCCTCTGCATATGTGCAGAGACACAGCATATCTAACTAAGGATATGTCTACACTATGAGCTGGGGTTGTAATTCCCTCGCTTGTGTACACATACTAGTGCTAGATCTCATCAAGCTAGCGTGAGTACGAACAGCGAAGTAGCTGCAGTAACTCTGGTGACGGTCCTTAACTCTAAGACCTTAAGAACATAATTTTAGTATAGATACATAACTCCTTAAATATTATATATATTTGCATTTTGCAATGATTATGATGACCAGTAGGCTCTGGACTCTCTGCAGAGACTTCATATAACACCGTTCGGTGAATTATTGTGCATATATCTGACCCTGGGGATCCCTGTAAAATCCTATGCACCCCATGTGCCCCCTAGCAGTTGGCACCAAGAGTTCCCTACTTCACATCTCCTAATTCTGTCTTTGTCCTGCTAGGGGAATTGCTACTCTCTAAAGCCCAATCTCTTTGTAGACAAGCTGGAAAAATGTGCTTATCCAAACTCTCACCAGACTCCTTAGACCAATCTAAGCACAAAGAGAACAGGAGTCTCTAAGGTGCCACAAGTACTCCTGTTTTTTTTTTTGCGGATACAGACTAACACGGCTGCTACTCTGAAAACTAAGCACAGTCATTGTCCCTAGTCTGGTATGCATGTGTCATAGCCTTACCAGCAATAGTGGACAAATAGAGACATAGGGGCATTCCATGATACAGAAATTTCTTAACATCTTTACGCTATCAACCAGAATTCATAAGTTTTACAGACAGATTTCTCAAATTGTCACAGTGTCTCACTTCAGCTACATTAATCTCCAAGCCAGTATCCTTTACGGTTATTATTGAATTCTTTGGAGAGGTCTGACAGGTTTTGTGACTGGAAATACCATTTAACTCCACTAAAAGATCAGTGCCAGCTCTGTGATGGATTCATACGTTGCATATAAGAATTCATCATAAACAAATTCCTAAATAAAAGACCAGCCCCCACTGAAATCAGTCACAAAATTCCCATTAACTTCAACAGAAGCAAGCTCAAGCTGTAAAAACCTGTGTCTGTTTATGGGTTGCTCATTCAACTAATACTTAACTTTCTAAAAGTTTTCAAAATTAAGCAGCCTTTCCAGAAAATATATTGTTTGAAAACAGAAGAAAAATTCTTAACAATGTTTGTGCTGTGCTATTTACTTGCTGTTACTGTCAGGCTTGCATCACTCCTTGACAATTTCATACTGTAGAGCATAGTGGCACTGGCAGGCAGCATGTGGATCAGGAGCAGCCTTAAACTACTAAGGGCCAAAAGGTAAAAAAGCAACTGAGAAACTAAGCTTGTAGAAACTAACCTGAAAGGGTAACAAAAGTAACTTGTAAATACCCTGAAAACTACCCCATAACCAGACCTCATCTATGAAATATAGAATAAGAGCCCAATCCTGCAAGCAGCTTTGAATCCACATGGAGAAGTTTCCTGGACTGGGGCCTAAATCATTGATTGGTCTATGTTGAGAAGCAGGAGGAAGATCCTTAATAATGTTGGTGTTTTAACTCTATAACACATGGAAGTTACATAGTTCACTTTATGCTGGACAAAACTTCTAGGTTGTACACTAACAGAAAATTGTCATGAGTGTCAAACATTTTGGAACTCTTGGAGACTGTCACAGAAAACACACAGACATGAAATGACTCTAACTCCTTCAGAATTTACAAATAATACCATTGGGTATTTTGGTATGTTTATTATAATAAATTTTAAAAAAAATCTACCATTAAAATAGGAAGAGATTTAAACAAACAACAACAAAAAAAAAACATCAACCAAGAACCTGCATGATATTTTGAAGGAAATTTGGCTGTCATTGCTGATGTTGATTAATACCTTAATCCAAGAGAAGTTTCACTGATTCATTGTAGACTAAGGTACTTTTGAATGTAAGTGAAGGCAGCACAATAGCTTCCTCTCTGAGAATTACTTCTGTAAAAAAATGTTTAGTGAGAGAACATATATCTGGTTGATTGTAGGTATGTCATTGTTGGATGTTCAGTTGCACGACAAAGAATAGGGTTAAGCACAAGTACTGAAAATTAAGCCAGTCCTGGGGAAATTAAAAACAGGTGTCCACTCACTTATTATATTACCATGCAATTTGCATTTAAGTTTTCCTATAGAAGCTAAGAATATCTCTAAGGAATTTTAGATGTTTAAACTTATTGCAGATATTGTTCTTTGCTCATATAATGTGTCTGTGATATTCATTGGCATGAGTAAAATAATTGCAACAGGATGTTTGGAACATTTCTATTTTTAATGTTACATCTAGAACTGATGTCATATAAATTTTAGATTTATGTTCAGAGTTAACTTTAGTACCATGGACACTGTGTTATTGCCATAGCTGAAATGTTAGTTAGCAATAAGTTTTGTTCTTACTTTAGAGATTAAAGGAGAATTAAAGTGGCCATACTACATTCAGAAAAGGAAAGAATCAAAGAGAGAACCAGGTGTAGGAGAGAAGCAGTCCTAGATTCTGTGATGCAAAGTCATGAGAATATATGGGAGGAAAATGTATAGTAAGTTTTAATCTCTAATGTCCCCCACCTTTTTTTTTCTTCCATATCTAATAAAAACATGTGGAAAACCCTGCTGGGCAAGTTTCAGTTTTGTGGGGATTAAAAATGGGTAGTTTGGATCCCGCAGTTCAGGGGCATTAGCTAAATTGTTCTGGTTTGGATTCGTATCACATTAAAGCAGAGTTTGGGCGTGGTTTTGATTGTGCAAAATCTTAGTATGTTAAGTTTTTCTTTTAGAAGACAGGGGTGATTGAGATCACAATGTCATTTAACCAACCCCCACTCAATTTGGTGTGAAGAGAGTAGCAGGCTGGTTCCTTAATAGACAGTGCTATGTTCTCATAGGATGTAATATTTTGACTCTGTAGAGGGAGTGTTGGAATACAGTTTAAAGTGAACACTGTGTAACAAGCTGCATTTAATTATTATGAAAAGTGAACTGAGCAATATGTCTACATGTATTATATGAGCCTGCAGGGACTTGTTCATCAGAGTTCAAACTGTGGGTAACCAGCTTTGTTAAGATACATTGTACAAACACACACACACAGTTTGTTGAATTTTTCTTTGAAAAACCATTTATGCAGGTTTTGTCTCAGCTCTAATTACAAGAGCGAACAACAGGATTATTAACTGAACTCTTATAGATAGCTGATCTTGAATAACTGATGGATATAAATTGTTACACAAAGTCCACAAAAAAAGAAATAATCTCTTGCTTCATTAATCTCAAACATGTTAATTTGCTTATTTTATGGAACTCATATACAAGTGAGTAGTACTCTTTGATATCACTTTTCACGAAGGCCACACATTCATTATTTCATTCAGTATGATAAACTCACTCCAATTACTAATTGGAAGAACAGAGCAGGTTTTGAGGACTTGAAAAGTCCTCAGAAAACCCTTAGTTTATGATGACGACTCACTTACATCATAGCTCACAGCAGCTCCTGACAAAAAAGCCTGTTCTGATAGGACAAGCCCCATGTTGCCTCTGTTGCTCTACCAGGAATTCCTGCTCCACCACCAACTTTTCATAGTTTCCTTACCCCTCCCGAAGAGAGAATAGAATGAAAAATTTACTAAGCCCCTTTTGACACTCAGCCCTGCAAACTGCCTCATGTTTGCAAAAGCCCATATATGTCAGCATTCCTTTGAAGTTTTCAGGTCCTGAATCACAGCACTCCCATCCAACCCTCTCTTCCTTTTCCCCTGCACACATGCAGGGAGTCCATCCCCAGAAGCACATAGCTAGAGAAGTGGGCAAGAGATCCAAGCCTGAAAAAAATGCATTCCCTTATATTCTGTCCATAAGGTGGTAGAAGGAAACAACAACAAATTACACGGGTCTAGAGAGACCTGGGGAAGACGGAATGGTAGGGGAAAGAGATAGGGAGAGTAAGAAGGGGGAAACAGATTTTATGAGTGGCTCATAAGAGAAATACATGGAGATAGTGATGAGTCTACAGCAGGGATCAGCAAGCTTTGGCACATGGCCTGTCAAGGAAATCTGCTGGTGGGCCGGGACAGTATGTTTACCGTCAGCGTCAGCAGGTTCGGCTGATCACAACTCCCACTGGCCACGGTTCACCGTTCCAGGCCAATTCAGGCTGCAGGAAGCAGCGCGGGCCAAGGGATGTGCTGGCCACCACTTCCTGCAGCCCCCGTTGGCCTGGACCGGTGAACCACGGCCAGTGGGAGTTGCGATCAGCCGAACCTGCAGACTCTGAAGGTAAATAAACCACTCCATTCTGCCAGTGTATTTCCCTGATGGGCCACGTGCCAAAGGTTGCTAATCCATGGTCTAGAGGAATAGAGGTAATTTGAGGATGAGGGGACAATATTTGTTAGAAAGCAATGAGATGAGGGAGAGAATGAAGAGAAACACAAAGGAAAAAGACATAATAATTAGAGAGAAAAAAATAGATATAAAGGAAAAAAATAGGATGGAAATAAGGAGACTGTGATGGGGCAGCCCTGCCCTGCAATAGCCCCAGCAGTGTCAGATTAGTAGGTCTGACAGTGGAAGTCCAGCCCCTGCTGTACTGGGCATGCTCCAAGTGCTCTGGGAGTATAAAGAAGGGAACTCAGCTCAGTCTGGGCTGGCAGCTGCAGGAGAAGGACCTAACCGGGAACCTCCTGCAGAGGACCAGACACCACCCTGGAAGTTGCCAGGAACTGAAGCTTCTCTTGGCCGGCACAAAGCCCTAATATGGTAGAAAAGAGTAGGAACTATTCTTTCCTTTGAAATTCTGGTCAGCTTATACACAGGGACTAAAAGGGAGAGCTCCTTTTGCCCTCACCATACTTCGCACAACAACATGGGGTCTGGTCAGAAAAAGACAAGCTTCAGCACACCTCTTGAGGAATCTTCACCACTGGAGCTCCAATGGAGCCTTTTCAATTGAGTATACTGAAAGAGGCAAGTGATGTCTCCCTTGAAGTTCGTCTTTCCCCACCCAATGCATATCTGTGTCCAGGGGTGAAGCATGCATGTACACAACTTACACCATCTATTGCTGTGTGATTAAGATGACTCCAAGTTTGAAAATTGGGCCCTCCAGCTCTTTATTGTCAACAAGAGTCACTGTCAATGGCCTAAATTGCCTATACTGGGATATCTTCCAAAATTTGAGTTATAAGAGGGCCACTGTCAGGGCTCGCAAGCCACAACTTCATTGCATTCAGTGGGCTTATTCTTGCATTTGAAATTAAGCAAATGGTTAAGAGTGCTTTGTGAACTGGAGTATCTTGAAGGATTTAGCCCTTGTTGCATTCAGGGTCCATTAATGCATATGGGAGAGATCAAGGAGAAGCTGCAAAAGGGAAGACAAAAGTATTTATCTTTGAAATTGCTACTATTGCCTGGTCTCAAGAATCCTCTGAGCGTACTATAATTACAATAAAGATAGACAAAGATATTTAATATATTTTGGAAAAACATTTCTCTTTTTTAAAAGCTCAGCTCATACAGCTAACATTACTTCACTGACTGCCACAGTCATTTGCAATTTTTTAAATTAAAATTTAGGTTTTCAGTCAAATCTTTTATGAAGAATGTCTGCTTTCCACACAAAAAATCAACTTCTTTTGTCAAAAACCAAGCATCCTCCCGAAATACAGGGATGCTGTACATCCTCCCAAAACACAGGGATGTACAGCGTCAGATCATCAAGACAGTATAGAATGGTGAATCACAGGAGACGTAGTCCAGCTAGGGAGTCCCGCCTAGAGAAAAATGGGGGCAGAAGACACTTGAACTACAGCTGCCATGAGGCACAGTGACAGCATTTCTAAATTGAAATTTTGGTTCTCTACTGTACATTTTCCATTTTTTGGTGATTGTTTAAAATATTTTCCTTATTTTTTTTCCTGGGGGGGATAGAGGAAGGAAGAACAAGCAAACAAACAACAACAAAACATTACATGACCAGCTTCTGTTTAAATAATTTGGGACAACTTTTAAAGAGAAGGGAGCTATATCTTGGTTTGAGCAACCATGAGACTTAAAAATAAATCTCTTTTTGAAGGATATTCTTGCTTTTGTTGGTAATTCTACCTTCTTTTGGCATTATCACATATCTGCTCCAGCCAAATCTTCAAAGAAACAGTCATGCAGTCTAAAATTTATTTCAGTGGTCTGGTTAAACTCTGCTAACATAACTGGTTTACAGGTTGCTACTGCTTTGATTCTCATCCATACGTACACCTGGCAAACTAGTTTAATCTAATAGTTTGGTTATTAGGCAACAAAAACAGCGTGACTGATTAGTGAACATTTATATTATCTCTTGGGATATACCAGTATTTACACTTTCTGTCTGAGTATTTCATGTTTTCTCTGCTAAGAGTGGATTCATTAGACTCATGACAAAAATACTTGATTTGTTTAAAAAAAATACTGTACTACTGAAAGTATTAATGAAATGCCAAATTCAATCAGTTATCTCTATGCCTTTTTATTAATAGTAAATTCAGAATCTGTAGTATAAAAGGCTACATAAACACAAAATTGAAGTTCTATGTACGTACATATCAAGTATGTATCAGTAAAACTATTCTGTGAACTCTGTGATGTTTTTTAATCACAGAAGAATATTGGGTTTTAAGGTTTTATTGCTTTGGCAAGCTTGTTTACCTTATTATTATTTTTTTTTAATGAAGACAATATAGCAAATTCCTAGTAATGACTTTGTGCTGGGTAAATGTCTGCAATGCTGTACTTTGTATCATCTCAAATACTGAATACTCTGAAATTTAAGATTGCCTTATGCCTAAAGCTGATCAGTGCCACCAAAGTTATCCTCCTTGTTTCAAATCCTGCTGCCACACTCATATTCTTTGACACATACTTGCAAATCAAAGAACAACATAAATTACTTGTGTCATGGTATATTTCCCCAGTTTGAATCTTAGAGTCCAAAAGTTGGGGTACCAGCATGAATTTTTCTAAGCTTAATTACTTGCTTAGATTTGATACACTGCCACCAACCAGGAATTCCAGTGCCCGGTACACTCTGGTCCCCCCAAACACTTGCGCATGGACCTCCAAGACCCAGACCCTCCGGATCTTAAGACAAGGAAAGTAAACCCTTTCCCTCACCATTGCCTCTCCCAGGCTTCCCCTCCCTGGGTTACCGTGGAAGATTACTGTGATTCAAACTCCTTGAATCACAACACAGAGAAATCAGGTTTGTTTCCCCCCATTCTTTCCCCCTCCCTTCTTTTCCTGTCTTCCACCACTTTCCTGGTAAATACAGACTCAATTCCCTTGAGCCTCAACAAGGAGAAAAAATCAAACAGGTCTTAAAAAGCAAAACTTTTAATAAGAAGAAAGAAAAAAAGTAAAAGTTGTCTCTGTAATTTAGATGGTAAAAGTTACAGGGTCTTTCAGCTTATAAACACTAGAGAGAAGCCCCCCCCAGCAAATACAATTTAAAATACTTTCAGCAAACTACACATTTGCAAATACAGAAAACAATCAAAAGACCATAACCGCCTTTTTTACTTAATACTTACTACTTTGAATATATAAGAGACCGTAGCAGGGAGATTGGCAAGAAACCTGGTTGCACGTCTAGTCCCTTTCAGGGCCTAGAGAGAACAAAGCAAAACCCAAAAAACACAAACAAAGGCTTCCCTCCACCGAGATTTGAAAGTATCTTGTTTTTTGATTGGTCCTCTGGTCAGGTGTTTTTGGTTCCCTGTTTGTTAACCCTTTACAGGTAAAAGAGACATTAACCCTTAACTATTTGTTTTTGACACTTCCCCCAAATTGCAGACAGTGGGAAACGCCACTGGTGGTGATTTCTTCCTAGAACTTTAAAATAAACAGATTAATACAACACATGCACCTTTACATATACTATTAAGTATGTAAACTACAAGACTTTCTACATTTTAAGGACAAATTTTAACCAGTGGATTCTGGGAAACTTTTACGAGAGAGTGCATCAGCTATTTTGTTAGAAGCTTCTGAAATGTGTTGAATTTTAAAATTAGAATTTTGGAGAGCTAAACTTCATCAAAACAGTTTTTTGTTGTTCCCCTTGGCAGTATGAAGCCACTTTAGCGCAGCATGGTCGGTTTGTAGCTGGAACCGCCATCCCCAAACGTAGGGCGTAGCTTTTTCAGGGTGTACACAATGGCGTAGCATTCCTTTTCATTGACTGACCAGTGACTTTCCCTCTTAGACAGTTTCTTGCTGAGAAACACGACAGGATGGAAGTTGTGATCTGGTCCTTCCTGCATGAGAACTGCTCCTATACCACGCTTAGATGCATTTGTGGTTACTAGGAATGGTTTGTCAAAGTCCGGGGCCCTTAGCACAGGGTCAGACATGAGCGCCACCGTAAGCTGGGTAAAGGCCTTTTGACACTTATTAGTCCACTTAACTGCATTCGGCTGGGTTTTTTTGATTAGGTTGGTCAGTGGGGCAGCGATTTGGCTGTAGTGTGGTACAAATCGCCTATAATACCCGGCCAAGCCTAAGAAGGATTGGACCTATTTCTTTGACTTTGGGACAGGCCACTTTTGGATAGCATCCACCTTGGCTTGTAGAGGGTTTATGGTTCCTTGACCCACCTGGTGTCCCAGGTAAGTCACTTTGTTTTGGCCTATTTGACACTTTTTCACCTTAACAGTTAGTCCTGTCTGCCTAATGCGCTCAAAGACCTTTTTCAGGTGTTCTAGGTGTTCGGGCCAGGAGTCAGAAAAAATGGCCACATCACTGAGGTAGGCAACTGCATATTCGTCCAGTCCTGCTAGTAGACCATTTACCAGCCTCTGAAAGGTGGTGGGTAAATTTCGCAGCCCGAAAGGAAGCACATTAAATTCATACACCCCCGCATGGGTGATGAATGCTGACCTTTCCTTGGCAGGTTCATTTAGCGATACTTGCTAGTACCCCTTGGTTCAGTCTATTGTAGATATGAACTGGGCACATCCCAACCTTTTTAATAGCTTACTGGTGTGTGGCATTGGATAGTTGTCGGGACGAGTTACTGCATTTAGCTTATGGTAGTCCACGCAAAAGCATATTTCCCCATCTGGTTTGGGTACCAGAACCACTGGAGATGCCCATGCACTGGTAGATGAGCATATTATACCCATCTGTAGCATGTTTTGGATCTCCCATTCTATCGCAGCTTGGGCATGAGGAGACACCTGGTAGGATGGGGTTCTAATTGGGTGAGCATTACCTGTGCCAATGGAGTGGTATGCCCATTCAGTCCATCCTGGGGTGGCTGAGAACAATGGGGTGAAGCTAGTGCACAGCTCCTTGATTTGTCGCCACTGCAGATGTTCCAGGGTGGTGGAGAGGTTCACCTCTTCCACGCCACTGTCATTTTTTCCTTCGTAGTAGACACCTTCAGGCCACTCAGCGTCATCTCCTCCCTGGGCTGTAAACTGACAAACCTGTAAGTCTCTGGAATAAAAGGGCTTGAGAGAATTAACATGGTACACTCTGGGCTTTAGGGAGGAATTGGGAAAGGCTATGAAGTAGTTAACAGCTCCCAGGCGCTCTTGGACCGTGAATGGCCCTTCCCATGATGCTTCCATCTTATGGGCCTGTTGTGCCTACCCTGGTCTCCTACCTTGAAGGAACGCTCCCTGGTATGTTTATCATATCAGGCTTTTTGCTCTTCCTGAGCATCCTTTAGGTTTTCTTTAGCAAGGGCTAAAGAATGTCGGAGAGTGTTTTGTAGGTTGCTTACAAAGTCTAGGATGTTAGTTCCTGGAGAAGGCATAAACCCCTCCCATTGCTGCTTCACCAACTGTAATGGCCCCTTAACCTTGTGGCCATACACAAGTTCAAACGGTGAAAACCCTAAACTGGGATGTGGTACAGCCCTGTAGGCAAAAAGCAACTGCTGCAACAGTAGGTCCCAGTCATTGGAGTGTTCATTGACGAATTTACATATTATGGCCCCCAAAGTTCCATTAAACTTTTCGACCAGGTCATTGGTTTGATGGTGGTACGGGGTGGCAACCAAGTGATTCACCCCATGAGTTTCCCACAGTTCTTTCATGGTTCCTGCCAGGAAATTATTTCCTGAATCTGTAAGGATGTCTGAGGGCCAACCTACCCTGGCAAAAATGTCTGTTAGGGCCTGGCACACAGCTTTAGCCCTGGTGTTGCCTAGAGCTACTGCTTCCGGCCATTGGGTAGCAAAGTCCACGAAAGTCAGTATGTACTGCTTTCCTCTGGGGGTCTTTTTTGGGAAAGGGCCCAGAATATCCACAGCTACTCGCTGAAATGGGACCTCAATTATGGGGAGTGGCTGGAGAGGGGCCTTGACCTGGTCTTGGGGCTTTCCCACTCTTTGGCACGCCTCACAAGACCGGACATACTTGGCAACATCCTTGCCCATCCCCTCCCAGTGGAAGGACTTCCCCAACCTGTCTTTGGTTCTGTTCACCCCAGCATGGCCACTGGGATGATCACGGGCTTAGCTTAAGAGCTTTTCCCGGTACTTAGTTGGAACCACCAACTGTTTTTTCGGGTGTCAGTCTTCCTGGTGTCCACCAGAAAGAGTCTCCTTGTATAAAAGTCCTTGTTCTACAACAAACTGGGATGGATTAGAAGAGCTGAGAGGCAGTGGGGTGCTCCGTGCCGCCGCCCAAGCTTTCTGAAGGCTGTCATCTGCTTCCTGCTCAGTCTGGAACTGTTTCCTTGATGCTGGAGACACCAGTTCTTCCTTAGACTGTGGACTTGGGCTTGGACCCTCTGGAAGCGATGTAGGTGATGGGGTTGTTTTCATTGCTGGTGAACCACTCTCCGCTGGCACACCAGGTGATATTTCAGGCTCCGGCTGAGCCTCTTGGGTATGGTTGTCTGCTGCTTTTGCCAGTTCAGGCTCGCTCGTGCCCTCTGGCTTTGGGGTTGAAGATTGGTTTGCAATTAGTGGCACTGGTGCTGGTTGCTTTTCCAGTTTCAGTTTCTGGTCTGGGACTGGAGTCACTGTGGCTGTTTCAGTCGTTGGCAGGGGATCCGGGTCCACTACCTCTGTCTGGGTCTCTGGTAACACAGACGGGGCCTCTATGGACGGCTCAGGAACAGGAATGGGTCTGGAAGCTTGCCTGGTTTGGCTGCGTGTAACCATTCCCACCCTCTTGGCCCGCTTTACCTGGTTGGCCAAGTCTTCCCCCAGCAGCATGGGGATGGGATAATTGTCATAGACTGCAAAAGTCCACATTCCTGACCAGCCTTTGTACTGGACAGGTAGGTTAGCTGTAGGCAAGTCTACAGCTTGTGACATGAAGGGGTAAATTGTCACTTGGGCCTTTGGGTTGATGAATTTGCGGTCCACCAAGGATTGGTGGATAGCTGACACTTGTGCCCCTGTGTCTCTCCATGCTCCCCATGTCTCTCCTTCTTTCCGCCCACTTTCAAAATTTCCCTTCACTCTAAGGGTATTTGAGAGGCGTCTGGGCCTGGGGATCTTTGGTGTAATGGTGGTGTAATGAACTGCACTCGGTTGGGGTTCTTGGGGCAGCTGACCTTGATATGTCCCAGTTCATTACACTTAAAGCATCGCCCAGCTGACTGGTCACTGGGCCGAGGTGGGTTACTGGAGACTGGTGAGGTGGGATAATAGGTAGTCTGGGGCTTTTCTTGGGTTGTAGGTGGGGTCTTGGGCTGCCCTCGGTTATAGGGTTTATTGTCAGTGTGCCCCCTGGGGTATTTGCTCCCCTTGATGGTAGCTTTTTTTTTCTGTTACTTTCATTCATTTGGCTCCAATCTCCCCCGCCTCGGTTATAGTTTTGGGTTTCCCATCTAGGATGTACCTTTCTATTTCATCAGGAACACCCTCTAAGAACTGCTCCACTTGTATTAGGAGGTGTAGCTCATCCATATTGTTAACCTGGGTTCCTGATATCCAGGCCTCATAATTCTTTCCAATGTGGTAGGCATGTCGGGGGAATGACACATCTGGTTTCCATCTTAGGGTTCTGAACCGCCAATGGGCATGCTCAGGTGTTATCCCCATTCTGATTCTGGCCTTGGTTTGAAAAAGTTTATAATCATTTATGTTTTTCCTAGGCATTTCAGCTGTGGCCTCAGCTCTATCATGTACTGGTCTTCAGAGATGTTCTACCCAAGGTAGGCTCTTTCAAAATTTTCTAAGAAGGCCTCAGTGTCATTACCTGCCTTGTAGGTGGGAAATTTCTTGGGATGTGGAACAATAACTGACGAAGGGTTGGTGAGGTTGGCTGGAGCATGCTGCCTGGCCTGCACTAATTCCAGTTCATGCTTTCTCTTTTTTCCCTTCTCTTCCAATTCTTTTTGTTGCTTTATTATTTTCATTTGTTGCTTTTCCATGTCTCTCCTGTGGGCAGCCTCTTCCCTGGCCATTTCTGCCTGAATTAGTTCCATTCGTCTTTTATGTTCGTTGTGTTTGTTTATTGCTTTTAGCTATTTTTAGTTTGCTTGTTGCTGCACTGGTGCTCATTGTTCCTGCTTTCTTGTGCTAGTGCGCCCTTTTCTGTTTACTGCCTGAAATGCTGTTCCTCTGCTGCCTTCTTAAGGTTGCTTAGCAACAGAGCCTTTTCTAACTCCTTCTAACTATCTTTTATGTTAAAGTAAAAAGAAATAACAAACTCTTTCATTTGCAGATGTGTTTTGCTGGAGTCTGTTGCTGACCACTTAAGCCTGCTTTGTTTAACAAAAGACCCTTGTTAAACCTTAATGTGTGTACCCTCAGGCAGTCTCTCTGGACAACCAGAAAGGAGCAAGGAAAAAAAAAATTTCTCTGGCTGTAGTTTTAAAAGCCTTCTCCCCTGCTTACAAACAGCTAGCAGAGGGAAAGAAGAAAAATAAAAATCCTACTGGCTTTTGCTTTTAACTCACTGGCTTTTGAATTCTTATCCCGCCTCTGCCACCATGTCATGGTGTATTTCCCCAATTTGAACCTTAGAGTCCAAAAGTTGGGGTACCAGCATGAATTTCTCTAAGCTTAATTACCTGCTTAGATTTGATACGCTGCCACCAACCAGGAATTCCTGTGCCCGGTACACTCTGGTCCCCCCAAACCCTTGCCCGGGGACCTCCAAGACCCAGACCCTCTGGATCTTAACACAAGGAAAGTAAACCCTTTACCTCACCGTTGCCTCTCCCAGGCTTCCCCTCCCTGGGTTACCCTGGAAGATTACTGTGATTCAAACTCCTTGAATCACAACACAGAGAAATCAGGTTTGTTTCCCCCGTTTCTTTCCCTCTCCCTTCTTTTCCTGTCTTCAACCACTTTCCTGGTAAGTACAGACTCAATTCCCTTGAGCCTCAACAAGGAGAAAAAATCAAACAGGTCTTAAAAAGCAAAACTTTTAATAAGAAGAAAGAAAAAAAGTAAAAGTTGTCTCTGTAATTTAGATGGTAAAAGTTACAGGGTCTTTCAGCTTATAGACACTAGAAAGAAGCCTCCCCCCAGCAAAATACAATTCAAAATACTTTCAGCAAACTACACATTTGCAAATACAGAAAACAATCAAAAGACCATAACCGCCTTTTTTACTTAATACTTACTACTTTGAATATATAAGAGACTGTAGCAGCGAGATTGGCAAGAAACCTTGTTGCACGTCTAGTCCCTTTCAGGACCCAGAGAGAACAAAGCAAAACCCAAAAAACACAAACAAAGGCTTCCCTCCACCGAGATTTGAAAGTATCTTGTTTTCTGATTGGTCCTCTGGTCAGGTGTTTTTGGTTCCCTGTTTGTTAACCCTTTACAGGTAAAAGAGACATTAATCCTTAACTATCTGTTTATGACAACTTGTATTTGGCAAATACCAAAAACTGAGGCACTAGGGGAAATTCAAGTAGAACATTTTTTACTGACTCCTGTTGCCTTACTAGTGCCATTGGACAACTGGGTTTTGGAACAGACTAATTGGTCAGTTAGTTTGCTGTTTCTTGGGTCTATTGGTCCTCCAGCAGAAACCCACAAAGGCCAGTTAAAGAAATGAAGTGTGGTCAGTGGGAATTACCAGTAGGGGCTTTGTTCGCTATAGTCTTGCGTTAGAGAAGAAAACAAACAAACAAACAAAAAACCTCTAAATCATCATGCCAGTAATCTACAGTGACATAATGAAAAAATACAAATTTAATAAACCTTTACAAGTCATTTTAAACTAAGTAGGGGCCACAAATGCTTTTACAAACACATCATAATTGTATGGTGCCCTACTGGGGTAGAGTTAAGGATATGTGGGTGCCTTAACTGTGTATTTCTTATCTTAACATGTTTATATTTCTTTAAACTTAATCAGAAGATTACAAGGATGTTGTAAATAACCATTAGAAACCCAGAAAATTCAACATTTTTACCTTTAAATTACTAATACATACACAATTTTAACTTCTCTTTAACATATTTTTAACAGAGAAAATTGATTTGGAGAATTAAAAGAGAAGGTTACAACAGGACACACCAACAAAAAATAAGCCCAATTTTGCTCCTAGTGAAACCAAGAGGGGTTACTTCTTGTCTCCATGGAAGTCAATAAGATTTTTACCACTGTCTTTAACGGGGCCTTAATTCCATCCTGGAAGTTTTCTGTTGACTTCAGTGGAGACAGGGCAGTCTCATAAGTAATCACTGTAATGACTTCTCACAGAACAGTATGATCTAAAAATAACCAATATTGACTGGAATTTACTCGGTTCATATGGAGCTACTGGTCAAAAAAAAAAAAAAGAATAGAACAAATGGGATTCATAGATTAGTGCATTGTAGGGAATTCTGTGTTCCATTTGGCATTATAATCTGAAACCTAAGGAAAAGCTGTTAACTTTCACATTAAAGGCTATTGACAAGTTTCTTTCCTCAACAGGAGAAGTGAAAAAAAAGGATTATACACTAGGGTTTAAGAGGCCTCACACTGACAGATTGTGGAAATTGTAAAGACAGACCACTAGCATTAAATCATTATTTTTCTGGCATGTTCTGTTATCTCAGCGGGTAGCTAGTTGACTGAGAGCTACAAAACATGTATCTAAGTTCCCCTCCCCAACCCCTGGCATCCTTTTGAATGTTTATAAAAGTTGGCACCAAAGAGACTCTTATCAGTTTTGAGTGGTGACCAGATCTCTACCTCTTCCCTCCTTTAATATAATGTTCATGCAGAAACTTCAGAGAGCACTAGCCTCATGCTGAAGTCCTTACATCAAGCAAAACCCAGTGAAGCCAAAGGGAATCTTGGACTCGAGTGTGCTTTGGTTTGTGCCCTATAAGAATAGGCATGTTATTTCTTCAAAATTGTAGTAAATCTGTGTAAATCTGTGCCAATAAATCCAGTTTTCTTTAGTTTGGCTTGTTTTGTGCCATGGCATTAACACTGGCTTATGTTGTGTACTTCTACATCCTGCCAAATAATTCCTGCCCGAAGAAATGTATCAGTATGGCTTTTGTGTATGCTCAGTGGTGGGTTTTGTTTTTTTTTTAATTTCAAACATTTTAAGTGAATGCAATGCTTATGCTAAATTCTGGATAGCCCACGCAGGAAAATGAAGTTCTTTTTTTAGCTACAGTACAAGGTACAAACCAGGCTGAGACACTGTAAGCTTCCCCACACTTTCCTGTGACATGAACCTTACCAATTTTTGGTCTTTCTGCCACGACTGCAAACATGAATTTCCAATTAATGCCAAAGTGGTATGATGATAAATAAAGACAACAAGAATCAATACACAGATATTGACTGTAAAAAAAGGAGCTGTAAAAAAAGTTAGTTGATTATCTTAGGTCCCACCTCAACATCACATTTAAAGCTATGTTTACATGCTTTGCTGAACAGGGATGGATTTATGTATGTGTTTACAGTTAAGCATATGATGGAGTTTTTTTCTGAATCTGGGCCATATTGATTAGAAATGAGACCCTGACATTAAAAAATAAATCTGATGGTGAGTTGTGTTAATAGGGAATCTTCTGTAAAACTGGTAAGACTCAGGGGCCTATTTTCAATGTGGAGCATCACATTTTAAAACATGACAGGCAGCCCAGAACAAATGCAGAGGAGAGTGACAAAAATGGTAAATTTGATCTGTGAAAAAATACTAAGGGTTGAGATACGTGCAGAAGAATTTCTTGTTCTTCTAGAACAGATATGGAATTTATCTAACAACAGACTTCAGTATACGCAGAGGATTTGTTTGTGTGTGTGCTTTTTTGTTTGTTTGTCTGTTTTGTGCAATAAGACATTGCATCCCCCTTTTTTGA